>NW_026126485.1:13642500-14842500 GCF_943737965.1 Phodopus roborovskii | reverse complement strand
ATACAGTTGACCTGAACAAGGGAGACCTCATGGATACCAGTCTGATAGCTGGATAACAGCATAGGACCAATCCATGCCCCCTGGACTTGGGTGTTAGTTAGGAGGACTGGGCAGTCTATGGTGCCTCTGAAAGGGGTCAGGGTTTATCCCTAGTATATGGATAGGCTTTGGGAGCCTATTCCACATAGAGGGATACTCATTCTGCCTAGACACATGGGAGAGGGCATAGGCTCTGCTCCAAATGATATGACAGATTTTGAAGATCTCCCATGGAAGATCTCACCCTTAAATGAGGGGAATAGTAAGGGGATGGGATAGAGGTTGGTAGGGGGTACAGTGGAGGAGGGGAGAGTGAGGGACCTGGGATTCACATGTAAAACAAGCTTGCTTCAAATTTAAATAAAAACATTAGCAAAAAAATAAAGAGAGAAATGCAGTGTAAAGTTTTATAAACTTTCTCACATCATTTGAATTTTCCTGGGGTGTGCTGGCTGTGTATCATATGAGTTCAGGGCTTTTGTAGAGCTCATGTTCTCTGCTATTACTTTGGTATAGGAGTAGCTGCATCTCATCCCTACATTATGTCAGCAGAGATATGACTTATGCTATTTGGAGTTTCTCTTTGAAATTAAGCATGAAAATTCACCCAGCCTACTGTGATAAAGTAGTTTAAGTCATACAGTGTCTCTTCAATAGCAAGGGAGAAGTAATCAGAGAAGAATATACTTCCAAGAATTTTGATTTATTTGAAAGAAATGAATATATCTACATCATCCATCTGTCATCTTTCTATCTACTTATCTATAATCCATCCATCCATCCAACTATCTATCTACTATCTACTATCTATCATCTATCTACCTTGTATCAATCTAAAATATACATGGCATATAGTGTGTGCTTACTGAATGCTAGTGCTTTCTTATTTTCAAGTGTAAAGATTTATATTATTGCCAAAGTTTAACCAGTTATATAAGAAGATATTGATTAAGATAAATATGAGTCATCAAAAAGGAAGAATAATACCTTCAGCTTATTTTATTCCTAGGGAAAAGATTTGGAAAGATATTTTGGCAACTTTAGCCACACACAGGCTTAGAGGTGCAACTCCAGTGATAGTTCTAAATTTGAAAAACAGAAGAACTTTTAACCTAGCAATTAGAGTTTTAGAAACGTAGCCCAGGGGCATAACAATATCAACAAAGACACAGCTAAAATTGTGCTCATTATAGGATTGTTTATAAGGCAATAAAGAAGTTAGAGTCAAACTAAGTGTTTAACAGTATGTATTGGATTTTGTAAGTCAGTCTAAAACTCTGCCAGAAAATATTAACAAGGACATCTCTTCATAAGTGTTAAATGCAAAGGAAATGGAGGTTATGAAATATAGCAATATGATCCTATTTTCCAGCTTCCTTCTACCTGAGAGGGTAAATTTCATTATTCACTTTACCGGCTTCATAGGAGCAAGTGACATGTAAATTATTTTTTGATATCTACACATTATTTTGGTTTCTTTACTTAGCATGCTCCTTCTTTTATTTCATCCATTTTGAGCAGTTACATAAAAATTTCTTTTTAAACTTTCATCTTTGCCTCATACATTCAATATTTGCATGCTTCTATACATGGTCTCGGGCTTCTCATCTCCTCTTTTAATCTACTTTTGAGGCATTTTTACATCATTGAATTCAATTACTATCTATACACAGATGCCTCTTACATTCATAATTTTCATCCCAGTCCTCCCATTTATGCTGAGACCATATGTTCAATAATGTAGCTATGGTGCTCTTGGTTATTTAAAAGCACTCCAAACTTGACATATTGAAAATGAGACACATTATTACTCCCTGAGTCACCACTTCAAACTGGTCACAATCTGGCTCTCTTTTAGAGATTCCTTTCTCTTAATGGAACTGTAGTCCATTCACTTATTACAAGATGGAATTGATGTCATTCTTTCTACCATTAACTTCATTTCCATTAACAAAGGCAATGTAGTCCAATTCATTTTCCCATTGTAATGTCACAATGCAGCAGGAGAAGTTGCTAGGCGGTTAAAAACACTGGCTGAACTTCCAGAGGACTTAGGTTTGATTCCCAGCACCAATATGGTATCTCACAACTGTTTTTACCAAACAGACCCAAATCCCTCTTCTGGGCTCTTCTGGCACCAGACATATATGTGGTGTACAGGATTACACACAGGCAAAATACCCATGTTCATAAAATACAATTTTAAAAGAATTTAGGAAAAAAAAAAGACATCTAAGATTCTCAGATTTGGTCATGCTCCTTTGCTAGTCTGTTATATCATCTGAACTCAAAATGTTTTTTTCTTAAATATCTTCATCATTCCCATCTGACTTATGTATGTTGATTTTGTTATGTCCAGTATTGCTTATTGATTATACTTCACTGGTTTATGACAGAATTCAGGTCAAAATATGCCACAAATATTTTATCTGTTTTATGTGGTATTCTTTGTACCTGTAATGTCTCCTGTACTCTCATATACTTGAACAATGGTTCCCAGTTTGTGGCATAAGAGATGGCTGCTTGCATGATAGGTATGGTTCACTATGCAAATCCCCTGAAACGTGTTGCTGTCCTTGCTTCTGATTGTGTTCTCTACTATATTGTGTGGCTACCATGTGAGCAACTCTATCATGTTCCCACAATCATGAACACTAGCCATGTCTCTTCACCCAGATGAGCTGAAATCCCGTGAAACTAAAAGCCAAAACAGCATTTCCTCCCTGAAATTATTACTGTTCGATATTCTGCCACTGTGTTGTAAGATGGAATTAACAGAACTTATCTGGTGCCATGTCCCCCCTTTTCTCCTCCAGAAGACTTTAATGTGAATGTAGACAGGAAGAATTAGAAAGAGATCCTTAGGTAAGGGCAAACTGATGAGAAGGATGGATTCCAAGCAGTGATACGCTATATGAAAAGTACAAGCATGGGGAAGTTTAAGACATCATTCTATGGTATTATTTTCATTATGGAAAAAAAAACTGAGGAAGTGAACTAAAAAATTGCAAGGAGTCTCCATCTTGGAAGACTTTCAAAGAAATTTAACTACTTTCAAGTGATGGTGGAGAATGAAATAGCATATTCAAAATTATATTGAAGGAAGTTCTTCCTGAAAGCTCCAATAGAGAATGAACATTTTTAAAAGCCACAATTCTGGGCAAGCTAGCACACACCTTCATCCCAGTATTTAGAAGACTAAGGCAGGAAGTTTGCAAATTCAGAGGCAGAAGGTCCTGAAAACTCAAGAAAAACACTAAATCTAAAGATCATAGCAGGTCTTCCATCATTAGATACATATACAGTAGACATGTGTTTAATACTTTTTCAAATAATGAAGTTATAATATGATAAAATTATATGTTAGTAGACAAGAAAAAAACTGAATTATTTAGAACCATGACTCTAGAGTCAGAAAAATGAGAGTAAAATTAATTGAAAAATCTTTATTCTGCCTGAAGGTAGATAATTGTGCAATTATTAATCTTTGAAATAGTACTTGAAACCTTTTCACCTTCAGCTTGCTTTTTTTTTTAAGCAAAACAATGCTATTTTTTTTTTTTTTAGAAATTGACCATTACAGTGAAGCAAACTTTATCTTTATATACCTCAAGTTTAAAGCAGAGATTTCTATAATGAAAAGCATATTATCAAGAGAAAATATAAAAACTTAGTGAGGATATTTTCTATATGACTTGAGCTCTTTCATGATGAAACAAACTCAGGTAAACCTGATTTGTTTGTTAGGGTTGAAGAAATTTTTATAATCCTGGAGAAGTATGAATGGATGATAAGAGGGTGTGAACTCATGATAGTAAACCGGGGAAACTAGTGAGCTCTGTTGTTTTCGGTAAGGAGTAAGGTTTTTCTGCTCGCTGCCGCTGGTCTTGTCCCGCCGCCGAGCCAGCCCCAAATAATGCACACCGAGACTGTATTTGATATAATTTGTTGGCCCATTACTAGTTTCTTATCGGCTAGCTCTGTCTTAATTATTAACCCATATCTGTTGATTTATGTATTTCTCTTACCTGGGAGCCGGCCGGCATTCTGCTTTCTCCAGACTCTCCATCTTCACCCATTCATTAATTTACCAATATGAGAAACATATATACATAATGGCATCTCCCATCAGTTTTCCTCTTGGCAAATGCTGTTTTCTCAAAATGTGGGAATATCATCTCACCTGTGAGGATTTAGTGACTATCAAGGGAACTGAACATCTTCCTTTGTTGGTGATAGAAACCATAGTGACTTTGGCGTCTATTGTCAGTGGGTCATGACTGCGGGTTATGTTTCCAAACACCATCAACCACAAAGATCATCTAAAAAGTTTGCAAATTTTAAGTGTCAAACAAGTTGTATAGGCTTAATACCATTTAGTAATTGAACATTATTTTTCACACATTGTAGCACATTGGACACTTGAAATAAGTTGGCACACTTTAGTAGGAAGTGTAATAAGGTGATATAATATTGTCAAAATTCTTTTGGAGATTTAAGACAGACTATTTCAAATAATGTTAAATAAGAGGGTATAGTCACTTCAAATATAATAATATTTTTTTCAAGCCAAAGTTTGGCTTGGTTGTCAGATATCCTATAAAATTGAAGCATTTTGATAGAAATGAGACAATAAGGGCAAAAGAGATAAATCAATTCAATTTCAAATGTTCTGCTGAGTGCAAATTGATCATTGACCATATATTCAAATAAAAAGAAAGTAAAGATATGATATATTAAGTTGGACACAGTGTAAGCCTGCTCATAATCAAGAGACATGATAATCCTTACACATAAAATCCAATGAGTGATCATGTCAAAGGTCCTGTGAGTGGGAGTCCCTAGAGGTGTAAGTAAATAAATACAAAAACTCAATGAGTCATAGAGCTAACATTTCACATACTGATTTCCTATTGTCTTGTTCCCATCTTTTTTTTTTTTTTAATGCAGAAATGGATAGAAATGTCCTCCAGCAGATGTCCACATAAGGAGAGATGGACTCTGCCAGCTGGAATGAGGATATTCACTGTTGCCATCTTGGTTTGAATAACTAGATGCCAACCATATGCATACGATTGGAAGTAAAGGACAAAAGAAGACATCTGGGTAACAAAGAACAGAAATGACTCAGCTTTCTAAATGTTAGTGTTTTTGGATAAAGGGTTAAAACAACTCAGTTCCCAGATGTTGTTTTGATAATATTTACTTTTCAACTCTACTTCAATGGACAACCTCATTTTTATTTACCTAACCTCCAACTCCTATTCTTTACAAAAGGAATTTCCCCTCTTCTTTAAATGAGCCATTTTAGTTTTTAACAACTTGGTGACTGGGACAGTTCTCTTTTCATATCTGCTGTCTCTTCTGGAAATTTTCTTCCTTCTGTTTACTTGTTGCATTAGCCTAGCGTGGACTCTGCCTGCTTCCAACTCATGCCCTGGGATTGTGTATTTTGCCTGCCCAACTGATCTTATTATTGAATATCACTCCAGGGTGGTGTTGATGGACTTGTGTGGATATTTGGGTGGAAAAGATGATGTTATTGTGAATCAGTTCCCTCAATTGACTTTCAGTGTAATATTATCACTGATCAAGCCAAAGACCTTGTTCTACCTCTCTACCTCCCTGCATGTGGAAACTCTCTCTCCTTCCTAAATTCCTTCCCTTCCTTTCTTCCTTCTTTCCTTCCTTCCTTTCCTTTATTCCTTCTTTCTTTCTTTCCTTCCTTTCCTTTCTTCCTTCTTTCCTTCCTTCCTTTCTCTCTTTCAGCATCAAAGTTTTTATTCATATGAATTCTTAAAAATGGTCATCTGATGGGAGATGTCATTCTGTATATGTTTCTCATACTGGTTAATAATAAAGCACTGTTGGCCAATAGGAAAGAAAGATAGGAGGGACTAGGAGACAAGGAGGAAATAGGAAGTAGTAAGGAGGAGTCAAGACGGAGGGTCTGGAGAGAGCAGTATGCGGCAGCCGGCTCCCAGTAAGAAGAACACGTGGACATACATAGATTAACACAAATGGGTTAATAACTAAGGCAGAGCTATCTGATAAGAAAGTAGTAACTGGCCAACAGTATAATATCTAATACAGAGTCTCTGTACATTAATCGGGACAAGACTCGGCGGCGGGCAGAAAAAACCATACACCTTACAGTCATCTATACCAGAGTCAAATAAGAATAGGAGAAGGCATGGCAGGGCAAAAGGAAGAAAATTCTGTCTCTTTGTCATAAAGCTCCAGGTTCATCCTATCAAGGATTTCATAATCTCTCAGAGGTGTATGGTTCTTAGAAACTGTTTACACTTTGTAAGGATGATCTTAGTCTAAGACATGCTAGTTTGGGCCACTATCAGTTTCTTAAAGTTCCAGCTCATGCTGCAGGTGTTGCACTTGCCTCATATTTTAACTCTCAGAATGTCTTGGCAAACTATCTTGGCTATTGTGGCTGGAGCTCTAATACGCTCAAACCTACTGATGCCACAACCTCTAGTTTATGGAAACTCTTTCAGTATTTACCACCCCCAATGAAAAGCAATTTACTCTTGTCTCAATTTTGGGAGTACCCAAAGGACTACTTTTAGGGAGACCAAACACTCCTTTTCCTCCAGGGTTGTTCTAATTTATTTCCATTGCCTTATTGCAAGCATTTACCTCACCCCATTTCATTTTCAGAAGCATACAATTTTGAAAGACACATGGCCTTGTGCTTCTGGGACATAAGTGAGAACAATATTGATGGGAAAAATTGAGAATTGGCAGTGTAATTTCAACTATATGCATTGCTAGCTGGAAACTGTTTGAGGCAGTAGAAAAGATTATAAGGGGGTGACATTACCAAGAGCAGCATCAGCAGTACTGAAGTGTTTGGTCAGTGGGGTACACACAGAAAACAAAGGCAACAAAATCTTGTCTCTGCACCTAGGGGTGTGGTTTCTTGTTAAGATGATAAGAAATTTCCTGGTTAATTTCAACCTTGTAGGAGAAAGTCAGGGAAAACCACAGAATTTTTCAAGATGCCCTTACCTCCCAAAGGATGAGCACAGTTATGGGTTTTGGGAAGGGTATAGGAAAGAGTATACAGAAAGGGTGAGCAGAGCATGGAATTAATAGCTGTGATGAGGCCCACTTCTCTCTTCCCCACTTTTCCCATTACAATTTGGATGCTTTTTTTTTTTTTTGAAGGGAACATTGTTATACATGGTGATTAAGTTCTATAATTCCATTACCAGACTACTAAGCTTCAAATACATGGGGCTTAATTAAGCTTTTATAGAAAGGTCTGGGAAATTAGCCACAAAATATAACACCATTCATTTGTGAAAATGTATTCCCCAGTGCAAAGTTTATCCAACCAACTTTTTGAGTGCCATTCCATGGAAAGAAAGTTACAGATTACAAGGTCTAAGGTCTAATAAATGTTTCTCAAGAGGCCCAGGCCACAGCTTAACATTGCTATAGTTTTTTTTATTGTTGTTGTTGGCTTTTTTTTTTTTAAATATAGCTTCCCAGGTTCTGTAATCAGAAATTCTAATTTAATTGGAAGCAGGTAGAATTAGGAAGTTAGAATTTTGCAAAAGTACTTTGCGTCAAGGTTGAAAGACAATGGGATAGTGTTACTTCCATCTAAATTTTAGGAAGTAGGGCAGAAAGACATCCTGTCACTGGAAGTAGATGCTCTTCATCACAGTAGGCCTCTATTTCTAGTTTTCTTTTTAAAATACTTTTGAATCTGAAGTAACTACTATAGCTCAGCCTTTTCATAAGTGATGGGCATGTTGAATAGAAACATAAACATGCATAACTAAACACACAGTCACCAATGAGTTCTCTAAAGACACACAGTAGCCATGAAAAAAAAAAGAAATAGTTTGCAACCCACAGATAATGGAAAGTTTAGTATGAAATTTAGTCCACATATTTGAAGGACTTCATTCCTTCCCAGTTCCCTCAAGCAAGACCCTGGCAAAATTCTAGAATAGATTTGAGTCATAGATTATTCCCTAAAGGAACTCTGAGCAAGAATTCACTGCCCTAATATGGACCAGGTGTTTAGAAGTAAGATATGTTATGTACATAAACTTTTTTAAGTTCAAAAATGAGGGATTTAATAGCCCAATTCTCCTTTTATCAGTAATGGATACCACCCAAAGACAAAGTGGCTATATGAAACTGCAGATCATCAAATCCTTATATACTATTTTTTCCTCTGATAATGAACACATATTAGCTTCACTAAATTATAAATTCTCTTTGGCAGTATCACTTTGCATATTGAAGTCATCATTAACCAAAGTTAGTGTTTCTTGAACACAAACATGTACCCCCTTGCACACAGCTGATGCGTTTAAATTCATAAAAAAATTTAAACTATGAAAATAACTGTTTATGGAAATTCCATTAGTATTTCTGCACTAACGTTGATGACAAGTACCCAAAACTATGGAAAATGGGCATGTTTCTGAAAATAAGAAGGAATGACTGAATGAGGACCAGGCTTTTGAAAAACACAGATAAAAGTGTTGTCCTGTCAGCAAGCTCTAGGTTACTCAGGATAATCTGTGTGTCCTTACACATTCTCCATGTCACAAGTATCTTGACTATTGAAGTAGTCTCATCATCATGTACGCTGGAATCCATAGCTCTTGTTTTACTCTCCAGCTGTCTTCCTGTGGTTTTGTTATTTTCTATCAAAAAAAAACAAAACAAAACAAAACAAAAAAACAAAAACGTATATTTAGTTGCTTATGAAAGCTGGCTTAGAGAGTAAAATTCCATATAATGATGCCTTTGCCCATCTCAACAGCCTCTGTTCAGTACATTCAAAGTGTGTATATACTTGTTTGCACATATTTGATTTAGTTTAAAACAACGAGTAACTGTTTTAGTAAAGAAGAGGTATATTTATCTGATGTGTTTTTCATACTAAGTCAACTTTAGGCATAGTGGAGGGGTATTGTTACTTCCCCTGTGTATACTAAGACACAAAAGGATGGGTCTTTTATGTCAAATTACAAATTTTGGCTTTATATTTGTAACCTATTTTAACCAAATTCCCAAGAAATAATTGTATGTTCTCAGTATTATTTATTTTCAACTCCTACTTAATGTGGCTGCAAATTTTAAATAGTAAACACAACAAGAAAATTCCTGCATCTGATTTTTTATTACCCCTAATATATATGTCTGTGAACATAGTATTTGTTGGTATTTTGAATAGCAGAATAAATTAAACATGTATGCCATATTTTGATTTCAACTGGACAGTTTATTAAAATGGATTATTTGTTAAAAAATAATCTCTATGGAAAACTAGCATGTGACAGCATGTCTTCTAGGCACTAGAGATAAAAATACAAAGTAAGCACTAACGTGACCCATTAACTATACCTGGTTTTTGTAATGTCGATATGAATTTTGTCTGGAAGTTTGCCTTGTGATAAACTTTGCATGTAGGTTTTCAAGAGCATGTTGCATTAGGGCATAGAACTAAATTTTCAACAGAATATGAAAAACAATATCTGTGCTTTTGTCTCTATTATTTTCCATGTAAAGGCTGCAGTGAAGACAAATCCAAGGCAGTCAGTCTAAGCCCAGATCATCTGACTCCTGCATTGTTTATTTAAAATTTATTATACATAATTGCTAAAATACACATTCTACCAAAATTACTTTAATTTAATATATTAAAAAAAGAATAATGTAAGATATGATTCAGCCTATGTTATGGGAAATTGTTAAATTTGGGGGGTGTTTGATTCCTAGTTGAAATGCCTAGTTGAAATTTGAAATTCTATTTTCTACTCCAGTGACCATCAGAGTTTTTAGGAGTGGTCTCACTTGAGGCCCATATCATGTGAGGGAGCACATGCTCAACAATGTCTAGATAGGTTCGGAAGCTGGGGATGGCTCACAGACATAAGATATAACCAAACACAGATGACAAAAAAAATTATACAAAAAAATATTCAATTAAACAATTCTTAATGATATTCTCCTATACTCATAGGATCAGTGCTGTTACAGAAATTATAGCAGAGTCACTGTATAGGGGTAGATATTAGATTGAACAATGATTGTTTAGAAGTACTTTGATCTTGAATAATCCTTGTGGATAACAGTGATTGTTTCACTTGATCAGTAAAATTGTTTTGCTAAAGGGACATTGTAGCCATCCTGTGACTTTGGTAACAAGAAGCTTCAGGCACACCTGAGGCCCTTGTATTATTGTGTATTGCAAACAATACATAATAAAGGACTAGATTTATGGGAACATGTAATGCTCTCCTTTAGTATGACATGTAAATTTGATTAGGGACCTTTTGTGTAACAACCAAATACAACTTTGATGTCTATTTGGGGTTAGGTTCATTATAGAAGCTGGACCTTCCTGCTACCACATAGGCCTTAAAATTTCAAAACTTTAGAATTTGTCTAACCATTAAACATTCTTCTAAATGCTAATTTAAATAAATATTTTTTTATCGTAGATAAAAAATAGGAGCAGAATTGGCAGAATTATTGAGACTGCTCAAAGATATTTATTGGTTACAATGTGAAAGATACCCCAATGCTATGATAAACACACTTTCTTTGTATGACCTTTATCTCATTACACTGACTTCACATGAGCTGGGTGGACCAGCTGGCATTCCACTCAAAGAAACCTGATTTCAATTTCCCATTTATTAATTTTGTTACACTGATTACATCCCTTAAGCTCTAAAATTCCACTTACATAATATGTAAAAGAGAGTGGAATAGTTTCTAGCTTATATTGTCTGAATATTAATCAAGTTTGGTAGGTAAAATGTTTACTTTAGTCAATTACTATAACTACTTAGGGAAAGTCAGTATTCGTGTTAGTAGCCCCAGAACCTGTCATAATATTATGCATTGAAATGCTCAAAAAATTGCAAAATGAGGAAGTATGCAATTCAAAAATGTATTAGCATAGGGAAATTATTTTTTAAACTAAAAACAAGAAAATAGGGGCTACAGACATGGTTTAGTCAATAAAGTACTTGTTTGGCAAGCGTGATGGCCAGAGTTGCAGTCCTAGTGTTAACAGAAAATCCAAGCATTTGTTAAGCATCTTCAGTTGCAGCACTGGGAAAACTCACTGACTGACAGCCAGGCAAGTCAAATAAGCAAGGCTCAAATCCAGTTAGAAATCCTGTCTCAAAAAATTAAGGTACAGGAAAGCAATTGAGGAAAACACTCAGTGTCAGCCTCTGGCTTTATTAGACATCTACAGGCATAAACATACACACATACAAACACACACACATGCACACACACACACACACACACACACACACACACACAATTACAATAAACTATAAGATCAAAACAGTATTTTCTGCTAACTTGAGGGTTTGAGGGTTTCTGACATTTGGAAAACACCAACAAAAAACAATCTGTCACACTTGACTTATGCTTCACTGTTTAAAAGTAAGGCAAAAAGTAAATATTAAAATGCTGTTAAGCAGTCTATGTTTTCTTCCACCTACAGAAAGTTTTAAATGGGTATGTATTCTAGCCAAGAGTAAACTCTATGAATTAATTCATTTTCATCTGTTCAGATGATGTTTATCAAAGGTTTTGCAAAATAGTTCTGTTCTTTTCTATCCCTCTTCTTCACAAATCAGTAACAAGATGTACACTTAGTTAACTCAGTCTATTGTGCTGATAATTAAGACATATACACGAACGCCATTCTGGGTAAAACTATTCTATTGCTCATAATATAAAAATCATATTGCATCAATCATCTACAATTAAAGATCAAATGACAAATGACTATATAATTAAACATAGCTTTAATGTTAATGCTATACACAGAATTCATTTTTATAAATAAAATTATTTTAATTTTATTCAGTTCACCTCAAGTCAGTTACTGATTGATCTTGATATCTTAGAGCAGCTCTTCAACCTGTGTATCATAACCCCTTTGGGGGTCACATATCTGATACCCTGCATACCAGGTATTTACATGATGACTCACAATAATAATGAAATTATAGTTATAACATAGCAACAAAATAATCTTACATTTGAAGGCACCACAACATGAGGAATTGTATTGAAGGTTCCCAGCTTTAGGAAGTTGAGAATCACCATCTTAAGGTCTAAAGGAACATTGTTTTCTCAGTACAGTTGAACACTAACACTCATTCTGTGGTAGTTTGAATGTAATTGACTCCCATATTCTCATAAGGAATAGTCTTATTAGGATGCGTGACTTTTTTATAGTGTGCATAGCTTGCTGGAGGAAATATGTCACTACAGGGGTGAGCTTTGAGGTTTTCTATGCACAGGAACCACCCAGTGTCTCAGTTGACTTCCTGTTGCCTTCTGATCAAGATGTAGCCAGCACATTGTCTATATACTGCCATGCTGCTTGCTTTGATGATAATGGACTGAATATCTGAACTATAAGCCACAATTTCAATTTAATGTATTCCTTTATAAGAGTGGCCATGGCCGTGTCTCTTCACAGCAATGGAAACCCTAACTAAGACATCTTTCAAATGAGTAACATATTGTAAAACATCCATGCCATTTTATTTCATAATGTGCATGTATCCCTTCCAAAAATGCATCTCATATTGGATCCAGTAATATATTTTCAAATAATATTTATTCAGTTAGGGAATATGTATTCACTAATTTTCTTTGATGATTAGGAAAGGAAAACAAATCTTCCTTTCAATGTGTGACAAGTTGAGGAATTCTGAATTTGGAGGCAAATGCCTTCTATTTTTCTTCAATATTTTATTTATTAGATGGTAATTTATTAGATGGTAAGACACAGATTACTAGTTTTGAAAGAAGCATGTAAATGTGGTGTGTGTGTGTTTGTATGTGTGTGTGTGTGTGTGTATAGAAATCGGGTTCATCCTTGAAAAGTATCTGCACCCTGATAAACCTCTCCATCAATGCAGCAACTGAAATAAGACCAAATCAAATTAGAGAAACCCCAGGTTTAATGGACACAGCACTCCCGGATAGCCTTCCCCAGAGAGGAAGTGAGAAAGAGAGACTGGGGTACCACAAGTCTCTTTTCTGGGGGACAGTTTAATTATTCTGTGGGAGAAGTCTTGAGCATCTCTTGGGGAGAGGACATCATTTGTCAGGTTTTCTGAGATGCATCAGAGTTTGGAGTGAGACAGAGGAGGTGGGCTTGGGTAGAACTTCCACCATAACATACCAGGCTCTTTGGGTATATGGATGCCAGTGGCTGGGGTGAAGCTTCCTGCATACCAATCTTCAGTTGTCATTTCTCAGCATGTTAGCTGCCTTGTCTTTTGAGACAGGGCCTCTTGTTTTTTAACTTTGGCAAAGCCGGCTTCTAAAATAAGACCCCCAGTGATCCACATCTCTTCATTTCTCTAGCACTGAGATTACAAGTATGCCATAGTGTGTGGCTTTTTTCCATAGGTTTTGGGATTGAACTCCAGTCTTTATGCTTGTACAACAATTTATTTACTACCTGAGTTATCTTAACAACTCCTAAGAAGGATATTATGTATGGCATATATTAACTGATTGTGATTCTACTTACTGTTACTCTAGAGAAAATATAACTTTCTTATATATTTACAAAAGTCTCATAAAAGGAGACACAATCATCATGCATAATTACATTTAAACATTTAGAAAGTCACCTGCATCCGTGATATTCTTATTCTAGTTGTATAAGTCCAAAGTTATCCCACAGCTTCTTGTCGAAGTTCAGCTTACAAATTTTAGCATGCATTGCTTATTTGCAAATGATTAAGTTCTTGGAATATGGTCTATTTTCAGACTAGAGGCAGGCAGCACTGAACAAACACAGGGTATATCACTGACAAATATAGGCTGAAGCACTTTGTCTCATAAAATTAGCAGTGAACTCCTTTAGCAAGAAGGAACTCAAGATTGAACAACTATTTACTTTCCAGGTCTCATTGTGGGTTGTCTTGTTTGCACCCTCTGTGGAGAATACACCTCCAGAAAGAGATTAGTTCTGGGCTACCAAGGTCACCAAATCATGATTCATGACCAGATTTTCTTGTGATTAGAAACTAACTTCAATGCAAAATAGATGTGGGTGTTTCTTGTATGATCAAGAGGGATGAATGCTTGCAGAAGTCAAGGTCAGGGCTCCCTCATTATTTCATTTCTCCACACTGTTGATTTGGTTTTTCTGTAAGAATGTATAGAATAACACAGCTGTAACCTAACCATATGTTCAAGCTCACACAAAAGTCAAATAAGCTTCCTTTTTCTAAATTACTTCCTTCCTTGATGTATGGGTCTTATTTATAACCTCCTTCTGTATAGCCATAACAGTATCACAGAGGGCTTAGTTTCTGAAAAGCATAGCAATTGCTTGAAAATTGATTTGATGTATTTTGCCCATCCCTCCCTCAGGTCCCTGAAGACATTTTAATATGAGCCCTGACATTATGATGGATGAAAGCTGGCAGTTTACTGTAGTAAGGCCACTCCCATGTGGGAAATAACAGCTTGTTCAAAAGCTGGTCTTCTAGGCAAACTTGAGATATAAAGGAAGCTACATTTCCAATCTTGTCCCTCTTCTTCCCTTTAAAAGTATATTCCCTTAACATCTCTGTGATTATTAGAAAATTTCCTAGGCATTACAGGTTAGAGCTACTTGAAGGTCACATGCTGATAAAAATAAGTGTCACTGAGTGGCCAGGCTAATTTTAGAGAACAAACAAGGTAGATTTGGAATGTTGCAATAATGTAATTTTCAGCACAAACTCTCTTCTTCAAAAGAAATAACTTTCTATTTATTTGTGAATTAGAATATTAAAAAGATATTCTAAGAATCATAAAATAACTCGTGTCTGTAGGTCAGATGCAAAATAAATTCACCAAGTTTATTCTATGATAAAGCATATGCTTTTTTGAATAATAATTCATCTAACTATATTAAATACCACAGTCAACTCTTTTAAGGTTAATAAAAGTGAATGCATTTTAAAACTATCCAATTAAATGGAAGATAAAAACATTGGAGATTCCACGAACTACAATTAAAATTAATCTTATTTAATTGTCAGGGTATCGTGAACCAGGAGATATTTAAATAGGATATTTTAAGACCTTTGAGACAACTTACCTATGTTCTTTATTCCCTAGGTTCTTATTTATTTATTTTTCTTATTTTACATATCGATCTCAGTTCCCTCTCCTAGGATCTTCTATGGGTTTTATGTTACCTACTAAAATACCACAGATAAAGATGGTGAGATGGCTTGGAAGGTAAAGGTTTTGCCTTTATCCTGAGTGCCTAAGGACCACATGTTGGAAGAAGACAATGAATTCCATATAGTTTTCCTCAGACCTCTACTTGCACTTCTTGTCATATATGTGTACCCGTATACACATACATATGCAGGCACATGAATACACACTCATATACAATTAAAATTTAATTGTAGTTAAAATTAAAGCATAAAATATATATGTACACACAAAGAAAAGCAGGAAATACATCCTAATATTGAGTTGGACTTTCATAAAGGCTCTTACCATTTCTGTTATTAACAGTAGAACACATTTCTTCAAAGCCAATAGCATTGGGCAATTGATTATCATAATGGAGGAAGAAACTCTGAAGCTAGGTTTCCTTGTGCAGATCTAAAACCCCAGCAGTTTATGAGATGGAGACAAAAGGATTTTAAGTTTAAAGCTTGTCTGGACAAATTAGTAAGACCTTGTCTCAACATAACAAGTAAAAGGGTGAGGAAGGTAGCTTACTCATAGAGTACTTACCCAACATGGAGAAGGACCCAGGATCTGGTCAGTGGGTATTGGATTCAGGACTCTTCAGCCCACAAGTGCAAACAGGTTCCATTTTTATTAGAAAACAACACAGCATTTACATTCCCCACACTCACTCATGTTTAAATGATAAAACAAGACAATCATTGTCAATAAACATATACTTTGTAAATTATTCAGCAAATGCATAAATTTAATGTTCCTATGAGATCAGACTGAGAATAATATCAAGTTTATGCCAGGGGCATTTTGTATCAGTCCAGTTTACTTTGCGTGCATTAATGTGAATAGATTTACTTTTCAGTTTCACTTATATTTTTCTTTCATTTTTTTTGGTAACTACCTCCTTCAAATTCCTTTGACAACCTGAGAATGTCTTACAGCTGAATGCAATATTAATTACATTTCAAAGCAAACCTTTATTCATTTGGGGGCAATCTGTGAAACAGAAATCTGTGACTGAAGCTGCTGCCAAGCCAATTACTGCAAAATAACTCAAATATGTCTGGACAGATTGCATTTCTCCTATTGTTAGATTGTTTATTCCATAGATCAAAAGGCTACATTCACTTTAATTAAAATGAACCAACTCACATAGTTAAATATATCACACACCCCTTCTGATTATATAAAGGATTATGTATAGACAGACTGTACCAATGCAAATATGTTTTGCTTTGAATTACAGCATAATTTATGTTCTTTTTCTAGATGTTTCTAGGCTTTCTATATGTCAAAGCTTCCTTCATATGAGCAAGCCAGAGAAGAAATAACTTCTCAGAGACAAAGAACATAGTGCAAGGAAATTATTCAGTGCTGAAAGTGAACCGCACATCACATTACATCATGCAGGCAGAAGAGATTGGTGAATTGCAACAGGTTGGAAGATGCACTTGACATTCAGATGCTTTTCTGAACTTTATCTGAGCAATTCAGATGCCTCAGTTCTACAACACAAAGATATGGATTTTATTATTCTCTTCTGAAGCCTTTGAAGTGCTGTTGTATGAAGCTTATAAACATACCTTTCTCTTCAGGATGAAAAACATCAACCAATATATTGATCTACAGAAGACAGAATAAAGCTTTACCACTTTGAAGTCAATCTGATAGTCTCCACTATTATTCTGACATCTATTTGTTGTTCATCCATCTACCCATTTATCTACCTGTGTAGGTAACACATATCTATCCTTCTACCTATCTACCAAGAAAACTTTTTTTTTCTGTTGAAACTAAAAAGATAAATTTATGGCTTTTATTGTCACCACTTGTACTTTTATGAAGGATATATTAGGCTTTAGAGATGTAAACGGTACTTTAAACTGTAAAATGAAATGAAACTAACATTACTATAAACCTCAAACTACCCCTTTATCTTCACATTATCACCAAATTCTTGTTTTGATTTTCATGTCAGAGGGTTCTAATAATGGGAATGGAGGAAGTTTGCTCAAGATACTTTGGTAGGAGAAAATACTCTGAAGTTTCAACTCTAGCATGTATGGCACCAGGCAGGAGAAGAACAATAGTAACCATGTGAAAAAAAAAAAAAACAAGCCAGAAAAGAACAGACACTCAGTAGACTTTTTAAAACTTCATACACTTGATAGAACACTGCTCATAATCAGGTCTGTTTTTCCATGGTCTGCATGAGAAGAGGAAAGGTTCTCCACCACTCATTGTTCTGATCATCAGTACTGTTGATCAATGCAATCACTAAGTCCTCAACAGAGTCAGTTTTCCCAGCCTGTGCCCACCTAGTGCTATCTAGCCCTATTTCTCTAAATATAAACATGGATGCTCTTCAGTAGACATTGCTGGTACACACTATGGAAGTTTTCCGGGGTTCATACCATCACAGCACAGAATCAGACTCAGGAAATCAATGTATTTTTGTCAAAGTTTATGTGAGTCACTCAGAAAGAGCAATGGCAGATTGTTCTACTCTGTAGTTTCTATGACACAGAGATATCTCTTGTTGTTATGTTAACACAAAAAGGCCACAATTTGAGTGGAAGAAATAATAAATATCTAATTTTCACAGTTCTGCATACTGGAATAAATATCTGTGTGTTCACCATTTTGGTTTCTGGAGACATGCTGGACTCTGGATTCCAGACAACTTTGTCTCCAAAATACACTTAATACCTTGTGCATCTACAAATGTACTAAACTCACCACAGGCCCTACACTTATTGCCTCATTTAAACCTGATTATCTCTCAAAGGATTTCTTCCCAAATACCATTGTTTGGAGAGTCATCTCTTTAGCAAATGAGCTGTGATTATACAAAAATATTCATTCATAACAGAAACTGCTTTTATACTGTTATACTGTATGCATTTGGCTATTCTATTAGGCTCTTACACAAGCCAAATCTGTCTTTTGGATCTGTACCTCCTCCCTTTCCATCTTGGAAGAAGGAGGAATTTTTGGAATCACAAGTAAATAAGCTGAAATTTTGAAACTTAGATCTCTGGTCTAAACTATTCTGATTGCAGCATTCTTTGGAGTCTGGTAAACAATGAACTTCAAGTAGCATATGTCAACACACAAGAAGGATCCATGAATAAGTCATTTATTTTTTTAGAAGAACTGTTGTGACTACTACTCTATTAGTGAATAGGATAATATATGAAGGAAAATATGGTTTCTACATGATGCTAAAGTATATAAAATACTTTCATGGGTACATAAGTTCTCCTTTCAGAGTGTACATCACATCAGGGTCCCATGGATTAATTTAAAAAATATGAGGATAATAAATAATCCATCTTAGGTTCAGAAAGAATAAGGAATAACTAATCTAAAGTATATATTTATGTATATTTGTGTACGTGACAGCATTGACCTTGTAGTACTACATTTCTTTTCATGAGAGGGCTGTTGCAAGGAGGATAAAAGGAATAGCTTGCTGGTGCTGAGTCTTCAAGATCCTACCACACAATCAGATCAAAGGATAATCAGTCTACTGCCAGGCAATAACTAGGCTTAGAAGGAATACCAGAGTCATTCTTTCAGAACTATTCAATGGGACAGTATTGTAATTTCAAGCTTCTCTTTAGCCTATTCCTGCTCCTTTATCCTAAAGAAGTTTACCCTAAATTATCTGTTATAGCATAGGCTACTTAATGGATCAGACCAATAATGTGTGTGTGTGTGTGGTTATTCACACTCACTTATAGGTTCTTTCCTGTATGTTTATAGCAAGATACAACTATACATTTCCATTTGTGCACATGTATGTATAGAAAATCATATTTTTAAATTCCTCTGAGAGGTTATCAATGTTTTCTCCATGCATTAATTCTATTTGCTATACACGTAATAAAATGACATGTCTATGAACATAGACATTTCAATAAAAAACCCTATGATTTTGTAACTCTAATATATTGTATAAGCCTAGAAATAAAAAAAAGGTTATTAATTTCAAAAGGGTCTTTGAGATAACATCTTTAGCTATCACATAATTCTCTATATTTATATGTGTACTTTAGACTATTATTTAAACCCAAATTAAAATAACTTCATAACTAAATAATTGATATTATCAGCCATGAGAATATATTGAAAAGAATTTTTGTAGCTATAATAAATTCATTACTTTCATATGGCACATGAAATATATTCTATGCAAATTTACTTATTTTCTAAATCTATATGAATAAATATCTTATTTTATCTAAATGGAATGAGTTAATTCCATGTACTCCATTTTCTTTGAAGTACCTAATCTTTCTCTCCCACTTTCCTTTGCTACATGACAATTTATCTGAATTTATAGTACTAAGTCAAGATCTGTGACTTTTTGCATACATCAACATGAAGTTCTTAGAAGTTATGAATTTCTTGAGTTTACTTCCCACACACTCCAGCATTCTGGATTTGACAGGTAAGATTTCAATTTCAGAAATTCTATTAGACATAGTCTATTTATTAGCCTATTAGACATAGTCTATTAAAACCTGTACTTAATGAAAAGTACACATTGAAAAAATTCTTTGAGAATTTTATGAAGTATATTTTATTCATATCTTTTCCTAACCCCCAAGTTTTCTGATTCCCTCCTTTTTTTAAACCTCCCAAATTCATGTTCCTTATTTCTTTCTAAAATAAACAGAACAAAACAAAAGTAAACAAACAAGTGTGTTTACACTCAGTGTTACTCAATTGAAGAAAACTGATTCTACATGTCTCAGTATCTATCAATTGTCAATGACTTTTTGGTGAAGGGTAGGACTTTCTGTCTACTTCCCACTCCATCCCTGAGATTTTGTCTGGCTTGAGCTTGTGCAGGTCACAATCTCTGAGTTCTGGCCCTGCTGTGCCTGAGAAACTCTGTTGCCTTAATTATATACCACCTGTAACTCTGACACTCATCCCTAAGAGTGTGCTTTTGTAAAGGTAGGGAAAAATAAATATAATTTATATCATTCTAGCAGCTTTCCTGAAGGGGATGGGTGTCTAAAAAGAACAAGACTTCATCGATGCTTGCTGAACACTAGTTAAAGTTTCAATAAAGTAAGTAAATAAAGTAAGGTTGCTATCATTAGTTGTTTCGTTGGTACCACTACAAGAAAAAAAAAAAAAGTGTGTTTTCTTTCCCTTTTACTCCACTGAGAATTAAATTACATCTGCAAATAGACTTGGTTATAGAAAGATTGAAAAGATAGAGAATGGTATTATGGAGACTATGATACTCTCCCATTATGCATTATTTTGAAGTCTGCTTAACTTGCTTGGTTGATTGTATAGGGGCTAAAATGAGCTGGGACATGCAAATTAGAAGGAAGACATTTATAACTTTATTTTGAGAAAGAAAGAGCATACTTTTAAAATAGAGTCATAATCCACTCTTATCTTGGACTTCAAGTAGTTCTTCAAAAATTAAAATGTAAAGATTATGTGAAATAGATGTCATTTCCCTTAAATTTCTTATTTTTTTTAAATTATTGATGCAAAGCATGTGAGCAAGTCAACTGAGGGATAAGTATCAAAAGGCCTAAGGGAAGTGAGCTCACCTATTTCCTTACCCACTCTTGGAGTCATGAGTAGCTAAATATTCTTAGACAAGGGCAGCCAGAGAGATATGCTCTCTTTAAGTTAATGACTGGAAGACTCTAAAAAAGCTAAAACTGTTAGGAAAAATAAAGTGGATATCTAATAGCTTAGGTACAAGTTAAAAACAAACACAACAACTGTTTCAGTCCATTAAACATTAGACTCACTCAAATACCTCAAGTTCTGGAGAATTACCTAAGGTAAATCAGAATGAGCTGAGAAAACATGCTGATATCTGCCTCTCTTTTACAGCTAAAATGCAGAGCCAAGTACCATTTAAATGCTATTGTGGTTTGAATTTTACCCCTGCCATTCACTGATGTGTTGAAGATAGGTGACAATATTTGGGGGCATATCATTTTGAAGGTGATTAGGGTTAATCAGGGTCATAAGAGTGGGAACTGGCACAATGTATTAGTTCCCTTAAAGGAAAAACATGAGAAACAATGCTTGCTCCTTCCAATATGGTCTCCTTCCCCCACATTCTTCTTTCCTCTGCCCTCAACTTCTCACTTTCCCTTGCTCCCTTGCCCCCTCTCCACTTCTCTGCTTTCCCTTCCTCTTTTTTCTCCTCTCTCTCTCTCTCTCTCTCTCTCTCTCTCTCTCTCTCTCTCTCTCCCTCTCCCTCCCTCCCTCACCCCCCTCTCTCAGAATGAAAGAAGGAAGGCTCATTCCTGTGAGATACAATAAGGAACCTAATCTTTTTAAACCAGGAGGAGATCCAGTCAGAACCAAATGCAGAGCACGCAGCTATTGTTTTTTTTTTTTTTATTTATTAATTTACATGTTGATCCCAGTTCCCTCTCCTTCCCTCCCTCCTTCCTTCCCTCCCTCCCTTTTACACTCTCTGCCCTCTCACCTGCACCCTAACCACCCTCCCCTCTCATCCTCCCACCCCAATCCCATATGTAGGGGAATGCCATCCAGTTGGGGTCATGTAGATCTGATAGGTCATGTGAAGC
The DNA here is from genome assembly GCF_943737965.1 of Phodopus roborovskii. Taxonomy (NCBI): domain Eukaryota; kingdom Metazoa; phylum Chordata; class Mammalia; order Rodentia; family Cricetidae; genus Phodopus; species Phodopus roborovskii. Next base: position 14,820,631 of record NW_026126485.1, on the reverse strand, counting down.
ACGCAGCTATTGAACAATAGTTTTCAGAACTTTTAGAAATGACAACCTTTGTTTAAGCCAGTCTAGGTATAACATGGCCTATGGTTAATTAGTTCCAAGAGGACCCCTGAGCACTAATAGCAAGTTTATGCTAAATTTTGTTCAGTTTGCTTTACATATTAGTTCTTGCCGCCCTGCTTGCTATTTATGGACAATGTTCTACATGGCTACATGGCTCTACAGTTGGCCAGAGTCTTATTGCTCTCTGTAGACCCCACATAACAGGTAAATCATAAGGGAATTATGCCACATCTAAGGATAGCATATGTGATTATTTGGATGAGAATGGCTTCATAGATTTATGTAGTTGAATGGTTGGTCACCTGTTTGGTAACATTTAAGGATTAGTAGGTGTAGCCTTGTTGGAGTAGATGTCGTCCTGTTAGAGGAGGTGGTTTACTAGAGGTGGGGTTTCGGTTTCAAAAACCCATTCCAGGCCCAGTAGCTTTTTCACACATACTCTCTCTGTTGGCCTGAAGTTCAAGATGTAGCTCTCAGCTACTGTTCCCATACCATCTGTACTGCCAAGCTCCCCACAATGATAAAAACTGGACTATACCTCTAAATAAAAAGTAATATCCATTTAGTTTTTGTCTTTCTTAAGAAACTATATGGAAATGAGGAGAAGGCTTTTTATAGTAATTCCTAATCTAGGAGGTGTATATTTTCCTTGGTTTGTCTATTTGCATTTCTCTTCCCAGACCTAATCTAAGACAATTATTTAATAGACATCAGAAAAAGGGAATCAGTAAACTCATGACTTGTTGGTGACAGCCTTGATTCAATATTTTATGCAAAAATTTGGCCAAACTTGTTGGGTTTATTCAAACAAAATTAGATTGCTGACCTACTAGAAGTATTTAGGACTCATGTTTCATAAATGTTCATCTCAAACTCACCTTCCATATTTTATCATACATCAGTAAACATCTTTAGCTCTGTGCTTCATCTTTAAGAAAAGAGCATAATTGTACTTGCTACCTCTTCAGAGAGCTCAGAAAGTTTGTCAGCATGATTTATGGTCTCCAAAGTGATTATATGTCCAGTCCAAGTCATTTCTGTGGCCTCCAGGCCCAGAGGCTCTGATTGAATTTAGAATGACACACTTTTCTTGGGTCCCTAAAATCACATTGAAAGAGACATTAAATCACATTAAAAAAAAAAAAGTTTAGTAAGGCATGGTAAGTAGGGACCTGTTTATTCTTGAACTAATATTTTCCACAGTCTAGTGACTCTTGTTGTCTCTTGACCATTGTATCTTTTAGACAGGAATAGGGAATGGTTGGGAAAGGTATGGTTTAGATGGGATATAGGTAGATTAGCCTATTTTCTTGAGAATTTGAGTAAGAATGAGATAGTATTTTACAGCTTACATTGTTATGTATTCTTATGTGCTAAGCTATGTAAAATTAAGTTTATATTTTGTTATATTGTGTTAAATCTTTCCACTTACAATGTTTTATGCACATTATTTTTTACCATATTCTATGTATGTATACTTTTCTTGTATTCAAGACATTTTGTATATTGATACAATTTGGGATATTTATCTTGCTGCCCTTTATAGTTCTACCTCTTGTCTTGACACTTATACTCTTCCTCTATTTTAGGGATTTACATGTATGTATATGTAAATAGTTATATTGTTTAAGTATTTGTTCCTGCTTTACTCAGGGAAGTTTTAATCAGTCTTTTAGCTAAATTCCTGAGTATTACAGATTAACTTCACTCATGTTTCCTGTACCTATGAGATTAGTCAGATATAGATGCTTAATCTTCAATCACTTCATAGACATGCAGAACATGGCATTTAAATGTTTTAATATTAGTACTCCATTGACATGAGACACTGTTGCTCCTGACAGCACCGTGCACTTTCCCGAAAATATGTTGGACACTGTTGTTGCTCCTGCTGGAGTTCATTCTTGCCTCAGCTAACGGCCTGTTGGACAAAGAATTGCCCCCACCTTGACCACTAATTTGGACATGCAGTCCTTTGTGCTTGCAGGAGACAAATATAGAAGACTGTTTGACCTTGCCAAGTCAGGGTAAGACAGCCATTCTACCTCCCTGCTGTTGTTGTGGTCTGTCAAGTTCTCTTGGCCTTAGCCAAAACTGGGTTTACCAATGTTGCTGTGAGACCTAGGGTGACTGTTCAGGTGGCTTGCTATTTCTGTCCTTGCTGCACCTTTTGGAAGTTGTCCATCCGCACTTCCTGTCTACACTAGTATTGTTATTTTCCTTCTCAGGTCTTGATGAGGTTGAAGATTAAACTATCACAACTATTATTCTCTCTTCCTAGTTAGATATATTTGGTACTAGACTTACGTTTTCCAGCTTAGGACAACTCTATTCTAAACTCCATTATGCCTTCACCCTAGGACAAGATATGTATGTCATTTTGTTCTCGATTTTCCTTTTCTTAGAGCACACTTGTTAGTCACTGTTTTGTATATAGTTTTGTATTAACCCTAAATCTTTTCTTTAGACTTAAAGGGGAATTGTAGTGAGATAGTCCTTCTGTGGCACTGACCACGCCAATTGGGGGATGGAGCCATGGGCGTAAGTGACTGATGGAAAGAAGTCGGAGGGAGAGCCAGGAAAAGCTCTCTTGCTGGCGTGACTTGGACAGAAGAGGATCGGGTTGAATTTCCTGGTGTTCATCTGTCTAGGTTGTAAGTTATTTCTCCCTGAATAAACATCTATTCGGCCTATTTGTTTATCCTGATCCTTATTTAACCGCGATACTCTATCTCTACAAAGATCTTTCCATTTCTCCAACAGTAGGCATGGCATGGTCTGTAAGTAATGTTGAGTTCTGTTCATCAAATATGCATGGAATTCCTGAAGTACTTCTTAGACAGAACAGAGGTATCCTAACAGGGTTATTATTGCTGTGGTAACATACCATGACCAAAATTAACTTAAGGAAGAGGGGCTTTATTCTCTTTAAATTTCTAGATAACAGACAATTCCTGAGGGAGGTAAAGACAGAAATTCAAACAGGGAAGGAAAACAAAAACAGGATTTGATATATACCAACATTGCTAATTCCAGAATATGTATGAATATATATATTTAGTTCCTATGATGATAGAAGTGAAAATTATTTCAAGGTCATAAATCAATTCTATTGATTGTGGAACATTCAACAACTATATTTATTCTTCCTGTGACCCAAGGGACTTTTAAGGTCTATGGCTAATACAATTATTAGAACATGTATAAAAGGTTTGGGTGTGTCGACATGAGTAATGCACTTACCTAACAAGCTTGCAGATCTGAGTTTGGATGTCCATTACCTATGTAAACATGATGCAATAGCACATCTGATATATTAGCAGCCCTGTGGCAAATACAAGAAGATTGCCAGAAGCTCATGGGTCAGATACCATTTCAAAATGACAGAACCTGTCTCAAAGATAATAAAAAATGAGAACTGCTATCCAAGCTTGTCCTCTGAGTTTGCATCTGTGACCCTTCATAAACACACACAGAGACACACAGGTATAATGAGATATTCACTTTGCCTACATCTGTGGCAATGGCCATGCCCACTGGGGATGGAGACAGGGGCAGAAGTGATCTGAGGAGCTAGATCTGAGGAGCAGCGGGAGTTCTCTTTTGCTGGTGGGATGCAGGTAGGAGAGCATCCGGTCGAACCTGCTGGTGTTCATCTGTCTATGTTGTAAGTTATTTTTCCCTGAGTAAACATCTATTCTGCCTATTTGTTTGTACTGATCCTTATTAAACCACAATATCTGGTGTCAGAAGCAGGATCAAGATTTTCATGGGACTTGGGTGAAACTCAGGCGCCAGATGCTATTTCCTTCCCCCACCATCCCTGAACAGGCAGGGTCCCTTGCCTAACCAGGCAGACACACTGAAGCTTGTGAGTTTCTGCCTTATATCAAAGAGCCAATTGTTGTAAGGCAAAACTGTGAATTTAATCTTCACATCATACTTGAATTTAGAGAAGGAAAGCCAAATCCAACTCCAAAGCCAGCATTGATTTACATGATTTGGGACTAGAGGAATACTAGATAGTACAGAGAAATAGATTTCTGTATAGAAATAGTTTACTAAAATTAAATATGTTAACCATAAATCAGATTCCTCTTTATTAAGTGATTGTTTCTGGAGAGCTATCTTCTCTTCTGTAGGTACCTATATACAGGGGAACATCTTTGGGAGACTTGCAAAAACTGCATAACATGGATATCTTTGAGTAAATAAATTATTTATATATCTTTATAGTTGTCCATATTTTCACTTCGTATTGGTTAATCAAAACTTCCTTTTGTAGAGAAAGAACAATTTGTGGTTTAACTTTCACAGAGAAAGAGCTCAACTCTTGATACACAATGGTATTTGTGCAACTTTTCTTATGATGCTGTCTTTTTAATTGGCATCTTAGGATAAGAAAGAGGGATTAGCTGTAAGCTCATATCTTTCAGTCAGTGAACCATTGTCAAAGAGTCTCTGATGTCAAACACAACAGATATCTTTCCCATGCACAGTCTCTATTAGGGAACTGAGAAGCCAAGCATGGGTAGATTTGTGTGGACAGAGATGTTTAGTTTTTGTATTTCTTTGATGTTTTCTTTGTTTAGTTTTCTAATTTTGATTTGTTTGAGATACATTCATTGAAGGGCAAAGCATTTGAAAAGGTTAAAAAGAAAAAGGCCATTTTCCTAATCCCATTTTCCTCCTGCAGAAAACAAAGATTTATCTAAAGTAAATGAACTAGTTTAATCCTACCTCAAATCAAATTAATACTCATCTCATCTGCCAAGTAACAATGCCAAAATGAACTTCAGAACAAAATTTGTGGAAAATAATGTGTTATTATAAAGATACTTTCAACTCTTTTAGAATAAATTGTCCTAAAGTCCCCAAATGGTCAATAAGCATGCAAAAACACTATGTGGGTGAAATGATCTCCACGGGCCTGCATCATGTCTAAGACCATTGCAAGACAGAAAGGGGTAGATGCTATCTACTGATCCCTGATTTCAATGTGCATTATATTAATAGTAAATGAGGAATGTTCCCAAGACTTAATAGCCATTGTGCAATTCACTAAATTCATCCAGACTTGTGCCATAGTTGAGGAAATCAGAAATCTACTACAGGATGCATGATATAAATATGTACTAGTAATTTCAGTTTGAACTGGACTTTTTCATACACAAAAATAAGGTGATAGAAAAATCTATTTATTTATATGTTAGTGATTTCCTCCTGAACTTAAGCTCTGGTCATTTTGCTACTTGAGGAGTCTTATTTCACTTCTTACTTTTAGAAATTTTATTTCAACTAGATTATTACAATAATGGTCATCTTCTTTGATGATATTCCTCTAGATTAAATATAAAATAATGCATATATATATATATATGTTGATGATTCCCTATAAATATATTTATTTATCAAAGTCTGGAAGATGGGAAAATTAAATATATATTCATATTTGTCTATAAATAATATCCATTGTTTATATAAAATACTTGAAGAATATCAGTTTAGTATATTATATATAATATAAAATTATATGTGTACATTTTCTCCTCTGAATTATACTTGACAAAATAGAGATTTGTTCTACAACAGAATAAAAAAATTTTCTCCAGCTGACATTAAACTATCTTGGTAATTAAGAAGCTTACTAATGTCAAGATGTACAAAACTAATTAGAGAGGATCATCTAATATAAATAGCAAAAGACAATTCCAAGAGGATACTTAACGATGAGAATTACATCCAAATGCCATGATACTGTGTCTTCCATGATGCTTTTGTGCTGTAGGCAGGCAGTCAATTATGTGATTTCAATGTGTGAAATCAGAAATCTGTATCTCAGACTAACTCCAACTTAATCAAATAGGAGGAGATGTGGTGGATAGAGAACCTCCTCCCTATGGAGTCATGTTTAGTTTAAAACAAAGCATTGTGAGCAGCAGGTGGAACCTAGATAAAACATTTGTTTTGTTTTATTGTATTGTAGCATAGGTAGGAAGTGAATAAATCTCCAAGGGATAAAGTACAAACATACAGCCAGCATTGGAAAGACAAAAAAACATGTTTGCAATAAGAATATTGGAATTTAATTAAAACTGAGAAATATGTTGCTTATATATAAGAAATATAAATGAAATATAAGGAAATATAAATGTAAAAGGAGAAATTGATACACAGAACTCTTATCTAATATCAAGATGTAAGAAGTCTGCATAACTCTCTTACTCTAAAACAAAAAAATAGAGTTAAGTGCAAAATACATTATTAGGGACAAAAGCAGGTGCTGGTCATTTTAGTTATTTTTATTTGAAATATTCTAAAAACAAAGCAATAGTAGATAGAAATATAAGAAATGGAGAAAAGCATGGTCATAGTGAGATTTTTCAACACTCTTATTAATTATTTTAAACAAGATCAACAATGAAATTGTAAATCTAATCTTTATTTTGAATATAATTCACATATTATGAATATGAACTATGCATAATTACCACATTGTAGTGAATTTTGCATATTGATTTTAAGCATAGGTGATGGGAGATGTCATTTTGTAAATATATTTCTCTTATTGGTTAATGAATAAAACACTGTTGGCCAATAGGAAAGCAAGATAGGTGGGACTAGGAGACAAGGAGGAAAGAAGTAGTAGGGAGGAGTTCCAAGATGGAGGACAGAGAGAGAAGAACACCAGCTCCTCTTTCCGGTAAGAAGAGACCACTGGGAAATACTTCGATTAATAGAAATGGGTTAATATTTAAGAGAGAGCTAGCAGATAAGGAACAAGTAACTGGCCAACAGTTTTACATCAAACACTGAGTCTTTGTGTGTTACGTGGGGCTTCTGCAGTGGTGGGACAAGGCCGGCAGGAAAAACCTACTCCTAACACATAGGTATGTATTTTTTAAAGTACCTGTTTACATGGCCACAGCACAAGTCAACTAACTTCAGTAAATAGTTATATACAATGACCATCATTCAAAGTAGGATATTAATGCTAAAATGGCATGAAACGTAGTTGATAATTTTGGAATTCCTGAGTAAGCTATAGTAGAAGATATAATTGTACATTTAGAAACACTCTGTGGTGTCAATATTTCAGATTGAACTAAAGAATAAATTAAAATATTATGCAAAAGCTGTATCAAGTTTAAAACATCATGGATAGGCAGGTATATATAACGGTATATATAACAGTTAATTAGCTATGAAATTAATTTTTGAAGTTAATAAAAATATAATATAGAGTAAAATAAAGATCAAGAACAATAATATCAGATGGTCAGTGGAATAAGCTGTTGGTATTTTCTGAAGACTCCTAAAACAGATCAATATCTACCAAGATGGAAAAAATAAGATTGGCAAATGTAAATTACAATAGGAATGTGTTCGCAAGGTATGAAAACTTTACAAACTTCTACATTTTTTAATCAAGTTTATGTCGAGAAACTAATGGATTAGAATATTTTATGTAATTAATTAATATGTGTCTATTATCCCTAGTTTATAACCTAGATTCACAACACTAATCTAGTGATAAAACTTTGACTATTTATTTGGAGATAACATGCTTATCATTTAATATCATTTAATAATCACAGATGTGCACACCAAGAGAAATCTAATCTGCTTAACTGGTCAATTATTATGTATTATCTATCCTTCCCACACCTGTTACATTGACAAAGCTTATTGGGGAATGGTCACAGGTGCAGACATGACAGTGGAAGGCTAGGTCTGGGGTCCTGGGCCCCAGCTCACTCTCTCTTGGTTCTAGTTGAGTCACAAAGAACAGCTGATGCATGGATCCTTTGAGTGGGACCTTGCAGGTCATTGGTTTCTCATGTAAGTGACTTCTACATGAATAAAATATAATACATCCCATATATCATAATCTGTGTATTGGTAATTCCATCCTTACCCTAATATTATTTGCTTCATGCGCAAAGCCATACATATATGCTTTGGTTTTTTCATCATAGGATGATTATAAAATATCATCAAAGTTAGATACAGATAAAACAGAAATAGATGATAAACAGAAATAGATAGCCTAGAATATTATAATCTACATTTAGTATCATATTGGCTAACACTGTCTTTTTTCAAATCCTTGTCATATTTCCTATCACAGCTGTCATAAGTTATAAATGTGGCATTGCAATTCAAGAGCTCACTATAGTAATGGTTCATTTCACATGTCAGCTTGACTAGAATAAGGGTACTCATGAAGCATTAGTTATTTTCAGTGTTTCAACTGACATTAACTCAATCCCTCCTCTGCTGGGATTCTTCTGGCTTTCTTTTATAATTCAGGAACCCCTGGCACTTCTTGGAGCACCTGTACAAGAGACAAGTTCAGTTCTGTAGTGGGTGATCTAAATGGGGGAAGTTTTGCTTCAGCACCAGCAGGTACTATGGAATCACCTGCACACCAAAATTGAAGAGGTCACAAAGAGCAAACACATGCATTCCTTGTCAATAGAGCTACCTCCTCAGGTGAGAATGTTTGCCTCCAGGATCTCGCCCGGCAGACACTGACATCAAACTGATAATTATTTCTTTAGCTGTACTCACTCTGGGGGATGTGGCTTCAGAATGATCCTCACATGGTTCTCATGGGTCTTCCTGTCCAGTGATTACAGCACCCCTGTAGTGAGAAAATGATCCTAATCATTCCCTTTTCATTCAGCTCTCTACCCTACAGGATAATTACTTATACTCAATTCTGAGGAAAGCTAAGTTGCTTTTAGGGAAACATTCAAAGACTTGATTTGTAGTTCATAGTAATACATAGATTTCCTCCTCTCATTTTGTTAATTTTAGCATGTTATATTTTCTAAGAATTTGATTTACTTTTCAAATTTATTGGCATATCACTTTATAGAGTCAATATTTACTTGGAATTATACACTTCTTTCTTTTTTTGAGATTTACAATATGCTTGTGAATTTAATACATATTATTTTAATACAGATAAAAGTTATACATATTTGTAGATACATATTATTTTAATACAGATAAAAGTTATACATATTTGTAGATACATATTATTTTAATACAGATAAAAGTTATACATATTTGTAGATACATATTATTTTAATACAGATAAAAGTTATACATACTTGTACAATGTTAGACTTTTAAATACTAATTATTCAACATTTTGAGTATTACTTATTGAGCTCTGTGTTTGATAGTATCAAGCAGTTTATTATGATAAATAATTTCCATAATTTGTCATCCTCTGTGAAAGCAAAGAACTATCAATGTTATCACAGTCATAGACATTGTTATTTGGAGATACACATGAGAAGATACAAACATGATTTTTTTAAAAAAAAATATTTGTTTATATTTCTTATTTTACATATCAATCCCAGTTCCCTCTCTGTCCAAACCTCCCTTCCTTTTGCCCACCCTCCCATGCCTACCGACCATCCTCCCATCCCATTCCACTCCACTGCACAGGAAAGGTGATGCATTCCAGGAGAGGTCAACAAAATCTGTTAAGTCATTTGAAGTAGGGACTAGGGTTAAGGGAGTATCCCTCCATGGGGATGTGCTCCCAAAGTCCTTTTGTGCATCAGGGATACATCCTAATGCCACTGGCAGAGGTCCCTTAGACTTCCCAGGCCTGATGAGTCCTATGATTAGTGGGTCTGAGTTATTCCAATGCTGGTTTTCCAGCTATCAATCTGGAGCCCATTAGCTCAACTTTGTTCAGGTCAGCTGTCTCTGTGGGTTTCTGTAGCCTGGTCTTCCTTTCTGCATCTGGATTCCAGTTCAGCTCTGTGGGTCTATACCCAGAAAAACTCTCAATCATTATACATGGAGAAAACAAGATATTAAGTGACAAAACCAGATTTTTTACAATACGTATCTACAAATCCAGCCCTACAGAAAGTTATGGAAGGAAAAATCCAACCCAAGGAAGTTAATGCTTCAAAGATAGACATTACCTCAGGGTAAAGGGTTGGGTAAAGATCTTCCAATCAAATGGACCCAAGAAGCAAGCTGGTGTGACTATCCTAATAACTAACAAGTTAGACTTCAAACCAAAATCAATAAAAAGTGATGAAGACAGTCGTTTTGTATTCCTCACAGGAGAAATCCATCAGCACAAAAATCTCAATTTGGAACATCTATGCCCCAAATCCACATCTTTCTTTTACTGCTTCATGTTGCTTCTCATACTTCTTAGATCCAACATTCATTTCTTTTAATTGAAAAAATGGTCTTCAATATATTCATCTCTGTGCATTTTATAATAGGATATTTCTCAGTTTTTTTTTTACCTGAATATTTATTTCACATTAGTTTATTTTATTTGTCATTGTACAAGTATATTACCTGGTATAAAACACAGTGTTTAGACCTTGTGTTTTTATTTCAGTAGTTATTTCCTATTATTAGTGGTACTTGATGACTATAACATCATCTCTGTATTTTTGAGAAACTATGAGATTATTTGTCTAGTGTTTAGTAGTTTAAATATATTCATACAGAATTTTTAAAAATCAGCCATACATATACACAGTTTTTGATTCTGAATTTTGACATATCAGGTCAATTCATGAGACGCTAAAATATATAACTTATTTATACATGTTGTCCCACTTCGTTCTCTCTCCCCTTTTCGGAATTAATCTCATGACTGTCATGGGATTTTAGTTCCCCTCTATCTGACTCTTCCATACTTACATCCCTCAAGTTTCTCCCTGATTTACTTTTGAATATTTTATTCCAATTGATCTTTCATTCACTATGTTCTTCTACAAGATGTTAAATTCTCTTCTTAGACACTTGATTTTGCTAGCCCTCTTCTATTTTCATGTCATAGAGTCTAGTTTTATCCTATAGTTTTAAGCCTATGTTTTGTTTTCATGTATAACAACATGTACTAAACTACATATATATGTGTATATATATACACATATATATGTGTGTTTGTGTATATATATCACATACACACACAAATATATGAGCAATACATGCCAAAATACAACAGGTGTTACTTGGCTTTTCACTATCTTCCAATGACAGTCTTAGGTTTGTTTGGGCACTTGGCATATAATAGGAATAATTAAGGGAATATTTTCTTTGTAGAGAAACTCTCCCTCCCTCTCTCTCTCTCTCCATCTCCTTCTCTATCCCTCATAAATTTATGATAATAAACATACTAAGATTAGTCAAAGGAGTCAGTTTCTCACTGATTATCTATCTCTGGATCATTTCAAACCTATTGCACAATTATTTGGTATTTCGTTTTAGTTCTCCACACACCCTGAACATAAACCTCTGCCTCCCAGTGCCTATCTTGGTTCTGAATCATCTGTTCCATTCAGAGCACCCATGTCTTCTTCATGGACTCTCTTATTTTGGTTATGGACTTAAACCTGATTTTCCAAAACCATTCTTCTGCTTTCCCTGACATATTTAGTACTAGGTATCATTAATGAATTACTTCTTTATATGTGTTCTTTGTTTTTAGAGGCTTATAATTACCTATGATTAATTCTTACAAATTTGTTTCCAGAATACCTAATTTGACTATGGAGTATTTAAAAGTTCCGCATATATACTTATGAACTCATAATATATTTTGCGTCTTTGATATGGCCAGAATTTAAGACTATGTAAGCACTTTAAATTAGTTGGGATAATGCCATAATTTTGTATAACTGTGAAACAAAATTAGCTGTTACTCAGCATCTGCAGGGGATTGCTTCCAGGAACCCCACGGATATGCAAATTTACAGATGGTCAATATCCTTATACAAAATGGCACAGCACTTGCATATAACCTACTCACATCTTCCCACTTATTTAACTAATCTCTAAGCAATATGAGATTTCTTGCCAGAAGAAACCATGTGTGTGATTAGTAAGAATGCATGTTTATTTTCCCGCCAAAATTTATGATCAGAGTTCAATCAAAATCATAGTTTTGAAATCTGTCAATAGATAATTCTAACTAAATTTTAACTGTCTGGTATTTACTGTTATTTCACTTTTTAAATTTTTATATACGTTTCTCACTAATTATTTTAGTTTGGTGATATTTACTTCTTGATCCTATACTTTTGTATTTTTGTATATAGTTTAAGCATTTTTTTTTCTTTTTCTTAGTTAAGTTTTCAAGCTAAGAAGTCTTTCTTTTACTTTTTGCCTCCGTCCTTTTTCCATGTCCATCTCACACTGATTTTTACCAATACAATTCATTGTTTTCAGCTTATGTATAATTAATAGAGATATCAAACTCTCCTATGTTTAAAATGTGGATGTTATGACTCAAGAAGAATTTAGAAAGCAAAATTAAAAGTGACTCTCAGAGCCATGCCAAATTTATAACGTGAAAGGAGACTTTAATCTTTGTTCTGGCAAGTGTATTGGAAAGGGGATGTCACACTGAAAATCACTAGTCCCTTTTTGTTGCATGGGTTTTAGGGCTTACTTTTTATAATAAGACTCAGATGGGACAGGATATGAGAGTGACAATACATATCCATGTGCAGAAAATCTGGATTCTCTGAGAGCCCATGAGTGCCAAATGCCAGTAGGCTTCAGCTGTCTCCTTCCAGTCTGCATGTTTCCCAGACAATGAAATGCCCTCTCTGCTCTGTGGAGCAATTCAAGTCTCAATAATCATTGATTTGCTTCTGTTTCCAATGTTAAATTTGTTCTATTCAGGTTGTTCTAGTGTGAAGATGGGAAACACTAAAAGAAAAGGTGATGGCTACAAAGTATTAGGCAAATAATTGACCGTTGTGCTTTTTTTTTTTTTTTTTTTTTTTTTTTTGCAAGAGGGATGTAATTGCTAATGGTCATCCCTTCCAATTTATTTACCTGAAGAGAAATCCAGGTTGGTTTTCTTCTTTCCTGGAATTATTCCTGGCAGAAATAAGAGGTCACAGATTTATGGGGGTAGAGTCCAATGTGTGGGAGAAAGCTTGGCAGTGTGAAACTATGGTGTCAGTAGCAGCAGAAACCCAGGAATTCTTGAATACACCTCAGAAGAAAAGGACACAGAAAACAAAGTCTGTTGCCAGAATAGAGAATTACTGAAACCCTAAAGATTGCCCCCAGGACTTCAAAAACAAACAAACAAAAAAACATGGAAGACATTTTGAATTCAAACCCTATAAGGAGGGTCTATAAACCTTTTTGAAAATACATGTTGGCCTATTATAAAAATACAGTCTAAAATTTTTCCATTCAGTCTCTTCCTTACACGCACACGCATACACACACACACACACACACATATATGTATATATATGTATATGTATATATATATATATATATACATATATATATATATGTAATCTCACTTGTGCATGACTAACAGCCAGTGTTCTAAGAGCAACAAAGGATTTGTTCCTTTCTTGGTGGCCAATTTCAATCCTAACTGGGATAATATTTAATATTAAGTTTTCCAAAAACATGTCTCATCTTTATAATGAAGAATATAATAATTTTAGAAGAATATATTTTATTTGGAATGGATAAGTTATGAGTGATCCATTTTTTTCTGGTGTTGTGCATTGTGTCAAATTTATATTCGATTCAAAAAGTAGCAACACTTGCAGTGGCATAAGAAGAGTGTGTAATAGGCTAGAATATAAATGGATGGAGCACTGGGGCTTTTCACTGTAATAAATCTCTCTAATTAAATCAATCTAGAAGAAGCCCACCAACAAAAATAATCAGGAGTGCTAAGTGGTCATTTAAAATGTAACAAGCAGAAAGGTAAGTTTGAGGCTGTCACAAGACCAGCAACTGGCCTGAGCAAAAAGCTTGACTGCTAGCCAAAAAAACCAGGCACTTATGACCATATTGCTCCTGTTGGGGAAAAGATAAACGTGAGAGCCCAGCATCTGTGTCTTGGCTTTGCCAAGCCATCCACAGAGTGACCGTTCTCTTGGCTTAGATAATGAAACATATTGGAAGGGGGTGCAAGTGGACCAAACTCGGCAATGCCAGCAGGAGAGGAGCTGCCGGCCAAGCATAGATCACCCTGCAATGTAACAGCCAATTAGTTCCGTAATTGCATTTTGCCAATAAAAGGCAACACTGTCTTCAGAACTATGCAAATTTTCTGCATCTCTATACAATGTCAAAACTGAAATACAGGTTAAAAAAATTCAACATTTTATATTATTATTCTTGTTGGGAAATAATGATTTTTTTCAAATAATGAAACAAGTAGAACAACTACAGGTAGAATAAATTACTATATTAGCTTTTGTATATGAAAACAAAATGGCATTGAAGTTGTAACTGATCAGTGGATTGTTGGAAACTGCAGAGGAAGATGATCATATCTTTTTTTTTTTGGTTAGTAAAATGTGCTAAATTGATGTATGGGAAGCAGGTTGGTTAATTGTTTTATAGCAGATAAATTACACTTTATGGGATACCAAAGTACTCAGGACAAGGCAACACATGGATAAGGATACAATAGGCTTATTTCAAGTGTAGTTCCCTTCATTCATCTTGTTTCATTCAATAATCTCAAAGTCCTAAGTAAGAGGGGAAGAGAGGTTGAGATAACACAAAAAATATAGTATTAGGGACTTATATCAAAAGAGTACTCACTGTATTAGATTTGGGCTGTGTATTATGAACTTTTCATGAAATCATAATGGAATTACTAAGATAGAAATGAGGTCAGAAATAATTCGGAGAAACCCTTGCCAATAATCTAATAAGAAAAAATAAGAAATCAAACACAGAATAAAAAAAAAGGCAAGTTATTTTAACGTGTGTGTGTGTTTCCATGGGTGCATACCTCTCTCTCTCTCTGTGTGTGTGTGTGTATGTGTGTGAATGCATACACGCAAGTGCCTCATGGTGTGTGTGTAGAGGCATGTAACTCCATGACCATCTTGGGAATGAATGATGTTATACTTCCCAGTCCTCATATTAAGTCCCAACAGTTGAAATTTCTGCTGTGAATCTGTATAAATATGTTTAAAACCCTTATAACTGAATTATTCTGATTCATAATATTCAGTAAATGAACAGGTTTCCTCTGCCAAAACCATTTACTTACATTCAGTTTTGCAAATGTGAGTCTAGGAAACACAGATCTAGATTTTACCTTTTCAATTTGACTTTATCTTTGTATCATCTTTCAAACCACCTAGATATATAACACAAAACAAAGGTAACTTGTCAATGATTATAGCAGGTGTTTACTAAGTGTTTTCTAATTCATTGGAACGCAGATTTGATTCAGTTACTTCATGGCTTATTGACATTTTGGGTACTGAACAAAAATCTTCATCAAAATTTCAAATTTGCTGTGGATCTGTTCCCTTGGCTTTCTTTACTGGGTCATCATCCCCACCTTGCTCTGTGACCAATTCTGATGGAGCTTCATTACAATTCTCATATTTTATTTTTTAACCATTCATTTTTTTCATTTTTATTTATTTATTTTCTTATTTATTTTTATTTTACATATTGTTCCTAGTTCACTCTCCCTCTCTCCCTCTTTCCCAGTCTCCCACCCTTTCATAACCCCCAAATATCCTCCCCTCCAACCCTCCCAATTCCACATGTAGGGTGATGCCTTCCAGGAGGGGTCATCTAAATCTGTTAAATCATTTGGAGTAGGAATTAGGACTTCTCTCCTGTCTCTAGTATACGGGAGTATCCCTCCAAGGGAGATGTGACCCCCAAAGTCCTTTTGTGCACAAAGGATACATCCTGGTTCCACTGTCTGAGGTACCTTAAACTACTCAGGCCTTCTATCTGAGTCAGTCCCATGCTGGATTCCCAGCTATCAGTCTGTAAGGAGTAAGGTTTTTCCTCCTGACGCCTGGTCTTGTCCCTCCGCCGCGCCAGCCCCAAATAACACTGTATTTGATATTATGCTGTTGGCCAATTACTTGTTTCTTATCGGCTAACTCTGTCTAAAGTATTAACCCATATCTATGTATTTCCACGTTGTCTTACATAGAGTGGAGGAATGGCGGTTCTGTTCTCTCCAGACTCTCCATCTTGACTCCTTACTCCTTTCTCTTTCCTCCTTGTCTCCTAGTCCCGCCTATCTTGCTATCCTATTGGCCAACAGTGTTTTATTCATTTACCAGTATGAGAAACATATATACATAAAGGCATCTCCCATCATCAGTCTGAGCCTGGTTTGTCCTCCTTCTCTGCATCTGGATTCCAGTTTGGTTCAGTGTCAAGTTGTGGGTGCTTGCTTCTGTTTCCATCATCTACTAGATGAGGACTCTATGATGGTGGATAAGTTAGTCATTGACCTCATTATCAGGGAAGGGCATTTATGGTAGCCTTTCCACTGTTAATTATTGATCTCAGTGTCTGGGCTCCTGGAGTTATGTTCAGGAATCGGTTTCCTGCACTATTTTGTTCAAGGGAACATCCCACTTCCTCTTCTAAGAGGTTCAGTATAGCTAGATTTATTTTGAGGTCTTTGATCCATTTGGACTTGGGTTTTGTGCATGGCAATAGACAAGGTCTATCTCCAGTCTTCTACACACCATCATCCAGTTGTGCCAGCACCATTTGTTCAAGATGCTTTTCTCCTCTCATTGTATACTTTTAGCTGTTTTGTCAAAAATCAGGTGTTCGTAGGTATGTGGGTTAATATCAGGATTTTTTAGTTGATTCCCATGGTCTACTTGTTCATTTTTGTGCCAATACCAGGCTGTTTTCAGGACTATACCTCTGTAGTACAGCTTAAAGTCAGGGATGGTGATGCTTTCTGATTTCCTTTATTGTGCAGGATTGTTTTGGCTATCCTTGGTCTTTTGTTTTTCCATATAAAGTTTATTATTATCCTTTCAAGTTCAGTGAACAATTGTTCTGGGATTTAAATGGCGATTGCATTGAATCTGTAGATTGCTATTTGCAAGATTGCCATTTTTACTATGTTTATCTTACCTATCCAAGAGCTTGGGAGATCTTTCCATTTTCTAGTATCTTCTTTAATTTCTTCCTTTAAAGACGCAAGTTCTTATAATTTATGTCTTTCAGTTGTTTGGTAAGCGTTAAACCCAAGATACTTTATGTTGTTTGTGGGTGATGTTTCTCTGATTTCATTCTCAGCCCCTTTGACATCTGAATGAAGTAGTCCTACTGATATTTTTCAGTTTATCATCTATCCTGCTCATTTGCTGAAGATGTTTATTTGCTGTAGGAGTTTCCTGGTAGAGTTTTTTGGCTCCCTTATGTAAACCATCAAATTATCTGTAAACAGTGACACTTTGACTTCTTCCTTTCTAATTTGGATCCCCTTGATCTCCTTTAGTGGTCTTACAGCTTTAGCTAGAACTTCAAGTACAATATTGAAGAGATATGGAGAGAGAGGGGAGCCTTGTCTTGTTCCTGATTTTAGAGGAATCGCCTTAAGCTTCTTTCCGTTCAGTTTTATGTTGCCTGTTGGCTTTCTGTATATTGCTTTCATTATGTTTAGTTATGTTCCTGTTATCCCTGATATCTAAGACCTTTATCATAAAGGGGTGTTGAATTTTGTCGAAGGCTTTTTCAGCATCGAGGGAGATGATCATGTGGTTTTTATTTTTCTGTTTGTTTATATGTTGGATCACATTGATAGACTTCTGTATGTTTAACCATCCTGCAACCAAGGGATGAATCCTACTTGATCATTGTGGATGATTTCTCGAATGTGTTCTTAGATTCGGTTTGCCAGTGTTTTATTGAGTGTTTTTGCATCAATGTTCATGAAGGATATTGGTCTGTAGTTTTCTTTCTTAGTTGTGTCTTTGTGAGGCTTGGGTGCCAAGGTGATTGTGTCCTCATAAAAAGAGTTTGGTAATGAGCATTCTGTTTCTATTTTGTGGAACAATTTGAGGAGTATTGGTATAAGTTCTTCCTCGAATTTCTGGTAGAATTCTACACTGAAGACATATGGACCTTAGCTTTTTTTTTTTTTTTTTTTTTTTTTTTTTTTTTGGAGGGCTTTGGTAGGTGACTGCTTCTATTCAATTAGGGTTTATAGGTCTATTTAAGGAGTTTGTCTGTTCTTGGTTTAATTTTTGTAAGGGATACTTATCCAGAAATTGTCCATTTCCTTTGAATTTTCAAATTTTTTGGAGGACATGTTTTCAAAGTGTGACCTGAAAATTTTCTGGATTTTCTCTGTGTCCATTATTATGTCCTCCTATTCCTTTCTCATTTTGTTAATTTGCATGTTCTCTCTCTGCTTTTTGGTTAGTTTGGATAAAGGTTAGTCTATCTTGTTGATTTTCTCAAAAAACCAACTCTTTGTTGAATTGATTTTTTTTTAATATTGCTTTCCTGGTTTCTATTTTATTGATTTTAGCCATCAAATTGATTATTTCCTGGCATCTACTCCTCCGAGATGAGTTTGCTTCTTTTATTCTAAGGCTTTCAGTTGTGCTGTTTCCTAATGTGATTATCATCTTTTTTTCTTCATATGGGCACTTAGTGCAAAGAAATTCCCTCATAGTACTGCTTTCAGGTGTCCCCTATGTTTGTGTATGTTGTGGCCTCAATTTCCTTGAATTTTACAAAGTCCTTAATTTCTTTCTTAATTACTTCTTTGAGCCAGGTATGGTGCAATTTCGCATTGTAAAGTTTCCATGAGTTTTTAGGGTTTCTGCAATTTGTGATGTTTTTGAATTCAAACATTAAAGCATGGTGGTCTGATATGATTCAGGGAACTACTCCAATTATTTTTGTATCTGTTGAGGTTTGTTATGTCATTGAGTATGTGGTCAATTTTAGAGAAGGTTCCATGTGGAGAAGAGAAGAATGTATATTCTTTTGTGTTTAAGTGGAATGTTCTATAGATGTCTGTTAAACTCAGTTGAGACATAACTTCTGTTAGTTCTTTTGTTTCTTTGTTAAATTTCTGACTGGTGGTCCTGATGGATTTCTCCTGAGATTAACATGATTGAATCTCTTATGATTGAATTTGTTTTGAAGTCTAACTTGTTAATTATTAGGATAGCCACACCTGCTTGCTTCTTGGTTCCATTTGATTGGAATCTCTTTGCCCAGCCCTTTACCCTGAGGTAATGTCTGTCCATGAACTTAGATGTATTTCTTGTATGCAGTAGAAGGACAGAATCTGTGTTCGTATTCATTCTGTTAGCATGTTAAGACCATTAATATTGAGGGAAAGTAAGGATCATTGATTGTTAATGCTTGTTTGTTCTAGATTTATTGTTGGTGATGGTATTGTGAATATATTTGCCCTGCTTTACGCTTAGGATCTGGTGAAGTCATATTATCCATTGCCTATGTCTTTGTGAGTGTAGTTAACTTCCTTGGGTTTGAGAGTTCCTTCCAGAACTTTCTATACAGCTGGATTTTTTTGATAAAGATCGTGAAAATATGGCTTTTTCATTAAATATCTTGTTTTGTCTGTATATAGTGATTGAGAGTTTTGCTGGACATAGTAGCCAGGGCTGGCATTCGTGGACTCTTAGTACTTGTTGAACATCTATTCAGGGCCTTCTGGCCTTGAGATTATCCATGGAGAAGTTGGGTGTAATTTGGATAGGTCTGCCAGTATATGTTATCTGGCCATTTTCCTTCGTTGCCCTTAATATTCTGTCTTTATTCTGTATGTTAGGTGTTTTCATTATTATGTGTTGAGGGGTTTTTTTTCTTTGGTCCAGTCTATTTGTTGTTTGATATGCTTCTTGTACTTTCATGGACTTGTCCTTCTTCAGATTGGGAAAGATTTCCTCAATGATTTTGTTGAATATGTTTTCTGCACTTTTGAGCTGGCTTCTTCACCTTCCTCTATGCCTATTATTCTTAGGTTTGGCCTTTTCATGGTGTACCATATTTCCTGGATGTTCTGAGTTAAGGATTTGTTAGATTTAAGATTTTCTTTGGTAGATAAATCTATTTCCTCTAGTTTATCTTAGGAGCCTGAGATTATCTCTTCCATCTCTTGTATTCTGTTGGTTTTGCTTGTGTCTGTGTTTCCTGAACGTTTGCCCAGTTTTTCTACTTCCAGCATTCCTTCAGTTTGTCTTTCCTTTATTGTCTCTATTTCAGTTTTCAAGTATTGAACTGTTTCCTTCACCTGTTTTATTGTTTTTCTTGCCTGTCTGTACTTTCTTTAAGAAATTTCTTTATTTCTTCCAATTTTTTGTTCTTTATTTTCTTCTGTCTCTTTAAGGGGTTTTCTCACATTGTTTTTGAAGGCCTCTCTCATTTTTTATGAAGATATTTTTTAAGTCTTTCTCTTCTGCTTCATCTGCTTTGGGGTGTTCAGGTCTAGTTGGTGTAGATTCCCTAGATTCTGGTGGAGCCATGCTTGTCTTTTCATTGTTAGGTGTTTTTGTATCACCGTCTTCCCATTGTTTCTTCCAGTGGGTGCAGGTGGGATCTCTCTTTCTCTATGGTATTACCCCGCTGGGTTTAGGTAGGTCAGAAATTCCATGTCTGTAGTTCTGGGTGGTCCAACCTCTGTAGGAGAACTCTCCTCAGGCAGGGGCCTGGCCATGGGGGTCAAAGATATGGCTCCAACAGAGGCCTGGCTAAGGGGGTCTGCAGCAGAGGTCCAGCTATGGGGGGACATCAAAGATCCAGCAGGTAGGGGCTCAGGATGGTCCAATCTGGGTAGGCATTTCTAATATGCTCAGAGCATCTACAGGAAGTTAGCTGAATGTGGCAGGATTGTTGGATCCTCCCTCTTTTGCAGTGCTTAAAGAGTGTGGTGGGAAAGTGGTCAGGGTATGGCACAGGGTGGGGGGAGGGCAGGCTCTTCGTAGGGGTGGGTGGGTGTGTATCCAAGCACTAGGAGTGCTCTCCCTGGGGATAGGACACAGGGGGGGAGCAAGATTCGGGGCCAATGTAGAGAGTTCCCAGGGAAGGTTGTGGGGGGAATTCAACCCCTATTAGTTCCAGACCCACCTCTAGCAGAGGCTGGGTGGTGGGTTCAAAAGCAGGGACTCAGGATGGTCCTGAGGGAATAGGTGGATCTCTGGCAGGGGCTTGGAACTCTCCAGCAAAGGCCAATTGTCATGTTTTCTATGTTCCCTCTCAGATTTTAAAATATTCTCTTTAAACAGTCTGGTTTTTTTTTGGAAATAGACAAGATCTCCTTAGAAAATTGGCAACTTAGTTTTGGGGGGAGAGAAAGCAGAAGGGAAGAGGGGAGGAGAACATAATGGAACTGGATGGTGGAGTAGGGGAAGGACAGAGAGGGCAATCAAGGAAAGAGATATCTTGATTGAGGTAGTTACCGTGGGACCATTGAAAATCTTGGCACTAACGAAATTCCCAGGAAGCCACAAAAATGACGCCAACTAAGACCATAAGCATTGATGGTGAGGGTACTTTGAAGTGGCCTTCCCCTGTAATCAGATTGGTGACAGCCTGAATTATCATCATAGAATATTCATCTAGCAACTGATGGAGGCAGATATGGAGACCCACAGCTAAGTACAGGGCCAAGATTCAAAAGTCCAGTCAAATGTTCCACTGAACCACCTTGCCAGTCCCTTTTCTAGGCTCTTCTACCACCTCTGTCCGAATAACAATCTATCTATTTCTTCTTACTTCAGATCTCATAATTTAGAGGTCAGATTGAGTCTTCTTTCATAAAGAAGCCTCACCTTTCCCCTAGATTAGACCTGTATCTTTTGTTTTTTAACTCCAAGAAGCTGATTTCTTTCGTCAGGATTTCCACCTCACACAATCTATGCAATCCCTGATTAAGTGACTACAACTATCCTATTCAGTACATTTAATAATCCATTCAAATGGAGCCTTACAAGTCATTGACCTCAGTTGCTCCATGACCGGAAAATGACAGGATCAGAAAAACAAACACCTCCTCAAAACCACCACATGTGTTAATTGTTATAATTTGTAAATGCATAATTTGTGTATTGAAATCTGACTTTTGGTGTAAGATAACAGGTGTTTCTTCAGTGGAAGTTTCAATGTAAGGTTCCAGTGAATAATATTATCAAAACAGTTGATTTCAATGGGTAAGTCATGAATATGAACTTTTTGGTCAAGTTTTATGAGATGGCTGATCTAGCAGAATTGCTATGACAATCAATGTGCAATAATAATCTAATATTTATAAGTAGAATTCTGTAAATACCAAATATGTTAAAATATTTCTCTCTCTAGCTGAATGCCTTCCTACTTCTTAGCATTTTCCTTAAAGATGAGGGGATAGACATAAATATGCCATCATTACATAAAACACACAGTTAATGTGAGGACAGGTCTACTTATGCGCCTGCTTTATTAGAAAAAGAAAGTCAGAATGCATCTGGAAGTAAGTAAAAAAATATAATTTTCAGTATATTTCAAGTATTTTTCATATTTCAAACATTAAACAAAAATTCTTTCATTATCATAAGCTTTCTTGTTGACAAATTATCATACAGTTGTGTGTGTGTGTGTGTGTGTGTGTGTATGTGTATGTGTATGTATGTGTATGTGTATGTGTATGTATGTGTATATTACATTCTCTTATTGTCCAGTGGATAAAAATCCGAGTTAATGACTACTTTATTTTGTCTTACATGCTAACCAAATTTTGTACAAATTCAAACAAAAAAAGTCAAGCTGATTTCATCTCTAAATATATTTATTGTATCTCAGAAAAAACCATCACAAATATAAATTTCAGAATAGAATTTAAAAGATGGCAGATCATTAGTTTTATAATTGACAGGAAAGTTTCAAAATATGTCTTCCTAGTGATCTTCAAACAAAAAAATGGAGGACAGAAATATATTTTTCATAATGTTAAAATTATAAAATTATAACTGAACAGTTTCATAAGTATTGTATACCATTACTTGAAAATAAAGAATTATCTCTAAGTAGTATTCCAAGAGTTTAAGTAATACATAGCTCTCATGGACAGAAATATTTAGGCAATATTAAACCATTTTTCTAGTAGGACATTTTTTAAAAGTTGCTTTGCAATTCTATCATTATATGTGCTATTTTAGCCATTTTTCTGAAAATGGAAGGGACATACATTTTAATGCCTTTCCCATGTGGTGCATAGCAAATCAGAATCCACATTATCTTCTCTCTTTGGTTCTAGAAATCTTTGATTTTTTTTGTATGTGTTTCTTTATCCATTTATGTGCCTGTTATCTTTTGGGAATAGTTCAGATGTTGTGATAAGAGACAAGTTCTGTGCTGAGAAACCAACAGAAAGACCAGTCAGTTCCTAAAATTCCAGCATAAAGGGAGAGAGTGCTACATTCTGGACTTTGCAGCAGAACGACCCTAGGTATCCTTGAAATGAATGTCTTGCTGGGGGATCTAATAATCTACACGCAAGAGGCAGAGATGGGTGAGATCTGACAGGCATTACAGTGGAGTAGGGTGGATCTGAACACAGAGAAAACTTCTCTTTAGAGAGTTTGCAAAAGACCTTGGACATGAGCTGCAACCATTTAGAAGGGAATGCTAAGTCTATCCCTCTACTCTTGAAAAAATGCAGCCTGTCGTTCTGATCTCATAGCCTGCATTTAAAAATAGATAAACTGATAAAAATAAATACTTGAATATTTCATTTCTAGTATATGACTAGCTATAGTATACTATTCTCTTTTCCAAATTATTTATTGCACTTTCCTGAATAGAACAGATGCCCATGAGAGCAATACTTGAATCTCAAGTCAGAATGTAATGAAGAGCAGCAGAGGGTTTTCTAATTTTTAATATATTTTAATTTTAATTAATTTCTTATCCTGTACAACAAACCTGGGACCATCTCTCTAGTCTGCTTTTATTCTTTTAAAGACACTGATCATGTTTCATGAAGACATATGCTAAAGTACTCATTTCACCCACATCTTTAAAGACCTGATTTCTGAAACATTCTAATGTAGTGGGGACTAGAACTAGAACATTTGAAGTTTGAAGAGACACAATTTGATCTCTGACAGTGTGTATTCTTAACTTGCTTAACTTAATGTTCTGCTGGTTTTTTTTGTTTGTTTGTTTGTTTGTTTTGTCTGTAATAGTCAAATATAATTGTTGCCAGCAGAAAGGCCAAACACATTTGCAATCTACAGTAGAAACTTTACCCTTCATAAGTTAAAGGAAAAATATCAAGGTTTATTTTAATCTATAATTTGACTCAATGTATTATTAATTTTCCTGCTTATTGTTGAAAACTATATACTTTATTATATTGCATTGATCACAAAATTAAGCAAATTTGAATGTATTATTTGATCACAGAATAAATGGTAGAACTGGTATGTTGAGCTTCAAAAGTTTATTTTTAGGAAACTTGTGAAAAAGCTTTTAGTCAACGAGTATTCTCAAGTATGCTTGCCCTTGGCAGGCTTATCTTACAGAATCCTGAAAAAAAGCCAAATCTACATAATTCATCTAATTATACAAGGGAATCAATGAGGATGCAAGAAATTTTTGCTGTAGATTATAGAGTTAAACCCACAACAGATAGTGTGTGAACTTTACAGTTCATCAGGAATAAGTTTTAATATTATATTATAAGTATTTTCTTCTAAGGACTTCTCAGTCTATAAATTATATACAGATTATGATTTGTTTTGTTTTAATTTTTATTATTTTTGTTTATAATTTCACTGTATTTTATATTATAAATTAAATTACTATGTGTCAGTTAAATTAAGACTAATGTCTCTTTTATTAGTCAAGACTTTAAATGAGTTGTGATGTTTTTGTATCTTAATATGATTTTAAGCTTTCACTGTTTTTTGTATTGAAAAGCATTAAAAATTTAAGAAAAGAGTACTTAAGTCAACTTAATCAAATTACAAAAAATGCTAGATGTGGAATGTATGTACGGTTCCACAAACAAACCAGCTCTCACCCTTATTTTCTCATGCCTCTCCAAGGCATACAAAGTGTAAAGTTTACTGGAGTTTTAAGTATTAGAATAAAATGGCATTTCTCTTAGTAACTCACTGCTAAATTGGACCATTGTAGCTCGATGATTGGTTGCCATTTGTTTTTTTTTTTTAAATCCCATTCATATTTCTCACTCCATCTAGACCCAAGTAAAAATGAACCAGTAGATTAATGAGGTTAAAGTCACATGGTTGTAGATAAAGAAATCAAGATTTAGTTTCAAAGGTCTTAGATCCAAAGCATAAACAAATTTTTGAAAGGTTGTTATTGTGGGTCCTTTGTGTGTGTGTGTGTGTGTGTGAGTTTGTGCTGAAATAGATTTATGACAAATAGATAGATAGATAGATGATAGAGACAAAACCCCAAGGATATAGCAAAGTAGTGAGAGAGATAGGAATGTATTCATATCATAGAGTGTTTCAAGCACCACTATGCTAATAATAGTGTGTAGACGAGCTAATGGTCTGAGCTGATTGGTAGATGAGGGATACGACTAGTAGTGACAAACCAAGAGGGTCTGAGGATGAGTAGTAAGAAAAACACTGAAACTAAAAACAACAGGAAAATGAAAAGCTAAGGGGTTATCTAGGAAATACCATTTGAGACAAAGGCACATTATGTTTTGAAGTTGAAAGACACTATGGAGATAAAACTTATAGAAATAAGTAAGGTTTTGATGAAAAGATAAAACTAACTACAGAGTGGGTTATATGCTAAAGAAATGAGCTTTACAAGTTTACCTTAGAATAACATATGGTTTTATGTTTGTTTTATAAGTATTACTTGGCTAGACCTTTAACAGCTACTGTAATACAGTAGAGAGTAAAGGGAGAAAATGAACCAAAGCCTGTTAGTAGGGTATTATAAACTTATAGAGTGAGATTAAGTTATAAGCCAGGGAACTAACTGGAAGCAACAGAGGATATTGAGAAAATATTTGAGAAAGAATTGGCATACTTGTTCAAAACAGGGTAAGAAAAGATCCATGAGTGTTCCACAGTAAGGCCACTCACTCATATTGTGGTTTGGGGGTATAGCATTTGAATATACTGGATTTAGATACAAAGGTGATTCTTAGCCTTCAGATGCCAATACATAGATTAAAAACTGATCAGTGGCATAGTGAAGCCTTAGCAGTGGTCATAGGTTTTAAAGCTATAAGTCCTCTAAAATACATGACAGAATTTCCTCTAATTTCTTTATTTCATTATAAAGAACACTTTGTCACACTTGAGCATCCTGAGATATGGAAGTGTCTGATGATTTGCCATCTTGCACATTGATGTGAATGCCATCTATAAACATTGATATACCAAGTTGTCAGCATCTGATCTTGGAGAACTGAACAGAGTCCCTTATTTGCTTTGATTTTCTGCAATGAACATAGGCTCCTAAATGAAGAATGTGACAGTTTGAATAGGTATGGCCTTTCATACACTCATGTGTTTGACTACTTGATCCATAGGGACCGGCACTATTAGGAGGTGTGGCCTTGTTCGAGGAAGTGTCATTGTACAGACAGGCTTTAGGTCTTATATGGTCAAGTAAGGCCTAGTGTGGCAGCTTCTTTCTGCTGCCTGTAGATCAAGATGTAGAACTCCCAACTCCTTCTCTAGCAGTGTGCTGCCATGCTTCTCACTATAACAATAAACCTCTGAAACTGTAAGCGAACCACAATTATGTTTTCTATTTTAGGAATTGCCATTGTCATCATGGTGTCTCTATACTAATAAAACCCAATTGAAGACATAGGTTTTACTTTGCCCAATTTCTCTTTTTATATATATATATATTTTCTTTTTTTCACATTCCATAAGAAACCTGTTATATTGTAAGTGATGCAATATTATTGATTGACTGGATGGAGATTCTATTGTCATTAGTTGAAACTGAGAATGTAAGGTAGTTAGACAGAAAGACAATTAAAGTCATTCTGAGACACAGAGGGAAAAAAAACAAAAGATGGAGTATATTTCAGAATTAGAAACATATGGGAAAGATTTTTATGTGTTGACTTTATAACTAGAGAAATGTGTTTTTGGATTAGGAGAATATATAGGTAAAGAACATAAACTAGTAGTATGATATGGAACATCAATCATCTTTAAAGAGTCCTAAACAACAGTTTCATTCAGTTTAATGAAGATATATAAGACTAATTTTAGCCTAAACTTGAAAGAAAACTGTTATCCTAATCACAGATTTACATAAATAGGTGTTTCATTTCATTCTGCCTTTATGAACCTAATGCCATTAAACACATTCACAACACACACACACACACACACACACACACACACACACACACACACACACACACGAAGCTAATATATGTGAGACAAGCTCTCCACAGATAACAAGTTTTCCTTGGGGGTATTCTGATGCATTTTCTGCTACTGCAGAAAAGACATTTGAAGGAAACAGTTATATGATTTGCATTTTTGTTCACAAAAGGAAAAAAATGGTCTGGTGACTAGAGCTGATTATTATTGTCAGGGGCTGATACAGTGGTGAAATGTTTAAATAAGTGAAATGGTACACACAGCTATAGACTCACTATTTAACTATGCAATGTCTTTGGTTATCTATCATTTCTGTAAAGCCAAACAGAATGGCAGGTGGAAAGTGTGTCATCAGACTATGTAGTTTAGGCTGAGAGGTGCTGGCACACACCTTTAATCCCAGCACCTGGAAGAAAGAGGCAGGGCAATCTCTGAGAGTTCTAGGCCAGCCTGGTCTACAGAGTGTGTTCTAGGACAGCCAGGGGTACACAGAGAAATCCCTGTCTCAAAAAAGCAAAAATATATGTTGTATTAGTGATTATATTTATGTTTCTTCCAATGTCTTGGATTGACATTGTCTACAAAGACTGTAAAGATTAGATACAATGTCTCCTTTTCCACAGAAGGGAACCTGTGGTCCTTGTAATACATTATCTCTCTTTGATCTTCAGTAAGTTACTTTCATGATCAGTTTTTATATTCTTGACATTTATACACATTCCCTTCTCTCTTTAACTCTTCAGTCCCCCCATTACTTAGGGTATGGGAAGCCTGTATACAATCATTCTTACAGATATACTGTGCTAAAGGGTTATTTTGAAAAATATGCCTTTATAAAAGTCAATATATCCCATGCTGTCATCAAGTATAGATTATAGAAATATGTTCTTTAGGAAAAGCCTTAGTTATCTTTAATGTATAGACTTAGTGATTATAAAAGTGACTATCAAAATATGTTGATTGACAATCAGTCATGAATTCACAAAGACAAGAAATTATAGTTGATGATCATAATTGATTTCTACTAACTTCTCGGGGGAGAAAGATTGTAAGAGCAAGATCAGAGGGTTTTATGTGGCATTGTGTCTCTATATAATGTCCTACCAGCATGGCAGTTCAAATGTGAGCTGAACACAGATGACAATAATATACAAACCAAAGAGGAGTGTCAGTGGGGGAACCCGTAAGGCCTTGCTCCTACACACACAAAAAAAAACTATAGGTAACTTAGGATGCAGAGAGTGAGAGAAAGTCTTCTCCAGGGAAGAGCACAAATATCAAATGGTCAGTCCTGGAAACATACATAAAAGTAATATTATACAAATACTTATGTCTACAAAAAAAAAAAAAAAAACTAGTGAAAAAAGAAGCCATGAATTTCAAAGACAGCAAGGAAAGTATGGCAGATTTGGAGAGAGGACAAGGATGGGAAACATGTAATTATATCATAATATCAAAAATAGTTTTTATTTATTTATTTTTCTTTTATTCTTCTTTCATACATTACATCAAAACCATAGTTTCCCCTCCTTCCATTCTTTTTGATCCCCTACACTGTCCCTCTTTCCCAGATCCACTCCTCCTCTGTTTCTCTTCATTAAAGTGCAGTCCTCCCAGGGATACCAACCAAACATACATTATCATTACAATAAGACTAGGCATAAACCCTAGAATGGATAAGGTGACCCAGCAGAATGAAAAGGTTACCAAGTACAAACAAAAGAGTCAAAGAGGGACAGATTCCCACTGTTAGGAGATCCACAAGAGCATCAAGCTACATATAAATACATGACTTAGCTCATTCTGATGCAGGCTTCATGATTGTTTCTTCAGCCTCTATGGGCCTCTATGAGCCCTGCTTAGTAGATTCTTTGGGATGAGTTTAGAAACCTAAAGTTTTTTTTTCCTTTAAAGGCTTGATCAGCAACAGCATGAAAACATTTGTCCTTCATCCCATTTGTAAATGAAATACCTCATTTGCATTTTGGGACTTAACTAATAAACTTAACAAACTCAACCAAACTCAACGAGTACATGTATCTTTACAATTTTAGACTGCCAGAGAAATGTCTAGAATTTCTGAAAATGGTCTCAAGTGTGTGGGTTGTCCTATAAGACATTGAGAGCAGTCCTTTTAACATTTTGCAAAGAACTGGAGGTTTTGCTGTGGGAGTGTTGTGGGAAGAGAAAGTGCACACTTCAGTTTGAAG
Organism: Phodopus roborovskii; assembly: GCF_943737965.1. Lineage (NCBI taxonomy): Eukaryota > Metazoa > Chordata > Mammalia > Rodentia > Cricetidae > Phodopus > Phodopus roborovskii. Next base: position 14,791,215 of record NW_026126485.1, on the reverse strand, counting down.
GGTCTATTCATTTGGAGAACTTCAGAGCTCTCTCTGATATGAGTCTGTTTCTAAAAACTTGGAATAACACAGCTATGTTCAAGCTCAGCAATCTCAAGGATTTGACTTCTTCTGTAATGTTATTGTTATGAGAACAAAGGAAAACTGACTGAATCCTAATTGCAAGTCAAATTCTCCAGATCAAATGCAGGTGTTACAATACTAATAAAAGGTAATACTTAATTTGCTTCTAGCCATGAGCTAGAAAAATCACTCAGTTGTTAGAAATACTGACAGCCTACAGTGCTAAATGAGTCATTTATACACTAGGAAGATTGCCCATATTTCTTTCTAAACATGCTTGTTTTTCTAACTCAAAATGATGTGGTAAGTTTCTATCCTGCTGGAGTAATTTATTGATTTCCTCTAACATTTTTTTGGATGCTATTTTCCTACTTCAGTAATCAATCATTGTATGATAAACAATTACATTGATAAACAAAACATGCAATTAAAGATGTTGCTTGTCAATGTCTCTTTTTGGGCAATGCTGACTGCTAACTAAATATACCTCAACTATGCTTCCTGGACTGATACATGCTGTTTATATCAAAGCCTCAACGTTGTCAAAGAACATTTCTAGGATTATTATTATATGATAGAGTATCAATTAAAGTTTGATGAAAGAGTATCAATGAAAGTATAAATAAAATATGATTATTAATTGGTGAAATAAGACTTTTAAAATGCAGTTGTGTCTAAGTGCCAATATGGGAAATATGAAAAGTAAGAAGATATGAGTTCTCAGAATAAGTCAGGATAAGGTCCCTTGATCATCTCACAGATGTAGAAAGAGGTTAGAGTTTGAAAAGTAAAAGTAGGAGACTGTGACTTGGTTACTATTTATTCTCCCAGTGTACATTTAGAATTATGCCTTGAGCTTTACAAGTCAGTATCACAGTTCAAGTGATAGAGGTGCTTATGCTGCATTTAATAAACATATCAGGAACTTTGATTCTGAGTATGTCTAACAGGATCAAAAGATCCATATACTTTACTGGATATGACTTTGAGACTGGGGAATAAACCTAAGTATTGAAATGAGAATTGAAACATTGATTAAAGCCTTAATCAGCCTTGATCTAATTTGTGTACCAAGCTATATTTTATGCCATACAAGTCTATTTGATATCTATTATTAAATAGAAGAAAATAAGAATTTTGTATGATTTTAGTTTTAGGAGAAAAGGTTGTCAGAATCTATTTTTTTAAAGTATAGTATCTTTTTTTATATAAACTAGTAGATTATTTTTTATATAAAATATAAGTAATACAATTGACAATTGTGTTCATTTCATTTCACAAGCTGTATGTTCTGTGGAACAGGTATAAATACATAACCCTTTTTCTTCCTCAGAGAAAAGGCTATTTATAGATGAGTGTGACTTCAATTCAAAATTGACTCTAAAAGCTTGATTGTTGATGCTCTTAGCAGCCTGCATACAGATGCATCCCTCTGATGCTATCAGGGTTACTGAAGAAAGTGTTACATTCTTTCTGTATGTGTAATATTCAAATAGATTTGTGTTCAGATCCCAGGTTAGGGAAGCAGGTTCCTAATAATCATCTCTTGAATGTTTAGTAGGAATTAAATGCCTTTTAGAAACAAATAGACAAGCATAGATTTTTTTTTTATATATACTGAATACTGATCATATACATGGCACTATATCCAGTTCAAGATAGTACAGTGAACAAAAGTTTCTCTATTTAGGAAAATTTTACTGTTAAAAAAAAAAAGTAAGTCAGATACTAAATTGATATTCTTATGTTCTGTAAATCTTCTTTTCTTTAATCATCCTCTAAAAACAAAGGAAGTTATATCACTTGGAATAATGGAAATTTCTCAGATATTAAATCCACAACTCAGCAATTTAACAGCATTTCTCCTTTGAGGCATCACATACATTATGTATTCTTGAGTGTCGCCAGAGTTGTCTTAGTGAATGTCATACACAGATAATCTTGTGTTTTCTCCAGCAAAACACTGGGGATAAAAGTTATAACAACTACATAAAAATGATAGTATATTTGCATTTTAATCTTAGCATGCTGAAGACAAATTTATACTGCATTTATAGAAGAAGAAAAGCTTAGAATAATCATGGTAAATAAATCTGAAGCCACAAATAAACTGCTAGTGTAAAACCTGCCACCTTATCAGAGGCTACACTGGACTCCCATGATCTCCTGTCTACAAATTCATTATGATAATTTAGATAAATGCCTAAATTTATCAAGGAAAATCCACTTAAGGATTGTCTGATATATAATTTATTATTTTATAAAAATATTTTTAGTGCTTTGGAACGAAATTCATTTGAATACTACAACAGAGATTGGACAGGGTGTTTCCAAGTCACTTTGCTGTTCTAGAACTGATTAAGAAAAGATCCTGTACAAATGGAAATTAGCCAGTGCTACCCTGGCCAGATCAGTGGACAGTGTGGCAGCTGGTGAACAGACTGCACTCAGAGGCCCAGCTGGACTCTGTGAGATATGAAAAAGGTTTCTCAGGGATGGTTGTGGTGTGCTTCTCCTGGAGGCCTTTAAAACTCAGACGGATACCCATCTGTCTGAGCTGAGAAGAGCCAATGAATAAGAAATAGCTTGAGGGCATCGCTGCTTATCATTAAAATCCTTTCAGGAACTTCTATGCACTAGCTGATGAAGATACACAGCAGTCCTGGCTCTCAGTTTTCATTTTCTGACATCAGAATCCAGTCAGTGAATTGGTCCTCAGTAACAAGGGCATTCTTCAGCAAAGTGCTCCTCCTGTTGTAGGGAGTGGTAGCATGCTTAATGAAGCTGTGGTCTTTGTTTGCTTCCCTGAGTATCCCACATCAAATTGTTGAAGTAATGAAGCTTGTTAACATAAGATGAAATCCTTTAAAAAAGCATTTAGATTGGGCTTGGTTCTCAGTTAACACTACTATAGAAGTTTTACTCCATTAAGTTGCAAATCTTGAAATGTTATAAATCTTTCGATTGAAGGAATGTGCCTAGGGCTGGCATATTGTTTCCTGGACATAAAGAGTTTTTCTACACAATGTTAAATGGTCCTCCAAGAGAATCAGTGGAACAGCAAATATCTTTCCAGCAGGGAGAACATAAGCTTTAAAAGCATCCTGCTCAACTCCATAGACAAGATATTTTGGATTTTTTATAATAATATTTCTAAGTGCAACAGAAAACTAGGACCTAAGCACAGAACCAAGATTCATAGATATTGGCCCTATAGCTGTTTAATGATGAGGTTAAATTATTTGGGAACCTCAGCCACTTTCGTTTTCCTCAGGGTTTGAGAGTATCTGGACCATTAAACATAAATGATATTAAAAGTGTAATACACTCAATGATAAAATCCCTCCTTTAAGTTACATGTAAATTTTACTAAATGCTTTCATCTATGAGATACTTGAAGATAGGATATGAATTTATTCATTGATCTAAGAAAATATCACCCTACTTCTCACATTATTGGTAAATATTGTTTTAAAATAAAATATCTGACAGTTTTAATATAACCAGGAGCCTTAGAAAGCAAGAGTGTGAATAGCAAGGGGGGTAGGATAGAAAATATGAAATAATATTTCAAAATTTAAAATATTGACACAATAAACTCAAACTTTAACCTGTTAAAACTACTGGGGAAGGAGAGTGGGGATGGGTCGGAGGGAGAACTGTGGTTGAAATGTAAAATGATTTCCAAAAAGAATAAATAAATCATTTTTAAAAAATGTTTATTGTTCAAATGGTATTTGCATACTGGCAATATCAAAGAAAATGTTTTGTTCAGTTAAAAAACAAAATCCACAAAATACCAGAAAAAGAAAAAAATAAAGGTTCTTTTTAGAGGGGAAAATATGAACATTATCTAAATATAACGATGGTGCTGAAAATCTGAACAGCAAAGGATAATTAAAGTGGATAGGTATAAATATATTTGAAAAAAATCAAACACAAAGTAAAAGTCAAAACATGTGTCCTAAGAAAATTATGAAAATAAAACACAAGGATATGGAAATGGTAGAAAATATTACATAGTGAGATATAGTGGATATAATGAGAGAATCTAATTTTTGTATGATTTGATTTCTGTACTCAAAGGATATCATGAGTGTAGTATTTACCAAGTTAAGAGTTATTAACCCTGCAAAATGAATGAAAGTCACAATGTTACAAAGTTCTAGACTTATAAAATGTCAGAAAGTAAAGGAAGGGAGGAAGATGAAGTTTTCCAAAGAGCATATCATGAATTGTCCAAAAGTAAAGGCAAAAGAAATATTTTCAAAAATTATATTGAAAGCCCTATTACATAGAGAAGAGTTGTGATTTGGGTTAACAGCTAATTCATCAGCAGAAATAATAAAAGACTAGACAATGGGAATAATAAGACTAATCAACAAGGTATGGTTATGGTTAGCAATTTCTACAAGTAGAAAGATAAAATATATAATTAGAATTAAAATAGAAGTAGCTGGACTAAGGGCTTGATGGTTAAGAGAACTTGCTGCTCTTTCAGAGAACCACCATTTAGTTTCCAATGTCCTTGTAAGCAAAACACTCATATGCATAAAATAAGATAAATAAATTTAAACCTATTGAAGAAGTCATAGGCAAACTAAACCTATTAAAGTTAATGTGATAGAGATTTTCAAGTAGCAGGCAAAAATAACTCATAACATTTCACAAATACAAATCAGAACAGAAGGTCAACATATGTGAATAATACACTGAAAAGATGACAATGCATAAAATGTACTACTAGTTCATTTTGGTGTTTAAAATATGTAGTTAGAATACAGAAATACAGTAATATTAAATAAAAATATAGCACAAGATGGTGATTGGGGATTCAAAAGAAGAGATAGAAATTTCACATTGTAGCATAGTGTATATATTTAAAATCAGAAATCACACACACAAGGATTTTCATAAACACCATTCATTGCCTTGGTAGAATATGCGATATAAGCACTTTTATAAGATGGAGTCTGCTTTGACTCCTACCTTCTGAGCAGTTCTATTCATCCTGGGAGAAGGCAAGATGGTGATGGTGGAAGTAAAGACTGATTATTAATCAGATAACATAATTAGAAAGAGATAATGGCATCGAGGTCCATTCTTAGTTACCTACAGTCCAAAGTCTTCATATTATCGTCATTACCTGGGGAACAAATATCCAAACACAGGTTCATACATGGAACTTTTCCCTATTCAAGAATTAGCAATTCCATATGCTAAATACAGGAGCTAATTTCAATGTCTGCTTAAAGGGTTTAATAATGATTATTGGCCATTATTATATTTGCTTCACTTTTCTTTTTATCCACATAAGAAGTTTTTCATTTATTATCATCTTACATTCTATCAACGCATATGGGGATCATTCATGTTCTCATAAAACTTGATTTTTACTGCCTACATCAAACAGAATTACATCATACTCTGCATAGTGATTAGCACTATTCAGAGACTCTGCACTCTGAGTTAAACTTAGCTACTGTTGGGACCTTCTGTGGTGCTTCAACTGTAAGGAGGACTTACACATTTGTGTTACATAAAACTTCTCAAACCAATTATGTGGAAAGATAAAAGCTAGCTAATACTTATGTAGCCTCTTTTTTTTTTTTTTTTTTTTTTTTTTTTGACTTTCTATTCTTTACTACTTAAAGTCACAAAGGGCCATGTGAAGTATGATTACAAATGACATATACATAACATCCATGTAGGAGCTTTAAGATCAAGCATATGTATTGCCAATTTTTTCACCTATCATCCTCTTGGTCTGCCTCTGACAGCATTCCAAACAGTAGCTCTTCTGCCAGAGTACTCAGAGAGCCAGGATGGTAATGACAATGGTGATTCACCAGCCAATTTGCAGTGGACATGAAGCATAAGAGAGCAATAAACCTTTGTTGATTCGTACCACTGAGACTTGGGGAATCTAGTTACCTTGGCATAATCCATCTACTTGACTGATACAAATACAGCTATGTATGATCAGTAAAAAGAAAATATAAATCATTTTCTAATCAAGCAATGAAACTTAGAGCAATTAAAGTAAAAACTGCAAGAGCAAGAAGAGATTTCATAAACAAAATATTGAGAACAAAAGTCACATCAAATAACAAATCCAATAAAATTCAATATCTGTGATGTTCAAAACAGGTGAAGTTGGAACACATTGTATTGGAATGTGAGTACACAGAAGCAGGCAATGAAAAATCCCCAGGCAGTGTTTAGCATGATAATTACCCTAACATAGTGGAATGCAGGTCAATAATGAGGACAGTATATGAAGTACCTCTGAGAGTTTCTTTCCTTATTAAATGTTGGTTTCAAATCTACCTGTTCTGGTCATTCCTTTGAGGAATATGCGTTTGGAAGACATCTGGAAAGATGATCTACAGATAGAGAAGGCAAAGTCATGATATTGATATTGTTTCCTACCCTTGAATATTCTTGATTTGGTAAGTGCTGTTACCACATGTAAGAACAAGTATATAGTCAGGTCACTATAATGACCAGTGAGAATCTTTAACTCCTAGACAAAAGTAACAGGACTACTAAGACCCTCGCCTAAATTAAAAAATTACCAGTGAATTTTTCAAACATATTTCTGAAAAAAAATTCACCCTTTCTTGGTTGTTTTGGAGCTCTACAATAGACAGTGGGTATAAGATTAATATAAACCACAGGCCCAGTCACTCTCCTTTAGTGTACACTCAATAATTTTGAATCACTAAATGAAGAAAAGGTCACCATTTGTTTTACACTATTGACTAAGAAAAAATCAATAAGGTAACTTCTTTTTCAAGGGTGATATTCCTGCAGCAAATCTCCTAAAATATTATTTATATTTTTGTGTGATTTATATTTATTAGTAGATGAGAAAACTTGCCCTGGAGATTGGTTAACATGTTTCTGTTACATGAATCACAAAAAATTATTTTTCAGTACACTACAATTAAATAATCAAAGTTTGATAATATATGAGTTATGTTTTCTAATTGAATGAAAGTCTACTTTCTGAACAAACTGTTTTCAAAAGGAGCTCTTTGCTTTCCCTTACACATACAACTGCAGGATACTGAACACACACATGTATAAGTATGTTTTCATCTCTGTCACTTACCTGATCTAGCCTGCTTACTCACCAATACTAGTTCATTGATAACCATTGGATGTATGCATCCACAATCCAGTTTAATATTCCCACATACTTATAATATACATCATATAAACCTACCTACTTCTTTCATTGTCGAAAGTGTCAATATAACTATTCCCTTCCCTCAGTTCAAAAATACTAGATTATCACAATTAAAATTAAATGTTGGTTCTTTTATATTATTTATAAGCGGAAGACAATGGTTTCTGTAAGTGGATTCTTATATGGAAGAGTACACACTGTGGCAAGCTTTTTGAGTATCACCCATCAACAATTTGCTCATGGGAATCTCCTATCCTTGAGACAGTATGTTCTAGGCTCAAGAAATAGCACAGGGTAAAATGAACACACAGTGGTCTTGATTTCAAAATATTTATATTCCAGTAAAAGAAAATAAATGAAGAAATCAAGTAAGTGCCTAAGTAAAACTTATCAGATGTTGGTACACAAACAAAGGAAGAAAAAAAAACAGGCATAATGGATTTGGAAGGAATAAAATAGCACACTGGAATGCCCTTACTGACAAGGTGGTAGTTTTATAAAGTCCTGAAAGATATAAAGTTATGAGCTTATGGGTATGTGTGTAAAGGATTTTCTTGGAAGCAGTTGTGAAATCAGATAGTGTGAAAACATTGAAGGTATAAGTATGGCTGGAACGTTAAAGGACAAACCGAATGAAAGGCTAGTTAATAAAGAATGAGCAAAGAGATGCCTGAGGAGAAAATATCTGAGAAGCTAGCTTAGCTGAAATCTCATAGGCTTGGGTTAAAATTTTGGCTTTTAATCTGTGGACTGATTGTATGCCTCAAAATTCATATGACCAAGGGTGAAGTGGCATGGTGGTATGAATTTTGTAAAGTGATTAAACTTCCATGTGGTGGAATGGTAGGATGAAAATAGAAACACATGTTGATTGTTAAAGAGATGGCCCAGTGTTGAAGAGATTGAGTCTGAGTCTCTGAAAACTAAGAAAAGGCCAGGGGCAGAAGAACCATCTGCCCGCAATCCCAATGCTCCCGAGAAAAGAGGGAAGATGGAAACAAAAGCTCATTTACTTGACCAATGAATGGGTAGGGATGAGCTAGGAATAACAAGGATAGAACAGTGAGTATAAAACCCTGTGATAATACTGCTTTTGCCAAAGCCAGATAAAAGTAGATACAAAGAAACTGGAACAGAGTGACCTCAGGGAAGAGGCAAAGTCTAAGTAAAAAAATCACTGGGATTCTTCAGCACAGGAATCTCAGCCTCACCCCAATGATCAATATGGTCCTTCTGTGCATTGCAGGATGTTCAAACACAATTACTAGATTCCAATAGCAAACTGTATTCCAATCATAACCATCAGAAAAGCCTTCACAAATTCTGAAATGCACTTGAGTGTGGAGGATGGTTGAAATTGTCTCCAGAGGAAAATCACTGCCTTGGAATATTATAAACTAAAATGAAATTATTGGTGGGTTTAATGAAGAGAATGAACAAAAGGGTTTCACTTAAAATCTTAAAACAACACTAATTGCTCTATGAAAAATTAACCACAGCAGGGCTGGAGAGATGGCTTTGCAGTTTCAAGTACTGCAGAGGACTTAGGTTCAATTCCCAGCAAGCCATGTAGAGCGAGGCTCACACCCATACTCCAGTTTCATGAACTCTTACACACTTCCCTGGTTTCTGAATTTACCATGCATGTGGTACTCATATACACATGTCGGGAAACATCCACACACACTCAAAATAAAGAAAGAAATAAGCAAACAATAGTCATAACATTTGCTACATTTCTACTCTTTAGTGTCCACAAAAGGTATATGATTAAGCTTAGGTTTAACTTCCTACATGGTTCCTTTAGCAAGTGATGGTGAAGCATGGTAGGCAGTGTTCTGCTCCTTCGTTTTACCCGGAAGGGAAGCAGGAGACTCTAAACCTTCCAAGTTTTTTGTTTGCTTCTCTGGGGCTACAAGGTAGAAAACTTTGCTTCACCATGTACTTCCTTTCAGGACGAACTGCCTAAACAAACACAAGTGAACTTAATAAGTTGAAACATACAAAAGAGGGCTGCACTGTACTTTCTCTCCTTATGAGTTATTTCAGGTATTTTGCTACAATAATGTGACTTAACACAAGGAGCAAACAGTGAAGACCTTGCTTTATTCACTTATGTTTTCTTAGTCCAGGTGAAAGAAATGGTAAGTAAAATATGATGATATTGGTATTCCATGGACTGATGAGAGATGGCTGGATTGCAAACATCTTTTGAGCTTTTAGTAAGATTTAGGATCCTTTGGATTTCAGCACTGAGGAAAGGAATGTCTACAAGGTTGTTTTACCTCAGCAATTAACATCAAATTATTGAAAGGTAAATAGGATGGGAAATATTGGAGTGGTAATGGAGGAACTAAAATATTAATTTAATATAATGACGAAGGTGTTGGAGAGTTGACATGGTATTTAAAAAGCTCTTGTTGCTGTCTTGGAAGACTACAGTTTGGTTTCCAGCTCCTGCTTCATGGGGCTCAATACCACTTGAATTTCCAGCTAGTGGAGATATATCAGTATCTTCTGGCTTTTGCTGATGCCCATATCCACAATTTATATATCACACTTATACGCATAAATAAAAATAAAATAACTTAAAAATAAAATGTTAATTGCAACTTTAAATAGATAATTGCATATGCAAGACTGAGTTCAGGGATTGACAAGTCAGCAGACACCATCTTGATGACATTTCAGACTAAATCTACCTTATTTTCACAGAAATGCCCTAAACAACATTCACAAATGATGTTTTAGCCACTGGGAGTTTATCATTTCAAAGTTTAGGAAAGTAGGTCTGAACGTAAGGTGTTGGTAGGGTTCGTTCTTTCTGAAGGTAAGAAGAGGAACTATTTCTTATCCTTGCTTTGCCTTAGGTGTTTTTTTCATTTTCTTTTTTCCTGAAAATCTTTGATTCCCTTGCCTCACAGCAATGCCATCTGCATTTAACTTCACAAAGCATTAAGTTGTTTGTGTCTGAATGTTCCCCTTTTTATGGACACTAATCTTATTGGATTAGTCCCATGTCTTATCCCACCATGAGGTTATCACAATTCATATAAATGCATCTTCAATGTCTTACACATTTTAATACATGTCTTAAAAACAATTTGCTTTACTATATAATTAAAAAGTAGTTTGGGAATATAAAAAATGATTTTCAAATAAATTATATATTGAGGTACTATATAGAGTTCATGTCTTCAGCATCTGAATTTTTAAGGATGAGGATAACTCTATGTAATAACATGCCATATTAATTTGGATGATATTTGAGGCAAAGGAACTTGGTCAACTGTCTAGACAATGATAGGAAGCAAAGTAGAGGTAAGTTAGGCTATTGGACATTGAAGACACTAAAATAAACATACTAGAAAAATTGGAATAGAAAATAAACAAATTAGTACAGTGTTCTTAAGTGACCAAAATGTTGAAGGAAACATAAATGAGGGTGTCAGCCCAGAAAGAAAGGAGAATAAAATGTTTCAAATACAAGACATGAGAAATCGTGAGATTTTAAAGCTTACTACTGAATTCTCCACAGTTGAAAACTTTGTAAGGTAAATGAAAGTATTTGAGAAGGAAGTCTGATGGAAATGAGTTTAAGAGAGAAAATGAGATGTGTTTACTCTTGTAAACATGGAAAACATGCTTCAAGAAAAATTTTTCTTGAACAATAGTGCACAGTTATAGAAATTAGATTTTAGAGTTTCCTAGAAATGATATGTCTTTATTAATGTTCTATTGCTGTAGAGAGACACCATGATCATAGCAACACTTACAAAGTAAAACATTTAATTGGAGCTGACTTATAGCTTCAAAGGTTTAGTCCATTATCAGCATGACAGGAAGCAGAGTGGCACACAGGCAGATTTGGTGCTGGAGGAGGAACAGAGAGTTAGTTCTACATCTGAGTTAATAGGCAGCAGGAAAGGAGAGCCACTGCACCTGGATTTGGCTTTTGACACCTCAAAGTGCACATCCACATTTACTCCAACATAGGCAAACCTTCCAATCATTCCTAACGGTTCCACTCCCTAAGCATTTGAATATATGAACACATTGAGGATGTTTTCATTCATATAACCACATGGTCATTATAGGAAAGCTATGTTCCAAACCTGATTTTCATGTGTTTAGTTTTGGTTCATTAAAACTTTGTAGTTCTTTTTAGTCACATAAAGTCCCAATTTTATATGAAAGATAAATCTTCAACTGGTCTTGTATTCTTTTAAATCATCATAAAAGACAAGTATTTAAGAAATAATACTGGAAAACCTTGCATTTTTAGGTAAGAACTTAGTTATTTCCTTTAAGGCTATTATTGATTTTACTATATATTTATAAGCTTGTAAAGGAGTAGCATCTTATAAATAACATACTGAATAAGATTATATATAAGGGCCTAGTTTTACAATTAAAAATACTTCTGTCACAATTGGAAAACTCACAGTGCAATATTTTTTAATTTAGATTTTCTGAGAATTTTACATATTAGTTCTATTTTTACTTCTCTTCCATTTCTTCCCCTTCAGCAACGCCCATGACTACCCCAATCCCAATTATCATTTAATTACTATTGTCATATATATACTCAAATTTGTAATATGTGTAGTAGTAGATATTTATCTTTATTATTGTTTCACACACACAATGTATATATATATATATGTATGTATGTATACACACACACACACATATATATATTATTATTCCATACATATTATCCCATATTATTTAGTGTTTTGTGTGTGTGTGTGTGTGTGTCTGCATGTCTGTGTGTCTGTGTGTGTGTGTGTGTGTGTGTGTGTGTCTGTGTGTATGTATGTCTTGTGTGTCTGTGTATAAGTGATTAGGGCTGACCACTTGGGAGTGGATAACCTACTAGGGTTGTTTTTCCCTGAAAAAGATTAAATGTCCTTCTCTCAGCATCCATTGATTGTTTTTAGATCCTCATCCAGGAATTTTGTGCCTTGTTAAATCTCCCCCATCATATTGACATGGCAACTGGTGCTGCCATTATTTAGGCAACTTTGACTCAGTTCTAGGTTTAACAAGTCTGAAAATAATACATGTTTACAAAAATTAGCAATTGACTTGAGAAGTACAACAAATTTATGTACATGCCATATACTTTATAAACGAAAATATACCTTTTGAAGTCAGCTGATTCCTAACATCAACTACCACAAACCATTGCTGCAAATCAAAGAGTTAGTTGGGGTAATTCCTTTTCTTCAGCTTATATCTGTCTCCCTCAACCTTCCAGCAGCTGAAAAAGCTATGTTCTGTTATTTTTTCTCTTTAACTGAAAATAAATACACCTGGGGCATCTTGATGCCAAGTTAATGAGTGCTAAAGAAAGTGTTTAATATTGTAAACATGGTTATGAAGTGGGAATGGACTGAGCTTCTACTCTAATGAACTATAGCATTTAATTCATAATGGCAGAAATTGCAACTTAAATTCTCACTAAGCAGAGTGGAACAAAATCACAAATCACTAATCATGCCTTTCTCCTTATTCCCCAAAAGATTAAGGGAATAATATGTAAAGAAACTCACAGCAGGTCACACTGCTTTGACATATCTCAAATGCTTTTATTTATCAGTAAAAAGGGGAAAAAAGAAGAGAGGAAAAATTAATCCAAAGTGATCTTTAAGTCCCTATTCTTTGGCAAGTGGTACTTGACTTTTCATGTGTGTGCATGCATGTGTGGGAGTGTGGATAATCAATGCTTTTTAAAAGATTCTGTCAAAGAAAGCATAAGGTTCATGCTGAGGAAAGCCCACAAACACCAGGAAACTATTGTTTCATTCCTGTTTCTATTTGTTCTCATGTATTGACACAGCATGAAGAGAATTGCTGAGACTGCCAGGAGGGAAGAGGACAGCATCTCAAATACCGCCCTTTCTTTGCAAATGTAGCCCTCATCATGGGTGGAAAAGACGAGCTCTAGAGTTGAGTTTACTAGCCTTTTGCAATTATTAAAAGCAACATGCACCAACTGTGTTGTGAATTCAAGGCTCCCCAAGTTAGTCTTTTTCCCATGGTCTCATAACAAGTCTTAGTTACTGCAAATACTCAGTTAAATAGAGAAGATATTGCAATTGGTAATGGTGACTTCTGAAACCTTCTGAATCATCTAAAAATGATATAATTGCAAAGACTAGATTATTGTCTTTCTATCCTTGGATACTAGAAGTCAGAGTCATGGGTCAGGCTGTTGAGAAATGTCTGGGAAGGTGGATTTCAAATCAAGATTGTGGGCATGGGTTCACAACCCTACAAATTTAGCATAAAGTGTTGCATTCAACCTTGGTAATGAGTGGTATTTAAAATGTCTCAGAAAAAAAGTGAGAAAACACATGACCTCGTGTAGCTGATTCACCATGTTAAAATTGTACAGGTCCAAATGTTTTCATTTCTATATTCACCTTTTTATCTATTGTATATTTAGTAAGGTAGCACCTTATTTGTGGGAATAGACATCACTGCTACATAAATAGTGATTATTTTCCCATTGTAAAATTATACACATGTGTGAAAAATGACAGTGCTCAGAAAGGATTTTATTAACATGTAGCCAGGTGATGATTAAATTGATGAAAAGAACTTAGCATATTTTGAATGTTTGACTTGTTACCTATCCTTGGCCAGTACCACTTTATACCAATCGGGAACAACATAAATGTTTGTGTCTCTGCTTTCCAATACCAGGGAGGAGGCTATTTGCCATTTTACTTATAGTTATATTTCTGCTAATTGTGTGTTTGCTTCTTCACTAGTCATCATGTTTTCTAGGCTGGACTTGTGACTCAAATTTGGACTTGTTTCCAAAGATTCCAGAACAGTTTGGGGCATAACATTGGTAGGGGATGTATATTAGTTCACTCCATGATTTTATAAGCAATGATTTTATTCACTTTGTGTTTCATATAGGAATTACATTTGTTAATTCATTTTTTCCCACTTGTCTGCATTTTAATAAATGGTAAATCTACCAGAAGCTTCCTCATAGAATGCCCACTGGTTTCATATAAGAAAATACTTAACTACAAGTGACCCTAAACCTCTGCTGCCCAATATGAAATCATAAAAACCTTTTTAAAAATTTGATTAAAGTAATGATCCTCAGCTTCTGTCATGGTAGTCACATATACTTCATGGTATCCACACCAACATGAGACTTACAGTTCCTATTCTGGAGAACAATGGCAAAGATGTTCCCATCCTCACTGAATGCTCAGATAAACATCATTTGCCTAGAAAGTGGACTGGATTAAAATTAATTATTTAAGTCAAGACAGCATCACTGAAGCAAAAACACAAAGGTGGTTCACTGGGCAATGCAGAGTAACTAGAAGATCTGAATTATAAGACAGAAGATTGTAAAGACTGCAACCTGACATAGTCAGCAAATTTTGTTGTTTACAAAAATAGTGAGGTCAACATTTGACATTTCACAGGGACTACTCACCATTGAAGGTCTGACTTGTTTCACTGACTTCATTGTCTTCATACTCACTCATACTGTCATTGAACACCCAGGACTGAAGGATCGAACATTGCACACATACACTGTACATGCTCAGCATTTCAGTAGTACATGGGCACTTACATAGCTTGGTAACTAAATGATCTACAATGAACAGAGAGGGCAGCTGTAGTTTCAGTTCACAGATAGGCAACTAGAGCTGCACTTGTTGAACCATGAAGCAGTTTCATTATTAGTTTTTTTTCTTATTTTACATTTCAATCCCAGTTACCTCTCCCTCCCTTTCTCCCTCCTTCTCTCTCTCCCTCCCATGCCTCCCAACCACCCTCCCATCCCATTACCGCCCCCCCCCCATACGCACTCCACAGGGAGAGTGATGCCTTCCAAGAGGGGTCAACAAAATCTGTCAAGTTATTTGGAGTAGGGACTAAGCCCTCTCTCCTGCCTCTAGCCTAAGGGAGTATCCCTCCATGGGGAATGTGCTCCCAAAGTCCTTTTGTGAAACAGGGATTCATCTTGGTTCCACTGTCAGAGGTCCCTTAGACTGCCCAGGCCTTCTAACTGAGACCCATGTTCGGAGGGCTGGGTTGGTCCAATACTTGTTTCACAGCTATCAGTCTGGGGGGCCCATTAGCTCCTCCTTGTTCAGGTCAGCTGTTTCTGTGGGTTTCTGTAGCCTGGTCTTGTCCTCCTTCTCTGCATCTGGATTCCAGTTCGGCTTAGTGCTTAGCTGTGGGTGTCTGCTTCTGTTTCCATCAGCTACTAGATGAGGGATCTATGATGGTGGATAAGTTAGTTATTAGTTTTAAAGAGAATTCTATAGTTTGCTGCATCATGGGTATAATGATTGGCATAAAATTGGTATCCATAGTATAAGTGTCCAAGCATTTCTGTCTTCACACTTCCCCACTTCTGGCCATTTCATATCATCTTATCCTCAGTACTCACAGACATTTCTCTTGAACATCAGTGTGGTTTTGCCTTTCCTTGAAGATCAATGTTGCTGAACATCCATTTAGACCCTCCTTGGCCATATTTATGTAGTTTTATTTGTTTCAAATACTTATTTACCACTTTGTTCACTTTCACTCAGATGTTTTAGTACTGGGTTTTATGGATTTTTTACAAAATTCAAGTGTGCAGCTGAGTATTTTATCCCATTGTTTCAGTTGTTTTCAACAGTTTCTTTCCTTCACTGTGTAGAAAGTTGTAATAAAACGTACTGCTATATATTGTTTGTTGTTGCTGCCTCTGCTATAGAATAAAAATAAAAAGATAATAATGTTTCCAACTTAAAAAAAAAAAAGCAAGATGGCATCATCAACTCAAGCCACACTAATGCCCAGATGAATAGCTAAACAGTAAAATATGGCATATTTTAACTTCTTTCAAACTGCCTTCTCTCTCCACTGCATGTTATGGTCAAATTAGGATCCCAGAGATGTGGATGTGTGGTAGAGCATAAGCAAATTCCTGGGTTTGATCTCCAGAACCACCAAATGGTTTAAAAGTTTCATAATCCCTCTAAAAGTATTTTCCATTTTCAAAAGTACATATTAGATAACTTAAATTTGGTTCCAAGTAAGTCAACAGAAATATAAGTTTAGAAACTTTTTCATGTATAACTCTTTTGATGAAAATGTAAAAAGAAGCCTCAAGTACATGTGATATGGATAGAAAAATATGATTGATGCATGATTAAAGGCAGTTTCAGAATGGATCCATTTTCTTTTCCTTCCTGGGAAAATTTTAAGGGAGAGAAAAAAATAATTATGATGACAAAAGAAATACCCAACGGTAATGTAACTGGTTATTTTTTTAATTGTACGCAAAATCTATGAAGAAAAATCATCTAATCTTGGCCAAATAATGATAGCCTGACTTCATATTAGACAGAGAAGGGCCTGTTAATACTTTCTCTGATGTCTTTTATTCTCTGTCAGTGATATTCATGTTTCTATAGTTGTTCATGTTTACCAGCTCCATGATAAGGAAGACAGCTGTATTTTTATTTTTCACATGCACAGGTTGTGCTCAGAGCATAAACTCTGAACTGATTGCTGGAAAAATATGTTAGAATTAATAAACAAATTCAACAAGGTTTCGGGGAAAAAGTCAATATAAAATATCATCAGCGCTTTCATTTTAATATGCCAATAACACTCTATGTGAAAGAAAAATTTAAGAAAGGAGTCCATATATAATAACAAGAATGAATACCCTGGAAATAACTCAGTCAAATAAATTAAAATAAGTAACATATATGAAGGTAATGGAAGAGAATATATATATATATATATACATCTATATTGCATATGCATACATACATAATATTCACTAATAATTATACACACATAAGCAATGGAATGTCATTGTGTGTTCTTTTTCATGGATTATTAGTGGCAATATTATTAAAATGAATATTTTCTGCCAAAAATAAAAAAAAACTGCGGAAATACCCATATAAATATCCAGAACATTCTTCATAGCACTAAAACATACAGCCCTAACATTTGTACATAATCATATAAGCCAACGAAACAATAATAACTATTTAAACTCATTAGTAAAAGGCCACAGAGATCAATGGGAAAGAAGAGAGCCTAGAAGTAAACCCAGGTCCCAAAGCAAAAGATATGCACTACAGAAAGGATGCTACTTTTAGGAAAAACTGGAGGAATAAAATGGGCATTCACATGAAGAAGAGTGAACAAATCACTATTCCTCACCAGTTACAAGATTTGATGGAAAATTATTTAAAACTTTAAACCCAAGACATGGGTGTAAGAGACTTCCAGGGAAACATATTGGGGTGTTCCAAGGATATTTTAACAAGTAGGAATATCTTTGCAGAGGACTGTAAATGCTCAAGGAACAAAATAAATATAATTTCAAACTAAAATGTTCTTCCTTTATAAAAGAAATAATCATTATAATATAGAAACTAAAATATAGGAGAAAATATTAGCAAATTTTATATTTACAGCAGATATGATGAACCCCAAAATGTCAGTAATGAAAACAGAAAGGACATAATTAAAAACTGGATAGTAGATTTAAAGAGACAAAGCAGGTCTGTGGAAAATGCTCAACAAATTCAGGGAAATACAAATTAAAACCATAATGAGCTATCACTTTATCTTACTATAATAAATGCAAAGGTAACATGTATGGATAAAAATGCAAAGCAGGAAAAAACTTTGTATGCTGGTGCTAATATTATAAGTTAGCACAGCTATTATGAAAAAAATTGAAGGCCTCTCAAAAGATTAAAGATGGAACTATATGCTGTAGCAATCTGGTTACTAAGTGTATATATATATAAATGAATTGAAACACATCCATAGTTTTAGCTTTAATATACTACTCACAGCTTCCAAGAAATGGAAATAACCTATATATCACTTCATGATGAATTGGAAAAAAAAGTGTCAAAATATGTCCTGGAAAATTTTTCAGCCATGAAAAATGTGTAAACCTGTCATTGATAATAATAACATTGATAATTATAATATCTCCTTGAACATAGGATTTAGCTCCATTACACTTCCTGGTGGTCATGTTTTTCCTTCAAAATTTACAGTTTGTAATTTATCCTGCTTATTTTTTTTTCCTTTTCATTATAAACCTTCATTAGAGTTACTACTATAAAACCACACAACAGAGTTTATACTAGGTTGTTTTGAGATTTCTTCTGCCAATAGATTAATCCAAAGCTCTACACTTTAGCTTCAGACAGACTCTTTGAATAAGGGCAGAAAGCAGTCATTTCCTTCACCAAATTATCACATGAACAATCTCCAGGCAACACTGTAAAATTCTCTGAAATCTCATGATTGAATCCTAGACAGTTCAAATAACACTTCACTCCTGTCTTCCATACTCCTACTAGTATGGCCCATTAAGCAGTGTTTAAACCATTCCACTGCAATTATAAGTCACCTATTCTAATGAAAAAAAAAAAGCCTTCATGTAATGCATCTATTTCTCCATTCATAAAAAAATGGTCTCAATATATACCTTGAACAATGCAATATTTGAAACTATGCAGATACTCTCTTGAAAGAAATCCATTCCACTCCTCTGTCTTATTTAGACTCTAGGCAGGAGTATGACAAAATTCCAACTAAAGATTAAACCAGCGAGAGAAAATCTAAATAGGAATTACTAGTGGGAATTGTTCCCTTGATTGGAAGATTAACTTAGAATATATGCTTTAACCAAAGGCTTGGTCAGGCTTTATCATTAGTCTGGCCACTCTTACATTTTAGACAAGACCACATAAACAATATCCTTACTAAGTATGTTAATTGATCTGTGCCTGTTCGATTTGCTTCTCAAAAATGACAGGAAATTAAGCACCAGAGCTCCCATAGCAGCTCTCCAATAAAATACTGTGTTTGTAAGAGGAGTCAGAGCACAATTAAGAATGACTGCTTTCCATTTTCTACCCCCCCCCCATCTCACTCCTCACCCTTTCTAATTTTCCCCATTCCTGTATGCCCTGAAGGCTGGGAAAAGCAGCATGGAGAACTCGAAGATTAGTGCCTGCAATGTGAGCCATTTTACTGCTTTTATGGGTCTCTTATTTTGTAGGTCCATTGAACTATTATAGCATGTGTTGTAGTTTGTTGTGTGAACGTACTCCTGGGATAATATGAGCAAATGTATACTAAACTTAGAGAAGAAGCCATGACAAAAGTAATGACACCATCTAAGTTCAATTTGGTGAGCCAATGAGTTTATTGGTGATGTTCACAGGTATGGATAAGAGACAAAAATACACATCTCCATCCCTAAAGCGCACAGTAGCAGGAAAGCTGTAATCCTATAGCTATGTATACAACTTTGCAGGCAGCTTGACTGGTAAGAAAATTTTGTCTTCTGGTTAGTCCTTGATGCTTATATAACCATGGAGGGTTGTTAATCTGGTAAATTTCAGGGATTTCTGAGACTTGTGAGATATTTACTTCCTGATTGAAGGATCTCCCTTTAGATTGTCCCTAGTCTCCTTGAGTTTCCCTCTAAGACAGACTGTTTCATGTTGGAGGAAATATTTATAGACAGCACGTTTAAAAGTGACAGAATTCTTATAGGTTCATGTATTTGAACATCTGAACATCAGATTGTGGCATTGGTTAGTGTGGTTTTAGAACATTCAAAGAGTGAACTCTTGCTGTAGAAAGTAGGTCACTGGAGGAGGGACTTGAAATTTTATAGCTTGGCGCCACTTCCTTGTTACTCTCTGATTTTTGACTGTGGGCTTAATGTGACCAGCCAGCTTCCTGCTCCTGTTGCTATGACTTCCCCAACAAAATGAAATGTATCTCCCTGAAACTGTAAGGCAGAATGTACCCTCTTTCTTTAAATTGATCCTTACAAATTCTCAGAAAAAAATTAGTAAAATAAATTTAAAAAAATGGGCCAAAAAAGGGGAAGAGTACCTACTGCCAAGACTGATGATCTGAGTTTGATCCCCAGGACCCACATGCTCACATGCTGGCAGGAGAAAACTGACTTGTGGAAGTTTTCCTGTAACATGTGATCTGTCTTGTGCTACACGCACACACACACACACACACATACACACAAACACACACACACACACACACACACACACACACACACACTAAAGGAATAAATGTTTAAAGAATAAAAGATTGAATAAATTAAATAACTTTCCCCCAAGCTTTATTTATTTATTTATTCTTTTTTACATAATCTCTGAATTTCTTACCTCCCCTAACATATGACACCAATATTACCCATTTGTAGAAATAATCCCACAAAGAGCCTGGGAAACTGACAAAGTTTCAGGTAGGATTCCTTAGTCTCTGAAGTAAGTAATTGATAAGAACCTTAAATTCTACCAAATTTTTATTCAACATAATATTGAAACCACAACATCCCAGTGATCCTAATAATTGAACATGTTCACACTTACCTTTAGGATAACCAATTTTGGTAGCTTTTCTTGTGAATCTAGTTCTCTGTTGTATACTTTTTGCCTGCCATAGTATTTAATTTTAAATTTCTTATAGTTTCTCTCTACTGATAATGAATTATGTCAGTGTTTCGTCTCCCTAAAAATGTCTCCATTGGCCCATTGTTTTTGAAAGGTACTTTAAGTTTACAATTTTAACCTGATACATTTATATCTTGCAGCAAATGACCTATGTCTCCCATAGGATTTTCTCATTTTCTGTTTTTATTTTGTATGAATTGTATGGATTTAAGCCTTAAAGATTTTCTGACGTTTAAAATTTATTTGTTTATGAAATCACACCTGTGTGTATTTGTTTACATTTGTGTGTGTGTTTACTTTATTGTTCTTTGAACTTCTCAACCTACAATCTTTTTTGTGTGCACCAGTTTCTGAAAATAAACTCTCCCTTCATATTCTACTTTTACTCCATTCTTGATTGTTTTTCTTGGAGTACAATTATGTGTATGTGTGTGACTATTTGGTATTTTCCAGCATTCTTCAGTGATTTGTGTTAGTAATATTTTTTTCATTTTCCTTGACATCTTTGATACCTAACCATTGGAAATGTCTAGTGCTTTGAGTTCTGTTTGCCTCCTCCAATAATACAATACCCATTTTCTTCTTCCTTCAGAAGTTACTGTTAATCCTTATATTGATTCCATGGCCATAAGATTTTCCTCAAATTTCATGAGTAGACAGTTTTGATTTACTTGGGTTGCAGGAATATGTCAGGATTCTAGCATTTTCACAGTATTGTATCCATTCCTTTTAATCTACATTATCAAGCAAAAAGTCTCTTAGGTCTAGTTAGATGCACTCACTCTCAGCAGCACATGACATAGTCTACAGAGTAAAACAACTTTCCAAGGTAGGCAATTTCCCTTTTGTATATGTAACTTCTAGCTTTTCTACAGTTTCTTGCCAGTCTTTAACAATTATAGATTAGAACAATGTAGCTATACTCTTCTCATCTGTCTGCATAGTGGCTGCATCTCACCCTGTGTTCTACTAGAAATGAAGTGCTCTCCATGTTTCATTTCAACTTATGGATAGCTGATTTCTGTGAGATTTTATTGTCAATATTGCCTAGTGACTCAGAGTCTTTGGTTATTGCTAGGAAATCCACCCTTGTTATATTATGAGAGCTGTCCTTTCTATCTTTCCACATTCCAGAAAAGGTCAATAAATATCTCTTGATATTGTGTCTAAGTACTCCATTCTTAGAGCCAGAAAATTTGCCTATAAATATGACCATAACAATTCATAAACCATGTAGCGTGGTGGAAATTTTCAAGATCTGTCCAGATATTGGTTGAATCTGTCTGATCCTGTCAGACATGGAATATATTATGGCAGACATAAAGTATTTGAGAAATATACTGAATACAACAAAGTGCAAATACCATCAAACATTTTGATAATGATGAGAGGTCATATAATTAAAACTATTATAGTGGTTTGCGAAGTTTGTAATTTTCATAACCCTATGGGAACTTCTTCTGTGACTTAAAAATATTCTAAGCTCAATATATGTTATATATATATATATATATACACATATATATCTGATTAAAAACAATACAACATTACCATTAAGTATTCATTAAAAGAATTAGATCATAGTCAGTAAAAAAAAATTGTCTTCAATGTGAAATCTTCAGATGGGTGTGAGGAAATTGTCTTCATCTATATTTAACATCCATTTAACTTAGAAAGATCCAGAATTCAGTTTAAAACACTACTCTTAATATATACTTTAATATGACATTTATTAATTTATTTACCTAAAAGTTTTGATACAGCTCAGTTTGCTGACATGATGGGTAGACTTACTATTTCAAATTATACTTAGTAAAAGTAATGTATTTATACTCATGAGTCTTAACTATTAACTTTATTAAGGAAATACACTTTTCAACATTTACTGGAACAAGTACTTTATATATATGATTAATTTTGTAGGGCTAAAAGCATTAGTTAAATATTTGGGAAGCTTTATAATTCACACCACTGAAGTGCTTTAAAGCAATAGTGACTATGTATAATTTAGAAGTGATATTTAACTGTCAATGGCCTATAATTAATCAAGCTTTTAAATGGCACTAAATTTAATCAATGGCCTCTTAAAAGTTTTAGAATTTGTTAGTGTATAAATAAGGAGCAAGATTTGTAACAAGAAATAAAATCTTTAACAAAATTATGATCTTTAATGGATGAATTAAATAAAATATGTAGTAATTTCTAAAATTAAACAGAATGATGTTTTTTTGCACAGAAATTCAATTATTATCCTTGAAAATATTAGACCTCAATTTTACAAAGAGCAATAATTGTACCATGAATTTTAAAGAGGTGGTTATGTTGGTTTGAATGAGAATGGTCTTTATAATGTCATATGCTTTTTTGGGAAGGACTAGGAGGTGTGGCCTTGTTGGAGGTGGTATGTCACTGGGAGTTTCCTTGAAGGTTTCAAAACCCTGTACCAGGTTCAGTGTCTGTCTGCATTCCTGTCTGGATCAGATTATAAAACTCTTGGCTACTATTACAGTACCATATATGTCTGCTTCTTGCCCTGGTGATAGTGGAATAATACTCTAAAAGTACAAGCTCCCAATTAAATGCTTTATTTTATATATTGTTTTGGCATTGGTGCTTCTTCATAGCAATAGAACAGTAACTGGGACAGTAGAGTATTAAGGAACACCAGTACATGTTTTATAGTAAGTGAGGATGAAAGGCAAAGAGGAGAGAATCATATTTAATATTATGTGTTGCCTTATATTTTATCCTAAATAATCGAATAAATATTAACACTTCGATATTTCACCATATGTCCAAGTAAACCCAGCAAATGTGAATGTAGCTCTGCTACAACTTCTCCCTTAATACTGGGTTAATATTGATTGTCATTTGACAGGTTCTAGAGTTACATGGAAATGTCTATGGGGGCATTCTACATTGTTTTATGTGATGTGTGAAGATTCAGCCTGAAAGTGAGACTGCTTAGTCCTGTGAAATCTCTCTTTCTCTGCTTTCTTCACTATGGGTGCAATGTGAGCAGATGCCACATGTTCTTGCCCCTAGGACTTCAGCAGACTATGTGAACCCTCCAAATGTGAACTATTGTGTAGATGAAACTTTCTGTCCCACCTGGTCTCACAGCTGCTTTGTACCAAACAAACACATGGACACTGCATTAATTATAAAATTTTTGGCTGATAGCTAGGGCTTCTTATTTTCTTTCTCTGTCTTAATTATTAACCCACAACTACTAATGTGTGTATTTCTACATGGCTTTATCTTACCAGAGAATGACTAGCATGTCCCTTCTTCCTGGTCCCTACATGGCATTGCCTTCTCTGCTTATCTTTGCCTTCCTCTCCCCAGAATTCTACTCCTCTGGTAGCACCACCTGTAGTTTCTGCATGGCTGCTGGTCAAATAACCAATAAGAGAAACATATATACAGAAGGACATCGTTCATCACCATGATTAACTCTGCCTTATATAAGTTGCCTTCGACAGGTATTTTGTCACATTAATGAGAAAAATACCTAATTTTCAAAAGTATTTCTTATATTTGTATGGCGCGTACATAAAGTGTGTAATGAATTCTTTTTTTTACACCAACCACAGAGAATATGATATTTGTGCATAATTTAGCATGTTATAGTACAAAATGTTTGATCTATAAAGAGACTGGAAATTCATGCAACTGTGAAATCTTGGCTGTTCAAAACTCCTCTCAGTCTCAGTTTATTCACAGCAAAACACAACACTGGGTTGAGGGGAGTAATTCAAAAAACACACAAAACAACTAGCTTCAGTTGATCTAGAGTCAACACAAAACTGGGTTGTAGGATGTGTTCTATTCATCATAATTTCCATTAGGAGAATACTTAAACTTTATACTGATACATCAGAAAACTTAATTTGAGGACAAAACCCCACTTTTAGAGTGCTCCAAATGTGATAATGCAGATTTATTTGGAAAGAAAGCAGCACCTAGAGAGATACAGCTGTCAGAGTATGTTGGTATACAAGGGTTGCCTAGAAAGTTTTATCCCAAGTTCACCACAAAGGGATACAGAGGCCCTTGTGGCTTTCGTACATAAGGGGCAGGACACACCTTGGTGGCTGAAATAGTTGGCATTATCCACATGGTGCTGGTTTTGCACATATGCAAGATGTAAGAATATGGGTGTCTCCCAGAGACTACAGAAAGCTTTGGGGTCCAGGAAACACAACAGTTGTATTCATTTCTCAGAGTGAGGTATGCATGGAACAGTGACTGTGAACCCTGAGATACATTGGAGAATTTGGTATTGAAGTCTTGTAACACAGAGAGCATTAGTGAGGCACAGTTTGAAGCATTCATATGATGGCATTTCCTCGGAAAGCAGAAACTGAGAAAGAAGGCTTTGGTGGTTTGAATAAGAATGGCCTGCATAAACTCATGGATTTGAATGCTTGGTCATAGCAGTGGCAATATTAGGAGGTGTGACCTTGTTGGAGAAAGTGTGTTATTGTTGGGGCAGGGTTTGAGGTCTCATATGCTCTAACTACACCTAGTGTAGCATACAGTCTTCTCTTCTGCCTGCATATCAAGATGTAGAAATCTCAGTTCCTTCCCTAGCAACATGTCAGCTTACATACTGAAATGCTTTCCTACAATTATAATGGACTAAGCCTCTGAAACTATAAGCCAGACCCAATTAAATATTTGACTTTTTTTAAGAGTTGCCATGATCATGGTGTCTCTTCACAGTAATAGTGATGAGAGATGTCATTCTGTAAATATGTTTCTCTTATTGATTAATGAATAAAGCACTGTTGGCAAATTGGAAGGCAAGATAGGCAGGACTAGGAGACTAGGAGGAGAGAGGAGGAGTGGGAGGAGTCAAGATGGAGGACAGAGAGAGAATGCCAGACCCTCTCTCCGGTAAAATAAGACCACGTGGAAGTATTTAGATTAATAGAAATGGGATAATAATTAAGATAGAGGTAGCCAATAAGAAACTAGTAACTGGCCAACAGCATTCTATCAAATACAGAGTCTCTGTGTGTTATTTGGGGCTGGCTTAGTGGTGGGACCAGACCGGCAGGAAGGATAACCTTACTGCTAACATAATAGTAACCCAATTAAGGAAATGACTTACCCTGAAGGCAGTGACAATCATCCATCTATGAATGGGCTGGTGGCCTAAACTAAAACTAAATTAGAGAGAGAGAGAGAGAGAGAGAGAGAGAGAGAGAGAGAGAGAGAGGTAGACGGAGAGTGAGGGAGGGAGAGCACTAGACAAGTGTTAACCATTCTCTGTCCTGTGATGTAGTAAGATGTGAGGAAGTTCCAACTGACACTGCTGAAACCCAATTCCATCAAAAACCACCCACTATGCTGGTCTGTCTCTCAGAACATGAGCCAAAAAGAAGTAATGTGGTTTGATCAAGCCAGACCACCTGAAACAGCAGACTACAGCCAGGATTTCTGAATCTTCTTAGAATTCCCCATGACAGCGTCCTTTACCAGCAGGAAGTAGTTTGGAAAGAATGACACCCAAATTCCCAAATATTGTCTATAAATGTTTGTTTTCACTTAAATGGACTTGGTTATATATACTAAATAAATAAATAAATGAATAAATACGTAAAAGAAAAGTAACTAAATCAAAGATTGCATTGGTCTGGAGTCTCTAGAAGAATAGAACTTATGAATAGACTAAATGCATAGTAAGGGAGTTTTATTAGATTGGCTGATATGATATTTCTGCATAGATCACTGTCTGTACATGATACAGGCTAAGAAATAGAAGCTGCTCAATCTGAGGATGGATGTATCAGAAGTTCTAATGTGACACAGAAAACCTGGAAGATTCAAACAGGGCAACTTGTTTGTGGCTCATGTTAGAACACCAAAGAACTCAGGTTCTGGTGTCAGAGAAGGATAGTGGGAGCAGCTGGCAGCAATGTAGATGAACACGTAAGTAGTGCAGACTAACTCATCAACAGGATGAAAAAGCAATCAGGTAAATATTGTAAAGCCCTTCCTTCATACTTCTTCTATTTGGGCCATGATGAGATACTGCTGCTCACATTTCAGGTAACACTTTGTATTTTAGTTAAGCTAAGAAAACCGCTCACAGATGTGCCTATTTTCATGTCTGATAGTTGATTCCAGATTCAATCAAGTTGATAGCCAAGACTAACCTTTACACAGCCCAGTATGCAGAAATCTCAAAAAGAGTTTAAAAATAAATAAGGATCAGAAGAGTATTTAATATTATAATCATTGATGTGACCAACTAAATGATCTGTGGATTTTCTCTATAGATTGTTAATGTAAATATGATATGTGGTTGTATTTCATTATACCATAAGTTCATTACAATGTATACAATCTATGTTTTGTTCCACATTTAGGCAATTTGTCACAAGAATAATTTCTTATCAATGAAGTCTCTTTTTGGTAGTAAGCACAGATGCAACAGACCAGTCACTTTAATTTGTGAGGTTGCCTGTAAGCATATAGATACAGAGTTTCCAACTCTTGCAACAGTCCCTTTCTCAAGGACACAATTTTCTTCTAAACTCTCAATGATGCACAGATAAAGCATCTGCCTTTTTAGTGCTGCAAGTATTCAATGAAGAATGAAGCTCTTTTAGCATTATCATATATACCAACAGCACAAAAAAGGGACTATGAACAGCAATGCCTGTGCCAATGGGACAGGAAACCAACTATTGTCAAGCAGAGTTTTTTTAGTCATATTAGAGGAGTGATGCAGACCATGAAGGCCAGCTCCCAGATCTGCTCTGGGTAATAAAGAGAAAGCCTCAGAGTATCGAGGGCTTAGGAAAGATTCTTATCTGAGGGTTGTCAGACTGTTCTATCTGAGGAGAAACACATGCTTTCTTCTGGTGACCTAAGAAGAAAGGAACATACACAGGGTTTGCTGATGGTGACTTTCTCTGTATTTCAACTTAAAAAAAAATCTCTTGACAATCTTTTTTTACATACACACTTCTCTCTCCTGCATGGTTACATATTTCTATAATCAGTTAAAGATCTCTTTACATACTGTTACACATCTCTTTTTATATGCGTACCCACCCTCACGCCCACATTCACGCTCCTACTTATTCACACTCATAGACAATTTTCTACGTCATTTATATACTCTTTACTCGATCCCTCTTTCACACACTCACTTTCTCACAGTTTTCTCTTGCATATATTCTTTATCACTCACGCAGTACCCACATACCCTTCATAATCTGCAGCAGCTCTCACATAGTTCTACATAGCCATCTATCTCCACACTGCCACTGCCCCTATTACAGCCAAACTCTGGACTATTATAAATTACATTTTCAGGGTTTGACCCATTCTCATAACACAAGATAAGTCACATATTTTCTCTTAGGGTATTGATGTTACCTTGACCCATGCACATAACCCTCTAAGTCTGTGAGGGTTCCCAGGCAGAAAATGACATTAGAAATGAAGACTTAACAATAAAAACTATTTGGCTCAGCCTGGAGTGGTAGAGAGAATATGCAGACTAAAGTTGTTTAAAACTCTGGCCTTGAATCAACAAAACAACACTTGGGAAAATGACCTTGGATATTTGTCTCTAAGGGCAATTAGATGTACATCTCCAAGGGCAACTGTCCTGCTTTGAATTTGTTCTGGAGTCCAAAGTTAGCTGTCTGTGTAAAAACTTTTCTTTATGACTAAGAATCCTATGTCAGTCTAAGTAATGTAAAATATCATAGTATTATTTCTACTTATCACAATTATACAGATTAAGTAGAATAATAAGTTGACTATCTACAGTTGTATATGTGCCCAACAAGTATAAAACATACCACCAAAGGCATGTGTAAAGAACCACAGAGCTGTTCATGTTGGGGAGGCATATGAGTGGCACCTGAGAAAGTTAAAGACAGAAAACAACTAGTCGTTCAGTCAATAATCCTACAGCTTTGCCAAGTGGGCCTATACAAGTGGTTGACATTTTAACACTAGTTGTCACTGTTGTACGTTCCCACAGCCCCCTGAATTTTATATTTGGAGACTGGTAACAAGTCTGATCCTTGACATTTTCTAACTCTAATACAGAACTCTGGAAAAAACTTCTGAGAATCTAAAATTCATATTTGCATAACCAAATTTTTTTCATTAATTCTAATTCAAAACATAATATCTGAATAAAGAGAAAACATATGAAACCAAAGAGAAAATTCTTTATATACTCTTAAGGACAAGTTCATTTTCTGTTTGCTTCTGAGAAAAACTCAGCAGTTTCTGGCTTACAGATAAAATTTTTATTATGAAAGTTGGGGTTGGGTTTTAATCATCCTACCTAAAATAAGGAAATCTTGGAATGCAGACAGAAGTTCCTATTCCTTCAGTCCTTCAGCTGTTTAGTCCCAGTACCACATGTAGACAGAAGTTTCTGTCATGCTCAGTCTCACAGTAGTTCAGTCCCAAATAAACACACAGATGATTGTATTAGTTATAAACTGTTTGACTGATGTCTCAGTCTTCTTGTTTACTATCTCTTTTTTAGTTCTTAACCCATTTCTATTAATCTGTGTATATCCATATAGTCTTGGTTTATCAGTAATGCCTAGGTCTTTTGCTTCCTCAGCAGCTACATGGTATCTCTCTGAAGCCACCTACTAGATTTCTCTATCCATGTTTGAATTTCTCAGTTGACTAAACCCTGCCTGTCCATTGGATGAAACAACTTTATTTGTCAAGCAATAAGAGAAACACATATTCACAGCATATAGAAGGACATCCCCCATCATTGGAGGACAATGTGAAAATTGAAGGAAGGACTGCTGTGGGAGGCTAATCCCACATATGCATCAATGGAAGTGAATTTCTTCTTTTGTTCTGACAGATGTTACAATAACCTGGGTTATGTACAAGTGAGGGCAAAGGCGGTATATGAGAACGTACTAAGATAGATTTGTGAAGAATATTAGTATTGTGAAGTTACAAACACTACAGTCCACACATGGAGCCATTCACACTCCTGAATATTTATGACATACCTAAAAAGTGAATTTTCTGCTTTGCTGCAGGAATGCACATATTGCAGTGAGAAATAATTATAAAGAATTAAGATGAACTCAGAGATGTATGGTGTGCTGGTATCATAGAATCATAGGTTGTTGTTTTGAAGATCAATTTTTATTTGATGCTTGAAAGCAAATTTTATTTGATCATTAAAAGTTTAGGAGGAGTATGTAAGAAAGGGTGAACTCTGCGACGGAATCTAGGTGAGGTGACTACAACATAAAAGTATACAATTCCCATGGAAAACCTAACTATAAATAAGTATTCTACTTGTAGAATTTTGATGAATCTCAGAACTTCTTAGCTCAAATAGCACAAATGAACTATAAGTCAAGTACATTTTGAATTCTTATCTTGATTTTAGTACAAACTGATATTTCCTTTACTTACATCTCTACAGCTTTGTATGAATTCTTGTGCTTGATTATATAATCTCTCTTCAATTTCTCAATGTTTTGACAGGATAGAAAACATAAGATATAAAATAATATATTTTAGCAATTATAATCTAGATAAGTATGGGTGACATTTTGAGACACGGCAAGTTTGTTTCTTAGTATCAAGTATGAAAAAAAGTAGGTTAAATATATCAGAGACTTGGGAGCTTCAAAAAAGTCAGAGTACCTATGAATGTCAAGGAAAGTATTTAATATTTAATGTAATGCAAACATATGAAGACAAACACATAAAAAAATATACAGATATAAATGAATAAAATGTGTTTGAAGAAGAGTCAATGTCTTTACCTGGGTTCTAGATTCCATGCATATAATTCCTTTATGAGTACAAATTTTAGAGATTTTTTGGTCATTCTTTCAAAGCTATGTCTTAAAGTGTCCATGCAATTCTAAATATAAAATTTACATGTTTTATGGGAAGAATATCAATTAATTTCTACCCACATGGTGATGAATATTTGTTTATACACAATTGGGTCAAGAAAGCTGACTTACAGCATGTTATACCTGTACTCTTTAACCGAGCTATAGCACAAAGATAAAAAGAAGGTGAAAAGAGAAATATAGCTAAAACCAAGATACAGAAGATCAAAAAATCAGTGAAAAATATAGTCTTAAGAATTTCTGAAAGAGTAGTAAAGTGGAGCTCTAGTTATTAGGGATACAAATACAATTTATATAGATACAAACACATGGGAGCATTATCCACAAAGGGAAAAGCTAGAGTTGAAGTAGTATATGTTTCCTGGGAGATGGAGCCATAGCTAGGCTGTAACTTGGGGTTTTTTAAAGTAACACAAAAGCATCCAAAAAGAGGATATTAGTAGAAGTCAGTAGTTTTAATCAGAACATTCCAAATAAAAGAATATTTCAATCCTTTGTTTCTAAGCCACCATATAAACACAATGTTCACTTTAAGAATAAAACTAAGTTATTACAATCCAAAGAAATCAAATTATTCTTCTAGGAACAGTTAGAACTTTTAATTATTTCAGGGGTGCTTCAGCATAATGTATTTTTCAGACTGCATATTTGAACATTTGTTTGTTTGGTTAGGAATGGCAAGTCCCGGAATTTCAAGGCATATTTGCATTCTGAAACATAAAGTAGTCTCATCAGGACCACATTACTTACAACATCATCCAAATGAGAGAACATATAGTGAATAGAACATGCAACTGCTCATAATGGTCCTATTGAGTCCAGGCTATCTGTGATGATATGTATGGCATACATGCATTCAGATCTTGATGTTACCAGTTGGTTTTTCCTGCCAACCTGGACCTATGTCAGGAGTAAGGTTTTTTCACCAGTCTGGTCCCATCGTGGCACCAGCCCCAATAACACACAGAGACTCTGTATTTAATACAACACTGTTGGCCACTTACTTTTTTCTTAGTGGCTAGCTCTGTCTTAATTATTAACCCATTTCTATTAATCTAAGTATTTCCACGTGGTCTCATCTTACCGGAGAGTGGGGCTGGCGTCTGCTCTCTCCAGTCTCTACATGCTGACTCCTCCCTACCACTTCCTCTTTCCTCCTTGTCTCCTAGTCCCTCTTGTCTTCCTTTCCTATTGACCAACAGTGCTTTATTCATCAACCAATGAGAGGCACATATTTACAGAATGATATCTCCCATAATCTTAACAAGTCCTGAAGGCATTAATTGACTCAAATTCCCATGGTCCTTATTTTTTTCTTCAGTGCATCATCTCAGTCTGTATCATATATCTATTAAGGGCTACTCTCTAAACAGAAAACTGGAGAAAAAAGAGTGTAAATCTGGTTTATATGAGAATCTGCTTATAACACTGCCAGGACTTGAAGGTGAATGGCAATAATATTTTAGTCTCAATCTAGAGTGACCATGAAGGAAAGTTTGGGAGGAAAATTCAATCTACTTTTACACCCAGCTATACCAATCTTGGGAATGTGCCTAAAGGATGCTCAATAATACCACAAGGACACTTGATTAATTATATTCTTAGCAGCATTATTCATAATAGCCAGAATCTAGGAAAAGCTTAGATGACCCTCAGTAAAGAGTAGATAAGGAAAATGTGATACATTTACACATTGGAGTATTTCTCAGCTATAAAATATAATGACGTCATGAAATTTACAGGCAAATGGATGGAACTTGAAAAAATCATTGTGAGTGAGGTAAAGAAACATGGCATGTATGTACTCAAAAGTGGATATTGGGAGTAAGGTATAGCATACACAACCTATAATTCACAACTTCAGAGAGGCTAGATAATAGGCAGGGCCCAAAGATAGATGCATATTAGAAGATATCTCCTGGATAAACTGGGACAGAGGAAGTTGGGATGGAGAAAGAGGGACTTCAGTGAGCCAGTTGAGAAGGCTGAGTATGGAAGGCGAGGCGAGTTGGAGGAAGGACTGAAGGGGTGAGTGACAAAAGATGTCTTGATGGGAAGAACATTTGGGGGTTAGGGAGGAAGCTGGCACCAAGGAAGCCCACAGAAATTCACAAGGATAACCCCAGATGAACCTCCTAGAAATAGTGGAGACTTCACCTGAAATGGCTACAATCAGATTGGTGACTACCCTAATTATTATCAGATATACTCTATCTAGTAACTAATGGAAACAGATGTAGATTTCCACAGCCAAGCACTAGGCTGAGCTCCAGGAGTATGTCTGAAGAAACGGAGGAGGTATTGTTCAAGCCATGGTGGGTCATAATAGGGGAACCCACAGAGACAGCTTACATCAGCTCTTGGGAGATCATGTACTCTCAACTAAAAGTAAGTGAGCTTTCATGGGGCTGACCTAGGCCCTCTGAACATATATGACAGTTGTGCTGCTTTGTCTTTTTTGAAAGGCTCCTAGCAGTGAAATCAGAACCTGTCTCTGATCCTTGTATTTGTTTATTTATTTATTTATTTATTTATTTATTTAATATAACCAAGTCCATTTAAATGAAAACAAACATTTATAGAAAATCTTTGGGAATTTGGGTGTTGTTCTTTCCAAACTAATTCCTGCTGGTAAGGGGTGCTGTCAAGGGGGGATTCTAAGAAGATGCAGAAATCCTGGCTGTAGTCTGCAAGGCTGCTTTGTCCAGCTGTTTTGAATGTTGGATCACCTGGTACTCTATTTCAGGTGGTCTGGCTTGATCAAACCACATTAGTCTGGAAGGAATCCACAGCTTTTCATTTTGTGTGGAAACACAAATAGAAATCCTTTTCCCCAGTAACTTGTCCTTGAACTTAAACTTTGGAGTCAAAGCATTTTTTTAATTTAATTTATTATTTTACATGTTGATCCCAGTTCCCTCTCCCTCCCTCCATCCCTCCCTCTCTCCTGCCTTCCCTCCCCCTTCCTCCCTTTTACCCTTTCTGCCCTCTCACATGCACCCTAACCACCCTCCCCTCCCATTCTCCCCACCCCAATTCCATATGCAGGGGAATGCCATGCAATTGGGGTCATATAGATCTGACAGGTCATATGAAGTAGGGACTAGGGCTTCTCTCCTGTCTCTAGGTTAAGGCAGTTATTCCTCCATGGGGGATGTGTTAGCAAGGTCCTTTAGTTCACCAGGGATATATCCTGGCTCCACTATCTGAGAGGTCCCTTAGACTGCTCAGTCCTTCTGGCTGAGACCCATATTCAGGGAGGCCTGAGTCAGTCCCATGCTGGCTTCCCAGCAATCAGTCTGGTGGCCTGTTAGCTCCTCCTTGTTCAGGTAAGCTGTCTCTATGTGTTTCTGCCTCCTGGTCTTGTCCTCTCCATCTGCATCTGGGTTCTACTTCAACTCAGTGATTATGTATGGGTGTTTTCTCCTGTTTCCAACAGGCATTAGTTGAGGGCTCCATGGATAAGTTAGTTGTTGATCTCACTATCTGGGAAGGGCATATATGGTAGGCTTTACACAGAAGATCAAATTGTTAGTTGGTGGCAGTCTTGTAGTTCTCTAGACCTTTCTTTGTGTTTAATTTTATCTTCAAACCAATATTGACTCCTTCTTCTTCTTCTTCTTCTTCTTCTTCTTCTTCTTCTCTCTCTCTCTCTCTCTCTCTCTCTCTCTCTCTCTCTCTCTCTCTCCCTCTCTCTCTCTTTCCTGTCTTTTATTCCTAACCGGGCTCAATCTTCCTGTTTGCATGTGTTTTCCTTTCCGACCTCTTGTTTTCTCCTACTTCTCTTTCCATTTGCTGCCCCCCCCACTTCCCCTGTGCTCTGGTTGTCCCTTCCTGGTTCTGTGAGGGACTTTATATGAATCTCTTAGAATACACCTTGTATCCTAGTTCCTCTTGTTGTGTGAATTATAGGCTGGTGATCCTTTGATCTAGGTCTAAAATCCATTTTGAGATACCATCTTACTCCTACCAGAATGGCTAAAATTAGAAACACCAATGATGACTCATGTTGGAGAGGATGTGGAGAAATGGTAACACTCCTCCACTGCTGGTGGGAGTGCAAACTCATACAACCATTTTGGAGATCAGTATGGCGGTTCCTCAGGAAATTGGGAAATAGTTTACCACAGGACCCGGCAATGCCCCTCTTAGGCATATACCCAAATGATCCACATCCATGTAACAAAGACATCTGTTCAACTATGTTCATAGAAGCACTATGTGTAATAGCAAGAACATGGTAGCAACCTAGATGCCCCTCAATTTAAGAATGGATAATGAAGATGTGGCACATCTACATGGAATACTGCTCTGAAAAAAAAAATAATAATGGTATCTTGAAATTCGCAGGCAAGTGGATGGCACTTGAGAAACCATCCTGAATGAGGCAACCCAGTCACAAAAAGAGGAACATAGTATGTACTCACTCATATATGGATTTTAGACCTGTCTCTGATTCTTAGCTGGCTTTTGGGAACCTGTTCCCTAAACTGGATTATCTTGCCCAACCTTGACACAATGGGAAAAGCTGAATTCTACCTCAATTTGATGGATTATGCTTTACTCAAGCCCATGGAAATCCTGCTACTTTCTGAATGGAGGCAGAGGAGGAGTGCAAGTTGAGCAGGTAGATGGGAGGTGGTGGTGATGGGGTGATGGGGGGAACAGAGGGGTCTGAAACGAGAGAGAAGGAGAAGGAACTATGATCAGTCTGTGAAATAAATGATAAAAATGTTATTTAAATAAAAGAAACAAAACATAATTTGTTGCTTTGTCTGAAAGGAAATGTCACCAAAGTCATGGCTCTGCATAAAGCCATAGGAAGAAGCTAATGATTTGGCTCAATGGTTATAAATAGGTAATCTCAAGGAAATCCAAAAATAGACCTTGAAGGAATTTCTATGAATGGACACTGACTTTGAAGATGTTTGTGTTCCATGTGAATGTCTTAGGTAAATGTTCACATATAAAGAAGACTATAAATAAAAGCAAAAGAAAAAGATGTAAGCCAGGCCTAAGAAGAGGCTCTTTGGATATCCCTAGGAACTACCTATTCTGGCACATAAGATAGCAAATAAGGTGGAGTGTGTAGAACAACATCCAAGCTGGTCTTCTGACTACAATGCATAAGCAATGGCATGCTCACAGCTATACTCAAACATAGCCATTTTACATATGTCAATGAATATCTTTCCTAAACCACTATTCCTAGGCAGTAAACTAATGAACAAAGAGATTGTGATGGCAGTGAGGGACATTACAATGGACAATGTGGACTCCCACTTCAGCCAGTTCTCATTATACAAACGGACAGTAGCATGGATAAATTCTGTGCAGTAGTGTATAGCATGATGGCATCTATGTCTGTTAACATTAATTATCTAGAATATTCTCATCATGGATGAGAATTTTTATTTTCATTGTCAATAGTGTTCTGTTGGAGCACCATGTAAAACTCATAAAATGAGTTATTTCTAATTGTCATATTTTGCTCAGCATTGATTTTGGAAAATATCCTTACTCTAAAGAAAATAAAATGTGGTAGTAAGTTGTTGCTGTTTAGATTTGCTATTTTCACTTGGTTACTCTCTACACTGGAAAAAAACAAACAAACAGAGACACACAAACATAAAAAAATGGTAAGAGTTGAGCTAACTGCTTTTTTAAAATGAGTATTTCTGAAAGATATTTATTTTTCTTGTATTATGTTTTATTTAAAATAGACATTTTCATACACTATATTCTGGTTACAATTTTCCCTCCCCTGCAACCACACAAATCCATTCTCTTGTATGCTTTCTATTATTAGAAAACTAATAGACATCTAATAACAATGATGATTATGATGATGATGAAGATGATAAATGAAATAGAATGAGATAAAAAGACAAAGTAAAAAAGGACAAAGCAAACAAAAACAGAAAGGATAAGCAAAAGAAAAGAAATACATATAGACTCAGAGACATGAACATTTATATGCACAGAGATTTCATACAACTGCATAACCAAAAACCTTAATACATAAGTTAAAATAAACTGTAATGTTAAAAATCATCTTTTTTTATGGAATATCCATTGTTTTGGTGGGGATAACCTTGAAGTCATTGGCACATAAGACAACTTCCTGAATAGAACACCACTAGAGCACACAGTAAGATCAACAATTAATAAATGGATCCCCATAAAACTGAAAATCTTCTATAAGGCAAATGACACTGTCAATTGTTACAAAATATTTGTTTAACTGTACAGATGTGTCTCTGCTTCAGGGACCTTCTGATTATTTCATAAAGAGTTAAATGGCCAATAGCTAAGAAGAAGAGATAGACAGGACATCTGTGCAGGGAGAGGAAATTTGAGATGAATCTAGACTTATGAAAGACAACAGCCAGATGAGAAAGGAGATGGACGTATAGAATGAGATAGAGGTTAATTCCACACGGTATAACATAGATTAATAATAATAAAAAAAACAAAACATGAGTTAATTCAAGTTATAAGAGATAGTTAAAAAAACAAGCCTAAGCTGAAGGCCAAGCTTTCATAATTAATAAGTCTCTCTGTCATTATTTGTGAGCTGGCTGGTGGGACATAGAAAGACTCATTATAGTCAATAGGACAAAAGGCATCACACAGAATTGAAGAGTTTTCACCAGCTCCATATATAACAGAAGTCTAATATATAAAGAACACAAGAACTAGATATCAAGAAACTAAATAATCTAATTTGAAAATGGGATACACTAAAAAAAAATTAAAGAAGATACCAGAAAATGGAAAGATCTCCCATGCTCTTGTATAGGAAGGATAAAAATAGAAAAATTGACAATCTTTCAAAAAGCAATCTATAGATTCAAAGCAATCCCCATCAAAATCCCTGCACACTTTTTCACAGACCTTGAAAGAACAATACTCAACTTTATATGAAGAAAAAAAAAAAGACCCAGGATAGCCAAAATAACCCTGAAGAATAAAGGAGCTTCTGGAGGCATTACCATCCCTGACTTCAGGCTCTATTACAGAGTTTTGGCCATGAAAACAGCTTTGTATTGGTGCAAAAATAGACAGGAAGACCAATGGAATGGAATTGAAAACCCTGATATTAACTCAAACAACTATGAACACCTGATTTTTGACAAAGAAGTTAAAATAATACAATGGAAGGGGGAAATCATCTTCAACAAATGGTGCAGATAGATCCATATATATTGACATAAACAAAACTTAAGTCCAAATGGAACAAAGACCTCAACATAAATTCAGCCACACTGAATCTCTTAGAAGAGAAAGTGGGAGGTACCCTTGAATGAACTGATACAAGAGACTGCTTCCTGAACAATACCAGTAGCACAGATACTGATATCAACAATTAATAAATGGGACCTCTTGAAACTAAGAAGCTTCTGTAAGGCAATGAACACAGTCAACAAAACAAGACAAAATGGCAGCCCACAGAATGGGAAAAGTACTTCACCAACCCCATATCAGACAGAGGACTGATTTCCAAAATCAAAGAACTCAAGAAGCTAGTTGCCAAAACACCAAACAATCCATTTATAAATAGAAAATTCTCAATGGTAGACTCTAAAATGGCTGGAAAAAAAAAACTTAATAATGTGCTCATCGTCCTTAGCCATCAGGGAAATGCAAATCAAAACAATCCTGAGATACCATCTTATTCCTGTCAGAATGTCTAAAATCAAAAATATCAAAGACAGATTATGCTAGAGAGGATGTGGAGAAAAGGGTACACTCTTTTATTGCTGGTAGGAGTGCAATTTTATACAGCCACTTTGTAAATCAGTATGGCAGTACCTCAGGAAAATGGGAATTAGTCTACTAGAAAATCCAGTAATTCCACTCTCAGGCATATATCTAAAAAATGCACATTCATAAAACAAAGACTTCTGTCCAACAATGTTCATAGAAATATTATTTGTAATAGCCAGAACCTGGAAGCAAACTTAATGCCCCTCAACTGAAGAATTGAAGAAGAAAATGTGGTACATTTACACAATGGAGTACTGCTCATTGGGTTAAAAAAAATGGAGTCTTGAAATTTGCAGGCAAATGGATGGAACTAGAAGAAACTGTTATGACTGAGGTAACCCAGTCACAAAAAGACAAACACGGTATGTCCTCACTCATATATGATTTTTAGACATAGAGCAAAGGATTACTAGCCTACAGACCACACTGCCAGAAAAGCTACAAAATAAGGAAGACACCAAGAGAGACATACATGGTACCCTGGTGAAGAGAAAAGTGACCAAATCTCCCAAGCAAATTGGTATCATGGGTGAAGGGGAAAGGGAGTTAGAAGGAAGAGGAGGAGAGATGTGGGCATGACAAAACAAGAAGATTGAGTCAGGGAAAGAATAGTGGAGATCAAGAAAAGAAATACCATAATAGAGGGAGCCATTACAGGTTTTAAGAAAAATCTAGCATGAGGGAAATGTTCTGAGATCTACAAGGATGACCCCAACTAACAATCTACCAATAGTGGAGAGGATACCTTAAATACCCTTCCCAGATAATGAGATTGATGACTACCTTATGTTCCATCCTAGAGCCTTCATCTAAGTAGCTGACAGAAGCAGAAGGAGACACCCACAGCTAAACACTGAGTTGAACTCTTGGAATCCAGTTGCAGGTAAGGAGGAATGGTGAGCAAAGAAATTAATACCAGGGTGGAGAAACCCACAGAAACAGCTGACCTAAATAAGGGGGAGATCATGGACTCCAGTCTGATAGCTGGGAAACCAGCATGGGACCAACCCAGATTCCTTGAATGTGGTGTTACCTGGGAGGACTGGGAAGTCTATGGGGCTACTGGTAATGGATCAGTATTTATCCCTAGTATCCAAATGGACTTTGGGAGCCCATTCCACATAGAAGAATGTCTTAGCCTAGATATATGGGAGAGGTCCTGGGATTCTGTTCCAAATAATATGACACACTCTGAAGACTCCCCATGGAAGACCTCAACTTTCCTGTGGAGCAGAAAGAGGATGGGATGGGTGTTGTTGGTGAGAACAGTGAAGGACAGGAGGGTGAAAGAATTGGGACTGACATGTAAAACAAGCATGTTTCAAATTTATATAATAAAATATAGCCCCTAAAATCAATAACAAAAAATGGAGTGCACATCTATAATGCACATCTAAACAGAATTCTTAACAGAAAATTTCAAATTGCTGAGAAACACTTAAAGAAATGTTCAACATCTGGCCAAAAAAAAAAAAAAAAAAAAAAAAGAGAGAGAGAGAGAGAGAGAGAGAGAGAGAGAGAGAGAGAGAGAAGGAAAGAAAGAAAAAAAAATAATGACTCTAAGACTCT
The DNA here is from genome assembly GCF_943737965.1 of Phodopus roborovskii. Taxonomy (NCBI): domain Eukaryota; kingdom Metazoa; phylum Chordata; class Mammalia; order Rodentia; family Cricetidae; genus Phodopus; species Phodopus roborovskii. The sequence continues at coordinate 14,751,208 of NW_026126485.1, read as the reverse complement.
GAGATTCCTGAAAGACCTGTTAGGATGGCTAAAATCAAAAACAAAAATGCTGGTGAGGATGTGGAGCAAGGAGGAAATTTTTCACCGCTGTTTGGAGTGCAAACTTTTATAGTCATCTTAGTAATACATATGGTGGTTTCTCAGAAAATTGGGAGTGGATCTACCTCAAGGCACAGCTATAACATTCTTGAGCAAATATGCATAGAATGTACTAAAACATCACAGAGATGTTTCTCAACTATGCTCATAGCATTATTTTAGCCAGAAAGTGGAAACAACCTAGATGTTCCTGGACAAAAGAATGGATAAAGAACATGTGGTACATTTGCACAACGTAGTATTATTCAGCTGTTAAAAACAATGGCATTGTGAAAATTGAAGGCAAATTAATGGTACTTGAAAAGAAAAATTTTTCTGAGTGAGGTAACCAAGACCTAGTAAGGCAAACATGGTATGTGTTACTTATAAGTGGATATGTGTGTATCTTGTCACTCTGGGCAGGATCCAGGTCCAGAACTTCTGTCAGTTCTGCCCAACATCTTCCTCAGCTTCCCTGACCATTGATGAGATGGCAGTTTTTCTTGCTTGCCCACACCTCTTAAGCTTGGAGATGGTGGGAAACAGGATAGGGTTTCAATCTGTCCTTGAATATTATCATTGGTTATTTTTAAACCAAGAGTTTGCAAAAGTGTCCTTACAATAGATAATAAACAATAGTCATTGTGCTCTTGTAAGTGGCCCCTGCTGCATATCAAAGACAATGTCTGAGTAAGTTCTAAGACCTGTTTCAAGAACAACTGTTCTTTGAATTTAGCAAAGGTAACCTTTCCAGTCTTTGCTCTAAAGACAAAGAAAACATCTAGGATCCCGAGTAAGTATATAACATGATTTCTTTGTTCATTCAAACTTTTACAATGAAGATAACATCATTAATATGGATCTTCCATGTTCATTAAATTTCAAAATTCTGAATTAAATTTTACTAGCCAGAATCCTGAAGCATAATAAAGATAAATAAAATGTGACAAAATCAAACACCTTATTTTTTTTAATTTAAAAATATTGTGATGGTCTATTTGTAGGAAATATACTTGATATGATCATTTATAAACATTTATTAAGATATTCTGTTTATTTTGAATAAAATTAAAAATAATTTAATAAGATGAGCATATATTGATATGAATTAAACACTATTTCAAAATTGCAAGAGCTTTTACTGAAATAATTTTTCAGAGTTTTAACAAATGATATAAAATTAACAAGGCTTTTGGGGCATAAAGATTATTAAAATTTATTACATAAAATAAATTTGAAATTTATGAAATAATAAAGAATCCAAAATAGACTTAGGAAAAATTCTGGGGATCTGAAGTTATTGATAAAATCATATAAACTGTAAGTACCATAAAATAGAAAGCATTCCAATATTCAATACCTAAAAGATAGCAACGCAAGGAAAATGAGTTGAGAGTCACTAAAATATAGTTCATAATGAAATTTACCATAAACAGTCCTTAAATACAGAAAGTAGATTCGGTTCCACTGTTAATAAAAGAAATATTCAACATTCCACTAAGGAACAGTTTTGTTTGTTGTTTTTTTGGTTTTGTTTCTGTTTTTGCTGTCCCATATACTAAAAAGAGCTAAAGAGCTCCTCACTCATTCATTAGCACAATTAACTCACCGATTCTCACTGATTAATAATGTTGTACATATATTCTGTTCCATATCTCTATCTGGCATGAACACATATTTAATCATGTTTTCCTATGAAAAGCTAAAAAAAATGACATAATGACATCTTATTGTAGCTTGACATAGATTGTTTGTAAATTAAGAGAAGTGAGTGGAGTTGGCTCCATGCCCTACTTTCATGCATAAATCTAGTTTCTGCTTTCTAGGAATATATACTTCTTCTAGAAGACACAATAGGGATTTCATCAAAGCAAAAGTTTTATTCATCAAACACTTGCTTTGTATCTGTTCACTCAAAAGATTTGTATGGAAAAAAGTTTTGTATACTATAAGGAGTAATCTAATTGATCATCATAAGAAGGTATGGGTTACTGCCATTAATATGTAAAATGATGGTGATGCATATAGCTCATGAGTCCCATTAAGGAATCTACATTCCTGCCGATAAATCAAATTGCAGAAATTGCAGCTTTTGAAGAATTCCAGCCTATTAGAGATACTGTCTAGTGAAGAATTCAGTACAGAATATTTTTGACGTAGAAAAAATATGAGTATTTATTGTTGCAGCCTATACCAATAGTATCCTGATTCTGTAACTGTCAACCCTTCTGATTTTGAGAAGAAATTATGTTTACTCCCACTTTGAAAAATCAATGATGTTATGAAATAAATTAGAAGGCTTGAGAGAATTGAAGATATGCAAGCAGTGGACTGTAGCAACTTCTCAGAGTCTTCACTCTCACGTGTACTGGAAACAGCCTCCATCAAATACTAGCAGAAGTTCCTACAGCCTTAAACATACTTTTGAATTTGAGGATGCTTAATCTTAACTATCACGTTCAATGGCTTGAGGAACACTTAGAGAAATCCACTCATGAGGCACTTTATGTTAATTATTCTATGGACAATTTTATCTAAGAATTCTCAGTGTATGAATGGATTAGTTTCTTGATGGATGAGTAATATTTCACATGGTGAAACATGTGAAGTGGGTCATGGTCTCTGGAAGAAGTTTGTCATTGTACCAAGTCTTGGGAGTTTTATCTTGCCCTGGTCCCTTACTGTATCCCCTCTCATTTCTTCCTCCTTCTCCCCTCTCTTCTTGTCTTTTGTTTATTTTTTTCTCTCTGCTGTGAAGAAATCTCTCTGTCACATGTTCCCACCTTGATTTTCATTTATATAGATTCAATAAACTGTAGACTGAATCCTTTCAAACTATAAACTGTAATACAGTTTTCTTCTTTAAGTTGCTCTCTCAGATATTTTAAGTAGGAAATCATAATGGTAACAAATACACTTGTCAGAGCACTCCTTCTTACACATTGCTTTCAGATATTTTTCCTTCAAGACTGAATTTTTGCCACCAGGGATAGTTACTAGCTTGATAGTTGCTTTTCCTTCTTGTCTCCATTCTCCACTCCTCTGCTTATACTTTCATTCCAATTTGAGCAAAGTAATTAAATGTGGATGTCTTCCTCAGGGATTATTGAAAGTTAAGTCTTATTTTGGTGTGTAGACTCCTTCATATTGGTGTTTGTCTTTATATTTGTTGACAAAGCCATTTGGCTGCATAGGTCTCCACAGCAACCTGGAAATGGGTCTTCATTGCTATGTCTCTTCCCCTCTGAACTGGAAAATATCATGAAAATTTCATGTTGGAATAACTACATTAACAAAGTGCTGATGCTAATTTGCATCTTTGAGATTACTGAGCTGTCTTCAGTGAAATTTTATTTGACTTAAAAAAAAATCAGACACTCAGCAAGATACATGATAAAAAGGAACAAACTATGCATAGGCCAATGCATAGCAATTCTTCACCTGGAAGCAACCTCCCTTCTTTGGGGGGGAAAAAGTACTGTTACCTGTTTTTCTGTTTTCCAATGTTATTACATTCTGTTACATGGAACTGTACAATTCTAATGCCTGTGAAATATATTCCCCTTGCTACTCATTTAGTGTAACCCAAGCATAAGATAAATCCAGAATGTAGTTGGTGGGTGCCACCTCCACATTATATGATATGTAATAAATTACATTCTTCCTGGGGGTAGGGGCCAGATAAAACATTTATCTACAGCCTTATCTGTGTCCTCAGCATACATATGAGCCTTGAGGTCTAAACTATACTCATTGGCTGAAGAAAGTATTTTAAATTAGATTCATCCCATTAAGTACCATTGGGCTGCAGCCCGAGTTTACAGTTTTTATCATCATCCTGTGTTGAGCTAAACGATAGTCTTGGAGCTTCTGAAGTTAAAGAAAAATAATAGGTGCTCTTTTTCACCAATATTCCCTCTGCTATATGGTCAACGTCTGGATGCTGTCCACAGGTCCTTGCCTTGCAGGGTCACTCTGAGGCTAAGTGCAAAAATGTGCTTTCAAATTCCACAAACACTGTGGGCAAGGGCAAAGGAGATCATAGTGATTCCTTCACCTCAGAGTATGGCTGATATTAAAACCTATATATCTTGTCCTGTGCTAGAGGATACTACCTAAAAATACAATGGATAGCATCACCTTAGCAGCAATTATACCTTAAAAAGCACCATGTGAACATTTTCATTTTAAATCCAATTGTATTTGCCATCATCAATCTCCTTCAATTCCACACATGAATGACCTGCTCTCAGTTATTATACACCGTAGGGATGTTCTGGTCCTGGAGAAGCAAGTCTATTGGTATACTGTAGAGAATAGATCAAGCGTTAATGTGTGACAATGGCTCAGCTTTGCAGGAATATTGAATTGCACAAATGGAAGCACATTTTGAAAAAGAAATTATCACTGGCTAAAGGCAGAAGTGGACTACAGAGACATGAGTAGTTACAGGGGCTTTTGAGAGAGATCTCAGTTGTTGTATATTGTTTTATGGGTACTTGACAATATGAACCTTGGTTACTTTTATTCTTGAGAGAAACATGTAAGAAACTCTAAACAGGAAAAGCTCTTATTTTTTTTTCAAGTTCTCACTGTTGATGCATCTACAATATATATGAAGATTCTGTTCCTTGTCTTTCTGTTGACTTACTGACTTATTTTTGGCACTGACAGACATATGTTTGTATTATTTGAAATTTCTTAATGCACAAAATACACATTACTATTTAAAAGATGGATGTCTGCTTCCTCATGCTTCCATTTAACAACTATAATGAAGTTTATTAAAGATAAGGCTTTTGACACTGTTGCCCAGTTCTCAATACCTTTTTAAAATTTGTCATATTTTACCCTAATTAAGGAGAATTAAAAATCTAGTTTTTTAAGGGTTTGTTGAAAAGGTTTATTCATTAAATTCCATGCTGTATTGTCTAGCTTTTCTTTCAGATTAATTATATGTAGAGACACAAATAAATGTAATGCTATTCAGAAGTGATAATTCTTATCTATCAATTCAGCAATACAACTTTATTGGAACTGTAGCCACGAAATAGAATGCTAGTTTTCAGATGTTTACACAAAATTTTTTGAGGCAGCAGATGTTTCTAATGTATGATTGCCCAATATAATTTAGCTTTGAATTACTATTACAAGTAAAGTGAGAGTATGGGAATTTCTTTTAGAAGAATCTCCATTATTCTGGCCACACTGATCATCTTTCTAGAATCACATCATTTTTCTATGTACAAGCCAAAGAAGTAAAGCCAAATTCATATTAATAAAGCAAAGAAAAATGTGAAAATAAGAAAATCCCTTTCTCCCTAATGTATTCCAATAAGACCAATCTTCACTCTCTGATGACTTATACAAACTTAAGTCCTGAGCTTTTTCTTAATCCTCCCAAGGTCCATACTGAGTTCTGGAACTTTCAGACTCTCCAGACATTTGAATAAAACCTTCATCTCTTTTCTGACTGTTTTCCACCTTAAGTGCTTTTTTTTCATGTGGCATGCATATTATTCCTATGATTTTTAATATTGTAGATTCCTGTTTGATCAGAAGACTTAGATCCTTTATGATGGGACTTATATTTCCCATTATTTTTGATGTCCTGAAGTTTTCAGATCTCACAGCTGATCATTTTATTTCTAATTATATTTTGTAACATATAAAGGAAAACATGTATTTGAGTTGATGCCTCCTGTGCCATGCTAAGTGGGATGGGATGTATTTGTCAAGAATAGTTTACATTTAGGAACTAGAGCTGACATTCCAGGAATCTGTACAGATGATAGATAGGGAGAGCGATCACATGCATTTCCTGTCAACAAACTGATGGCAGTAATCTTCCTTTGAAATGCTGTCTAAAAATACCATGCTTTGCAAGCCAGCTTTCTAGGCCAGCCACCTACTTCTGTTTATCTTTGACCACATATTTTAGCCTTTTAAGTCATTCTGTTGTGTTCCATTTACTGTTGAGCCACATGTATGCTGTTGTACATTATTTTTTGATTTGAAGGTGAAATGAAACTAATACTGTTTGATTATATTTAACTTCCATTTAGAGGTCTGCAACAATTATACTTTTACACATTGACATAAGGTTTGAAGAATTAAGTCTTTGCCAACAAAAGTGTTCTTTTGAGTTTAACAATTCTTTCCGTTTTTTTTTTTTTTTTGTGTGTGTGTGTGTGTGTGTGTGTGTGTGTGTGTGTTCTTTGTCACTACTAAAATAAGTAAGTTAATAAATTAAAAAGTAATTGAAAAACTTTCCAAGTGTTACATCAAATAACAAGTATGCTAGCCCATCTCTCTTATTCCGATGAAAACTCTTTAAAGTATTATCTCACTTTCTAAAGCCCCCAAATCAGCTTTCATTTTATGAATTCCATGTAAACTATTGGACTCTCTCCTCTTAATCCCCCGATAGTTCTAGTCTCTGATATCACTATACCGTGAGCTTGGCAATTTTCCCAGGCAGGTCAGATTATATTTTTTGCATTTTTCTATTGTCTTGAAGGAGAAGTCATATTATGATTCTCTAGACAACTTGGTACACAATAAGTGGCCCAGGTTATCACTGTACTTGTGGCAGTCTTCCTTCCTCTGACTCTCTGAGGGATAGAATTTCAGATATGTACCATCATCCATGACTAATTTGTTAACAATATATGCTAAACACTAATTTTTCATGATATAAATATTGACAAACCCTACCTATTACTGTAACAAACCAATAAATCTTAATTTTCCCTGTATATATGGATGTGCCTAACTGCTGTAGTATCAGGCTGGGTTTTAGAACATAGTTCAGGGTAATCTTTCATTTCTAATATGGCTTAGCTATTAGATAATGAATCTTTGATCCTGTACACCCTTTTCATCAAACTCTTTCCTATTGATGATTATAATGTAACTCAGACACAAGCTCACCTCTATAAACACCAACTGCTGACATTTCACAGAAAATGTCCACTTCATCTATCTCTCTTCCTTTCACGCATGATTTTAATACTAAAGTCTATAGTTACCAATTTCTATACTCCTAGAACTTATCAGTTGCATAACTGAGCTGAATTATGCATACTCAGTTGTGCTCCAAATAAAATAAAGCTTAAATGAAATGAATTCATTTTAAAGGTGAAAGGACATTGGGGGATATAGAACCACTGAAGGAGCTGACAGGATTCAGTAGCTCTCAAGAGTACCTGAAGAACCTGTGAAACTCACAATGCTTCATGAGATATACAATGAAAATATCCATGTATGACTTCCCTGTCATTGCTGATAAGATTCCACATTGTTTGAATGAAGGAATATGCACATTAGTATGTTCAAAACTATACAAGTATGACTTTGGGAAGAGACTGTCTTAAATTTGTAGGCAAAATGTTTCAGATATGATTGAGTCACACTTAAGCAAAATCATCATCGGTTACTCAAATATATTCATTATGACTATACTCTAAGCATTAGGCTTGGTGGCATGTGAAGGAAACCAAGCTTTTTATTTTTTTCCTTGTTCAGTTTTCTTAAGCTTTTCTTTCAAGGGGCTTAATGAATTAATGGGTTTTTATTAGAAACCTTTATTAGAAACCTTTAAATGAAATTTAATAGATTTGTGCCAGTGAATATACCAGAGGCAAGGTTATATGACCAAGTAGTCAAAGCTCCTACAATTAAATTAAACAAACCTAATCTATTTGCCTTAGAAGAACATAGAAATAATACTGTAGAAAATTCTTCAAAATTAGAGTCTAAAGTCTGCAGCATTAGACTTGGGACCCCCGGATAATTTATATACTGTTTTCTTGTAAAAGATACGTAAGTTAGATATAACTTACATGGAAATTCTTACATTATCAACTTGTACAAATAATAACATAATACATGATCTAAAATAAACATATCAACTATATTTGATCTCCTGAGTTTTGGTTTGCTTCCTAACCAAAAAATAAAAATGAAAATAAAATAGCTGAGTATCTGAATCTGACTCAAAGTAAAATCAGAAAGATGCTTGAGATACTAATCAGTGAAAGAGATGGGGGAGGTTGAACTCAAAACACAGCAATAAATAATGAATCATGTGAAAATAAAAATGAATGTTAAAGTCCCAGGAAGACATTTCAGAGTGCCTTTCTCTTCCAGCCAGCTCCCAAATAATGACACAGAGACATTTATTAATTATGAAAGCTCGCATTGTGCCAAAGTACAGTTCCAACAACCTCTTCACCTCCGTGGAACTTAAGGGGATTGCTCTGAGCACACTGGACCCACCTATCCATGCAGGCCCATCTTGAGGCCACACTTGCTTCATCTTTGGACCCATTGCCTCTTGCTCTCTGCCAAAGGTGTGTCTGGGACCATATCAGGTGAAATCACCCCCACATCCTTCCCTAAGAACTCCCTGGATTGGCTCCCCATTTTGATCCCCCCTCCCCCGATTCCTGGCCCTGGATAGTACAGTCCTGGTACTCTGTTCCATACAACAACCAGAGCCTACATTCACCCAGCCTTTGTCCTGCTGAGCCTGCTGCTCCAGTCCAGGTCCAACAACCAGTCCAACTCCTTGGAACTTCCTTGGTCTACTCTGAGCACAATGAACAGGCCTATCCAAGCAGGGCCAACTTGAGCTGCACTCACCTGATCTTTGGATGTCATCTTCTGTCCTCTGCTGGAGGACAGACCTCCAAGATAGCTTGGATAATCCAGAATGGCAGACATGGAACTCCTGACTTGCCTACACCCACTGGGAGGGTAGGGTAGAGAGAAAGAGACTCTACCTGCACCTACTGGAAGAAGCAATGGGAAGATGGGAATACAAGAAAACACCCAACAATAGAAAGACCACTATGACACCATCAGAATCTAGAGAATCTACGCCAACTACTCCTGAACACACTAAAGAATATAAAGCAGAAGAGGATAACTTAAAAAGTAACTTCATAAAAATAATAGAGACCCTCAAAGATGATATGTGAAAATCCCTTAAAGAAATGGGGAAAAAAAACAAAAACAAAAAATTGATAGATATAGAGGAAAAGACCAAGCAAAAAATGCAAGAAAGGAACAAATATCTTAAAAATAGTAAGGAAAGCCAAGAAAAGAATCAAAGAGATGAAGGAAACAATTCAAACAGTCCCTGAAAACTGAAATAGAGGCATTAAAGAAAACACAAAATGAGGGAATGCTGGAAATAGAAAAGCTGGGTAAATTATCAGGAATTGCAGATGCAAGCATAACCAGCAGAATGTCAGAGATTAAAGAGAGAATCTCTCACACACAGAATAAACTAGAGGAAATAGATTCATTGACCAAAAAAAAAAAAAAATCTTAAATCCAACAAATCCTTAACACAAAAAATCCAGGAAATGTGGGACACAGTGAAAAGACCAAACCTAAGAATAATAGGCATAGAAGAAGGTGAAGAAGCCCAGCTCATAGGTGCACAAAACATATTCAACAAAATAATTGGAAAATAGTTCCCAATCTGAAGAAGGACATGGCTATGAAAGTACAAGAAGCATACAGAGCACCAAGTAGACTGGACAAAAAAAAAAAAAAAAGAAAAGAAAAGAAAGAAAAAAGTTCCCTCAATACAGAATAATCTAAACACCTAACATATAGAATAAAGAAAGAATATTAAGGAGCTTTATGGGAAAAGGCCAGGTAACATATAAAGACAGAAAGGCAGACCTATAAAAATTACTCCTGACTTCTCCATGGAAACTCTCAAGGCCATAAGATCCTGGATAGATGTTCTACAAATACTACGAATCCACAGGTGCCTGTCCAGGGTACTATATCCAAGAATACTCTCAATCAATATAGACAGAGAAAACAAGATATCCAATGGCAAAGCAAGATTTCCACAATACATATCCACAAATCCAATACTCCATAAAGTTCCGGAAGGAAAATTCTAACCCAGGGAGTTAACTACACTCACAAAGTCATAGGCAATAGATAATCCCACTTTAACAGAACCCAAAATAAAAAGCAGAGCAAATATATTCACTATACCACCACCAATAACAAATCTAAAACAAACAATACTTAACAATCAATGGTCCTTACTTTCCCTCAGCATTTAATGGTCTTAACTTGCCTTTAAAAAAGATACAAATACAGAATCCATCCTTCTGATGCATACAAGACAAATCTAAGCTTCAAAGACAGACATTACCTCAGGGAAAAGTGTTGGGAAAAGATCTTCCAACCAAATGGACCTAAGAAGAAAGAAGGTGTGGCTATCCTAATATCTAACAGAGTTCAAACCAAAAACAATCAAAAGAGATGAAGATGGTCATTTCATATTCATCACAGAAGAAGTTCATCAGTACAAAGTGTCAATTCTGAGCATCTATGCCCCAAATACAAAGTCACCCACATTCCTTAAATAAAAAGTCCTCACACACTCATAGTGGGAGATCTCAATACCCCACCCTTACCACTACACCACTACCAGGCAGAAATTTAACAAAGAAACAAAACAAATAACAGAAGTTATGTCCCAAAATGGTTTAACGGATATCTATGAAACATTCCATCCAAAGGAAAAAGAATATATCTTCTTCTCAGCTCTACATGGTCCCTTCTCTAAAATTGACCACATACTAGGCAACATAACAAACCTAAACAGATACAAAAAAATATTGGAATAGGCCCCTCTATTTTATCAGACAACCATGCTTTAAAGTTGGAATTCAACAACAACAAAAATTGTAGAAAACCTTACAAACTCAAGGAAACTGAACAATGCACAATTGTACGATTCCTGGGTCAAGAAAGAAAAAAAGAAAGAAATTAAACCTTTCCTAGAATTCAATGAGGAGTATAATACAACATACCCAAACTTATGGGACACATAGAAAGCAGTGCTAGGAGGAAAGATCATTGCACTAAGTGTCCATATGAAGAAAACAGAGGATAGTCACAGTAGAGAATTAACATCACAACTGAAAGCCCTAGAAGAAGGAGGAGGAGGAGGAGGAGAAGAAGAAGAAGTAAACTCACTCCAGTGGAGTAGATGCCAGGATATACTCACTTTGAGGGCTGAAATCAATAAAGTAGGAACTAGAAAAACAGTACAAAGAATCAATGTAACAATGAGTTGGTTGTTTGAAAAAAAATCAACAAGATATACAAACCTTTATCCAAACTAACCATAAACCAGAGAGAGAACATGGAAATCAACAACAAAAAAAAAAAATCAGAAATTAAAAGAGGGACATAACAAAAGACACCGAGGAAATCCAGACAATTCCAAGGCCATACTTTGAAAACCTGTACTCCACAAAATTCAAAAATCTAAAGGAAATGGATAAATTTCAGGATAACTATCACTTACCAAAATTAAATCAAGAACAGAGAAGCAACTTAAATAGACATATAACCCCTAATGAGATAGAAGCAGTCATCAAAAGCCTCCCAACCAAAATAGCTAGGGCCAGCAGATGGCTTAAGTTCAGAATTCTACCAAAAATTAAAGAAGAGCTAATACCAATACACCACACAGTAGAAGCAGAAGGTTCATTACCAAATTCTTTTAACGGGGCTATAATTACCTGGGTACCCAAGCTACACAAAGACACAACTAAGAAATAGAACTACAGACCAACGTCCCTCATGAAAATTGATGCAAAAATACTCAATAAAATACTGGCAAAACAAATCTAAGAAAACATCATAGAAATCATCCACCATGAACAAATAGGCATCATCCTAGGGATGCATGGTTTTATACGAATATCTATCAAAGTGACCCACCATATTAAAAAAAAAAAACTGAAAAAGAAAAATGACATGATCATCTTACTATATGCTAAAAAAGCCTTTTACAAAATCCAACACCCTTTTATGATAAAGGTCTTGGAGAGATCAGGGATAACAGGAAGATACCTAAACATAATAAAAGCAATATAGAGTAAAACAATTGCCAACATCAAACTGAATGGAGAGAAGTTTAAGCTGATTCCTCTACAAATTAGAGGACAAGGCTGCCACTCTCTCCATATCTCTTCAATATTGTACTTGAAGTTCTAGCTAGAACAGTAAGACAACAAACGGAGATTAAGTGAATACAAATTGGAAAGGAAGAATTGTAACTGTCACTATTTGCAGATGATATGATAGTTTACATAAGCGACCCAAAAAACTCTACCAGGCAACTCCTACAGCTGATAAGCACCTTCAGCAAATTGGCAGGATACAAAATTAACTAAAAAAAACAATCAGTAGCCCTATTACACAAAGACGGTAAAGCAGCTGAGAAAGAAATCAGAGTAACATGGCCCTTTAGAGTAGCCACAAACAACATAAAGTATCTTGGGGTAACACTTACCAAACAAGTGAAAGACCTATATAGCAAGAATTTTGTGTATTTAGAGAAAGTAATGAAAGAAGACACCAGAAAATGGAAATATCTCCCATGCTCATAGATAGGATAAACATAGTAAACATAGAAATCTTGCCAAACACAATCTACTGATTCAATGCAATCCCCATGAAAATCCCAGGCAATTTCTCACAGACCTTTAAAGGATAATACTTAACTTTATATGGAAAAACAAAAGAACCAGGATAGCCCAAACTACCCTCTACAATAAAGGAAATTCTGGAGGCATCACCATCCCTGACTTCAAGGTCTACTATAGAGTTACAGTACTAAAAATCCTTGGCATTGACACAAAAAATAGACATGTAGACTAATGGAATTCAATAAAAAATCCTGATATTAACCCACACACCTACAAATAGCCGATTTTTGACAAAACAGCTAATATTACACAGAAGAAGGAGGATAGCATTTTCAACAAATGGTGCTGGCACAACTGGATGATGGTGTGTAGAACACTGCAGATAGAACCATGTCTATAGCCACGTACAACACTTAAGTCCAAATGGATTAAAGACCTCATCATAAATTCAGCCACACTGAACCTCTTAGAAGAGAAATTCAGAGGTACCCTTGAACACATTGGTACAGGAGACTGCTTCCTGAACATAATAAAAGTAGCACAGACTCTAAGATCAACAATAAATGGGACCTCCTGAAACTGAGAAGCTTCTGTAAGACAAAGGACCCAGTCAACAAGACCAAACAGCAGGCCACATAATGGGAAAAAGATCTTCACCAACGCACCCCCCATCTAACAAAGGGCTGATCTCCAAAATATACAAAGAATTTAAGAAACTAATCACCAATACACCAAATAACCCTATTAAAAAGTTGGGTATAGAAATGAATAGAGATCAATAGAGGAACCCAAAATGGCTGAAAGTGCTCAACATCCTTAGCCATCAGTTAAATGCATATCAAAACAAATCCCATCTCACTTTTCTCAGAATGGCTACATTTAGAAACACCAATGATAGATTATGCTGGAGAGGATGTGGAGAAAGAGGAACACTCCTCCACTGATGGTGGGAATACAAAGTTGTACTTACATTTTGAAGATAAGTATGGCAGTTCCTCAGAAAAATGGGACTCAGTCTACCAGAGGACCCAACTATTCCACTCTTAGGCATATAGCCAAATTATCTACATCCATGCAACACAGACACCTGTTCAACTATGTTCAGACCAGCATTATTTTTAATAGCAAGAACCTGAAAGCAACCTAGATGCCTCTCAACTGAATAATGGATAAAGAAGTTGTGGCACAGTTACACAATGGAAAACTACTCAGTCGGGGGGGGGGCAACAAAATTTGAAATTTGAAGGCAAGTGGATAGAACTTGAAGAAACCATCCTGTGTGAGGTAACCTAGTCACAAAAAGAAACATGATATGTTCTCTCTCTTATATGGATTTTAGACATAGAGCAAAGGATCACCAACCTATAATTCACACCAGATCAACTAGGATACACAAAGGAACCTTAAGAGATTCATACTAGGTCCTTCACAGAAGTAGAGCAGAACAAGATCTCCTGAGCATATTGGGAGTGAATGGGGGTGCAGTGAGTGGAGAGGGAGTAAGGAGAAAGAGAAGGGAAGGAGAGGAGAACACATGTGACTAGGAAGAATGAGGTGGGGTATGAAAAGGTGAGAGCAAATAAAGAGATACCATAATAAAGGGGGCCATTATTGGTTTGAGAGAAAACTGACTCTAGAGAAATGTTCAGAGTCCTTCAAGGATGACCCCAACTAACAACCTGAGCAACAGTGAAAAGGCTAAATTAAATGGCATTCCCTGAGAGTGAAAATGATAACTAACTTATATGACATCATAAAGCCCTCATCTAGTCTCTGATGGAAACAGAAGGAGATACCCACAGACAAACACTGATGCAAACTCCTGGAATCCAGTTGCCGAGAGGGAGTAGTGATAAGCAAAGGGGTCAAGTCCAGGCTACAGAAACCCACAGAGACAGCTGACATGAACAAGGGGGAACTCATGGATTCCCCAGACTGTTAGCTAGGAAAGCAGCATTGGACTGATTCAGACTCCCTGAATGTAGGTCTTAGTTAGAAGGCCTTGTCAGTCTAAGTGACCTCTAACAGTGAAACCAGAATGTATGCTGGTTCAGGAAAGGACTTTGGGAGCACATTCCCCATGGAGGGATACTCCCTCCCTGTGGAGTGGGGGTTGGTGAATGTGATGGGAGGGGGGTTGAGGGCATGGGAGGGAGAGAAGGAGAGTGAAGGAGTGAAGTGGGATCTATATGTAAAATAAGAAAAAATAATAAATATATATTAAAAATATGAAAGCTCAGCCTATAACTTAGGCTTGTTTATATAATATTTCTTATAATTTAAATTAACACATTTCTATTAATCTACATCCTGCCACATGTCCCATGGCTGTTATCTCTCCTCCTGCACATCATGCTTCCTCTGCTTCTCCTTAACAATTCTTATCTTTTTCCCAGTATTCTCTCTGCCCTGAAAATCATGCCTAGGTACAGGCTGTTCAGCTTATTAAAACAACCAGAGTTATATATCTTCACAGTGTACAAAAATATTATTCCACAACAGACTGAGACATAGTAAATCACCTCTAATTCTGGCTGTTTTATTTGAAAATACAACCTATAATATGAAAAAAATGTAAAGCTTTAGTCTTCCCAGTCAACAACTTGTAAATTACATCTTGATCATCTGTATTCTGGTATTAGTTATTTATTTTTCTCCTATCATAATGTTCTTTTCTTTACTTTTCCACAGCCTGGACATGGCTTTCAGAAACACAATAAAAAGATAGCATCACGAGAGAACAAATCAATGAACAGTGGTTGTCAGTGTTCCTGCCATTGCCCAAAAGCTTCTCAATCTAAGAAAAAGAGTTTTAAGTGAAGTAATAATGCTGTCAAGATCTACAGCACTCTGAGCCTCTAAAGCACAACTTAAGACATTTGTTGACATCAATTACTTTCCTTAATGGCATTGGTGTATCTCCTGCTGGTGAGGGCAGTAGCTGTAGGGCTGAGTAAAACTATCCACCTAGAAAGAATTCCAAGTCCCTATAACCAGAGTCATTTATGAATCCCAAAGCAGAGCAGTAATGTGAACTTAGAACTTCCTTCCAGAGTCATTAAAGATCTTTTAGAGTTTGTCTAAACTAAATGCAGAGAGAGAGAAACCATTTCATTATCCCATCTTTAAAATAGTAATTCTGATTTACTTGTGTGACTAATAATCATTGTGGTATTCAATAATCATTGAGGTGTTCATGGAGTGCACCTGCTAAATAATCAATATGCTTTACTATTTACTTATAATCTGATTCCTATTTTATGTTGAAGTCATACTTCTTTGGGGAAAAATTCTTAGAAACAAGCTACATTGAAAATCTAAGCAAATATCTTTTATGTTCACATTATATTGTCTTGGGCCACTGTGGGGGCTGCACTTTCATATGTGGCTATTTCCAAATGAACCATTTTTCCCTTTTTTGGCAAGATGGACCCCGTTTCAGTTTCTGATTTACTTTTCTTGGCTAACCAGTGACTCATTTCATACAAAACAGCAAGTGATGCATAGGGACCCTGCATGATATTTACATTTCATGATTGAACCAAATAACCCTCCTTCTTGATTTTACTTTGGCTGGCCAACCATCAGAGTGATAGCTTCTTTGTAGCATGGAGATAGCCTGGCACATAGATACTTTTATTATCTGTTTGGTTTGTGCTATGTAATAGGGTCCCAAAGTAAACACTTTATGGAAACACAGACAACTGTAGCTGACATGTATCTTCCTGATGTACATAAAAGCAGCTTGTGCATGGATGAGATGCACTTGAATTCAGAAGACTGATTTCAGTTCTGGACACTCAAGATGGGAATTGAATCTGTGATAAGAATGGCACAAGGCAGACAGAAGCTATTTTTAAGGGAACTGCTTGGAGGGCAGAGGGATTTTCCCTCCAGGAAGAGAAAAGAAATAGACATTTCCATCTTTGCTTTTGAATAGAATGCTCTGGCTTTTCTAGCCATTCAATTTGTAAAAGCTTTACCTGGGCCGATTAGTAAAATGTGCTGTGAAGAATTATAAGAAAACTGATGTCATACTGTCCTGCATAAATGTCCATCACTCTGTGATTACAGTTGTGTGGCTGCAGTCAGCAGAAAGAGGCAATACATATGATATGAAAGCAGAATATGGGGTGGGGATAAAGAATAGAGATAAAGAAAATAGGAAGTGGATGGCCTGTGAGAGGGCAGAGGGGATGCTAGAGAAGAGCAAAATATAATGTCATATGAGTATGTAAATGCCATATAAGACCCATAACTTTTTATGATAATTTAAAATATTAATAAAAAGTAGAAAAGAAAGAGAAAGGAAACTGTTATGCACAGAAATATGGAGTCACTAATTACTATCAACTTATTACATTTCTACCAGTGATTGACTTCAAACAATGGTTGCTACTAACTATCATTCTAGGGCATCAACTACACAGGACAGACGGGAAAACACATTTAGCAAATCATGACCCAAATCACCTGCCCCATATGCAAATTCTGCTCATTCCCATTCATCTACATTGGTGTTCAAATAGTAATCCAATCCGTGTATTTGCAAATGCCTTTCTTTAACTTGGTTAATATCCTTCAAAATTAAAAGACCTAAATCAGAAGTTTTTAAAAAGATGAACAGAAAGTATTTCAATGAGAACTAGGAACTGCAGCTTCTTTTCCACATGCATTTAGTTTTATACTGATTACTTTATAAGTAACCCTGTTTTTCTTCTCAAAATATGCCTCAGATGCTAGAACATAACTGTGATTGGAGAAAAGGAATGTTCTGGGAAGAATTTCCCTTAAAGCAACACAATATCTGCCTGTGTGAAAGGACCAGGAGGTGTGTTCATTCAGTAGGGCAATATCTTTCCAGTCCATGGAGGTATCATTGCTATTAAAATGAACAATCAAGGTCAGCAAGGAGGCACAAAGGTTAAAGATGCCTGATGCCAAGCCTGACAAACCTGATTTCATTCCCAGAAACCTTGTGGTGGAGAAATCTGATCCCTACATCTTTTGTGTTCTTCTTCTCAGTTACTCTTATTCACATTCCAAACTTATTTGTTTGGGCTGCATGTTTCTCTGTTAAGTACCCTGTAGTTATATCACTCTCATCCTTGTTAAGTGCCATTCTGAAGTCACCTTATTATCTCCTTCTTCTAGACTCTTAAGTACTTCTAAGCAGAACTGAAACTCTGACCTTCATACTCAAACACCTTGGACAGCTCCTGTTAGTGGCCCAAGACTTAAAAATATCCAGCGAGTGAATTAATAAAATTGGCAGTGACCAACCCTGTTAAATAAAAGTGGGATAAAACACTACTTAAGAGGCCACTCAGTAGGAAAGGCATAAGACAAGGAGGCCTTTCAGGACATAAAATCTTCTACAGTCTGTCCTACTTACTACCCAGGGGTGCTTTTGCCTACTATCTTCAAAAGATCATTTTAAACCTCAGGGTCTGCAGGAGTTCATGGGGAAAATGTACTTGATCTTAGAGGTAGTAAGAATTTAAATTCTAGATTCCAGGGGTAGAAAGCATGGTTGCACTTTGATTAGTCACCTATTTTTTTTTATAACTTATAAAAGTTATGGGATGAAGAATTTATTTTAGTTCCCAGACCAAAGACCCATGCTTCAAGGCAGGGAAGCCAAGGCAGAAGACATGGGGGGTCAGCTGGCTACATGAACTCCACAGTGATGAGGCAGATAGGGTGCATGATGGTGTCCTCACCTCCTTTGTTTTATTTAATCTGAGACCCAACCCCATGGAGTTGTACTACCCAAATTCATGTTGGACATTCCACACTGTTAAACCCTTCTTGAAATACTAAATAGTACTTGCAGGTGTGTTTCTATAATGACTTCAAATCCAATGGAGTGGATGGTGAAGATTAGTCACCATTCCCACTCTAAGCTTGATGACTGCTTTCAAAAGTCATGAACCAACTGGACGCAAAAGAACATATACTTCTTTACTGCTCCACAATGTAAAGAAGCAAACAACTACATAACAGATTCTGTGTTTTATATTGCCACTTGGAGCAAAGCATCTGATGTCATGCTTAATGTACAAAATGTAATGACTTTTATTTTAAAACTAGTTTTCACAGTTCAGAATATCAATCAGAAATGCCAAAGAGATGCTCAAAAGACAAAGGGTATGGAAAGCACATTATAACAGTAGGATAAATAGAAAAAAAATACAAAATTAAAGATAGCTTCATGGCTATGATGTTCAGAAAACAATTTTATTACTGAGACTATCATGGAATGCCTTTTTAAAAAAAAATGTATGAATAGCTTCCTTGGACTAGTAAATTACCCATTTTGAAATTGACATCAAAATATTTTTCACTGATTTTAATTGTATTCAATTGTAATCTCCTCCTTCCTAAAACCATACCCTCCAACTAAGTGCCATATTTTTTATAACTAATTCACTTTGTCCATTTAATGTGTATAGACATGGACTGGAGCATGGGCAACCTAACAGTGGCCGTACCATGTAAAATTAATTCTTCTCCCCTCCACCCCGACAACTGCCAATAGCCCCTCATCCAGGAGTAAGGTCACAAGATCTCCTTTTATATCCATGCTGGATGTTTGACTGGCTAGACATCATTCAGGTTTTTTGAAGATAACCACCACTGCTTTGAGTTCAGGAATGCAATGACCATATCGATCCAGAAGTCATTTGTGTGCACATTCACACCCCTCCACACACACATTTATTCACACTACCCTGCTGTGTGAACTCTGGTCCCGT
The DNA here is from genome assembly GCF_943737965.1 of Phodopus roborovskii. Taxonomy (NCBI): domain Eukaryota; kingdom Metazoa; phylum Chordata; class Mammalia; order Rodentia; family Cricetidae; genus Phodopus; species Phodopus roborovskii. The sequence continues at coordinate 14,731,890 of NW_026126485.1, read as the reverse complement.
AAAACTTTACTTAATCTCCTTGGAGGATTACCTCTACCTGCCCAAGAAATGCCAAGATTTTCCTCTCCCTTCCTTAGCGACACAGCCTAGCTTGGTCAATGCAAACAAACCCCACTCAGAAATGAGATTTTCAATCTACTGAGAATATTTGATAATAGTGATAAAAAATATTCAGTGTTTGTTACCAGCAGTTTTCCCACCAGCCTTGTCCCACAGCTGCTTCAGCCCCAAATAACACACAGAGATGCTGTATTAGATATAAAGTGTGGCCTTTTAATAGTGTTTCTTATTGGCTAGCTCTGGCTTAAATGTTAACCCATTTCTATTAATCTAATTGTTTCCATGTAGTCTTATCAGAGAAAGGGTCAAGAACTTCTTCTCCCTCAAGTCTTTACATGTTGAATCTTCCCCTACCTCTGCCCAAATCGTCCTTGTTTCCTAGTCCCACCTGTCTTGCTTTCCTATTTGCAAAGTGTGCTTTATTCATTAACCAATAAGAAAAACATATTTACAGAATGAAATCTTCTATCACATGTTTTTCATGGTTTCTGTGTGCCCCTGCTTTGAACTCTCAGCTATATAAATAAAAGCATGACAAAGTACCAGTAAAAATTCCTGTTATATAACATAGCCTCAAATATCCATGTTCTGATAAATCTCAAATTTCACTTCAGTTACTCAGCAGTGGTCACTAGCAGTTTGTGACAAAAATGGAACTATTTGTTTTCTTCATCCACCAGCTGGGTGCTGATTCCTCAACTTGCTTCTTTTATGAAACAATTTCTACACTCGATAGCTTCTGGATGCCCTTGACTTCCACTTCAGCAATACACATGAGAACTTCATTCAGATATCATTTTTTCTTTTCCTCTTTCTCTTCTATCTCTTCCCGTTTCCCCTTCTTTTTGAATTAATGTTTACTAGTCTAAGTTACAAAAGGATTCCCAAGTTGTATTCAGGACTCCATTCCTACAAGTGATTAGGGCTCTAAATATTATGAACTCAGTTCACATAGAGTATTCTCTATGTGAAAAGATCTTATGCAGAATGTTTTTATTCTACATTCCTGATTCTCCAGAGTGGTTGGTTTGATAAAGAAACAAGGTTTTCTTGGATTGGAAAGCTGAATTTGACTTTGTAAGTATAGTCAAAAAAATTACTGAAGTGAGATAAAAGAAGTGTGTTTATGCCAGATATGTTTCTCTTTCAATGTCCATCCACATAATTTTATCACTACCTGATTACAGCTTACTAATTTAAGCAAATCTTTGATATAATAGATTTCCCTAAATACTGTTTAGTTTATTTCACATGTGAAAATTTGAAAAAAATAAACATTTGTCCCCTATCCTTTTTTTTGTTTTCTTCACAACAGCATCTATATGTCATGATCATGAACAGCTTCAAAGGCTTCTAGAAGAACTTTTGTTTCCCACTGTATCAGGTGGAACTATTTAAGAGCTAACAGATTTATCAGGCAGAGATGTCAATTCCTCCTCCACCCCATGGGATTCACACTCCTGAAGAAATTTGTAAATGTGAAAGAGAAGCCCAAATAGGCATGCAGTACATTGACAAGAACTGTCACTGTTCTCTGCAACCTGACTTTATAAGCTTTGATACAGACATAGAGCAAGCAGAAAAGGATGGCAAAGAAAACAGTCTTTAGTTTCATTAGCTTTTGTGTGGCTGATTTCATACCTTGTGTTTTTGTGGGGGAAAAAAAGAAAATGTGTTAGAAGTGTTGGAATAGTGTTGAAAATAAGACATTTAATGGCTGTAGGAATGACTTCTGGGTGTTGCTGCTTCCCTATCTTCCACATTCCATTTAAAACGACGTCCCTTGAGACAATCAATAGGCTCTAAGAAAAGCTAATTACATTCAGCTTCATGCTTCCCAGTGCTGTTGCCCTTACTCTCCAGAATTAAGTAACAAAACAAACTCTGCCTTCACCATGTATACTGAACTTGAAGACCAAAAAGACATGTCCCATATAACACTATACTTGCTTTCATGTACAGGATGGCAAAGATTTGTTGCAATATTAAGATAAAATTGGAAAGTACGCTTCAGGGAATGTCTGAAATGATTCTTCTTAAAAACAAAAACAAACAAACAAAAACATCTGCATGTACAAAGAATAAAAATTATCTGTATTCAAGTTACTATTAATAGAACAAATACATCTCTGTTTTAAATTCTCCATTATTTTAACATTTTCTTTCTCTCTTTCTTTTTTTAAAGTACAAGTTAGCTGTCTTTCTCTAAAGACTAAGAAAATAAGCCTGTGAATTTTGTCTTGAGACAGGTCTTGAAAGTCTTGAGAAGGTCTTCTATGGTGCTTAAGTTTCTTATATGTTACAAATTAAGATTAACTCTTTGGTGAATGTTTAGAAAGAAGACATTCTTAACTATAGACATGGTGCTACATTCTAGCTGTTAGAATCTAGCACTTCCTTATTTATGTAGGTCTTAAATTTTTGTGAGACATCATTCTAGTAAAATGTCATTGTATTGATTGTATCCCAAAAATGATACCATCCTCTTTTATTAGACTATGTCTAGGAGGCAATGAAAATTCATCTTATCTGATGTGACATTCAGAACAATAGTCTAGAAACCTAGGAGAGAAAAATTATTAAAAGGGCAAGAGCTGTTTTTAGGCATTGCATGTGACCTTAACAATCACGTGCATTAGTTTTGTGATTGAACAGACATCTCCTAGTCCCAGGCTCAAACTTTGGTTAATAAAATCATTCAGATTCGATTAAGATTAGATAGATCATATTGAACTACTTTGTCAGAACCTTTATGCCACTGGTTTATCATGAAATGTTAGTGTCTGTTAATTGTAGAAAGGAAAAAAAAAACAGTGGAAACTCAGAGAAGGCAGAAACAGCAAGCTCATGTGAAATAACTGGTGACAGCCTTGATCTCTGGGAATCAGATTTAACAATGAGGGCTCCTTTGATAATAAGAGATTAATATAGTCTAGATGTAATATGTCACCAGGTAGGCACATATACTTGAACCCTTTCTCTTCAGTTCTTTGTGTTTATATGAAGAAGACAAATGCAGGAAGTACATGTCTGAAGATTGAGCACTGCAGTTTAGAGTCTGGCCTTGATTCCTTGTCGTCATTTCTATTTCTTTGTCACTGAGATCTGAGAAAGAAATCCCAAATTTTTATTGTTACAAAAGAGCTGGTCATATCCCATATCTTCTCTGTCATGATGAACTTACAAAGTCAATAGCCACGATTAATCTTTTCTCATTTAATTTGCTTCTTGTAGGGTATTTGGTTAAGCTACATGAGCAGTAACTAATACAGAAACTTAGCTGTAGTTGTCAATAGAAATGTAATAATGAAAGGAAGGCTACTGTACCCACTAGAGTTGAGAGGACAGAATTAACTCCCCAAGTCTATGACGGATCTCTGTCTTTCTAATGAGGTTCTTATCCTAATATATAATTTGTCATTAGAGTTCAGTTATAACAATAAAACCTTTTCTTCTACCAATTCTCAGCTTTACTATTCATTCCCATTCTCTCCATTTCTTTTGTTCCTGTTCCTTTTGTTTTGTGATACTAGATGGGACTATCTGGAAATTACAGATTCTTGTAATGAATTGAACTATGTCTTCTCAAAGTGCAATATTAAAATCCCAGAAATGACAGCTTTGTAGGGTGACATGGGAAATCCTTCTGTTTGCTGAAATGTGTGTTACTTTTATTGGTCGATGAAAAAAGCTATGTCAGCCAATGGACAAGCACTATTTAGCTAGGTGAGAATTCTACAAAGAGACAGGGAAAAGAAAGACAAAGGACAGAATTCATGTAGCTACCTGAAGATAGGACACCTGGGCACTCTCTGGTAAGGTAAGGCCACATGGAGATGTACAGATTAATAGTTATGTGTTAATAATTAAGAAAAAGCTAGCCAGTAAGAAGCCTAAGCCATTGACTAGCCAATTATACTAAGTTTCTGAGTGGTTATTTCATAGCAGCAGCAAGTACCAGATTGGGTGGAGACAAACCAGTCCAATGAGACTGAGACTGGATGGAAAAATATCTCCCAAAAGTAGGGTATGGCTTTATTTAGAACTAGAAGGGGACTTCTGATATAATTAGTGATGATGAGATCATACATTTAAAAGTAAGAGGACACTGAATCCAATGGTAATCAACTACTTTCCTAAATGATTCAGTATAATAATGCCACAAATTTCTTGAGAACACTTTCCCTTTAATTTAACTAGAATTGATAAACATGCTTTATATATAATTTCTATTTTCATTGCAAATTTTATAACAATTGTAAGAAATCCACCATAGTGACTTTATGAGATACCATCACAGGTGTGAGGTTTACATTTGTGTGTCAGCTTGACCATATCATTGAATAAAGAGACCTTTGGCTAAATGCTCCATCTGGAAGGGTGTTTCCTGATGAGCTTTGTATTTCAGTCTGTGGACTCTGTACAGCTGATGATTCTGCCCTTTCAATGTGATCAGGCATCATGTAACCAAAGTTGACAATCTACAACATATATCACTGAAGTGATGAACAGGCAGGAAAGGAGAGTATTTGCTTTTTGACTAATTTTTGGGTAGTAATATTGACCTTCTCTAACTGACACTGTCACTATGAACTTTAAAGCTTTCAAGAGGTTATCATATTTTCTCTGTCTCTAATTTGTAGACAGACAATCATGGGACTTCATGGCTTTCATAATCCTGTGATACACCACAATTTCACACAGTAGTGTAGGTTGTTGCAGATTAGCTAGCCACAAAGTCACAGCAGATATATAGCATTGAAGTATTCTGAGCAGTTACATCAATAAGGAGTTTTCTTTATGATATGACATACTCATTATATGACATCCTTCCAAAATTAATTTTGCTCATATCTGAGGGAGCTTCACAGAGTTCCTTACATTGTGTGCAATGCTATAATATTGCTTTTGAAACAATGATAAATTTTAAAATACCAATTATTGTTTAAAATAAGATATTGGAAGATATAAGTGAGACATTACTATTGAAAATCACATTCAAAACAAGTAAAATTTATCAAAATTAATATGACTTAATTTCTTATTCTATAAAGTTTAGGTTAAAATTACTAGAAGGCCAGCAATATTATTAGTGATTAAGACAACTAAATTTATGGGTTATTATTTGTGTTTAATGTAGAAAATATATGAATACATTAGAGTTCACATAGGCATGTTTTATATACTCTATTATTTAGAAAATTATTCCACCTTATGAATCCATAAAGTTTGAGAGTTCTAAGTTCTAAATATAGGTCAAAATAATTAGTTTCTCACTTTATCTTGTTAGGCATATTTTATTTGCAATCTTATAGCAGCTACTGGTCATATATTCCAATCAACAGGAATACAGTCCCTGGAGAAAAAGATCTAACATTTTTGTGTTTACTGACTTAACCATCTCTTTCAAAGCTCCTTATAGCATCCTACCAAACTTAAGTTTCAACTTAATGTTAAATGTAGATATTGGAGTCATGTGTATCATCCCAACATTTTCTTCTCATGAAGAATGCTTGATCTTGTGTGTTGCATGTCTTCATACATATAATGCCTATAATATGCTCCCAAGATTTATGTAATTTAAATAGTTCATCATCGGAAAATATTTACTCACAAATATGCTATTGTAAATTAGACTTTCAGAGCAGTTGTGTTTCAACACAATGTATTATCATATGTTTTTTTTAAATAAGAAATATTTTGCAAAAAAAAATATTTTATTACAGTCTAATTTCAATTTGGCAGTATCATACTAAGGGTATTTTACAGGAAGAATGTATTTGAATCTTTGATTTTTCTACCATCATCCCTCCTCACCTCTCTTTACTACCTCTACCCATTTGTTTCCTGTCCCTTTCATGATTTTTCCTTAGATATTTTTCTTGTGGTTAGGTGCTGGGTAGAAGTGATATGAAAGTCCCTTCCTTCACAGGGTTCACAATGGAAGAAGTAATTACTGCTTTCTTTGGTGCAACCAAGTACCTGTCAAACTTGAGGGAGAGAGACTTTATTTTGCCTCACAGTTATGAGCAACAGAGTCCTTCCTGTGAGGAAGTCATTGACATGGGAGAGGCCAGGTCTGTGTACCTACAAAGGTGAAGAAAAATGGGGAAAGTCAGTGCATACCTGATTTATCTGTTTCCTAGTGGTATCCATTCTGGTTCTCAGCCAATGGGACGATGCTATGTACATATAGGGAAGCTATTTTCCTTTTTTTATTTCTCTCCAGAAATACTCTCTTGAGAATACCCAAAGGTGTGTCTTACCAATTCTCTAGGGAATTCTTAATCCCATTAAATTAAATTACTCCAATTAAGTGTACTAATTCAAGCTAATGATCACAGAAGGCAATAAATAGAAATAAATATCTAAGTACAATATGTAAAATATATGTGTTTGTGGGGTTGATGATGAAGAAAGGCAAAATAGAGTAATTTACCTTGTCTTGAAAAGTTGTATAGAAGCAATGCTATAAACTAAGTAAGGTGGGAAGGTGACTGTGTTTGCCATGTAATGACAATGAAAATAGCATTACAGAAATAAAAAGAGCCAGTGGGAGCAGAATGGTATCAGTAAAGCAAGACATATTTAAGAAATGTAAGTTTATTAATCTCATCAATGCTTAGTCCAATCTGGGAAACATGTAATATAACAAACATCTAAGACCAATAAACAAGAGGAATCCTATGATGCAATCAAGCTAAATTTTCTGGGTTCAGTGATATTGGGGGAAAGCCTTAGTCATTGTCATGTTAATGCCAATATTGGGATGGCTATATATGTGTATGCATAAGACACATATGTGGTGGCCAATGGATTCTTTTAACAATTACTAAAAAGAATTATAATGTTTAAGGTGTGTGATTGTCAATGTAGTAATACTTGAGTGGGCTACAATATTTGAGTAGTAATTGTTGAGTAATAATTAATAGTTGAGTGAGTACTAACATATGTATGCTAATCAAACCTGTAAGGGTGTCTATGAGGATGCTTCTGAAGTAAATTACCATTTGAGATAGAGGACTCTGTAAGGCAGATGATCCTCCAAACTGTGGTCCATTATCACCAGATACACTGATAGCATATAGAAAAAATGGTGGCTGGAGGTTATAGAGGTGACTCAGTAGTTGGAAGCAAGCACTGTTCTCTAAGAGGACCCAGGTTTGGTTTCCTGAGCCCTCATTGGGCAACTCAAAAATGCCTGTAACTCCTGCTGCAGGGGATGTGAGGCTGTCCTTAGGAATCTGTGGGCATATGAGTTTATGTGTATCCCCTCTCCTCTAAAATACAGAAAGAGTATTTTTTAAATGAATACTGCTCCAACACTGAGCTAGAATATGCCATCTCCTCTCTGACTCTCAGATTTCCAATTACAAGAGGTTCTGTGGTTCTCAGTAACCTAGAGTCAGAATAAATGACTCCACTGGCTCTCTCTTGGCTCTGTCTCACAGTTGATGGAAATTGTCAAATTTATATTCATGTCATGCATATGAGCATTTTGCCTGCATTTATGCATGTGCATAATTTGCATATCTGGTACAAGGAGGAGCAGAAGAGGAAGGTGCTAGGCCTTCTGGATGTGGAATTTCAGGTGCAACTTTTGGATAGTAAAAATGAAAGGCAGGTCCTCCACAAGAGCAGCAAGTGTTTTGTTTGTTAATTTGTTTGTTTATCCATTGAGCCATCCTTTATGATCATTTTATATCTTTTGTCAGAATGCAATTATAAAGCTAAGTTCTTATATTAAAATTTTCTATATATATATATATATATATATATATATATATGCGCTCTATTTCTCTGAAACAATGTGATTACTCTAAGGGGCAGAAAAAAGTAAAGAAAAATATCTCAGTTAAATTAATTATAATATCAGTAAGATATGATAGAAGAGCCTAACATTTAAAATACTGAATGATACATGAAAGGAAGAGTTATAAATCATGATTGATCTCTATTCATTTTTGAAGTTACTTTTAGTATGTATGTGGGGGGGAATTAGTAAATGTACACATGCGCTTATCTATACTGCTGTCCATTTGTGGAGGTTAAAGGACTGCATAAGGAGTCAGGTCTCTTGTTTTACAGTGTGAGTATTGGCCATAGAATTTAGTTGTCAAGCTTGGCAGCAAGTATCTTAACCTACTGGATAATTTTCTCCAGTCTCTGTTGAGAATTGTAAACACATAAATGAGTATATAGCTACCATCTAAGACATTAACCTCAGAGGAGATCTAAAAGCAACATTGAGATGCAAAAGATTCATAGTATGTCTAGTAAACTATGAGCTGTACATGTCTTTCTCTCTCTCCTTTTTTTCTCTCCCCTATCTTTCTCTGCATGCATCTCTATCTCTCTCTCTCTCTCTCTCTCTCTCTCTCTCTCTCTGTGTGTGTGTGTGTGTGTGTGTGTGTGTGCCTGTCCATGTGTGTATATATGTGTCCCTCCATCTTTAGCTCCCTTTACCTCCCTTTTCTGGTGTCTTGAAGTATCTTTTGTCCTCAATATTATTTCATGATATTTTTAGAGCTGCTATCACAACAGCATGTGATTTCTTTGACTTTCTTTGCATAACTGTTGCTGTTATGAAAGAGTGAGATAATACGTGTTTAGCCTGCTTTATGCAACACTTTACATACTGCTGTCTGCACATAGATTTCCATACCTCTAGGTAAAGATTTTACTATGAGCCACCCTTGAAGTTACCCACAAATGGACAATGACAGAAATTTTCAGCAAGTTGTCACCTATTTTTCTTTTTCTCTCTCACTGTCATCAAGTATAGCACCTTTGACTTTAGAATGTTTTACAAATGGAAACTCACTTATCTTCACACTCTATCTGTGAAATACAATTGTGATAGAAAACCTGCTATCTCTTGAGAAGCAGGCGAGGAGAAAGAAAAATATAGAAAAAATGCTTACCTCTTTGGGGAGGATCACACTGAAGAATTACGGCAGGGGTCTTCACATTTTATTATTTCAGAAACAGTGCTCCCTCCCTGCATAACAGGGATGCCTTAACTTGTTAGTTAAAAAATTAATCCTAGTAGCTATTGATGCCAGAGAAAGGTTCTTCAAAATATCACTGCATATTTCTTCCTATCCCACCTTAAACAAAGCAAGCCATAATTTCTTTGAAACCTCAGCTCAGCATCTTAAATCCTATTCTGGCAAAAATTTATACAATAGAGTTTTGAGGATATTTGTTTAAGTTAATATCCATAAAAGGAAATCAATTTGCAATTTTTGTGACATATACAAAATACACCAAAAGCTTCTTAAGTTTAGAAGACAACTCTGATGGACTGGCCTATCTTAAAATGTAGAACTGCATCCAAGAAGTCCTGAAGCCTTTGTAACAGTGAGCTAAGGTGCAATAGAACTGGCTATGTCCATGCACACAAGTGGGAGAATATGTTAATTAAGAATACATGCTTATAGTCATTGATGCTGGTACTCATTGGTCATTACTGGCATTAAAAGAAAACCGTATGTTTCACATTAAAACAGTCATGCCCAGAGAGTGTCTGAATGATTTATTTAGTAAGAAAATGGAAATTTGAAGTTGCTTGATGTGGTGAAACATCAATGCATTGTTCGTGGAAATAAGTAATAGTCCCTATTGTTACACACTTGTTGCTGGGCTGTTCTGCATTGACAGACATGCCCAGTGTCTCAAATATTTTATTCTTTCAAATGTTAGTTCTGTGTACAAAACCTTCAGGTATCATTTAAAAATCACTGATGTTGTTTCTATGTTAGTTCAATTTTGGTTATCATAATGAGATGTCATATGTTGTGGAAATTTATAAAGAAAAGATATTTATTTTGTTGACAAGTTTGATAGTTTAAGAATTTCCGGCTTTTTGATATTTTTATTTATTCTTATTATTTTGGCTGGCAGAGCCTTTAGGTGGTAGGAAACCTTATGACACCAGACAGAAAACCAAGGTCTCCTCTCATTCCGTTTTCTCGTAAAACCCATTTTATTCAAATACAAGACTCTATTTTGATAATAATATCAGTTCTACTTGCTGTTTGTATGAGTTACCTGGTTACAGGGTATCTGAAGTCATGACACGGAGATGAGTGATGATCATCATCTCATCTTCTTTTTATGCAGTTCAGGGCTCTACACAATGAATGTTCCCATCCACATTCTGATTAATTCTTCTCTGTTTGTTTTTTTTATTTTTTATTTTTTAAATTTAATTGTTTTTATTTAATTTATTATTTTACATGTCAATCACAGTTCCCTCTCCCTCCCTCCCTTTTACTCTCTTTGCCCCCTCACATGCACCCTGACCACTCTCCCCTCCCACCCCCCTACCCCAATTCCACATGTAGGGAAATGCCATCCAGGTATAGTCACGTAGATCTGTCAGGTCATCCATCATGGGACTGACTCAGGCCCCCCTGAATATGGGTCTCAGCCAGAATGACTGAGCAGTCTAAGGGATCTCAGACAGTGGAACCAGGATGTATCCCTGGTGCACAAAAGGGATACTTGCGAACACATCCCCCATGGAGGGATACTGCCTTAACCTAGGGATAGGAGAGAAGTCCTAGTCCCTACTTCAAATGACAGGACAGATCTTTTCTGTTTGTTAAGCCTTTCTGGAAGACGTATAGAAGTGTGTCTTTATGGTCATTATAAACCTCCATCTATTTGACAATGAAAATTAGCCATCATGTCTTCCAAAAGCCCCACGTCTAAAATCACAGTAAAGTTGGATTATGTCTACTTTCTTACTACCATGATGTTGAGATTAGGTTTTGAAGCAGGTAGGTTTTGAAAACACCAACTTTGTTGTTATATGTTAAATACTTTAAGGTATTCTTTAAAGCTTTTTTTAAGTGTATAAAGCTTATAAAATATGTCTTTCTTATAACAATCCACTGCTACCTCAGTCCATCTTCTTCAGTAATCTCCATCCCATCTCTCTCCAATGTTTATGCTCCCAGTTTGTAGTGATGTCTTGGGAGGCTTAGGAACTGTGGACATTCTGGAGTAACTATGTCACAGGGAGTAAGATGAGGCTTTTATAAAACTCACAGCATTTCATTCCCAAGTAACTCTTTGCTTTGTCCTTGTGGTTTGAATATAGGAGCCCTCAGCTTCCTGCTCCAGTCTCTGGCCTCTGATCTGCCATCATGGATTTTTATTCCTCTTAAACTGTGAATTCAAACCAACTCTCCCTTCCATAAGTGGCGTTGAACATGGTTTTTATTACAGAAATAGAAATGGGGACTAAGGAGTGGGCCATTGCTGTTAAAAGGTTTAAGCATGGTTACTTTTGAGGGATATGTAGTTCTTTGAAAAATTGGACTAGAAAAAATTGATTATCATGAGTCATCCTAGCAGAATCTTGGTAAACAGTAGTACTAAAAGCTATTGGGACTGTGGGAGCTCACTCATCTCAAGAGGTTTTAGAGGGGAACAATCTTATTAGCACCTGGGTTAGAGACCATTCCTGTTATATTTTGTCCAAAAAAGTGTCAGCTTTACATCTGTGTTCTAAAAACTTGGTGAAGGCTAAATTTAAAGTAAGGGACAAATTTATTTGCCTGAAGATATTGCAAGACAGCTGACTATGTGGCATGGTTATTAGTAGTCACTCTTAAGTTGGTCTACAATATAAAAAAGCAGATAGAGCAGCAAGAAATACAAAATGTGCAGTTCAGAACAGTAAAGGACACTGGCATTATTAAAGTTGTGGCTTATTCTAGAAGAAAACATGATTATTAAGGTGATACCTGTTACCAAGATTTTCATTTAATAATTCATGTAGTTTGGGAGCTGAGTTGTCCATCCATGTAGGGTAATTTCAAACTCCCCTTTAAAATGTATTTTTTTAAGTTGATTTAAAAACTAGTAAATTTACACAATATTTTTAATATATCCTTTGTGCTGGCAAACACTGATACAAAAAGACATGTGTGTAGGTTTATGATAACTCTAAATCACATCAATTTGACAATGAAGATTAATCATGGATGCTCCCAAAATTATCTTCTCCAAAATCACAGTACTGTTGGATTGTTTCCATCTTTCTATTACTTTACCATCAAGAGATTCAAGATCTTCTTATGAGAACACAAAGTATGTGGAAACCTAGAGACTTTGTACTTATATAAACATTTAAATTCTCTAGAAAAAATAACTGTGTGGTGAGACACATCTTTGCAATATGCCTTGACAGCACTTGTCAGGCAATAATCTGGTTTTGATACAGAAAAATGAGGAATTATAATAGAATGGTAAAAGACTGGCATTGCAAATGTAGAAAGTATAAGATCTTTTTTTCTTTGAAGTTTTGCAGCTGACACAATGTTGATCAATAGTGTATCTCCAGCCCCTAGAAGGATATGTAGAGTGACTGAGCAGAAGCACATGGAGAAACTTCACTCTGTGTGTGTGTGTGTGTGTGTGTGTGTGTGTGTGTGTGTGTGTGTGATTGTGTGATAGCAGTTCTGTCAAGATCAAATTTATCTAGTCTGTTGTCTATTTCTACCTATCTTAATTAGGGTTACTACTGCTGTGACCAAAACAACCTAGGAAGGAAAGAGTTTATTTCTATCACAGTAATATGGAACAGCAATTATTAAAAGCAATGAGTGGTCTCAGTTAGAAGGCCTGGGAAGTCTAAGGGACTTCTGACAGAGGAACCAGGATGTATCCCTGGTGTACTAAAGGACTTTGGAAGCACATTCCCCATGGAGGGATACTCTCTTAACCTAGAGGCAGGAGGGAGGGCATAGTGTCTACTCCAAATGACTTGACATATTTTGTTGATTCCTCCTGGAAGGCAACTCCCTCCCTGTGGAGTGAGGGGGTGGGAAGTTGGTTAAGGGGGTATGGGAGGAAGGGAGGAAGGGAGAGAGGTAGAGGGACTGGAATCAATATGTAAAATGAGAAAAATAAATAAATAAAATTAAATTAGGAAATGAGTGCAGTAACTCACACAAGGCAGGGACCTGCAGGCCAAAGTTATCACTGATCCATGACAGGGTGCTACTTAGTAGCTTGTTTCCTATGGCTTACCCCAGCCTGCTTTCTTATAGAACCCAAAACCACCAGCCCAGAGATGGTACCACCAAAATTGGATGGGCCTTCCCTCATTGATCATTAATTAAGAAAATGTCTTACAGCTGGAACTAATGGAAGAGGTAAATTGAGACTCCCTCCTCTGAAATGACTCCAGCTTTTGTCAAGTTGACATAAAACTAGCCAGCACACCACCATCAGTTCTAGGGATTATATTCCGGTCTCCAGGGTTAAATGGAGAATGCCTTGCCCCATTGGCCCATCATTCTGGCTTCTCACTTTTCTACTTCTAAAGTTACCTTGGTCATTAAAGTAACTGAGATGAACTTTTCCAGTAATTTAGAAGAAAGCACGACACATAAAATAGTAAACTATATCTGAGTATTTTGTATAATGAAAAACTTAAATGAAAGTGAAAAAATAAAGCTGTAGGAACTCATAATTAGTTTTTGGTTATAAGCACACATACACACATGGTTTTAAAGACACTCTACCAAGCAATACACAAACAAGCACAAATTAGTTTTGGTTTTAAGTACTCAAAATGCCAAGTGAGGGAAAGATTCCAGTCAAGTGTAGTTAATCAGAGAATGCTAAGGATAAATCTTTTTTTTTCATAAATATTATGTATCTGATGAAGCTATCCTCAAGAGCACTTCATCATTTTTAATAAAGACAAATTATATTTCGTTTTTGAATAGTTAATGCATTTCAGCACTAATAGCAACCACCAGCCTCACTTAACAATGTGTTTGAACAAGCAGTTCTTGAACATTCTATAACCTGGGCATTTGTATACAGCCAACAAGATTACAAAAGCCAGCAAATCAGTCACTTAATCTTACCTGTCAATCTCTCTCACAATAAACAATAAACGACGTCTACCTTATTACATTTCCATGTATTTCTACAGATTTTAAATTAAAGTTCTTCACTATCTTTCAAACCAATCTTCACTTTTGTTTTGTTACACAACTTCACAATTATTTTGTAGAAAGACTTTCCATGGAACTCAACACTTAAGCATTCTTGGAAATTTTGTACTTATTGAGAGCAAAATCTGTTCAACACTCAGAAGTCCTAGACACTTTGCTAAGTGGTATGGGTGCAACAAAAGCAAAGCCATCCCTATATGAATGAGTATGGTAGAATATATGTATTGAATGTTGCATGTATACTCTTATTTCCCATCCAAGTTGGTGTTGGGGAAGGACATAAGATTGCTTTTTAGCCACTGATATATGGCAGAGTTAATATCTTGAGCCAAGGCTGTGAAAAACTCCATCATTCTGCCCATTCCATATTAATGAAGAAACCTGTTTAAACAGTGTTTGAGCTATTTCTGCAAGCAGGAACAAAACATCACAGTGTAGGATTAAGATTTGGACAGACAAACCTTGAAATGTGTTAACATTAGAGACTCCAGGTGATGTCCAACAGAGTCCTAAAGTTGTTCCCAGATTTAAGAAGACACTGTGTCTTGATTATTAAAAGTAGAATTATATTATAGGTAAGCAGATGCTTTTTACCTGTGACTATGAATTTTGCTGATTTTGATTGCCTGTGGGTCCTTAGTGGGCAATGATCTAGGAAATGGTATTGAAAGTGTAAATATTGAAGCAATACTTCTACTTAGTATAATATCTTCTATTAGTGTAGTTAGCATTGGTTACACATTATAAATAAAACCACTGTGAACATTTGCTCTAGTACTAATAAATGTCTGAAGTTAGAATAATTAATAAAATTCAAGAGGTTCTGTAAGTACATATCTCATTTATAATTCATTTTTCCATTCCAAAGATATATGATCCCCCATAGAAGGCCTCACCTTTCTTATGGAGCAGAAGAGGGATGTCATGAGGGTCAGTTGGCAGTATGGGAGAATGGGAGGGAGAGAGAACTGGGATTGATATATAAAACAAGAATGTTTCTAATTTAAATAAAAAAGAAAGTTTATTAGTGTATTTTAAATTACATTGGTTTATTTAGTGTGGAAGGATAGTGCTACTACCTAAGAGTGAATTTCAGAGGAGAATTTGTGGAAGTGAATTATCTCTTTCTACCATGTAGATTGTGAGCGTTAGTTAGGCTTGGGTTTCCTACATGCATTGTGAAACATTCTTCAAGTGGTGTTTCACAAGTGCCTAGAAATTATAGGAAACTTCATCCATAGATGTTTTACACATGGTCTCTTATTGATATGATGTTAATTTCATATACTGATTATAAACCGTATAATAATGAATTACAAAATAATGTATACAAACAACTATGTAGGGTATTAAGAAAATATACCTACCATTTTATTCACAATGAAATACTAACAATATTGATTTGATATAAATGTTTGCAAGGGTTATTTATAAGTAAACTAGGGAATTTATAACTGGAAAATAAAGAACCTAGAAAAATATTTTATGATATATATTAGCTTCACAAAAATGGTATCTGCTGGATTTAAAGGAAGAAGAAGCTTCAGTTAGATGTGGGAGTAAATGTGGAATTCACCTTGTGGAATAGCAAGTTTACAGTGGGACCGATATAGCATATATTCGAGTTTCCAGCAGCAAAAGAACTTAATATAACATGTTTTCTGCATATTAATTTCAATAATTTACAGGATAGTCCATTTCCCTTGTGCTCTTGTCTGCTTGTCTAATTTGTTTACTCTTTCTTATTAAAACTCACAATAAAGGAAATAAGTCCATTTCCTCAGGTACAGAGAAATACATGGAAATGGTAGTAATGCTCCAGATGACACTTCCAATCACAGAGAAAATAAAAATCCATATGCTTTCTATTTAGGGTAGTTGTTACCTAATTGTTGAAATGCATTCACTAAGCTCGTGGATAACAGCTAACCACTGATACCTCAGTTCCTTGTCTACAGGGATGTGGAGAGAGTATAGGAGATCAAGGCTAAGACACTAATACTAAGCAGATGAATTTAGCATCAATCAAACACAAACACCTAATTTGGGACCAGGACTCCAACTTTTTATTATGTTCTTTAAATCTGTCTCTTGTATCTCTCTCTGGGACAGTTTTAAGTTGAAAGGGGGAAAACTAGACCATTGTTAAAGAGTGTTGGTACAAGGTCAAAAAAAAAAATAATTCATGTAGAACAATGCCTTGGGAAACTGTAGGGAAATTCCAAGACAAAACAAACAACCAAATAAACAAAGAAAGAAAGAAGGCCTTTTACTTCAGGTGCTTTTTATTCCCTGGATTGTTCTTGAAAGTGATTTCATGACTCTTGTGACAAACATTTACATTCAATTTATAGGACAAGGTTATTGTTATTCTTCTTGGATGTTGAAACATAGCTATACCCAATCTGGTCAATGTCTCCTGAATCTTGATATGGCCTTCTGCCTTGCTTCCATACTTTCTCAGATATAATCTATAGTACATGCCAGGCAACTGTGTTTAAATTGGTTTTTCCCAAGGAAGTTCTGGGAAGTGGCTGCCCTGTTAATAATTAGTATGAGCTTCCTGACGTTTATTTACACCTTTTGTGAACTCAACCTTCCTTGGATCATTTCTTTCTTTGTTACATTCAAATATTAAAATAAACTAAAACCAAAGTGATATTTCTACAGCATTAAACTGTAGTCTGCTTCATTCTTTCAGGTCCTCACATCTCAGATCCAGCAGACAAAATCTGCTCAAGTCAGCAAAAAAGTCGACCAAGTGGCAATGGAAAGAAATTAAAAGTTTCCATGCTTGATAAGAATTCTAGGAAGAATGTTGTAGTAGCAAGATTAGCCTGACACCTGAGTTTAGAATTCACCACACAGAGAGGGTCACTGATGGCCTGCAGGTCAAGGTGAGCCTTCCTGGTGAGAACTGCTTTCAGTAAATGTGTTACACAGGGATAAAAGAAAGGACATATGCAACACACTGACATTACTTGTTCTCAAAGAGAGACTCCCTTGTCTAGCATTTCTGTCAGTTTCTGGGAAATAACTCTATCCACATGCTACCTGAAGTTTCATAATTCATTCTCCTACATACACTCAATGTTACCAAAGTCTATATTGCACTCATATCTATGTGTGTAAAAGTTCATGGCTATGATCACTATCCTGGAAAAAAATATGTACTTACTTTTAAAAATGGACTTCCTTGCACCCTTTAGACTTTCTGTGTAGACTTATCAGTGTACTCTCATGCAACCCAAAGTATTTTTTAAAGCCCACCATCCTATTTCACAGCATTTGTCTGATTGGTATAGCCAATAAAATTAAATTTACATGGAGAAAATAGTATTTCTTAAAGTTCTATTCATATTTTCAAACATATTTTGGGTTTTATTTAATTGTGTGGGTGTGTATGTGGGCCTTCTTATGTATCTGGGTAGTTCCAATGGCAGGAAGAGAGTGGCAGATCCACTGGAGCTAAAGATGCAGATGGTTGTTAAGCTGTCTGATGCTGGTGCCAGGAATTACACTCAGATCCTCTGGAATAGCAGGATCAACTCTTAACCACTGAACATCTCTACAGACCCTCATTCCTCTTTCCATACCTGACTACAAGGGCACTCCTAGTTTAGAGGCCTTTTTGATAACTTCAGCCTTTCCTTATTTCCAACAAATATTCTTTGAGTAGGATTGGAGTCGTTCTACTTTGTTGGATCTGAATACACAGCAGTACTTCTATTAACATACAATATATGGTTTAGTAAGGAAATCCTTCTTCTCCTGGGCACCCAAGTGGCCCAATTATAAAATTTGCAGGGGCAAACTAGAGAGGAAAGATATGTAATGTCATTGTGTATTATCATACACCATTAGAGACAGATTGTCTTCGAGCAGAGTAAATGCTGAGCAGCTAGAAAACAAAATTTGTCCTCTGTGGTTTTGAGAATTCTTTGTTTCAGAGAATTCTGTCAGTGAAGAAAATTGTGTGTGTGCATGTATGTGCGTGTGTGTCTGTGTGTGTGTATACATTCATGCCTTCTACTCACTTGCTTTGCCTAGCAACCAGAGAGAAAATGAGATATGGCTTGGATATGCCCCATGAGAATGGAGAATGAGCCCCAGGAATCTCACACTCTTCTGCAGTTGCTGCTGAGATTGTCTGTGTTCCATATGCCTATCCTTACCTATCATCTTTTGGAGTATATATATAATTTCATCATACTATTTTTTTTCCTTTTCTTCTTAAATTTGAAACAAGCTTGTTTTAAATGCCAATCCTAGTTCCCTATCCCTCTCCTCCTCCCCTGATCTCCCCAAGCCCCATCCCATCCCCTTTATGCTCCCCAGGTAGGGTGAGGTCTTCTATTGGGGATTTTCAAAGTCTGTCATATTATTTGTAGCAAGGCCTAGGCCCTCCCACATGTGTCTAGGCTGTGAAAGTATCCTTCTATGTGGAATGGGCTCCCTAAGTCCATTCATACACTAGGAATAAATACTGATACACTACCAGAGGCCCCAAAGACAACCCAGTCCTCCTAACTAATACCCACGTTCAGGGGGTTTGTGTTTCTCAGCTATCAGACTGGAGTCCATGAGCTTCCCCTTGTTCAGGTAAGTTGTTTCTTTGGGTTTCTCCAGCCTGGTATTAACACCTTTGCTTATCACTCCTCTCTCTATAACTGGATTCCAAGATGTCGGCTCAGTGTTTAGCTGTGGGTGTCTGCTTCTGCTTCCATCAGCTATTGAATGAAGTCTCTATTTTAAAACACTAAATATTAGTGATAGCCGTTGTCATACACCTTGTGATGTGAGAAAAAAAATCACTAGAGAGTATGTTGAACGCTGACAGCATGGGTAAATAACCACATGATAATGACAGAAAGCATCAACATCTCAAGAGGAAGAGCACAGAAACAGAAAGAGTAATGGGCCAGGGTTTGCCCAATAGTCTTTTTTCTCTAGGATTGGATTTGTTGCCTTGGGGTATTGTCATTTATACACTTTCCTCATATGTAATTAATTGGGATTCTTTTCATCAATATCTTGTTTAAAAAGCAACTATTTTAGAGAACAATAATGTATATGAAACATATTAGGGGGACAATAAAAACTGAAATATACCATAAATTAATTATTGAAATTAACCCCTGAAAAACAATTTTTTTGTAACATTAAAATTTTATTAAATTAAAAGTAAGTAAAAGTTTATGGGCTAATGGAAGAGAGAGGACATTCAAACCAAAATTGCTAAAGGATCATGTTGAAAGTCATAACCAAAGAGCTACCTTGAGAAGTTCAAATTTACCTGTATGGCTGAAATACAGAGTGGTGGCAAGACTATTAGAGACAGATAACAGGAGGCAGGCAGACAAAGTAGACTGGATCCTGGCAGCAAATAGCAGGAACACCACAAACGTTGATAACTTAAATAATCAGTCATTTGGTTTTCTAATAAGAAGCTTGATTTCCAAAGATGAACATGAATTTCCAGGTCTTTGCCTCATGGGATAAATGGGGCTGCAGTCCCACAATTGTCTTTCTCAGCCCTACTTTAAATGGATAAAGCAAGGTGTTAAGTGGCCCAGTGAATACCCTTTTCCCCAAAAGCACCTCTTTCTCAGTAGGGAGGAGTTCTCATTCCCAGATGCTTCCAGGAGGATTCTCCCTACAACCTGGGTAGCATCTAGCCATAGGAGATGGAAAAACATAATTGTTACTGTTCTGTGAAGCTAATAAATAAATCATTGAAAAATATTTTCTCTGGAGGCTTCATTCTGCAGGAGCAAAATTGCTTTTTAGCTTGCAGTAACACTTATAAATATTTACAACAAATTAATATTATTTTAATACCAATACAAATGTTTTTCTTAGTCTTGTTACAATTCGGTGTATAGACATTATTTTGAAATCTGTTATCATTATGTCCTAATATATCCCAATGTTTTTGTGTTAGCTTGGTCAGAGGCTGTTTTCTAATCTAAAATAGGTTAGATTTTTGTCTCCAATAAAGCTATTTAATTTCTCTGAAATTTATTTTTCTCATCTGCAGAATTACAAGGGTATTTGCAATATATAATTTACATATCTAAATTATATAAATTTATGATCTCTTTAAGAAACAAATGTTTGCATGTATGAAATACTATATAAAATATTTTAAAATAAGATTTTCATATCAGATCTGGGTATCTGCAAGGCACCGCTTGGTACATTTTTCATGAAACACATTTGAAGCGCGGTAACTTTCAAAATCATTGAAAAGATGCAGCTCCGGAATGAGCACATGACTGCCAGCAAGTGGGGTACAAGGAAAATTAAAGAGTAAATTTCTATTTAACATGTAGGTTTGCTCTTTTGGTAGACCAAATTCCTTTCAAATATTATCTAACAAAAAGTGTAATAAATTCCAACATAAAATTATAAACTCAAATAAATTAGGACGTTCATGTGAACATGATGAACCCACACACTGTAAGGTAGATTCAAATGTTATTGATCAAGCAAGAAATATCACTGTAAAATGTAGACTAAGTTGTCAATAATAACACTGATTTAGCAAGTTCATTAACATAACAAATATACACCTGTAGGCAATATTGATTGAGCATACAAAATGCCATTTCTGGCTTCTTTTAATTCACAGGATATGTTGCTAATTTACGGTTATTGTGTGAACAGTACTCACTGGTAAAGAGAGTCCTGTCTTTCTCTTTTTTCAGTTTGGCTTTTTAAAGCATGTATGTTGTAAGAAGACGCTTTAGAAGTGGAGGATCTCCAGAGTCTAGTTAAATGCCATGGATGGTGTGACTGATGAGCATCTTTTTACATCCTTTTAATATCAAATCTAGTAACCTCTTTCGACAAAGGGAAAAAAAGATGCCGTTTTATTTAACAGTGATAGAGATGTCTGACACAGTTACCTGAGAATGGAGGTGATGTGGGTGTCAGTATATGAGGTACTTTGGGAAGCTACAGTCCATAATTGATCCTGACTGAGATGAGCATTCTATCAATATGATCTGTATCCTATATTAGGACAAATGCCATTTTTTTTGATGGCTGTATCTACCTGAGGAATCACAAACATCATTTAAAAGAGCAACAATCTGTGAGAAATTAAAATAATTCCATCATATATTTTGAAGCCAACACAATGGGTATATATACTTTGTTACAAGCATGTAAGAAATTTGGAAGGTCAGTTCGATACTGGGCTGCAAGTTGTCTCACATTTCTGAAAGCCTGTAATGGCAGTCATAAGTACACAAAAGCAGAGCAAGTTGGACCCAGACAGAATCTTATTCCTGGTCTCTCACTTCTTTGCTACATTACCTTGAGATCATAGCTTGGAGAAATGTTCCTGGTACTTCTAGATCCTTTTGTGTCATGTGATCCATGGTTATTCACTTACTTCCTGGCATTACTGAGAAAGAGAACTTCACTCTATGGTTAATGCAGTGTCAGCTATCCAGCAATCACACAATAAATGGTAGGTTTCTTCCTTAATTTTACATGTGATTTTAGTTGAAAATCTAATGTGAGTTCATGTTGACTTTCTGACTTTTGATACTGGGGAGATATTACCTTAATGATACCTTGAAAACCTGGGTCAGTAGGGTTGATCTCCTAATGCATCTGATCATAATTTCCACTTGTAATGAAAAGATATGTGCTCCTGACCTGACTTATTTTTCTGAACCTAGATGATTTGATTCCACTTTCAAATGAGTTAAGTGTTCTTTGCTGTCCCCTTAGAAAACAGACACAGTCTAAGCATTCATTTGTGGTTTAATGACATGGTTTTATTATCAGAAATTAGGGGTATCTTTTAGAGGAAACAGGCACTTCTATATAATTACTGTTAGAAATAATGATCTAAAATGAAGTATTCCAAGGTCAAAATTATTTGGATAAGTGTCCTTCAGTGCAGAGTTAACAGCTGCATATAACAAATCAATCTATTCAATTACCTGGAAGTACCTTTGGTAACCCCTTTAAAGGATTGAACCTGACCAGTGCATTATCACAAGTTACACATGCTCTCACTGTTTCAATCAGAAGAGGAAGTTAGTAGCACTTCTACTTTTTTTTTCAAGTAACAATATTTCAGCATGTTTTTTTAAGAGAAGAAAAGTCTTGACACTCAATGACTGATTTGTCATTTTGTTAAATTGAACTTTTCCTTGGTTTTGGACCTACTCACCCTCAATGCTTTGATATCTTTTCTATGACTGGAAGGGTTGCTCAACGATGTGACCCTCACTAGACTGGTGGTAAAGTCAGATGTAGACTCTCCTGATTGGTGACACAGACCACCACTTAATATATCTAATACTTGCAGGATTTTTCACTAATGTTCAGAGAAAGCCATTGGTGGTTAATCTGCTTGACCGGGTATGTTAAATTTCACCCATGGATAAAATCGACCTATCAAAAACTGTCCTATGCGTATGTATGTACTATACTGAATAAATAGATTATTTGATTACCTGTGAATAAAATTGATAATCTATTTAAATAATTAAACCTGTAGTGTTCTCCATAATCACTTACTTGCACTTAATGGTAATTCAGGTTCATGATATTAAGTAACTCCGAGTAAATAAGTAAGTTGCTCCTCTGAAGTTTCTTTGAAGATATTAGTCATAGCACATGACATTCATTTAAGAGAATATCTCACCTCCCAATTTTAGGAGGTAATTCATTCCTTGGAGCTGTTTACATGTTTTTCTCTGTTGGTGAAATTAAACCATATAACTGATGACATTTCTCCTTTATTGTGGTTACTACAGTTCATAATAGAGAGACAAACTGAGGTGAGAGAAGCAAAATTGAACTTTACTTATGATTAATACTATTCCCTAAAGAAAAATACAGTCTCTGGCAGCTGAGGAGAAAGCCTTAGAAAAGGCTAGCTGCGTTCAGCCCGGTATTGGAGTTCAACATTCCCAAAGCATGAAAAATATTTTGTTGTGTTTTGTAGCCACATATTTATAGTCTTTTGTTACAACACCTCTAGAAAACTGACAAATTTTCTTGGTTTGCTGACTCCTAATCCCATAACCAGTATTATGGCCCAACATAATGGGATCACGGATGTGTTAGGAATATGTTCTTGTTATGTTTAATTTTCCACTTGACACTGCCTAGGGTAATATGAGACTAGAACCACTTTTGTGATATTTCCCAGAGCATATTGGATATTTCACAAGACTTTGGGGGATTTTTCTTGATTATTAATCAATGAAGGTGGTCCCAGTCTACCACAGGCAACCCTATTTCTTAGGTGAATGGCCTTGGGCTGTATAAATCTGGAAGTATGGGAATATGAATAAGCCAGCCAACAGTGCTCCTCAGTAGATTCTACTGCAAGAGTCTTTTTAACTTCCTACCATGACATACATACATACATACATACACACACACACACACCCATACACACACACACATATATATATATACACACACATATATATATAATTATTTTATATATTGATCTCAGTTCCTTCTCCATCCCATGTCCCCCAACCCTCCTATTGTCCCATTCATCTCATCTCCACTCCACAGGGTGGGTGGTACCTTCCAGGAGGGATCATCAAAATCTGTCTCCTATCTCTGGACTAAGAGACTATCTCTCCATGGGGAATGTGTCCCAAATTCCTTTCATGCACCAGGGATACATCCTGGTTCTACTGTCAGAAATCCCTTAGAATGTTCAGGATTTCAAACTGAGATCCATGTTCAAGGAGTCTGAGTTGGTCCAATGCTGGTTTCTCAGCTATCAGTTTGGCCATCAATGAGCCTCCCCTTCTCCTTTTTCATAGCAGCACTATTTGTAATAGCAAGAACCTGAAAGCAACCTAGATGTCCCTCAATTGAAGAATGGATAATGAAGATGTGGCACATGTACACAATGGAATGCTACTCTGAAGAAAAAAATTAATGGTATCTTGAAATTCGCAGGCAAGTGGATGAAACTTGAAGAAACCATCCTGAATGAGGTAACCCAGTCACAAAAAAAAGAGGAACACAGTATGTACTCACTTATATATGGATTTTAGACCTAGAGCAAAGGATCACCAGCCTATAATTCACACCACCAGAGGAACTAGGATACAAGGTGTATTCTAAGAGATTCATATAAAGTCCCTCACCGAACCGGGAAGGGAAAAGTCCCCCAGAGCTCAAGGGAAGTGGGGGGGGCAGCAAATGCAGAGAGAAGTAGGACAAAACGAGGGGGAGGAAAGGAAAACACATGCGACCAGGAAGATTGAGCCCAGTTAGGAATAGAATACAGGAGAGAGAGAGAGAGAGAGAGAGAGAGAGAGAGAGAGAGAGAGAGAGAGAGAGAGCCAATATTGGTTTGAAGATAATTGAATCCAAAGAAAGGTCTAGAGAACTACAAGACTGCCACCAACTAACAATTTGAGCATCTGTGGAAAGGCAACCATAAATGCCCTTCCTGGATAGTGAGATCAACAACTAACTTATCCGTGGAGCCCTCATCTAATACCTGTTGGAAACAGGAGCAAACACCCATACCTAAACACTGAGTTGAACTAGAACCCATATGCAGATGGAGAGAACAAGACCAGGTGGCAGAAACACATAGAGACAGCTGACCTGAACAAGGAGGAGCTAACAGGCCCCCAGACTGATAGCTGGGAAGCCAGCATGGGACTGACTCAGGCCCCCCTGAATATGGGTCTCAGCCAGAAGGACTGAGCAGTCTAAGGGACCTCAGACAGTGGAGCCAATATGTATCCCTGGTGCACAAAAAGACTTTGCGAACACATCCCCCATGGAGGGATAACTGCCTTAACCTAGAGACAGGAGAGAAGCCCTAGTTCCTACTTCATATGACCTGTCAGATCTAGATTACCCACCTGGATGACATTCCCCTACATATGGCATTGGGGGTGGGGGGATGGGAGGGGAGGGTGGTTAGGGTGCATGTGAGAGGGCAGAGAGTGTAAAAGGGAGGGAGGGTGGGAGAGGGAGAAGGAAGTGGGATCGACATGTTAAATAATAAATTAAAAAAAAATGCTTTGCCTCCAAAATTTAAGTTCAAGGACAAGTTACTTGGGAAAAGGATTTCTGTTTTTGTTTCCACAGAAAATGAAAAGCTGTGGATTGAAAAATGTGGTTTGATCAAGCCAGACCACCTGAAACAGAGTATCAGGTGATCCTACATTCAAAACAGGTGGACAAAGCAGCCTTGCAGACTACAGCCAGGATTTCTGCATCTTCTTAGAATCCCTAGACGAATCTTCATTTAGTGTATGAAAGTAATTTGAAAATGGCTGCAAATATATGAATAATAGCATCATTTTCAATTTACTTAAAATTTTTTTAAAAGGGTGTTAATTCACTCTAGGTAAAGCCTTTAGCAGTATTAACAGCCATTGGATATATATGGGAGAAAGGGCCTAAGGGTAGAACATACACAGATTCCTTGCCATTGAGCAATAC
Organism: Phodopus roborovskii; assembly: GCF_943737965.1. Lineage (NCBI taxonomy): Eukaryota > Metazoa > Chordata > Mammalia > Rodentia > Cricetidae > Phodopus > Phodopus roborovskii. Next base: position 14,706,382 of record NW_026126485.1, on the reverse strand, counting down.
CCTTGCAAGCCGATCAGGAGCCTACTGGGAAAATATCGTGAGGTCAAAAGCAATGAGGATGTAGGTAGAATAATCTGGGAACTTACAGGGGTTGTTCATGGCAGCACACACTGATGCAGGGTGCACATGGGTCAAACCATACTGACTTCAGTTACCAAGCCCACTGGCTACTACTATCCATGAGCTTCCCATCTTCATTAGAGCATATCTAATGTAGAGTACTTGATATCACTGCTCTTGAAAATATCAAATGTGACTTGGGTTAAGATACTGGGATATATAGTAGTTATTTCTTACATTGATAGGAGTCTATTTCTTCTCTTCAGATATGGGTTTGCCTCTACTACAACCCCAATCAAAGGTCATAGGATCTCATGTCATCTAAGATGAGACCATGATACCAATTATACACTGAAGGTGCTTGAGGAATACAGTTGCTTGGGATTCATTGGCAGTAAGGCACACTACAGGAGACACAGATTTGTATATCTTCCCCACCTTCCTTCCCAAATGTGACTAATAAATCTTCCTCAGCTGACAGAGAATAGAAAAGGGGCACTGTGACAGAACTCTCCATTTCATGGAGGCCTCATAACTCAAGCACACCAAATAAAAATGCTCTCATGCACTCTGGTGACAAGGGAAATTTTCACTTGTTGGTTTAGATGCATCTCCTTAGAGATGAGAATAGATTCATTGGTATTAGTTGCAAAGGAGGGCATGCTGTATCATATTCCTGAAGACCGTGAGATTCTCTGGGGTTAAGGAGATTCATATGTCTCCCTAACACTGATTTCTGCACTGAGAGCTTTGTACTTAATTATCTCATCCACATTACTAGGCAAGGCAGGATGATGTGCCTTGATTTAAATATACGATTCTAATGAAAGAATGAGTGACTAATTTAAGTACACAATAGATTCTTATTGTTCTTCAATACAGTATTATAATCTCCAGAGATCCACTCTAGTCTGATAAATACATCACATCAATAATGCAATGTCAAGGCCATTAATAGTTTCTATCACGTTTAAATTGTGCACTCTATCTGCTCAGAGCATTTCTGGGATTTCATGATAGCATCCCCATGGGGTATGGGTACTAGTACTGGCATGCTAATGAAAATATATCATAGAAAAATTGCTTTTTACATTTTTCTTTGTTTGAATAAGACATAATTCTGTGGTGTTTAGAGAACCCATTCTAAAAATTCCTAGTTCACTTTACTGATAATAATTATGTAAATAATAAATTATATGTGATATTCAATAGAGGAGTAATGACATAATCCTACTTGTAGACGTAAATACTGACCATCAGTATTTTCAGAAGATTGAAAGCATCTCATGGTTAACAAGACAAGAGTTACAGCTTGTGAAAATCTTTTACTATAGCAAGCATTCTATCCTTACATTTTATTGTCAGGAACATGATGTGGTTGTTATCACTTACCAATCTAGTGATTTATTTTTCATATTATAGTCTTTCCAAAATTGCCAAATAAAAGGTCCGATGGATCATTGGTACATAACATAATCTTTTAGAATGTAGTTTATTTGAAGTTTGGAAAACTTCAGTGTCACTGTATTTTGTCGTAAAGATGAAGGATGATAGCCACTACTGCTGCTTCTACCAAAGAAAATGCTATCTTTTCCTTTCTTACTGAACACAGGAAAGTATGCTGAACTAAGTAAAAATGATAATCTTTGCCTATGTCTGTACATAAAAATTTAAATGGATATTTTAAACCATCTGTGCTGTAGTTTTTGTGACTATGTCAATAGTTGTTATGTGACAATGTTTGGTCAACTCAATATTTGCTACATATCTTGGAGCCTATTTTCTTTTATTGTTGTTGTTGGTTTCTTAGTTTGATTGTTTTTGTTAAAGCTCAATAACATCAATAATGTGTTGTTTAAAGAAAAAAGGTGCAGAATCCTAAATATAGTTTTGTTTTATCTTTAAAATACCTCCAACTGTGAACTGATTTCATGGAGTCAGTGTAAAAAGATGCTATAGATTCTTTTTTTGAACACTGAGTCCAATCTGTTTTGGAAAGTCATTGAAAATGCTATAGGTGCAAAGTGGATGGGGCATGACTTCCATTTTGACAGACTGCTCAACTTCCTTTCACTTCTCCACTTCCTGACCCTGGGCAAAATAGCTGTCTTATGTTCCTCCTGCATGCCTTCCCTACCATGATAAACTATCTTTTCTCAAATTGTGAGCCAAAATAAACTCCTCTTGTTTAGTATTTGTTTATTTCAATGAGAAAAGTATCTAAAAGATTAGCATGAAATTATGTTTAAAAAATAGTGCTTAGTTTTTCTGTTAAGAATCTTATTTTATCTGTCAATAACATTTTGCCGTGAGCATAATAGAAAATAATCACATATTGTAATTTGTCATTTCCTCACAGATTAAGAGGATGTGTTGTTCTTGCAGCAGGATCCAAGTTAGGGTCCCAACACCCACATGATGGGTCTTAGAAACTCCTGCAACTCCAGCATAATGGATCTGATACCCTCTTTTGGCCTCTGTGTGCCAATCACACCATACACACAAATAGACAAATCTTTCCAAATAGCAATTCTATTCAATAATAATAGTAACAATAAGGTGGATTGCTAGTCATTATATATATATATATATATATATATATATATATATATATATATATATATATTGTTTCTTATATAGTATCATAATAGTTTTAACATTTTAGATTATAAGGGACATCTTGGTATTTACATATACAACATATAAATAATGGTCCATGTAAAGTTCCTTTATTTAAAACTGGAAAAATGGAATTTAATTGTGATTTATGTTTAACAGCATTGTTTTCACACCTACAAGACAGCCCAAATAACATATAATGTTTCTCTGCTCTCCACATTTTATAACACATCTGTACACATGAACTGTTCTCCTCTTAAACTTTTGGTCCACACTAGTTTTGTTCATTTTAATTCAAAGCATGCTATTCATAAATAACCTATAAATTAAGATTTTCCTACATTCTGGTCTCTTTGTCACTGCAAGATAATCAGATGTGGTTCATTAAATTAATAATTATTCACATCTTAAGCTACTTCCCCAATTTATGTGATTCCTTAATTTTCTCCCTAAAGGATGTCTGCAGATTTCTCAAATGTCTGTATCTGTGAAAATTTTATTAAGATACCTTGTAACATCTCTCAGAAATGTTAATTAATCTGTTATTTACAGTGATTTTCTGGCAAATGTGTTTGTCATGATATTTTACTGTTTCTAAGTCTGAAGCATAAACAGTTATCTAATTAAAAGTCCTTGAACTTTTTTCCCCCTGAATAAAGACACTCCTTCTTTAATGTACAAGCTCATTTCCTAATAAGTTTTATATTATCCCAAGAATATATTAATTAAAATGCATAATATGGTGCCTATAAATCATTACTTTCTAAATTATATATGGAAAAAAATCAAAACTACTATTTATTATAAACTGAGTAGACAATGAAATTATTATTTACTTTAAGATATTTTAACATCCTGAGATTTTAGAGATAGTGATATTTTGAAATAAAGTGTTAGAAGTCAAAAATTAATTTCCAGAAAATCAAGAAAGAAGTTTAATCAAAGAAGAATTTACAGGCAAAAAGTTCCATTTCATGGTTGATAAGATTTCAGAAAGTGTTACAGAATTAAAGACATTATAAGTCATCATAAAAGTTGATATGTAAGACTTCCATAAAATTAAACCTGCTGTGTGAATAATGCTGCTGAAAGAATGACAAAAGGATCAATCGGGAGAAAATATTTGCAAAAGTCATATCTGTTAAAATTTGTTTCTAAAATACAAAATTCTAAAATCCTAACAACAAAATGAATAATCTAGTGGAAGACTGAGTAAGAGCTATACACAGAAATCCCAACAAAGAAGACCCATAAAAGGATAATAGCTATATGAATGGATGTTTAATATTATGCTTTATTTATGAATTAACAGAAGATATCACTACCCACCTATTAAGACAACTAAAGTCCAAATTACTAATAAAAATAAATACAAAGGATTACAGAGAAATAGAAAATGCTGCTAACTGCTCATTGGATTGAAAATTATATAGGCATTTTGAAAGATGATGAAGGAAAATGTCCTTACTATAAGATCTTCCTAATGCTCACCTAGGCATTTATTGAAGTGAGTTACATAAGAACCTACATGTGATTTTTTAATTTATCTATATTACATTTATCCATAACCACTATAACCAGAAACCACAAGGTTTTATTATAAAATTTAATAATGTATAGATAGACTATAGATATATCTTTACACTTGAATATTATTTAGTTATGAATTTATAATTATCAATCCATAAAAAGATATATGTGAACCTACATGAAAATTGCTTCTAGTATAGACTATAATAAATTCTACATACTGTAAGGTGTTTTATATAAAATTCAGAAATGTCCAAAATTATAGTGAAAATATAAATTTCATCAGTGATATGGTTTTTTTGGCGATGGGGCAAGTAAATTAGTAAATCACAGAAGAAAGTTTTTATAGAAGGAAACTTCTGTGTAGTTCAATAATTGTTGAGAAGTGACTCTGTGATTGTCACAATCTATAGACAGAGTTAACACAAATGGTAAACCTTATTTTGTGAAGTTCAAAATGTGTGTTTGATCCTAGGGCTTGGGCAGGAAATGCACAAAATGAATCTAGAACATTTTAGAATAAAGTAAAAAGTTAGCTGTATATAAAATAACAAACAAAAAGAAACCAGTCAATGATGCTATGCCAGGGATACATAGGGTCCAATCTGGAAACTCCAGATAGTTGAAGGTGAAAGAATTTGACAACAAATGAAGTATATAATCATAGAACCAATGAGATGGCTCACAAATAAATTCACTTGATTCCAAGCCAGGCTGAGTTTGATACCCAGCCCTGCATGATAGAAGGGTGAATCAACTCCTATGAATTGTCCTCTGACTTCCACAGGAAAAGCACAGCAGCTACATTCTTCCACTCACCACCTGCATACTGAATAATTAAAAGAGAAAACAAGTGCAAGAGGAGCATGTGATATTAACCCAATTTGCAATATGTATGTACAATTACATGCTGACATAAATATTAGTAGGTGAATGAAAAAGAAAACAGAACCCCCATGCATCACAAACAAATTCTAAATGTAGGTGATGTGTTTAGGGAAGGGCAAATGAACACTCACTCTTTTAGTTTGAACTATACTAAGTGAGGACTAAAAGGCAATTTGAGTGTGTGTGTGTGTGTGTGTGTGTGTGTGTGTATGCGTGTTTTACAACCTAAAACTAATAATATATTTCTCAGTCAAAAGGTTAAGACCTAGTTCAACAGAAATACATTGTGCTTGTAGAGAGTACCTATCATAATATAATAAAAAGTTACCCTTAATTATTATGTTATTTCACTTAAAATCTCAGAATCACACTTTGGCTATGAAAAAAAGGATTATAATATGTCAGAACAAGTTCCTGATTAATACTACTCAAAACTGTCATATCATGGAAAGAAGAATTCTGAAGAAATTGTATAAGTGAAAACATGATGTGTCAGAATACATGGCAATATAACACAATCTGGATTTTGGTTGAACTTGAACTCTTTATTTATTTTTGTTCATTCATCCATTTATTTATTTGTTTATTTGTGTACCTTTCACATCATGTATCTTGATCACATTCATTTCCAGGAAAGAATATATGAAAAAGCAAACGAGGTCCTAGAAGTTGGTCAGCAGCACCTGTAACTAGGCCACTCTACCACTCCTGCCACCTGTTGGACTCTGGAAACAACAACTCCTTCTCCACCCCACACACCCACTTTACCCATTCATCACCTGCAGCATCAGCAACCCCCAGAAACACAGGTATTATCTGTCCCCATTGGAGGAAAAGATGAGTGACTGGTCTCTTCCCTGTCCAGATCTGCTTTTGAGGCCCTAGGCACTGGGGCAATCTTGTGATGGGGCATCTCCCATCACAGCCCCAGCAGCAAGTCATCAGGTAAGACTCCTGTAGACAGTCCTCTCCACCACTCCTGCTACCTGTTGGACTCTGCAATTTACAAGTCCACTCTGCCCCCCCCCAGACCCAGAAAATCCATCCCTTCCAACAATCCCCCAATGCATCAACATCCCCTGGAGACAGAGATACAACCTGCACCTATTGGAGGAAGAGCCACAGCAGTTGGTAAGAAGAGGCTCCAAGAGTCATAGCCACTACCTGCACCAAATGGAAGATGAGATAGGTAGATATCAGTGTAAGAATACATTCACCAACATAAAGATCAATATGGGAACAAAAGTAATGGTTCTATAACAGCAAGACTTGAACAACCCAATAGAGATGAAGCATAAGGAAATGACTATAAATTAACTTAATGAAGATGATAGAGATTCTTAAAGAGGAAATGGAAATTTCCTTTAAAGAAATCAAGAAATAAAAAAATGGAAGAAATCAATAAATCCATTAAAGAAAGTCAAGAAATAAACAATCAAACAGGTGAAGGAAATAACACAAGACTTTAAAATTGAAATAGATGCAATTAAGAAACCACAAACCAAGGGAATTCTGGAATTGAAAAATCTGGGTAAGTAAATAGGAACTACAGATGCAAGCAGGACCATCAGAATGCAAGAGATGGAAGAGAGAATCTCAGAGGCTAAGCATACAACAGAGAACATACATTTATCAGTCAAAGAAAACATTAAATCTATCAAAGTCTTAGGAAATTGGGGACACCATAAAAAGATCAAACCTAAGAATAATATGGATAGAAGGAGAAGAATACCAGCTCAAAGACACAGAAAAAATATTTAACAAAATCATAGAAGAAAACTTTTCCAACCTAAAGAAGGACACATCTATGAAGATACAAGAAGCTTACAGAACACCAAATAGACTGGAGCCCTTCCCAAAATAGTACTCTTCTTGCATAATAATCAAGACACTAAACATTCAGGACAAAGAATATTAAAAGATACAAAGTAAAAAGTCCATGTAACATATAAAATCGGACCCATCAGAATAACACCCAACTTCTGCAGACTCTGAATGTCAGAAGGCCCTAAACATATTATCCAGACACTAAGAGACTATGGATCCATGTCAGATGACTATACCCAGAAAAAATTTCCATCACAATAGATGGATAAAACAAGATATTCCATGACAAACCTAGATTGAAACAATACTTTTACACTAATCCAGCCCTACAGAAAGTACTAGAAGAAAAACTTCAAACCAAGGAAGTTAGCTACACCCACAAAAACACAAACAATTTGATAATCCCACACCAGCAAATCCCAAGAAATGAAATGCGCACACACTACCACCACCACCACCAAAACCAAAAAATAACAGGAATTAACAACACTGGTCATTAATATCCCTGAATATCAATGGGCTCAACTGGCCTATAAAAAGACACATGCTAACAGAATGGATATGAAAACAAGAGCTGTCCTGCTGCATACAAGAAACATACCTCAACTTTAAAGACAGACATTACTTCAGAGTGAAAGGTTGGGAACAGAGTTCCCAATCAAATGGGCCTAACAATAAAGCTGTTGCAGCTATCCCAATCTCTAATAAAATAGACTTCAAAGTAAAATTAATCAAGAGATGGAAAAGGACATTTCATAATTATCACAGGAAATTGTATCAAGATTAAATCTTGATTCTTAACATTTATGTCTATAACATGGAAAATAAAAGCCCTGGAGACTGATATTGGAGTTCAGGCTTCAAGTTAAAGATCAGAAAAGCAAAGCAGCCAGCCACTAGCTCGTGGCTGATAGGCAATCTTGGCTACACCAAACCTCAGACTATAATCCTAGACTGCTCTTCTCTGCTCAGCTTGGCTGCAGAACCCTGAGACTAAATGTAAGCTCTTAGACCTTGCTCCTTATATACTTCCCTAATGCTGGGATTAAAGGTGTGTGGTCCCAGTTGCTGAGATCAAAGACACAAGCTCTGTTACTATTCACTCTTGTGTAGACCATGGTAGCCTTAAACTAACAGAGATACTTAATCCTGAGTCCTGGGAGTAAAGGTGTATATGACCACTGCCTGATTTCTATAGCTTAAGGCTGACTTTGTTTTCTGATCCTCAGACAACCTTTAATTAATATATCACCACTGCTGGTGGGAATACAAACTTGTACAGCGTTTTCAGAAATCAGTATGGCTATTTCTCAGAAAACTTGGAATCATTTTACCTCAAAACCCAGCAATACCACTCATGGATATATAAGCAAAAATGATCAAACATACTACAAGGACACTTTCTCAAGTATATGCATAGTAGCATTATTCATAATAGCCATAACATGTAAACAATCTTGATGCCCCCTCAAGTGAAGAATGGATTAAGAAAACATGGTACATTTGTACAATGGATTATTACTGAACATGACATGAAATTTGCAGGCAAATGGATGGAATTAGAAAAAAAAGTCATCCTAAGTGAGATAACCCAGACCCAGAAAGATAAACATGGTATGTAATCACTCATAAATCTATATTAGATGTAAATCAAAGGATAAGAAAGCTACAATCCACATCACCAGAAAAAACTATGTAACAAGGAGGATCCTAAGAAAGTTGCATGGATTGCCCTGGGAAGGTGAAATAGATGACATCTCCTGGATAACCTGGGGGCAGGTAGGAGTAGAGGGGAGCATATAGAAAATGAGGACATGGGGGAATAGGATGGATGAGTTGGGAGAAAGATGAAGAGGTAGAGCAAGAAAAGAGATAATATGGGAACCATTATGAAGTTAGGGAGAAAACTTGTACTAGAGAAATGCCCAGGGATCCACAAGGATGACCCCAGCTAATACTAGCAATAGTAGAGAAGGTGAGTGAAGTGGCCTTCTCCAATAATTGGTAATTACCCTAACTGTTCATGGAACTTCCATTCAGTAACTGATGGAAGCTAATATAGAGATCCATAGCCAAGCACTGGACCAAGTGCTGGAAGACCAGTTGAAGAGAGGGGGAGGGATCATATGAGCAAAGGGGTTTCAATGTCATGACAGGGAAACACACAGAGAAAACTGACCAAGCTCATGAGAAGCCATGGACACTCAACTGATAGGGAGCCTGAATGGACTGGACTTGTCCATGTGTATATGTGGTAGACAGTTTATTGGTCTGTTTGTTGGGGCCCTGGCAATAGGACCAGGATCTATCCTTGATCATGACCTGTCTTTTTAGAGCCACTTCCCTATGTGGAATTCCTTGTTCACCTTGATGTGGGGGGTAGGCATGTTGGTCCTGCCTCAGCTTCATGTGCCAGGCTTTGTTGACTCTCCATGGCAAAACTTATTCTCAGGAGTAGATAGGGGGTGTGATGGCAGAAGTGAGAACCATGGAGGAGAGAGAGGGGAAACTGGTTGGTATGTGAAATGAATAAAAAACTTAAAACAAAAATTAAAAATTAATGCAAAACAAAAAAAAGTAAATGAAATTTGGGTAAAATGAAATTTGAAAATAATGCTTAAATATGCTTCATTTATTATTATAAACATAACATATGCTATTACTTAGTATTATCAGGTGTGTATAAGGTACGTTAGGTACACACATCCATGGCATATGTGTGGAGGTCTGAGGATAATTTTGTGCAGTTAATGCTATCCTTTCATCTTTACGTGGCTTCTGGAAATGGAAGACATGCTTCTAGGCTTCATGGTTAGCACCTTTACCATTGTTCCATCATTTAGGGTGGGGCCTAGGCCAGTGTCTCTAGGCTAAGGTAGTATCACTCCATGGGAAATTGTCCCCCCAAATTGTGCACTACAGATACATCCTGGTTCCACTGCCAGAGGCCCCATAGGCTGCCCAGTCCTCCTAGCTGACACCCATGTTCAGGGGGCCTGGTTTGGTTCTATGTTGGTTCTCCAGCTATCAGACTGGTGTTCAGGAGCTCCCACTTGTTCAGGTCACCTGTTTCTGTTGGTTTCTCCACCCTGGTCTTGATCCCTTTGCTCATCACTTCTCCCTTTCTACAACTGGATTGCAGGAGTTAGGCTCAGTGCTTAGCTGTGGGTGTCAGCTTTGGCTTCCATTAGCTATTGGATGAAGGCTCTATGATGGCATATAAGGTAGACATCAATCTCATTATCAGGGAAGGGCATTTAAGGTAGCCTCTCCACTATTGCTTAGATTCTTAGTTGGAGTCATGCTTTTGTATCTCTGTATAATTCCCTGGTGCCAGATTTCTCTTGAAACCTATAATGGCTCCCTCTATTGATCTCTCTCTCTCCTCTCTCTCTTTCTCTCTCTCTCTCTCTCTTTTTTTTTTTTTTTTTTTTTTTTTTTTTTTTTGCTCTCCTCTATTAATCTCCCCACTCAATCTTTCTGATCCCTCATGGTCTCTCCCCTCTCCTCTTTCTCTTACCACCCTTCCCCTCCCCCATGCTTCCAATTTTCACACCAGTAGGAGGCAGAGGCAGAAGGATCATGACTTTGAGGCCAGCCAGGTCTACACATTTTGAGGATTTTCTACATACAGGCAAATAGATGAAATTTATCTTTGAAGGCTTTCACTGCATCAGCTTCATTTCAGCATATTTTTAGTTGGATGTATTTACTGTCTGACTTCGGCCCTCCTGCTCTCCTTCCCCTAAGATACCCAGTATTTACTGAAATTACCTAGTTGTGCCTCATGAAAACCTTTACTTCATGATTTTCCTCCATACAGATTGTCTATTCTTTTTTCCCCATTTCAAACTCCTGATAGGTTGTTCTTTCTTTCTTGGAATTTAAGTATGATGTCATTATGTGCAATTTTTAAGGTAGTATCTTTACTTCTCTGTTTAACCTGTGAGATCCTTAGAGGGATGAATGTTTTAGTATAGAATCAGCCATTAATTACCAAATAGTTCATCTCTGTGTCCTTGCCATCTCTCTTCTTTGGATATTCAAATTAAATTCATAGCAGGGCTTGTGTATCATAGGATGTGAAATATTTTCTTTTCTACTCTGAGCTCAAATGGGGAATGATTTATTTTACCTTGCTTATTCTTTGTGTTTTTTTTTTTCTTCCCCAACTTTCTGTTGACTTTAGGTGAATATCCTCAAATGTGCTTATTTTACCTCTTATGCCTGTTAATTTAAATCATTTGTGTACAAGTATATCATTTCCTGTTTTATTGGTTTCAGTTCATTCTGCTCAAATATGACTTACTTTTTTTTACTGTGGCTTTATGTCTGGATATTCATTCTTTGGAATTATATGTTTATGCTATAAGATTTAATATTTCTCAGGAAATAACTAAAATTTTAATCTATAATCGATTTACTTGGAATTAATGCAACTTACAAACAAATAGTTTCTCAGGAGGACTTTCAGAACACAGAAATGTACAAATCTTATCCACAGTCTTTATTCAAATCCAGATGATTCATTGCCTATTTAAATGATAGTAGGTCATTTAAGTATTCCCCAAATGGTGTGTCCAGAAATGGCTTTTTACATGGGCTAGTCTCATTGATGTGGTTATTTTCTGATGCTGTGTGCAACACTCTAGTTTAAATCACATATCACATGTCACTCTTTTGCTTTTGCACATTGTACATCATTAGCTACCTCTTTGAAAAAATAGTAACACCTTCAGGATTGTGTGACTACATAGTCTACTAACTCCTGACCATCAGGAACTGACCTTATTGCTCTGATAAATAATAAAAGTGTTAATTTACCAACGTTCCCACTGATGAGCATTAAAATTACACCACTTTAAACTCACATGTGTGTTTCAGTAATGTTCTTGAGGACCACTACTTCATGGCCCCTTGGAAGTCTGAGGAAACTGAAGGAATAATATTACTGTAATGCATCACAAGATCTACTATAGGGTATTAGTACAAAAGAGATTTTAATTCAATTGTAACAAATCTAGCAAAGATAAATAATAAGAAAACAAATTACCTGGATGGGTTCAAGGGAAAAAAAAAAAAAGAATCTACAAATATGGATAGAAATCTGGTCAGGAGTGACTCTATGCATGGGAAGATGGTTAAAATTTACTTGCAAGAAGGGACACATGTAAAGATAACCAAAAAGAACAATGTGTGTGTGAAAATACAATAAGAAAAACTTACTTTGTATTGTGATTTTAAAAACAAATGAAAGAACTAAGGATGTTTTGAATGCTGCTTGACAGAATGGGACCCATTTTAGGAAAAGTTTTCTCAGTATTGGATTGAGAAAGATGTGACACTTCTTAACATTTTTAAATATTTTGTAAAAACTTTCTTTTATGTAAGCACATGACAACACATTCTAGACATGAACTTTCTCTAAAATACATTCATTTTGGGGGAAATATATATATATATATATATATATATATATATATATATATATATACTTAAAAGCTATTGACTTTTAAGAAAAACATAATTTTCTGTTTTGGGTCAGTAATGGCTTAGGAAAGAAGTGTGTTTTTATGAAGAATAAGTAGCTCCATTCACGGTATCTAGGGTGGCATGGTCCTTACAATGAGTTTGTGTAGGATTCCACAAGTTGGTATTAATTTTCAACCTTGATTCATCATTATGCTGGAAATGAAGCCTTAAAACTATATTGAAAAGAGTATATATATATATATATATATATATATATATATATATATATACATATATATATATATATGAAATCATTGCTATCTGCTAATAAGCCTTTTTGTAGTTTACTGAATGATTATATTAATATAAAAACAATACATAATCTCACACTAACCAGTCAGAATATAATATACTAGGTGCCTTACTATTTTAGCAACAAAAGTTTTTAGAATAAATAAATTGCAGGTAGTAATTGCTCTAATATATATCCTTTTATAGCTATAACCACACTTGTTTTTGCAATAATATTAAATAACTTTAGTTAGTGCATTTAATATTTCAGGTTTTTAAAATTGGCTGTGACCCATGGAAAGTGTGTTGTACAATGGTAATATAAGGAAACAGAAATTGAGCAGGATATGTTTTCAAAAAGATAGTATTGGGAGTTTTCTTTTAGTGTTTATGACTGACATTATAAAGTCCTGAAAGATGTACTGAATTGGGATTCAGTGAAGGAAGGTCTCTATATTTTTCCCTTCAGTGAAAGCTTAATTTTGAGAATTAATCACACTGAAGGGAAGTGCAGTGGAAAATAAAGAAAAAAAATGAGAACTGCAAACACCAATGATTCACTTGGAATGAAAGAAATAATGCAATCAAGGGCAATGGTCCTAGTTAACATGATAGCAAGCACCTGTGTGTGCCCTTCCAGAATCTTTCTAGTATAAGTTGTTGGTCTCTCTAAACTACCGACTTGATGACACTGAAGTAACACAATGTTTTTCACTTATATCTGTAACACTTACAGCATGGGTCAGTAGACAAGGTGTAGTGGTCACTTATAGTCTGTAAAAGAAAAGTGTTTAAGGTTGTGAAAATTCTTATGTAAGAAATATCTTTCATGTAAAGTCCCTCACAGAAGGGGGAAGGGACAAGTCCCCAAGAGCACAGGGGAAGTGGGGGGAGCAGTAAATGGAGAGAGAAGTAGGAGAAAGAGAAGGAGAGGAGAGGAAAGCACATGCCACTAGGAAGATTGAGTCAGGGTAGGAATAGAAGACAGGAGAGAAAGAGAGAGAGAGAGAGAGAGAGAGAGAGACAGAGAGAGGGAGAGAGAGCAGAAAAAGAAGAGAGAGAGGGGGGGGGGGGGGGGGGGACAGAGGGGGGAGGGGGAGCCCAAAAGAGGGAGCCAATATTGGTTTGAAGAGAAAACACCTAAAGAAAGGTCTAGAGACCTACAAGACTGCCGCCAACCAACAATTTGAGCAACTGTGGAAAGGCTACCATAAATGCCCTTCCCAGATAGTGAGATCAACAACTAAATTATCCATAGAGCTTTTATATAATATCTGTTGCAAACAGAAGCAAACACCCATACCAAAACGCTGAGTCAAACTAGAATCCAGATGCAGACAGAGAGGACAAGATCAGGTTGCAGAAACAAATAGAGACAGCTGACCTGAACAAGGTGGAGCTAACAGGCCCCAGACTGAGAGTTGGGAATCCAGCATGGGACTGACTCAAACCCCCTGAATATGGGTCTCAGCCAGAAGGGCTGAGCAGACTAAGGGACCTCAGACAGTGGAACCAGGATGTATTCCTGGTGCACAAAAGGCCTTGCAGACACATCCCCCATAGAGGGATACTTCCTTAACCTAGAGACAGGAGAGAAGTCCTAGTCCCTATTTCAAATGACTTGATAGATTTACATGACCCCACCTGGATGGCATTGCCCAACATGTGGAATTGTGGTGGGGGGATGGGAGGGGAAGGAGGTCAGGGTGCATGTGAGAGGGCAGAGAGGGTAAAAAAAAGGAGGGTGAGAGGGAGGGAAGAAGAGGGAACTGGGATCGATATGTAAATAATGAATTAAATAAATAAAACAGAGAAACACATTAGCATAAGACCCATAAAAAATGATGGCAACAAAATATGTTCTACCTGAGTGGTATAATTAAAGTTCAGCCTGCATGCTTCTCGAATATGTAACAAAGAAATGCATAGTAGTAGTCACCATAAAACTGGGAGATGTCCAATGTTAAATCCACAACTAGTGGGGAGGCTGAGGCATGTTGATGGCTAAGAGTTCCAAGCAGGCCTTGACTAAAGTGTGAAGGCCCTGTTAAATAGAAAAATAAAATAAAGAGAAAAGAAACATTATTTTAAAATTCTCTTAGCAGGAATTAGTGGTTTGAAAAATTAAATAGTATTAATTATTGAATATCATATAATCTTCAATATGAAAGGATATTTTCTACTGCTTACCTTTGTCAAAACCCTGAGAGTACCAGGGCATGAGAATAGATGGAAGAAAGCACACCTCTGTTTCCTTGCAAGGAAGAATCAATGTACACACACACACACACACACACACACACTTTCTACTGATTCTTCTATTGCTAAGAGGAAAACAAATAATGCAAGATCAACATTGCTGTTATTATATATATATTCTTCTTAGTGATTCAAATTTTCTCTTTGCCTTTTGGTTTGGCAATTAGTATCACCAGGAACTTAGTGCTCTCGTTGTAGCATTATCTATCTATTACAGATCAATCTCATAATTCAAAACAGATCAAGGAATACATGTAAAGAAAAGTGATGCTTATAAAAATCTCACTTTGCCAGGCAGTGGTACTGCACACCTTTAATCCCAACACTCCTGAGGCAGAGGCAGGAGGATCTCTGTAAATTTGAGACCAGCCTGATCTACAAGAGCTAGTTCCATGACAGCCTCCAAAGCCACAGAGAAGGCCTTTCTAGAAAAACAGAACAAAACAAAACAAAAAAAGAAAAAAATCTCACTTTGTTGAACATTAAGTAGCAGTGCAGTGTTAATGGGTCCATCCTGCACGTCTAGGACTATTTTGTTGTTAGCTTACAAAGAAACAATTAGAATTTTTAGATTAGGGGCAATTCCAACATAAATAGTCAGAGTAGTTAGAATGCATAGGGAGAAAAATTTCTAGAGCTTTTTCTGAGGCAATACAGCTGGTAAATAAGTCAAGGAGTCAAGGTTGAAGGTTCAGGCCTAATAGAGAATCTAACATTGCTAGTTTTCATAGAGCTCATGAAGCAAAACATATTCAAATGTCTCATGTGTCTTCAGGATGATGCCATCTTGCAAATGCTCAATAAAGGGTCTATGTGCTCTCACATTCTTTATTGAATGTAACATGTCGTGACAGGAAAGTTATTGACTGTCTATATATCAGCAGCTAGACTATTGCAGGCAAATGACTACATTTCTACCAATAGTACTGAGAGGGACACATTAACAGAATCACTTTACTGATGGGAAACATGAAGTTAGGACAGTTATATAACTTTCTAAGACCACATTATACTCAGTGTTGGAGCTATAATTTGAAGCCAAGTCTGACTATATAATTTAAATCTGTGGAAAGCACAGATGTCCAGTACATTCATGAATAATATAGGGATCTTTTTCTGTTTCTTGCCAAAAATTCAGCCATCCCACACTGATCTTACGATGACTGTTTTTATTTTAAATAAACAACTTATTTTAGATTTAAAATTGATTTGTGTCAAATAGACAGATGGTTCTTCTGCCATGACTGTCCATCGAAAAATTAAGAAGTACATGACATACCCTGCCTTATCCACATCATGATTCAAATTCTTAACCTTCCATTTACAACTTCCTTCCACCACCTCCACCCCCCACATATTATTGCATCCTGGTTATCTGACTGAGTGTAACATTAGTTAAGAAAATAACACAGTCTGAAAAGAGTTAGGAACTTTGGAAGGAATTCAACAGCTCCTAGCCTTGCCTGATTCATTACATAGACTTATTTTTAATGGCTCATTGGAAGGGGCAGTCAGAAACACTTTATTCTTCACACGATCTCTCCTATAGAAATGCTGGATTCATTTCTTGTGGGCTTAAGACAACAGGAGGTAAAATAATGATTAAGGATGTCCTAGCAGTCTTGACTGAGTTACTCCAACATGCCTGGGTCAACTGTGCCTGATGTTTTGTACTGGGAGATTATCTGATAAGGTACTTAGTGCACTCAAATTCTTGTGCTGACATTGCCCATCTCATGAACTACCTATTTACTGGAGTTATCTCCAATGGGAGTGATTTCAATAGGATGCTAATAGTGCTTGTGGCCTAGATCGCTGTCCCCAGTCTTCTTGTTGCTTGGCCAGGAAAATGTAGAAACTGCACTGTAGAAGGAATGTTACTTTTCTGGGAAACCAAAACCTGTAACAGAAAAAGCAAGAGAGTTCAGATAAATAGTTCCTACCATGCAAGCATAAGAATTTGAGTTCTGTCTCAAGACCCACATAAAAGTAGAGTGCCTAAATGAGTGCCTCAAACCAGAGCTGAGAGTCAAATATAGGTACTCTTGCACTGGTCAGACTAGCAAAATTTTTGAGCTTCAGATTCAGTGAGGGACTGTCTTGAAAATCAGGTGGAGCATGTGAGGAATTTGTAACTCCATCCACTCACAAACATCTGGCTACACATGTGAACTCTAACACACATACACATTATACACCACACCATCACACACAGAAACAAACAAACAAACACACACACACACACACACACACACACATACACCACGGTAGTGATCCATAACTGCCCTGCGAATCTGAGACCTCAGGATATGATTGTGCAGTAAGGATGTCACGGGAAAAGACCAGTTGCAGCATGAAAACACTTGCGGAATCTATAATTCCTTCTGTGGAAGAAGCTTTTTCTTTTCTCTTTTTTAGAAGAAATAATTCTGGGTTGAGCTTATTGTTCCTTGTAAAGGGTGAGCTTGTTCTTATAAGTCTTGTTAATGCCCCAAACCATTTCTGCATGCCCCTTACTTATTTTAAAACCTGAAATTTTGGACACACAGTGTATTTCCAAAAGTCTCTTATTTTTATTGTTGCATTCTGTCATAACTAGGACTTGTTGTTTTTGGAATTCTCCCTGTGTTTACCTTCCAGGAACTTACCAGAAGCCTAAGAGCAATGGGACATCATCATAATTTCTGTCACACAATGTGCCAGAATCAAATGGGTATTTGTTTGTTTTTTGCTTGTTTTTCAAGAAAATTATCTTAAGTGTTTTGTCATAGTGATTCTGACTGGGTAACATGGATAGTTCTCTGTAGTGGGATATTCACTTTGTCTCCTTCTGTGGCACTGACCACGCCCATTGGTGAGCCAGCATATTCCTGTCTAAAAGATAAACCCGAGTGTAAGCATCACCTTCCATACCCAACCCTAAATAACTAAAACCAACCCAATGAAGATGACTATTATCCCCAAATTCCAAGGGTCGGGAAAGGGGGTGTCATTATCTTAAGGTTACTGCCTGCTGAAATGGGTCGATGATTACTCCATAGGATCCTATAGGAAGAAAATTTTAGCAACCAAATTTCTCAACAGAACTGGCTGTGACATATGTAGCTAGTCACAGTGTGGCAGAAAATGCTTGACTATAGTTCTATTTGAAACTCTGACAAGGGTGTAATAAGAAGGTGCACCATTACAGCTAGCCAGTCATGAGTTGTCTCGAACAAAACAGTCTCAAACTGGTTTTAGGGCGATGTTTGTAGTCCAGATGCATCAGGTTGAGTCAAGTGGAAACGATGATGTGGGTCCCCATCTTCTTTCCAGAGAATTCAAAGACTGCTGTTAGGAATTGTTATTATTCCTTGTGGAAAACTTAAACATCAATATTAAAGTAAAATTTTCAAGTTTTAAGGTATGCATTAGGGAAAGGCAACAATAAGCATTAAAATGTATGTGAGAAAATTAGGATTTCAGAGAGAAAATTGCATATAAGAAATGAGTACCCAGATTTTGTTTTCTTCGGCCTTACACCAATTGGCTTCTTGATTTAAGGCAGAAACAGTGAATTTAATATTAACAACATGCTTGAATTTAGAGAAGGAAAGCCAAATCCAACTCCAAACCCAGCATTGGTTTGCATGAATTGGGACTTCAGGAATACTGGATGGTAAAGAGAAATAGATTTCTGTATAGAAATGGTTTAGTAGAATTAAATATTTTTACCATAAATCAGATTCATCTTCATTAAGTGATTGTTTCTGGAGAGTTGTCTTCTCTTCTGTAGGTACCTACATGTTCAGTGTCTTTTGGCTGTTTGAAGATAGGTTTTCTCTGTTTTCCTGTAAGAAAAAGAACAGAACACTTCCCCTGCCTTTAAGAGGACTCTGCATATCTCATGGGACCTAATGTGTTGGATGACATGTCATTTCTCTTCATTAGGGTGTTTCTCTTGTTCAACTTGGAAATGATTAACTTAGATGGTGTCCATAGTTTTTCTTCTCCTGTAGATACAAATATGAAAACCCTACCCCAATGTAACACATTTCGTGGATTCCTTTCTGAGGTCAATACATCCTTGAAGTGCCTGATTTAGATCAGAAGTTTTTTCTATTGTTCAGTGTCTTTCTGCTGCTGTTTTTCCTTTTTCATCAGCATTAAGAAAGTTTAATGTTAATAAAGCATTAAGTAATCTGTGTTTCGGTGTCTTGGTTCTTCCTGCCTGTTTATGGAGCATTTATTTTAAAGTACATTTGGATCTCTCAACCACTGCTTGTCCTGTAGGATTGTGTGGTATACCAGTTATGTGCTTTATGTTATAATACTCAAAAACTGTTTCAATTTGCTGGAGACATATGCTGGAGCATTGTCAGTTTTTATTTGTGCCCATAATGGCTATTACCTCCAATAGGTATGTGATAACAGAATCAGCCTTTTCAGAGCTCAGAGCAGTGGCCCATTGAAAACCTGAAAATGTATCTATAGTGTGATGTACATATTTTACTTTTCCAAATTCTGCAATGGGCGTGGTCAGTGCCACAGAAGTAGACAAAGTGAATATCCCACTACAGTTCTCCAAATACTCTCATGAAAGATCCTCTACATTACATGCTGTTATGCCAAAGCTGCATTTCTAAGTCGGTTTCCTTATGAGAAGGATATCTGTAAAAGATTATCATAGGATATTTTACAGTAGTGAGTGTTACTGTATTTTTATTATGGAAGTGTATACACTGATTTCCTTAGTATAGGATTACAGAGAACTATATACACACAAAACCACTGTCACAGGTGAGTATAATCCTAGAAAAATGTGAAGGGTGTTTGTAGATTTTACTATTGTTTATGCCCTAGGGATTGCCATTCAGATCTATCAACATCTCAGTTACATAACATGTCCAAATTTTAGTTTTGTTTCATGTTGGTGTTATTGAAAAACTACACTGACAAAATTAAAAGTAAGAAGGAGGTTATTTGATTCATGATTGCAGGTTTTGTTGCAGGGAAAGTGGGGGCAGCAAGAGTTTAAACTGTTTAGTCATATAAAATCACATGTGAAATGCAGAGAGCAATAGATTGATGTGCACATGCCAACATTCAGTTTACTTTGTCCATCATATACAACCTGGAATCCTTTGCTGACAGATTGGTACCACTCAGTAGGAGTGCCTTCCTACTTCAATTGATATAATCAATATAACAAGGAACAAATATGCTCTCAGGTATCTATCTGGACAATTTCTCATTGAAATTTCTTTGACTATCACAAGTACCCAGAAGACAATGATTTAAGAACATACAGGGCCTATGAAACTTTTCTTACAATTTTGGAAAGTACTCTTTTTGTTATATAAGATAAGCACAAAAATATTATTTGTCAAAAATGCATTCAAATTTTAGGTATAGGAAACAAGCTAGTAAGTGTAAATTTGAGACATTAAATCTATGTATAAACCCATATTAAGATTGTTAATAATCTGTAAAATAGTCATTATCCTCTTTTCTTTTTTCTCATTTTTATAATGTTCAGAAAAGTATGTTTCTTTATTTTACTTGTCGATCCCAATTCCCTCTCACTCTCTCCCTCCCTCCCTCCCTCCCTCTCTCTTATACCCTGACCACCCTCCCCCCACCACCACAATTCCACATGTTGGGCAATGCCATCCAGGCAGGGTCATGTAAATACCTCAAGTCATTTGAGATAGGGACTAGTACTTCTCTCCTGTCCTAGGTTAAGGGAGTATCCCTCCACGGGGGATGTGTCTGCAAGGTCTTTTGTGCACCAGGAATACATACTGGTTCCACTGTCTGAGGTCCCTTAGTCTGCTCAGCCCTTCTGGCTGAGACCCATATTCAGGGGGTTTGAGTCAGTCCCATGCTGGATTCCCAACTCTCAGTCTGGGGGCCTGTTAGCTCCTCCTTGTTCAGGTCAGCTGTCTCTATGTGTTTCTGCAACCTGATCTTGTCCTCTCTGTCTGAATCTGGATTCTAATTTGACTCAATGTTTAGTTATGGTTGCTTGCATCTGTTTCCAACAAGTACTAGATGAGGGCTCCATGATTGTGAATAAGTTAGTTGTTGATCTCACTATCCAGGAAGGGCATTTATGGTAGCCTTTCCTCTGTTGCTCAAATTGCTAGTTGGCAGCAGTCTTGTAGGTCTCTAGACCTTCCTTTAGGTTCTGTTTTCTCTTCAAACCAATATTGGCTCCCTCTTTTATGTTCTCTCTCTCTCCATCTCTCTATTTCTCTCTCTCTTCTGTCTTCTATTCCTACCTTGACTTAATCTTTCTAGCCACATGTGTTTTCCTCTCCTCCCCTTCTCTTTTTCCTATTTTTCTCTCCATTCATTGTCCCCCACTTCCCATGTTCTCTGGGGGGCTTATTCCTTCTCCCTTCTGTGAGAGACCTTATATAAACCTCTTAGAATACACCTTGTATCCTAGTTTCTCTGGTGGTGTGAATTATAGGCTGGTGATCCTTTGCTTTAGGTCTAAAATCCATATATGAGTGAGTGCATACAATGTTCTTATTTTTGTGACTGGGTTACCTCATTCAGGATGATATCTTCAAGTTCCATCAACTTGCTTGCTAATTTCAAGATTCTATTGTTTTTTTTTTTTTCCTGCACAGTAGTATTCCATTGTGTAGATGTGCCACGTCTTCTTTATCAATTCATCAGTTGATGGGCATCTAGGTTGCTTTCAGGTTCTTGCTATTACAAATAGTGCTGCTATGAACATAGTTGAACAGATGTCTTTGTTGCATGGATGTGAATCCTTTGGGTATATGCCTAAGAGGGGGATTGCCAGGTACTGTGGTAAACTAATTCCAATTTTCCTGAGGAATCAGCATACTGATCTCCAAAATGGATGTATGAGTTTTCACTCCCACCAGGAGTGGAGGAGTGTTCCCCTTTCTCCACATCCTCTCCTGCATAAGTTGTCATTGGTGTTCTTAATTTTAGCCATTCTGGCAGGAGTAAGATGTTATCTTAGAGTTGTTTTGATTTGCATTTACCTGATAACTAAGGATGTTGCGCAATTTCTTCAGTGTCTTTCAGCCTTTTTGATTTCGGCTATGGAGAATTCTTTCTTCAGTTCTGTATCCCATTAATAGGGTTATTTAATATTTTGTTGACTAGTTACTTGAATTCTTTGTATATTTTGGAGATCATCCCTTTGTTAGATGTAGGATTGGTGAAAATCTTTTGCAGTCAATGGGCTGCTGTTTGGTCTTTGTCTACTGTGTCCTTTGCCTTAGAGAAGCTTCTCAGTCTGAGGAGGTCCCATTTATTAATTGTTGATCTCAGTGTCTGTGCTCCTGGAGTTATGTTCAGGAAGAAGTCTGCTATAACGATTTGTTCAAAGGTACCTCCAACTTTTTTTTCTAAGAGGTTCAGTGTGACTGGATTTATGTTTAGGTCTTGGATCCATTTGGACTTGAGTTTTGTGCATGGTGATAGACATAGTTCTATCTGCAGTCTTCTACACACCATCATCCAATTGTGCTAGCACCATTTGTTGAAGATGCTTTCCTCCCCCATTGCATTCTTTTAATTGTTTTGTTGAAAATCAGGTGTTCATAGGTGTGTAGGTTAATATCAGGATTTTTTATTTGATTCCATTAGTCTATCTGTTTATTTTTGTGCTAATACCAGCCTGTTTTCTGAACTACAGCTATGTAGTAGAGCTTAAATTCAGGGATGGTGATGCCTCCTGAAGTTCTTTTATTGTTATTAAAGAAGGAGATTTTAAATGATGGTTCAGTGCATATTGTCGATATGGCAGAGACATCATGGTGGCTCAGAGGTCTGCCTTTGTCTGCAGGTCCTTATAGTGAGGAATTTTACAGGACATCACCAGGAAGTAGAGAACACATACTACACCTGGGGTTGAGTTAGATATCTCAGATACACATCTCAGTTATTTAATTTTTAAAGTCATTCCCCCACTTCAATATTTCCTCAACATTCCAAACAGTGATCTAAGCTCAGGACCTAGTCATATTTAAATGAGACCAGTAAGAATAGTTTTCAAAATACATTTAAATTCTTTGAGATATAATATATCTAATTAATACATGAAAACAATCGTGAACAAGTCTGTCTTTGGTAATTTACCTAAACTCTACTTATGTTGGTGACTGATTATTAATACATATGTGGTATATGATGGAGGCATATGAAAACTACTAACAAATTATATGGGAACAAAAGATGAGAAACTTGGAATAATAGACAATCCTCAAAACATTTACAGAAATACTATTCTCCCAAGAACTTAATCGTAATAAAGCTACAGTTGCTTAAATGCTCTCTTTACAACAAAGGGTGCTGGGACAACAATGTGTATATCCTCAAAAAAGTATTTCATAACCAAGAATTATACATTTTTCCAAAAATAACTCAGCAGTGATTACAGATATAAATGTAGGATTCCAAACTATGAAAATCCCAGAATAGAGTACAGGAGAAAATCTTGATGACATGGGCATAGTAACAGCTTTATTATTATATACAAGAGATGCAAATATCTTTGAAATGAAATTATTACATTTAAAAATGTATGCTCTAACAAGTGCAATGCCAAGAGATAAAGTGACAAATTACAGATTAAAAAAGAATATATGTGGAAATGACCTACCTATCTCATATAATAATAATCCAAAATAAAATAAATTAATAAAATTAAGAAGAGTTTACTTTAAAATGTTGACAAAGAACCTAAACATATTATCTATTCAGGAAAGATATATTACTGTCAAAAATACATATTAAATTATTGGACTGGCCTAGCATTCAGGATCCTCTAACCTCATTGCCTCATGTATTGGGATGATAGGCATCTACTGCTACACCTTGCCATTATTGTTTTTAAAGAAAGTATTATTTATATATTGTATTTTGTACAGTGCTTTTCCTATACTCAAAGAGTGTATGGGAACACTGACTAGGCAATTTCTTATGAAACTGTGATCGTTGTAATAAATGTATTTTCTTCTTCCACATATGATTATACAGTTCTCTGGGACTTAGTAATGTCTGTTGGGAAGTATAAGAAATGCTACAAGAAAGGAAGGAATAATAAAAACTTCATAATTTTAGTACTCTAAACAATTTTAGTAATATTTTTAATCATTTAAGATAGAGCAGTTTGTTCCCTTGATGAGAATGATTCTAAAAATTCAAACTCATGGTGAGGATATTTATAAAGTTAACACAAACCTATTATGGGGTTGGTGACCCCAAATCCTTGAGCAATGAAGCCTGTTTGTTAGGAAATAAAAATGACTAATTTGATTGTCTAAAGAACAATTATGTATTAAAAAGCAGCACTGAAAATAACTATTTGTTAATGTTCTTTGAAATAATCATGAATCAGTAATATTTTGCAAGCAAACCATAGTTGGATAAGAATTGCTGCAAAAGAAATTAAAAAGTAATGCTTAACCTGAGTTATATAACTCTGTAGACCCCCACAGCCAAGGGCTATTTCATCCTAATTCCATAACTGTTTAGAGTGCTTTAAACACAAAGACTACAAGAGTTTGGAATATCTATTATTAAATTTGAGAAAAAATGAATCTGTTGCTATCCAATTTTTACATAAATCAGAACATTATTCAAAAGATCCATTTATTAAATCTAGATTCTTTATAAATAAACAATAAGAAGAACACTGATTAAAGTTAAGAATAATGGGTACCTGATACCATCAAACTCCTATGCTTTCTGTTAGGGCTTCCCAAATATTGCAATTACAGGAATATACTACCATGCCTGGCTTACAAAAGTAATTTATATCATGACTAGTCAAAATTCCCAATCAGTCAGAAAAAAATGAGCTGGACTACAGAAAAAGAAAAGAACTTCTGGAATTAAACACAGATATTCTTCTGCATAGCATCCCTTCTGTGCTGCTATCTGTATTTTAGCCATTAAATAAATAATAACCAAGCTATAATCTTTCAATCCAGAGAGAAGATAGGCATAAACAAATAGACTAAGGGGGAGAACATGGAACTCTCTGGGAAAGGAAAATATGTTTTGTAGGTGGATTGGAGTAGGATGATGGGAGGATCAGGTGGAAAGGGGAAGGGAAATGAGGGAAGGGATTGAGGCAGGGTATGAGGGAGAACACAGCTAGAATTATAGGACATTTGAGGGGTGGTATGGAAACCTAGTGTAGTGGAAATGTCCTATATATAATGTATGAAGGTGATCCTAATAAAGTCTCCAAATAATAAAGAAGGCAGAACCCAAAGTGGCCATGTCTTGTTACCAAAAGATGTTTCCACTACCAGAACTGGGTTTCATTCAATTAAGTTATTTGATGAAAGGGTTCCTTGGAATTCCCCAAGTATTTCCAAGACAATAGTTTTCTCTCCACAGACTATCATTAAAATTTCATTCCTGAGGACAGCACCCATACAACTCATTGAAAATGGAAAAGTTGAGTTGGTGCCTGCATATTACCTTCATTCCCATGTTCTGGTGTCTGTAATCAGAAGAGGGCCATAAATACCATAGCAAACCAAAACCATTGATATACAATTTGTCTTACTTCCAAAATATGCTAGGGAAATGGTTTCACAAGCCTGTTAGTGATGTCTGATTTGTATTAAAGCCCACTCCAATGAAACCATCAGTTTTCCTCATTAGTTTGTTACTATTTCAAATATATTTCTTTTCAGATGCCAAACTGATTCTTTGTTAGGAAGAAATTCAATCTTAGTCATGATGAGTTATCCTTCTAAAATAGATCTCTGTTAGCTTTGCTCATATCTTTGTTTTCTTACTTCTTCCTCACACCTGTCTTTTTGGGTCACATGTAGGTTTCCACAGTGCTTGATGTTTATCATTGTAATGTTCATGTCCTATCAAAAGAGAGAAGATATGTATTAATTACATTCCACCTATCCTTCAAGTCCTCATAGTTATTCCAGTCCACATTATCAGATGTCCCCTGGACCATTGAAAGGGTAGCATAGATGTTCTATTTGGTGCCAAGAATATAGTAATTACTATTCTTAATCAGCATATTGACTGGTTATGGGTTTCAAAAGTAAAAGTCACCCATTTACAAAAGGGGATTCTCTGAGCAACAGAGATTAACTAGTCTATGTATGTAAGAAGACAATTTAATTGATTTTTATTTGTCAAACCACCAATAGAATATCCCCTATGCATAGCTTCTGACATCCATAGATAGAGGCTTTTGATCAGTTCAGCAGTGCCAAGCATGTATCCCAGTTATGTAGTGAACATCAAAACTGGTCAGAAGATAGATAGTTGGTTATCCCTAAATGCCCATGACACTATTGTATTCATTAGTGGTTTTAACCACTAGTTAAATTTTCCTGTAGACACATGACCAAATGTTTTCTTACCTGAGATCAGACATAAATGGCATACTAAAGATGATTTTCACCTAAATTTATATCATGAGCTAGAGAATTCAATGATCTTACTTACCAGAATATAGGTTAGGAGTTACCTACAGTGATATGGGTGACTCAAATATAGCTGGCTCAGCAAAATGACAACCACAGTATTGGGTAATGATTCATGAAAGATTCCTATATAATATTTTGGTATTTCAGCTCACATGAGAGTCTCATATCAGTAGCAATTCCTACTATTTAGGTAACCTTGAAAAGGGACTTTGTGAATCTTATTCTCCAAGGTTTCTGACCATTATGGGTTGCACTGGCTTCCTTCCTTTTTCCAGGAGATAATCAATTTAAAGGAAATGGTTATACAGCAATTTATTGTTTGTTTTACCTTATGCCTCATATTTTGTGTGTAGTTCCTCAGTCTTAAAAAGGATAATATAGATTTCTGACTATTACATTCTGCTTATGGCCCAGAATTCTGCTCAGGACCTTGTGTCACAACAGTCATTCATCATCAGGTTATTGAGTATTTATGAATCTTTGTATCTGTTGCAAGAAAATACATTTATCAACATGACTAAAAGAAGAGTGTAGCATCAGTGATTTGGGGATGTAAATACAAATATTTGTTCCTAATTACCCCATTAAAGCCTATGAACTCACCTACATCTTGATTTAAAGACTTTTGCCTTACCTTACAGTACCAAATGTGATTTTCCCCCTGTACAGCTGGGTATTAATACCATCAAAAAGAACTTGGTTCCATCTATACAAGTCATGTCACTACCTTCCAACAGGGAAATTTTTGTGTGATATGATAGTGGTACCATAGCAAGTTATATCCATATGTTATCAAGATGTTCTATCTTAGCAGCCCACATGGTGCAAGTCAGTAGTAGGAAAGACATTCAGCAGGGAAACTTTCCAGATCAGTCCTTGTAAAGAGTAAGGTTTTTCCTCCCGCCACCTGATCTGATCCCGCCATCTTTTAATCTTACTTAATGATAGTGGACTAAATATTGTTACCTGTGATTCTTATTATTATTCTGTTATGTGATATATTTTTCTATGTTAAGGTTAAAACCCTTTTTATTTAGACAGAAAAGAGGAGATGATGGGAGATGCTATTATGTATATATGTTTCTTGTACTGGTTAATGAATAAAGCACTGTTGGTCAATAGGAAAGGAAGATAGGAGGGACTAGGAGACAAGGAGGAAAGAGGAAGTAGGAAGGAGGAGTCTAGATGGAGAGTCTGGAGAAAACAGAATGCAGGCCGGCTCCCCGGTAAGAGAAATACATAGATCAGCAGAAATGGGTTAATACTTAAGACAGATCTAGCTGATAAGAAAGTAGTACCTGGCCAACAGAATTATATCTAATACAGAGTCTCGGTGTGTTAGTTGGGGCTGGCAGTGGCGGGACCAGGCGCGGCAGCGGGACCATACCAGGCGGCGGGCGGAAAAACCTTATTCCTTACAAGTCCTAGCTTGATTTCTCCAAGCCATGCAATAAGGTTTGTAGTATGTCAAAAATAGTTTTATTGTCTTGTCTTAACAGTTATTCAAACATAGTAACAATACACTTACTTCTTGTGAGACTTTAGAGACATACCTGGTAATAATTGGAGATTTGTTTTCAACATTATTGCACATGGAATTTCTCTTTGTACGCAGGCTGAGTACCTTTGTTAATATTCTTCTTATTTTCTTATTTTACATATCAATTCCACTTCCCTCTCTGTCTCCCCTCCCTGTCTTCCACCCTTCCATCCCACTCACACACCCCAACTCACATATAGTGTGATGCCTTCCTGGAGGTGTCATCTAAATCTGTCAAGTCATTTTGAGTAATGACTAGGCCCTCCATCCATCCTCTAGGTTAAGGGAGTATCCCTCCATGGCGATCATACACCCAACATAGTTTTGTGCACAAGGGATACATCCTGATGCCACTATCACAGGTCCCTTAGACTGCCAGGTATTCTAACAGAGACCCATTTCAGAGGGTCTGAGTCGGTCTGATGCTAGATTCCCAGCTATCAGTCTTGGGGCCCATTAGCTCCTCCTTGTTCAAATCAGCTGTCTCTGTGGGTTTCTGTTGTCTAGTCTTGTCCTGCCTCTTTGCATCTGGATTCAAGTTCAGCTCAGTGTTTAGCTATGGATGTCTGCTTCTGTTTCCATCAGCTACTAGATGAGGGCTCTATGATAGTGGATACGTTAGTCGTCAATCTCATTATCAGGGAAGGGAATTTATGATAGCCATTCCACTGTTGCTCAAAATGTTAGTTGGGGTCAGTCTTACAGGTCTCTGGACATTTCTCTAGAGTCAATTTTCTCTCGAAACCTATAATAGCTCCCTCTTTTATTCTCTCTCTCTCTCTCTCTCAATCCTTTCTCTCCTCTATTATTCCCCTGACTCAATCTTTCTAGTGCCATGTGCTTTTTTCTCCTCCCCTTCATTTCTCCTAGTCCCCTCAATAGCAAAAATAACCCTGTACAATAAAGGAAATTCAGGAGGCATTACCATCTCTGGCTTCAAAGCTTTACTATAGAGCTATAGTCCTGAAAACAGCCTGGTATTTGACACAAAAATAGAAAGGAAGACCAATGGAATTGAATTGAAAATCCTGATATTAACCCACACACCTACAAACACCCTATTTTTGACAAAACAGCTAAAAGTATATAATGGGAGGAGGAAAGCATCTTCAAAAAATGGTGCTGGCATAGCTGAATGATAGCATGTAGAAAACTGCAGATAGATCCATGTCTATTGCCATGCACAAAACTCAAGTCCAAATGGATCAAAGAACTCAAAATAAATCCAACCACATTGAATCTCTTAGAAGAGAAAGCAGGAGGTACACTTGAACAAATAGGTACAGGAGACCACTTCCTGAACATACCTCCAGTCACACAGACATTGAGATCGACAATTAATAAATGGGACCTCCTCAAACGGAGAAGCTTCTCTAAGGCAAAGGACACAGTTGACAAGACCAAATGGCAGCCCACACACTGGGAAAAGATCTTCACCAATCGTGCATCTGACAGAGGGCTGATCTTCAAAATATACAAAAAAACTCAAGAAACTAGTCAACAAAACACCAAATAACCCTATTGTAAAAATGGGGTACAGAACTGAACAGAGAATTCTCAATAAGGGAAAACAAAAAGGCTGAAAGACACTTAAAAGAGTGCTCAACATCCTTAGCTGTCAGGTAAATGCGAATCAAAACAACTCTGAGATACCATCTTACTCCTACCAGAATGGCTAAAATTAAGAACACTAATGACAACTCATGCTACAGAGGATGTGGAGAAAGAGGAACATTCCTGCACTCCTGGTGGGAGTGAAAACTCATACAGCCATTTCGGAGATCAGTATGGTGATTCCTCAGGAAAATGGGAATGAGCATAACACAGTTCATGCAATTCCACTCTGAGGCATATAACCAAATGATCCACATCCATGCAACAAAGACTTCTATCTGTTCATCTATGTTCATAGCAGCATCATTTGTAATATCAAGAAACTGGATGTAGTGAGATTTTCATTTTGTCTCCTTCTGTGGCACTGACCATGCTCATTGGTGGGTGGAGCCAGGGGCAGAAGTGACCTGTGAAAGGAGGTCTGAGGAGGAGCCTGGTATCTCTCTCTTGCTGGCAGGTCACAGAGAGGAGAGCATCCAGTAGAACTTGCTGGTGTTAATCTTTCTAGGTTGAAAGTTATTCCTCCCTGAATAAACATCTATTTGACCTATTTGTTTATCCTGATCATTATTTAACCACAATATCTGGTGTTAGAAGCGGGATCAGGATTTTCAAGGGACCTGGGTTTTACCCAGGCAGCAGACGCCATTCCGCAATGGGACTCACCACAGCTTTGGGACATCTGCCTCTGCCCTACAACTCCACTGCCCCCACAGTGGGCCTGAGAAGGCACTCACTGCTTCACAATTTTTACCCATTTCCCCACTATTCATTCGCACAGAGCCCCCTGGCGCCTGCCCTGCTTGTGCCTTTCCTGCAGTTAGCCTTGCAGTCCCAGCATTTCAACAAGGCTCCTTTTACTCATTTGTCTAACAAAATTTAGCTTGCCATAGTTTGTTAAGAGCTATTCTACAGGAACCAGGATCAGAAAGATTGGATCATCTGCTACTAGATGCTATTTGGCAGTACACTTCCAGACACTATTTAGTGGTACACCTCCACAGGTGTAACTACCACAAGCTGAGATCTACAACTAAAAGCATCAAAGTTCCAGCAAAATTACACCTAACGTAATTGTAACATCCTTTGCAATTTAAGTTGATATAATATCTGAGATCAAGTGTTCCATACCTATGGCAGATAATTTTACAATGCAGGACTTTAGGGATTCTTTTACTTCTTATATAGAAGGAATTTTAGCAGAAGAAAATTATGACTGGACCAATATGTACATTTATTTTGTAATAGCAATGGGTTTCATCATTAACATGATATTCTTACAGAAATGGTTTGAGATCACAGCAAACAATTAGGAACTTATACAAACCATAGGAGACATAGTAACAAAGATTTAATGTTACATAGTAACAAAGATTTAATTAGGAACTTATACAAACCATAGGAGACATAGTAACAAAGATGGCAATAGAGAGCTGACAGGTAGAATACAAAACGTGGAACATAAAAAATGATCAAGTAGAAAACAGAATTTGTTCCATGTTCGATGCCTCAATAACCAGAACAGAAACAATGAAATGCATTAACATGATAGAAAAAACAGCTCGTTCCTGGTCAGAGAAAGCTACTAATGAATAAGTTTAAAAATTGGGAACAACAGATAGAAAGACTAGATGATAGAATCACTTCCATGTCTGAGGATAATGGCAAGCTAGCAGATAGAACATTGTTTCTGGAAGGCAGTTTACATGCCATTCAGATAATATCTAAGGATGAGAATATTAAAGACATGAAATCATTTGTAGTTGGACAAAGTAAGAAACTGACTGATGCAATGAAGTCTCTAGAAAGTTATTTGATTCAAGAAGTTCAGACACTCAAAGAAACAATGGTGAATAGATTTCAGGCTTTAGAAGACCTTCAGATACATAAGTAGAAGAACTACAGGTAACAGGGCATGAAAAAGACTTAAAATTTTCCACACCATTAAGGGTCAGGGGAGTTTTCTCTGTATCTATTAATGAAAAACCAGCAACGAAAAAACACCCAAAAGGTGTAGTTGCATATCAGTGGGAACCAATACATATGAAAGATTTAAAAGGTATAAAGGAAGCAGTAGTCTCTTATGGCATGTACTCACCAATTAGTAGAATCATGAGCAAGGAATAACAAGGTAACCCCTAAGGATTGGGATCAATTAATATCAGCTGTCCTTGAAAACTCCTCTCAATTAGAATGGAGGGCTTTATGGAGAGAGGAAGCAAAAGCTCTTGAACTTCAGGGCTTAAAGAAAGGTTATAAAGCTCCCCAAGATAAAATTCTTGGTGAGGGTCTTTATGCTGACCCCGAAACTCAAGCTGACTATGATGAACATATCTTGTCTCTATGAAGTACAGCAGCTCTGAATGCTTGGGATAAGGTTCATGAATTAGGGGAGAGGATAGAATCCTATACCAAGATGAGGCAAGGACCTAGAGAATGCTTTAGTGTGTTTCTAGAAAGATTATCTAGGCCAGTACAATTAGAGGTAGCAGACATAGATTCTAGGCAAATACAAATAGAATCCTTAGCTTATGAGAATGAAAATCCTCAATGCAAACAGGTGCTTGGGCCTTTAAAACTATGATCAGCACCCTTTGATGAATGGGTCCTATATACAGCCAACACTGAGTATAATGACAATAAGACTGAAGCATGGGTAGGAGAAGCCATATCTAAATGTCTGAGAAGACATCAAGATAACAGAGGTCTTAACTATGGTGACATAGAAGCTTGGGTAGGAGAAGCCATCTCCAAAGTTTGAAGAGATATCAACATGTCAGATGTTATAACTGTATTAAGATAGGACATCTAAAAAGAAATTGTAGGCAAAGCTTCCCCAGAAATAACACTCCCAGGAATGAATGGAACAGAAGGCCTCAGCCTCCTGGGTCATGTAGTAGGTGTGGCAAAGGCAGACACTGGACAAATGAGTGTAGATCGACCAGAGACAAGCAAGGAAACCCTTTACCATTGGGAAACTCCTTGGAGGACTCTCAAAGGCCCCCACATCACAGGTGGTCCGAACATTCCCAGTCACAATAGAAGACTATCTCCCACAGGACAATTAGAAAATTCTGTGCCTATTATAAAAACTCATACCGCTCTGGATGACAAACTAGTGATGGTAGTTGAATCAAACATGACAGAAGGAAATAAAAAACATATATTTTGGCAAACTTCTATGAATAGTCAAAGGCCTAGATTGATAGTTAAGATGAATAACAGACTATTGGACAGGATACTTGACTCAGGGGCGGATGTAACTATCATAACTAATAAATCTTGGCCTGGAAGATGGCCCCTGCATGATGTAAATGTTCAATTCTTAGGTATTGGAACTCTATCTCAGGTAAAACAGAGCACAAGATGGATTGAATGTATAGGACCAGAAGGACAGAAAGGAAGGTTGAGATCATGTGTGGCTGATGTAGTGATAAATTTATGGGGTCTCGATCTATTACAGCAATAGAATACACAGATTAACATTCCTCCAGTATTAGTAAAAACCTTAAACGACCTCATGATTCTGGAAAAAAATATTATATAGTACTATACAAGACAGATACCAAATATCCAAGCTGTACAAAAACAGAATACAAGTACTGAACCAAAAGCCCTACCTTTTAAATGTCTAACAGAAGGACCTGTGTGGGTAGTACAATGGACTATGACCTCTGAGAAGTTAGAAGCTTCAGAAAGCCTGGTTCAGGAACAGCTAAATGCTGGACATATAAAGGAATCAACCAGCCCTTGAAATTCTCCTATATTTGTTATCAAAAAGAAATCTTGTGAATGGAGAATGCTTACAGACCTGAGATTCATCAATAAAGCTATCCAGCCAATGGGCTCTCTACAGACTGGAATGCTCTTGCCTTCTTTGATAACTAAAGAATGGCCTATTAAAGTTATTGTTATAAAGGATTGCTTCTTCACTATACCTTTACAAGAATAAGATAAAGAGAAATTTCCTTCACGGTACCCAATTACAATAATTCTCAACCGGTGAAGAGATACCAATGGAAGGTTTTGCCATAGAGTATGCTAAATAGCCCCACCCTGTGCCAATATTTTGTACCAAAAAACACTAGAAAGGATTTATAAACAGTATCTACAATCCATAATCTATCATTACATGGATGATATATTGTTAGCTGACTCTAAAGGAGAAACACTAGAAAAAATGTTTGAGAAAGTAAAAGACGATTTACCTCACTGGGGATTACAAATTGCACCTGAAAAAATACAAAAAGGAGAGTCTATCAACTACTTAGGGTATAAAATAGGTTTACAGAAAATTAGATCACAAAAAGTACAGATCAGGAGAGAGAGATTTCTCAACTGCAAACCATTATTGGAGTAGAAGGGCATGATTTGAAAAACTTGAAAATGGCCCTAAAAGGAAACAAGAACTTGAATATTCCACAAACACTATCAACTGAAGCTGAAAAGGAATTAGAATGAAAAGGAATTAGAGGATACTAGAAGCACATGTGGACCGTGTGGATCCAAACCTATACTGTAGTCTGGTTATATTGCCATCAAGAGAATATCCTTCAGAGATTTTGATGCAGAGAGAAGATATCATATTAGAATGGATATTCCTATCACATACACAGAATAAAAAACTAAAAACATATACAGAAAAGATCTCTGACTTGATTATAAAAGGTAAATTAAGACTTCGTCAGCTAACAGGAAGGACCCAGCAAAAATTATAGTACTTTTAATTAATGAGGAAATTTCCTCCTTATGGACAGATAATGAGAGAGCATGCAGTAATTTTTTGGGAATGATTAGCAATAATTATCCCAAAACTGAGAGAATCAAATTCATAAAGAAAACGATTTGGATCCTTCCATGCATTGTAAGAAAAACACGTATTTCTGGAGTTCATAATTCTACACTGATGCAAAGAAATCAGGTAAGCAGGATATAAGTAAGGAAAAATTAGAAAAGTGGTTCAAAGCAATACAATTCTGCACAAATTTCACAATTGTAAGCCATTCTCATGGTACTTATGGAAAACACCTCAATATAGTTACTGACTCTCAATGGCAGAGAGAGTCGTCTTACACACTGAGACTGCAGAATTTTATCCTGACAATACAGAATTAACTTCATTGTTTATACAGTTGCAAGATAATATCAGAAAGAGGACTCATCCAATATATATAACACACATCAGATCCCACACGGGTCTGCCAGATCCTCTAGCACAAGGCAATGATGAAATTGATCATTTATTGATAGGAAGTGTGATAGAAGCCACAGAGTTTCATAAGAAACACCACATGAACAGCTAAGGTTTAATAAAGGACTTTTCTACCACTTGGCAACAAGCCAAGGAAATAATAAGGAAATGCCCTACTTGCTCATTCTATAACCAAACTCCTTTACCACCAGGCAGTAACCGTAAAGGTATAAATAGAAATGAAATTTGGCAAATGGATGTGTTTCATTTTGCAGAATATGGAAAAGTAAAATATGTACATCACACTATAGATACATTTTCAGGGTTTCAATGGGCCACTGCTCTGAGCTCTGAAAAGGCTGATTCTGTTATCACACACCTATTAGAGGTAATGGCCATTATGGGCATACCTGCACAAATAAAAACTGACAATGCTCCAGCATATGTCTTCAGCAAATTGAAACAGTTTTTTTGAGTATTATAACATAAAGCACATAACTGGTATACCTCACAATCCTACAGGACAAGCAGTAGTTGACAGATCCAATTGTACTTTAAATGTTCCATAAACAGGCAGGTGGAACCATGACACCAAAACACAGATTACTTAATGCTTTATTAACATTAAACTTTCTTAATGCTGATGAAAAAGGAAAAACAGCCACAGAAAGACACTGGACAATAGAAAAATCTTCTGAACTAAATCAGCCACTGTACTTCAAGGATGTATTGACCTCAGAATGGAATCCATGAAATATGTTACATTGGGGTAGGGTTTTCACATTTGTATCAACAGGAGAAGAAAAACTATGGATACCATCTAATCAATTAATCAATTCCAAGTTGAACATGAGAAACACCCTAATGAAGAGAAATGACAAGTCATCCAACAAATTAGGTCCCATGAGATATGCAGAGACCTCTCAAAGGTAGGGGAAGTGTTCTGTTCTTTTTCTTACAGGAAAACAGAGAAAACCTATCTTCAAACAGCCAAAAGACACTGAACATGTAGGTACTTACAGAAGAGAAGACAGCTTTCCAGAAACAATCACTTAATGAAGATGAATCTGATTTATGGTAAAATTATTTAATTCTAGTAAACCATTTCTATACAGAAATCTATTTCTCTTTACCATCCAGTATTCCTGAAGTCCCAATTCATGTAAACCAATGCTGGCCTTGGAGTTGGATTTGGCTTTCCTTCTCTAAATTCAAGCACGTTGTTAAGATTAAATTCACTGTTTCTGCCTTAAATCAAGAAGCCAATTGGTGTAAGGCCGAAGAAAACAAAATCTGGGTACTCATTTCTTATATGCAATTTTCTCTCTGAAATCCTAATTTTCTCACATACATTTTAATGCTTATTGTTGCCTTTCCCTAATGCATACCTTAAAACTTGAAAATTTTACTTTAATATTGATGT
Source organism: Phodopus roborovskii (assembly GCF_943737965.1). Taxonomy (NCBI): domain Eukaryota; kingdom Metazoa; phylum Chordata; class Mammalia; order Rodentia; family Cricetidae; genus Phodopus; species Phodopus roborovskii. The sequence goes on along the minus strand of NW_026126485.1, from coordinate 14,670,224 downwards.
TTAAGTTTTCCACAAGGAATAATAACATTTTCTAACAGCAGTTTTTGAACTCTCTGGAAAGAAGGTGGGGCTCCTTGTCATCGTTTCCACTTGATTCAACCTGATGCATCTGGACTACAAACATCACCCTAAAACCAGTTTGAGACTGTTTTGTTCGAGACAACTCATGACTGGCTAGCTGTAATGGTGCACCTTCTTATTACACCTTTGCCAAAGTTTCAAATAGAACTATGGTCAAGCATTTTCTGCCACACAGTGACTAGCTACATGTGTCACAGCCAGTTCTGTTGAGAAATTTGGTTGCTAAAATTTTTCTTCCTACAGTAACCTATGGAGCAATCATCGACCCATTTCAGCAGGCAGTCACCTTAAGATAATGACACCCCCTTTCCCTACCCTTGGAATTTGGGGATAATAGTCATCTTCTTTGGATTGGTTTTAGTTATTTTGGTTCGGGTATGGAAGGTGATGCTTACACTCAGATTTATCTTTTAGACAGGAATAGGGTATGGTTGGAAAAGGTATGGTTTATATGGGATATAAATCGATTAGCCTGTTTTCTTTTGAATTATTGAGTAAGAGTGAGATAATAGTATTTTACAGCTTACATTGTTATATATTCTTATTTGTGGTAATCTATGTAAAATAAAGTTTATATTTTGTTATATTGTGTGAAATCTTTTCACTTATGATGTTGTATGCACATTATTCTTACCATATTCTATGTATGTATACTTTTATTTTTGTTCAAGACATTTTGTATATTGATACAATTTATGCACATTTATTCTTGCCATATTCGATGTATGTATACTTTTCTTGTATTCAAGACATTTTGTATATTGATACAATTTGGGATATTTTTCATGCTGCCCTTTATAGTTCTACCTCTTGTCTTGATATTTCTACATTACCTCTATGTTAAGGATGTATATGTATGTATATGTACATAATTATATTGTTTAGGTATTTGTTCCTACTTTACTCAGGGAAGTTTCTGTTTTTTAGCTAAGTTCCTGAGTATTAAAGATTATCTTCACTCTTGTTTCTTTTACCTATGAGACTAGTCAGACATAGATGCTTAATCTTCAATCACTTCATAGACATGCAGAACATGGCATTTAAATGTTTTAATATCAGTACTCCATTGACATGAGACACTGTTGCTCCTGTCAGTACAATGCACTTTCCCAAAAATATGTTGGACACTGTTTTTGCTCATGCTGGAGTTCATTCTCTCCTCAACTAATGGCCTCTGGGGCAAAGAACTGTCCCCACTTTGAGCACTGATTTGGACATGCGGTCCTATTTGCTTGCAGGAGAGAAATATAGAAGACTGTTGGGCCTTGCCAAGTCAGGGTAAGACAGCCTTTCTACCTCCCTGCTGTTGTTGTGGTCTGTCAAGCTCTCTTGGCCTTATCAAAAATGGGGTGTACCAATATTGTTGTGAGACCTAGTGTGACTCTCCAGGTAGTTTGCTGTTTCTGTCCTTGCTGTACCTTTTGGAAGTTGCCCATCCACACTTCCTTTCTACCCTAGTATCGTTATTTTCCTTCTCAGATCTTGATGAGGATGAAGATTAAACTATCACAACTATTATTCTCTCTTCCTAGTTAGATATATTAGGTACTAGACTTACCTTTTCCAGCTTAGGACAACTCTATTGTAAACTCCATTATGCTTTCACTCTAGGACTAGCTATGTAGGTCATTTTGTTCTTGAATTTCTTTTTCTTAGAGCACACTTGTTATTCACTGGTTTGTATATAGTTTTGTATCAAGCCTAAATCTTTTCTTTAGGCTAAAAGGGGAATTGTAGTGGGATATTCACTTTGTCTCCTTCTGTGGCACTCTCTTGCTGACGGGTCACGGAGAGGAGAGCATCTGTTGGAACTTGCTGGTGTTCATCTGTCTAGGTTGTAAGTTATTTCTCTCTGAATAAACATCTATTCAGCCTATTTGTTTTCCCTGATCCTCATTTAACTGCAATACCTGGAGGCAACCTAGATGTCCCTCAACTGAACAATGAATAACGAAGATGTGGCACATTTACTCAATTGAATACTAAATACTATGTGGGGGAAATATGGAATCTTGAAATTTGCAGGCAAATGGATAGCACTTGAAGAAATCATCCTGAATGAGGTAACCCAATCACAAAAAGAGGAACGTAGTGTGTATTCATTCATATATTGATTTTAAACATACAGCAAAAGATTGCCAGCCTATATATAATTTACACCACTAGAGAAAATAGGATATAAAGAGTATTCTAAGAGATACAGTCATTGTCTCTCACATAAGTGGAAAGGAATAAGATCTCCTTTGTTCACATTCTTTAATATCTCTTTCCATTTTTGGAGCAGTATACTAAATCTGTAAGATACTTACTGATTAACACTGTGTAAAGTAGCTTTTTTTTTAATGTAGAATGGTCTGGAAGTCTAAAGGCTCATTTCCAACCATCAGGTTTCCAAGCATCAGGTGATCTTTAATAACTAAGCAGATGATTAAATCAAATGTTCAATACCCCCATTAAAAGATTTCATGTCTTGATCACTTGTTTCATCATAAGGAAAATTCTGGATATAGTGATATATAAGAGAGACCTCATTTTGCATTCCACAGCAGCCATCAAAGGGACGATCCAGTCCTATTGCAACATTAGCACTACAGGGTGAGAGGGCTGGATGGCTCATTGAAAATTAATGTATTTGGCATTCTTCTCCTGATAGATTTGGCATTTTATGACACAACTACATGCTTGTCTATGTCATTTAGGTGCATCAAGACATCTATAAGCTCCTAAAGTTGATGTTTTGCCAAGGGGCCCAACAAATCCAATAAAGACCTATATTAGGTCAAAGTACCTACTGAACTATTTTTAATTCTTTTAAAAAGCTCCAGTCTCTTGTGGGACCAAAAAGATTGAGTCACAGGGGGGTGGGAAATGAATAGACTAGAGCAAGAGAGAGAGGGGGGGGTGGAGAGAGATACCATAATAGATGGAGACATTGTAGGTTTGAAGAATAAAATGACTAGAGAAATATCCAGAGACCTACAATGATGACCCAAATGAACAATCTGAGTAACAGTGGAGAGGCTGCCTTAAATGCCCTTCCCTGATAATGAGATTGATGACTAACTTATCTGCCATTATAGATTTCTCATCTTGTAGATGATGGAAACAGGATCAGACACCCACAGCTAAACACTGAGCCAAACTTCTGGAATCCAGTTGCAGAAAGGGAGGAGTGATAAGAAAATGAGTTAAGACCAGGCTAAAGAAACCCTCAGAGACAGCTGACCTGAACAAGCGGGATCTCATGGACCCTTAGACTGATAGCTGGGAAATCAACGTAATACTGACTCAGACCTCCTGAACGTGGGTCTCAGTTTGACTGCCTGGACAGACTAAGGAACCTCTGACAGTGGCACCAGGATGTATCCCTGGTGCACAAAAGGATTTTGGGAGCACATTTCCCCATGGATGGATACTCTCTTAGCCTAGAGGCAGGGGAGAGGGCCTAGGCTCTAGTCCAAATTACTTGACAGGTTTTGATGATCCCTCCTGGAAGGCATCACCCTCCTTTTGTAGTGGGGGGGTGGTATGGGAGAGGAGGGTTGGGGGACATGGGAGAGAGGGAGAGGGAACTGGGATTGATATGTAAAATAAGAAAAAAACAATAAAATTTAGAAAAAAGAAAAAAGCTCCAGTCTCATTGGATCCAGTAAAACGGGAACCAAACATGACTTTTTTATTGTCCATTTACCTCAGCAATGTCCATCTTCCCTTTTGTCTACTAGTCTCTGATAATGGTCCCCTCAGCTGATAATAATTGTCTAAAACAGCTTATGTGTGTCAGCATGTCATGGTATGATTTTTTTTTTAATTCCGTCAAATTCTGAAATTTTTTGTCTAAAAATAAAAGAAAATCTATGACTTATTTCTTTTTTTGTTTCATGGCAGATATAGCCTATTCACCTCCATGGCCCATTGCTTAATAACCCAGGCTGTAAGAAGAATCATCTTCCATTTTTAAAAGACTTCAAATACAAAAGGTCAAATGCTAAGTAGTACACAGTTCTATCATAGCTTTCTGTGTAAGATCATTGTCAAGACAACTATCTCAATGATCAATCAAGCATTTGAGTTTCTTCTGTGGTAAATGGTAGCACAAGAAGGGCATATTCAATTACCTTTGCCTCTCTCTGTCTCTCTCTCTCTCTCTCTCTCTCTCTCTCTGTCTGTCTGTCTGTCTCTCTCTGCAATGCTCCTCATGCTTTCCAATCTTTAGATCCCATTAAGGGTTTTTTAGTGCAGGTCTAATTTTCATTTGCTTTCTCTTCTATCCTGCCAGCTGCAAGAAACTGTTAGCCAGTACATCCCTGGAATCATAACAATTTTTTCATTCATTCTAAAACAGACACTTTTCCACTTGTATCACTCATTTAGACGGGAAGGTTCATTCTGGGCAGAAAGTTCAGCCTCAGTTTTCTATAACAAAGAAAAATTATCAGTCCTTACTACCTGTTTACATACTTGTTCCATATGTGTCACACTTAGAAATTTAGTCTAATATGCTTTTGAGGGTAACTCCATTATTCACAGGGATATACTACCTCCCATTTTACAGAAAAAGATGGCTTTCTGTGAGTTTACCCTGAATGATACTATATTTTCAGATACATTAGCTTTAGTCATATGACTTGTCATCCACCTCAGGGAGCCTATAGCTGTTACTCCAACAAGGATGTACATAACTTCTTGCATCAAAGGAAGGGTAGCCATGTTATGATTGCACTCATAGACACTCAAATAAATCAATCTCAGTTGTATGTTTTATCGCCCATCATATGATGACATTTATTTGGGAGGCAATTATATTGTATGATTTTTTTCCTTGGAAGACATAAATAAATGTCTGTTCCCTTCAGCTAGAATGCCAAGAGCCAGTTAAGTAAATTATTCAACCCAAGTGTAGTTCATAGCATCATTAATCTTGTTGGGCTTACTTAAAACCACACAAAGATGTCAAAAATGTTAATGAGGTCATCCTTGTTGGTCTCTGGACATTTCCCAAGTTCCAGATTACACTTTATACCTATAATGGCTCCCTCTATATGGTATATCTTTTCATGTTCTCCTCTAATCTTTTCATGACTCAATGATGACCCCAACTAACAATAAGCAATAGTGGAGAGGCTACCTTAAATGATCTTCCTCAATAATGAGATTGATGACTACCTTATATGGCATCCTAGAGCCTTCATCTAGTAGCTGGTGGAAGCAGAAGCAGACACTCACAACTAAAAACTGAGTGGAACTCCTAGAATCCAGTTGCAGAGAGAGAAGTGATGAGCAAAGCAGGCAAGACCAGCTGGAGAAACCCACATAAACTGCTGACAAGGAGGAGCTCACGGATCCCAGAATGATAGCTGGAGCAGCAGCATAAGACTGACCCAGATTGAATGAATGTAGTTTTAGTTGGGAGAACTGGGCAGTCTATGGGGCCTCTGGTAGTGGATCAGTATTTATCCCTAATATACGAATGAACTTTGGGAGCCCTTTCCACTTAGAGGGATACTCTCTCAGCCTAGAAACATAGGGGAGGGCCTAGGCCCTGCTCTAAATGATATCACAGACTTTGACGATCACCTAAGGAAGGCTTCACCCTCCCTGGGGAGCATAAAAGGGATGGGATGGGGGGTTGGGTGTGAACAGGGGAGGAAGGGAGGGTGAGGGAACTAGAATTGACATATAAAACAAGCTTGTTGCAAATTTAAATACAAAATTATAAAAAATGTTAATGAGGTCTTATTTTCAGGAGTTCAAATTATTCAAAGGTGGCTGCATCATTGAGAAGCCCACTACTACACAGTTAAAAACTCATAAAAGCTCATATGTGGTAGTCTTATGGTTCCATCAAAATTGTTACTGCTTATATAAACTTGAAAAAAACATATTGTGAGTTTTCTAAGTTTAAGGGCTTCCTGAATCTGATAAGTTGAATGAGTTTCTTGAATCTTATGAGTTCAATTCCTTTCTTCTTTCCTCAATAGGGATTTTTTTTTCTATTTAAAGGAAATAATTATACAATAGTAATTGATTTTCCAGAACTATTTTTATGGTTGAGGAGTAAGTTATACTTCATAGAATATGTTACAAATGACCACAATTTAATTTTTAAAGAGTATTTTCAGTAGTTAGTAATATCTGTTTTTTAATTGTTTGATAGAAGTATCCTGTGTCATTATATACTCCTGGAGTTTAAGTGGATGTACATAGTTCAGTGAATAGATTTTGTCTACAATATTTATTGTTTTATGTTCAATCTCTAGCAATATTTTAGACTGTAAAACAGGAGTAGAATGATTATGAAAAGGAACAGAAGGAAGAGGAGAAAAAGAAAAAAATAGGGATGAAGAAGAAATCAATGACTAAATCCCCTTTAAGACTTTTGTAGAGATATGGACATGCAAATGTATGAAGTTTCAAGATACATAACCTAGAGCAACATAATGATTACTCTAAAGTACATTCTAATTAAATAGGCCACAAGAAAGAGAAGAAATTTTGAAGTATCAAAGTACCTCATTGCATGTTAGGAAATCTCATAGATCTATTAAATAAATTTCTGCAAAAGGAGAGGGACTCTTATTCTGATTTATCAGACATGGTTTAATGATCAAGCACTATCATATTTCGTTCCCTTTTTAATTTGATTTATATTTTTCTTATTTCATATATCAATCCTAGTTCCTTCTCCTTCCCATTCTTCCATGTCCTCCCGATACCCCCGTTGTCTTATCACCCCATCTATGTCCCCCCAGAGGCTGAGGCCTTCCAGGAGGGATCATCAAAATCTGTCAAGTCATTTGGGGAAGGGCCTAGGCCCTCCTTCAAGTCTCTAGGCTAAGGGAGTATCCCTACATGGGGAATGTGCTCCCAAAATCCTTTTGTGCACTGGAGATATATCCAGGTTCCACTGTCAGAGGTCCCATAGACTGCCCATGCCTTCTAACTAATATCTACATTCAAGGGGTCTGGATCCATCCTATGCTGGTTTCCTCGCTATCAGTCTTGGGGACCATGAGCTCCCCCTCGTTCAGGTCAGCTGTCTCTGTGGGTTTCTGCAGGCTAGTCTTGCCACCTTTGGTCATTATTTCTTGCTCTCTGCATCTGGATTCCAGGAGTTTGGCTCAGTGTTTAGCTGTGAATGTCTGCTTCTGCTTCCATCAGGATGGCATATAAGGTAGTCATCAATCTCATTATCAGGGAAGGGCATTTAAGGTAGCTTCTCCATTATTGCTTAGATTGTTAGTTGGTTTAATGATAGAATACTATCAGTTTTAAAAAAGAAAAGAAAAATCTGAATCATTTTCACTGCTCTAACATTTACAGAAATCATTACAAATCTATTTCAAAGTTTGGTAAAGAACTTGAACAATAATTAAATAAAAGCATGCAGCATATACCTAAGTGAACAAATGTATGAGTCTATTATCGGTAACACTTACATGTACACACATATGGTATATGTGCTTGTACTCATTGTGGGCAGGTTTATGTTTGCTCATTTGTGTGGGCACATTGGCATATGAATGCGTGCACACATGTGAATGCTTAGATGTGGAAGCCAGACACTGACGTTGAATTGCCAACAACTTTTATTTCCCACTGAGTCAGGTTCTATTATTAACCCCAGAGCTCAGATATTTTGTTACTTTAACTTGTAATGTTTGACTAACAATAAAGATAATCCATCGCAGATAATCCACAGTCTAATCTGACTAAGCAATCCATCATTTAAGATTTACTACAGCCAAGCAATGGTGGTGCAGTCCTTTAATCCCAGCACTTGAAAGGCAGTGACAAGTCAATCTTAGTGAGTGCAAGGCCAGCCTGATCTACAAAGTGAGTTCCAGGACAGGTTCCAAAGCTACAGAGAAACCTTGTTTCAAAAAATCAAAACAAAGCTGGGCAGTGGTGGCACATGCCTTTAATCCCAGCACTTGGGAGACAGAAGCAGATGGATTTTTGTGAGTTCCAGGATAGACTGGGCAATGGAGTGAGTGCCGGGATAGGCTCCAAAGCTACACAGAGAAAACTTGTCTAGAAAAAAATCAAAGCAAACAAACAAACACACACACACACAACAAAAAAAAATTACTTCTTAGGTGACTAGGTTATGTCAAGTTGACAGTTAAACTTTACTAAAAGAGGAAGAGATTCACATATAAAATGATCATATCTATGGTTAAAATGTCTGATCTAAAAATTATTTATGGATAATTAAATATTTGCTACTACTTTTACTGTATATGAAAGGGTGAAAGAGCATACATAATTGAAGTTTCTTGATTGAAGTAATAGTCTTTGGTACCATTAGACTCTATACAGATATAAAATGATAAATTTGAAGAAAACATAGCAACCTTAATTTTTTATTTGTTACTTGAGTTCACTACACCATTACTTAATGACTGTATTTTTTTATAAAATTAAAATATGCTTAATATTCAGAAAGTATAAACCCTGCCCAGCTTATTTGGTTTTAGAAGTTATACAAGTCAATGATGCAGTTTTGGTTCCATTTGAATGGCGATGAAGTTGGAAATGTCAGTGCATTGGATAAATAATTAAGAGTAGCAAGTATTGGGATAAATAGGGACTAAATGTTATATGTGCCAAAAGCAATGAAAATAACAAATTGTGAAAAATTGTAAATATTTTCACTGCCCTGAAGATTAAGTAACAAACTTTAAGGGGGAAGTTGAGGTCAGGAGCAGAGATGTCTCTGCAGGGTCACAATAAAAAGAAGGTTGAGAAGAGAATCTTTGAATGGGAATTTAGATAATTGCCTATTACACTGAGAGTTGGGCTTCAGAGTAGAAGCTGTGAAGATTAATATTGATTCTCAACTTGATAGAATGAAGAATCACCTAGGATTTAAGCCTCTGGGATGCCTTGCAGATCTTATCTAGATTAATGCAGCTTTATGCCATTCCTGAGAGGGATTATTTTGATGAGGTTAATTGTGTGGGAAATCCTATCATAAAAGTGGGTGGTACCATTCCCTGGGCTTGGATTCTGGACTGTACAAAGGGGAGTAAACTGAGTATCAGCAATCATTTCTCTCTGGGTCTTGTGGGTGCACTGCAACTAAGGAGCAACCTGAAACACCTTTCACCCAGACTCTCCACTATGATTTATCTTACCCTCAAACTGCGACCCAAAATAAACCCTTGCTCCTTGTGTTGTTTTGTTCATAGCAACAAGAAAAGTAACTAAAACAGGATTTTAGCAGACATCAACTTCTATCACATTAATCTAGAAGTAAAAATGAAATATCTCCTGCCAAATTTGAACATACCAAGAAACAAACAAAACTTACCAATTTGATGTTTTCTTTGGAGACAGTTTAAGCATTTATTTGAAAGCAAATGGGAAGTTATCCTGAAGAAGTAGCAAACACGGAAACCAAATAATGATACCATGTACACTTTGCATGAACCAACAGATAGGTGCAGTCTTAGAAATGAAACTATCAAGGATACTAAAAGTGGGAATCCTTTTCCTACATACACTTAAGGGCAAAGTACACATGGTCAGAGAGAAGAAGGTAGTATAATGTTGCACCTATGATATGGAGTTTGCTCTGAGTTTAGAGCCTTCACCTCATAGGAAATTGGACTTCTCTAGCTTTCAATTAACACAAGCATGTCTCTAAATTGTAAGCACTATAGGAAAAATTTGAAAGCCCCACCCTTCATGTCGGAGATTTGACAATTCTGTTAAAGAATGAAGTAATTGAATATTCACACACCTGCAAAAAGACTTCCATTTGGTCCTTCTGTCAGCTCTTATGTGGATACAGAGTCTTCAGAGAAGTGCATAGTGATTAATATGCACATTTATAAGTAGAACAGCTATGAACACATATATTTTGAGGGAATTTTTTATATCTCAAGATATTTTTGTACTTAGATATTTTATGGTGTTCAAGCATTAGATCTTGAATACTAAGTATTCCTTCATATTGCATGTAATTGACATTTTAAACATTCATTTTAAGTATTGGCTTAAATTTAAGAAGCACTAAATGAAAGCAATTCCATATTTCTCCCATATTTTCACATTCTGTATTCCCTTAGTGAAATTACTACTGTTGCATTCTTACTAATTCATTTGCCTACTCTTCCTATTCCTAGTTGAAATGAAGCCTTAGATGATTTGTTTACCATGTGTGCTCAGTGCCTAAAACAATGGAGGGATAAGTAGATAGGTGAATAATATATTAAATATCATGACATGTATTGTGTTTTGCATAAATATGCATGCTGTACATAATACATAAAACATATATCATCTTACTGTTATCATTCAGCTTTGCAAAGATTCTGGAAACTAATAATAGGACTAAAAAAACAGGAGTTCATTTGCTGTTCGGAAATTCACTGTATAGGGATGAAAAAGGAAGTAGTAAGGAAGTACGAGGTAATACTCCAACCAGTGAGAAACATCATACCTAACTTTAGAATCATCAAAAGTGTAAATTATTGGAAAACTGATGGACCCAGGGGCTTCTAGCTATGTAATTTAAACAAATGTTAGTTAGGTTTCCGTTGCTGTGATAGAACACCATGACCAAACACAACTTGAAGAGAAAGGAGTTTGTTTCATCTTACTCTTCTAACTAAATAGTCCATCACTGAGAGAAGTCAGGGTGAGAACTCAAGCCCAGAACCTGAAGGCAAAAACTGACACATAGGTATGAAGAAGTGCTACATAATAGCTGGCTCCTTATGGCCTGCTCAGCCTGCTTTTTTGATAACACCAGTTGTGGCAAGGTCCTCAGTGAAGTATGCCCTCCCAAATCTATCACTCTCAAGAAAACCCTCTCAAGCTTTCCACAGTCTAATCTCATAGAGTGTTTTCTCATTTGAAATTGCCTCTTCCAAAGGACTCTGGTTTGCTATCACTTTGCCAAAACATTAGCAAGAACAGCAGAATATTTAAATGTGAGACTGTGTATAAGATTGATCCACCAGAACTCTGGGCTTTATCATAGTTTGTACACTATTTAATGTTCACATGGAAGGACAAATTTACTAAAATTAAGAGAAAAATTAAGACTCCATAGAATTTTGGGGGGACCAACATAGATGGAATGTTTTCCAAGTTCAAAGTTTAGAGGATACCTACATGTAGTTTACTCATATATTTACTCTTTAGCCTATGAAAGAATGGCTCATTCATTGATTTAATTATAACATACACACAAATCTTTAATAGATTTTCTACTGCTTATTCTAAATAATATATACATTTTTAATATTCAGTAACATAATGAATCTCCCTTTTTTAGATATGCAGCACCTATTTTTATTTATCTATCTACTTATTTACTTATTTTTTCCTAAGTATGTTTCACATCAGCTCATTCTGTTTGGATCATGATGGACATTCCACAAGGAGCTGTATAAATGTGGGGGTATTTTTAGACTTACCAGAATTTGTTACTTATGTTCCCATGTTCTTCATGTAACTTCCTAGTAGGTTCCAAATACTACCACGAGCTTAGGTTTGACAATGAGGATAGTAAATAGATGATAGTCTAAAGCAGGACCCATTTATTAGAGTAGGAAAAATACAATGCTAGATTCTCATGTTATGAGGAATGCTTTCTTGCATCCTGAAGCACATTAATGTAACATACTTGTAGACAGAGGTTTTGTTCTACCTGGTCCACAGCCCTTTAGCCCCAAATAAACACACAGAGGCTTATGTTAATTAGAAACTGTTTAGTCAATGGTTTAGGCTTCATACTTGCTAGCTCTCTCTACTAATCTCCATATTTCTACATGGCCTCATCTTACCAGAGTATGCCCAGGCATCTTATCTTCCCAGAAGTTACATGATGTCTCGTCCATCCCCTCTCAGCTTTCCTCCTCTCAGAATTCTCCTTGTCTGGTAGACCTGACTATACTTTTCTTCCTTGCTTTTGACCACTTAGTGTTTTACTCATCAGTCAATAGGAGAAACATATATACAGAAAGACATTACCCATCATATACCAAATTAGATGTTAGTCGTCTATTATTTCATTTGTATATACTTTAATGTTAGACTACAGTGCACAGTATGAAAAGTCAACTCCTTTGGTAACTTTTTCAGACTTTAAATATGTACCAAAACTGAAGTTGCACCAATTTTATTTCCTACAATCACAACTTTGGCCAGATATTTCAGAGATGCTGATTCCAAGAATTTGTTGGTGGAAATCTTCATACAATTATGCTGTGTCTCAAGTGATTGTAATTTACTGTGCCCTTTATTTGCCTTTGTCACCCAGATTCAGCAATCACTGTTCATAAGTGAAAGCAGTATAAATGGTCTGGGTTGGAACTTTCGTTCCAAGTGCACTCAAACTTCTGTTATTTTAAGGTTTTGAAATCTCTTAACATGACAGTAGTTCTGACCTCATATATATTTCATTTTAATATTAATCCCATTAAACCCAACAAAGAGTTTGTACCTGGGCCATTTTCAGTAGCTTTGTCACTTTCCTTTCCTTATATTTATTAAGTTCAGTCTGACCTCTATGTACTATAAATTTTCTCTAGTATAGGTGGTAGGATGGAGCCATGGATGCTTACTTAACTTAATCATTTTCATGACTTGAAGTCTTACAAGGGGACATGATCTACAGATGAACTGAGGGTCTTCACCAATTTTCGGTGAAGTCATTTCAGAGAGATATTTCTCTTGATGTATATACTATGCTCTGGAGTGAATCATGTGATTAGAAGCCTTCTATTTTATGTTGAGTTAAATCTCCATAATGCATAATGTTGGAACCAACTGCTAAAAGTAACAGGAGCAATAATAGGGCAGAAAACATATTGGCATAGCAAGAATAATTGCCACTGTATAGAACAATGCCAACAAGTCTACCATGAAAAACTGTGTTCATTTCTTGACTGTGATTTCTTATGTACTAACAGTTTATAAGACATTTATATCAAAGGGAAACTCTAATCACACTATTGCAATTTCTTTCTTTTAACTTTGAAGGCCACAGTATTATTAATGGGGAATTAATCGATGACCACTAAATAGCTACCCAAAATAAGAATTTACCTCCGTAGATGTTGTTACTGTGAGCACAAAATGACTTTCGCATACTCAGGTTTGTTGCCTGCCAAAGGAGCCCAATCTTAGTGACAAAAAATACTCACAGTGAGACAAATTTCAAAGGCAAAAAAAAAATGTAAACATAGTTGTAGATTGTGTCCATCAATGGTTTAATTTTGTATAAGCAATTTTTCTTTTCTTTTTTCTCCACCTGGCTAAAGAAGTCTCTTCTCTTGAATAGCCTCTCTTACCTCATTTACATGCACACTAGAGGGAACAAACTGACCTAGTTTACATGTAAACAGCAAGTATCTTTATTTTCTATCAAGGATTGACTCTGTGTTTTAGCACAAACCCCTCTGAAACCAATTAATACTGATATCTGACCTACATAATAGATTTCGAACTCCCTCTTTTTTCTTTTTGTTATATTCCCCCTTTTAAAGGAAACACAATTTTTCATACAGCATCATGTCAGTTCCCTGGGTAAATGTATAAATTCATGTAGATCACATTAAAGAGATTTCCACCATGCTTTTTATCCAACACTTTTACATTATTACATAAGTTTTTAGAGGAAATGGCATCTCCCATATTGCCTCAATCAACTGTATATTTCTGGTTTGCCAATGTTAAAATTGTCTAGCTACAGGAACAGGTGCTGGGATAAAATTGTGAAGTACCATTTCCCTTCAGAAAATTTGACAATAGTTATGTTTTTGTAATCTGTAAATGTCTTTATTCTGCTTGGAACTTAACTTTTTCAAATAAATTTGATGACTATCAATGGTTTATTGTTATTGGAGTTTGATTTAATGTTTACTACTGAGTCTATTTTCTCAAATATTTAGGATATATATTTCTTTTAACATTTTTTTTTGTTTATTACCTACCAATCCCAGGTCCTCCTCATTCCCCTCCTACTACTACTTTCCCCTACCCCACCACCCTCTTCTCATTAGAGAGGGTAAGGTGTCTCATGGGGAGTTAGTCAAGTCTGTCACCATGTTGAGGCAGGACCAAGGCCCCCTTACCAGTGTCTAGATTGAGCAGGGTATCTTTCCATAAGAAATGGGCTGCCTAAAAGCCACTTCATGTACTAGGGATAGATCTTAGTCACACTGCTCGTGGCCCCACAAATTGCTCAAAGCATCCACTGTCACCTGCATGTAAGGTATCCTAGTTTTTACTTATGCAAGTTCCTCAGCTGTCACTTTATAGTCAGTGAGCTCCCAAAAGTTCAGGTTAGCTATTTTTGTGGGTTTCTCCATTGTTATGAGTGTTTATTCCCTGCCAGCCTGGTCCCTCGCCTTGCCAGCTCTACATAATACACAGAGATACTGTATTAGATATAATTCTGTTGGCCTACTACTAGCATTTCTTATTGGCTAACTCTGTCTTAAATATTAACCCATTTATATTAATCTAAATATTTCCACGTGGTCTCATCTTACCGGAGAGAGGGACTGGTATCCTACCCTGTAAGTCCTCCATCTTGGATCTCCTCCCTCCTACTTCCTTTCTCCTCCTTGTCTCCTAGTCCCACCTATCTTGCTTTACTATTGGCCAACATTTCTTTATTCATTAACCAATAAGAGAAAACATATTTACAGAATAACATCTCCCATCACCCCATCATGGCCTTGACCCCTTTGTTATTATTATAGTTCCTCCCTATCTTTGACTGGACTCTGGTAGGTTTGCTCAGTGGTTAGTTGTGGATCTCTGCATATATTTCCACCAGTTACTGGATGAAGGTTCTATGGTGACAATTATTAGAGTCAACAATTTGTTTATAGGGGAAGGACAGTTCAGGCACTCTCTCCATTATTGCTTAGAGTTTTATCTGGGGTCATCCTCATGTATTCCTGATAATTTTGTTAGTGCCAGGTTTCTAGGAAATCCTACAATGGCTCCTCTATCAAAATAGCCCTTTCCTTGCTCTCCCTTTCTATCCTCCCCCAACTTGACCATCCTGCCTGGTCATGATCTCCTCCCTACTCTGCTTCTGTTCTCCTCGATCTTCTTCCACTCCCCTTCACTTTGACGCTCCCAATTTTATCAAGATCTCTTGTTTATTTCTCCTTCCAAGGCAGATCCATGTGTGTCTCTCTTTGGATCTTTATCTTTTTTTGTTTGTTTTTGTTTTTGTTTGTTTGTTACCTTGTTTCTTTGAGTTTGAGGACTGTAGTCTGATTAACCTTTGTTTTATGGCTAATATCCATTTACTAGTAAGTATATACTATATTTGTCTTTCTGTGTCTGGGTTACCTCATTACCTCATTAAGGATGATTTTTTTCTAGTTCCATTCATTTTGAACTGGAAATTTCAAGATGTTATTGATTTATATTTTCTGTTGAGTAGTACTCCATTGTGTAAATGTACCTTATTTTCTTTACCCATTCTTTGGTTGATGAGCATCTAGGCTACTAGAAATAATGCTGCTATGGACATAGTTGAGCAAATGCCCTTGTGGTATGTGTTTGCATCTTTTGAATATATGCTCAAGAGTGGTATTGCTGGGTCTTGAGGTAGATTGATTCCTAATTTTCTGAAACTTTGACATACTGATTTCCAAAACGAGTGTACAAGTTTGCACTCCTACCAGCAATGGAGGCGTGTTCTCCTTACTCCATATCATCTCCAGCATAGGCTGTCATTATTGTTTTTGATCTTAGCAATTCTGACAGATGGTATCTCAGACTTGTTTTGATTTGCATTTCCCTGATGGCTAAGGATTTTGAGCAATTATTTAAATATCTTTCAGCTATTTGGGTTTCTTCTACTGAAGGTCCCTCTGGAGGCATCACCATCACTGACTTTAAGCACTATTATAGGGCTACGGTAATGAAAACAGAGGGATATTGGCATAAAAACAGACACATGGTGATGAGAGGTGTCCTTTTGTATGCTGTGAAGATATGTTTTTATTATTGGTTGAATAAAGCTGTTTCAGCCAATGTAAAAATAGGATGTAGCCAGGCAGGAAGTACAAGCAGGGCTACCAGACTAAGAGAAGTCTGGGAAGAGGTATGCAGAGAGTTTGGGTCACTAGAGAGACACCATGAAGCTGCTAAGGAAGAAATAGGTCCAGGCAGCAGTGGTAAGCCAAGATCATGTGGAGATACATAGATCAATAGAGGATTAAAAATTAAGAGAAAGCTAGCTTGATGGGTGATGTCCTGTATCCTATGTGTGTGTGTATATATATATATATATATATATATATATATATATATATATATATATTTCTCTTAATAGCTGATGAATAAATGTTGATTGGCCAATAACCAGGAAGGAAGTATAGGCAGGTCTACCAGACAAAGAGAATTCTGGGAAGATGGTGGCAGAGAGGAACTGCCAGGGATATCCTTGTAGCTACCAGGAAGATAGGATGTCAGGCATTCTCCTGTAAGATAAGGCCATGTAGAAATACATAGATTAATAGATCTAGCCACTAAGACTTATAAGCCATTAGCCCAAACAGATTATAATTAATATAAACAGCTTGTGTTTATTTGGGACTCAAGGGTGGAACAACCAGGCTGGACAGATCCTTCTGTCAACAACATGGACCAATGAAATAGAATCAAAGTCACTTTTATTAATCCACAGACCTGTGATTACCTGATTTTTGATGAAGAAGCTAAATTTATGCAATGACAAAAGAAAGCCTCTTCAATAAATGCTGCTGGCATAGCTGGAGGTAGACATGTAGAAGAAGGCAAATAGATCCATGTCTATAGCCAGGCACAAAAGTCATGTCCAAGTGGATCAAAGGACTCAACATAAATTAAACCACATTGAACCTCATAGAAGGGAAAGGGTGAAGTTCCCTTGAATGCATTGGCACAGGAGACAATTTCCTAAATATAACACCAGTAGTGCAGATACTGAGATTAACAATTAATAAATAAGTCCTCCTGAAACTGAGAAGCTTCTGTAAGGCAAAAGACATGGTCAACAAAACAAAATGGCAGCCAAAAGTATGTGAAAAAATCCTCACCACCACCCCCCACATTTGACATAGAGCTGATCTCCAAAATATACAAAGAACTCAAAAAACTAGAAACCAAACATCAAATAATCTAATTTAAAAATGGGGCATAGGTCTAATGATAGATGATGGGGTTGTCCTTCTGTATATGTTTCTATTATTGGTTAATGAATAAAACATTGTTTGGCTAATGAGGCAGGAAGATAGGCTGATCTAGAAGACAAGGATAATTCTGGGAGGGATAGACAGAGGGAGCCTGTCAAAGAGTCATCATGCTGCTGGAAGAATAACAACATGCTGTGGCATTTCCAGGTAAGTCATAGCCTCATGGCAATACATAGATCAATAGAAATAGGTTTATAATTAAGATAGAGCTAGCCAATAAGAAGCCAAAGCTACAGACTAACAGTTTCTTAAATTGATATAGCATCTGTGTTTATTTGGGACCCAAGCAGGGTAGACTAGTTGGGACAGAAAACAAGGACTACAGATAGATTTCAAGAGTGCAGTACATGCCTATATTATTGATGTTTACCTATTTTTCCAGATAATTCCTACGTGGATTAATAATTTGACTAAATCATTTGTCAACAGTTCCACATTTGTGTTATAATTTCCACACACAGGATAAGATTTAGTAATTCATTTTTATATGTTTTCATAATGTTATATACTTTAAAGCCTTTGTTTAAAAATTAATGTGTTTTATCTCTTATGAGTCTTGTTTTAAAATCATTGATATTTATTTAAACACATATGATGACTTTTGGGTAACTTGCTCAGATGAAATTACTTCTGATTATTTAATATTTTGAATAATCAATACCTTATTTTTAAATGACTATTAGAATATTAGTTATTTACAGCTTTAATATTTGACGGTTTGCTTTGTTCCTTGTTTTTATATTAAATATAATATTTTATTTATTTTAAAGTATAGTTATTTACATTGTGTAAGTTGGCTTTCGTGTGTGTGTGTGTGTGTGTGTGTGTGCGCTTGAGTTGTATAAAACACACTGCATATCCACTTTATTCTGCCTTTTCTAGACTTAATTATAGACTTAATGATAAATTTCCACATTTTCTTTAAGTGTTGTATTTGAGCATAATAAGGCATGAGAGTATCAGGCTTTCTTTGGCCACCAATCAGTTCCCAAATAAAGATACAGAGATTTATTATTAGTTATGAATGCTCAGTTTATGTTATGCTTGTCCAAGTAGCTCATAACATAAATTAACCTGTGTTTCTTCATCTACATTTTGCCTCAGGTCTTTATACCTTCCTTTTATTCTGTATGTCTCACTCCATATCTAGCTGAGTGTTTGATGCCTGGCTAGATGGTCCCTGGTGTCTTCCTCTCGTTCTTCCTTGATTTTTTCTCTTACATTCTAAGCCTTAATTTCTCCTCCTACTTATCCTCTCTGGCTGACAACCCTGCCTATTTCTTCTCTGCCTGCCTATTGGCCATTCAGCTTTTTATTAGACCATTCAGGTGCTTTAGGCAGGCAAAGAAACTCATTATTACATTATTAAATTAATGTATCATAAATAAACATAAGATACCTTTACATAAAGTTATATTCTACAACATAAACAAATGTAATAGGTTTTTATATATTTAAAATAATATTCCATAATCTATTAATTTCATTGAAATATTATGAAAGTTAGAATATCTGTATAAAAAATTTGGAATTGTTACTCTCATGTTGAGGGGGGTGTTCAAGACAAGAGTTTCTCCCTTTTGCTTTGGAGCCTGTCCTGAAATCCTCTCTATAGACTAGGCTGGCCACAAAGTCACATAGATCTGCCTGTCTCCACCTCCTGAGAGCTGGGATTAATGTGTGCACAACCACCGCCCAAATGTTTCTATCATTTTTTATGGGTATTACATATTAGTGATAAATTGAAGTATATTTGCATTTTTACATATTCCTGGCCCATTCATATGACAGAGAATTAAATCCTAGAATAGACTTTGCTCATAATTCATGGACACTAACAGCAGGGTGTCCACATACTCCTGGGATCTATGGGATACAGCTAAGTGGATGAATGTCATTTGCTAACTGAATGATTTTTTAATTTTTTTTCATTTCATGATACAACATGATGTTGTTCTTCAATGGCCTTTTTTGTGCAGTATTATTTTCAAAATCATCTCTTGCGAAGACATCAAATTGCCCTTCATCTTCTTTTTACAAGAAGTCACTAAATTCTGCTTCTAAGTTACATGGAGTAGCAAACCTCTCTAAGAACTTACCTTCTCAATGGAAATCTGACATTATCATTTTCTCACATAAATTTTCTATTTCTTCTTTAATTTCAAGTATGGTTTGATTTTATACATGCTTTGAAGAATATTTTCAATGTCTAGTCTGCCACTGAGCCCATATATGGAAGTCTTGATTCATTTTACATGAAGCAGCCAGAGTAATTTTTAAAGGTAACATCACATGCATCTAATCCTTTTAATAACATTCCAGTGATCCTAGGATTACGACAAAGCCCCTAAACAGGCCAGCCTCAGAGAGTGTGCATATTTCTACCAACTCTGCAGCTTAAGTTTGCTCTTTATTTCCATGGACTCTTATATTCAGGAATTGCAGTGAGCAGCCATATTATCAGTGATGTTAACATATCCTTCTCTCTGCTTCTGTCTCCTTTATTTGAAAACTCTTCCATCTCACATTTACTGATTGATTTTACTTCTGGCCCAATCTCAGTTCATACCTGACTTTCTCAACAGTCTTTCTCACCAACTAAATTGATCATACTCTCTACTTCAATATAGCACAGTTCATTACTCCTATTAGTTGTACTTAAATATATCTGTATGTATAAGACTATTCATATTTGTATGTCTGCTCTGTACATTTTCTCAAGGAAACACTCCTAGTTTTATATGTTTACTGATTTATGTGAAATAAAGGTGACATAGTGGAAATAAAGATAAATGTCAATGTGAACAATATTTTATTTAAAAATATACTAGTTTTAGTTCTTCATTAAGAAAGTATTCCTATAATTGTAGAACTCATTTGTCCTGGTGTTAAGATAGCACTCATCTTTGTTTCTTCCAACATCCTCTATGGGATTTTAGGATTCCAGAGTAGATACTCATGAGAGTGATGATTATAGATGCTGAATATTCAGAACTTTGTAAGAATTCAGGTGACCTCTACATAATCCTTATTCACTCCTACGTTCAAAACATGTATTCTAAAGAAATAGTCAATCTAATTGTTTATAATTAATCCAAAGAGCCAGGCCAAACGTCCAAGGAAGAAATTACTAGTCTCTTTTCAGGGAATATTAAACAGATTTTGGTAGGGAACAAGTAAACATAGATGAGTAGTGGACATTGGGACGTATATGATATATTAGTTCCATACTCTCCACAGAACTGAACAAATAGAGTTTTTGTGGGGTTTGATAGGAAGGAAGTATTAGGTAAGATGGATCACATGATCAGAGGGTGAAAAAATCCTCAATACCTTCTCTGCATGCTTTAGAGCAAAATAATCTTGATAGTGCTGCTGAGGCAAGGAAACCAGAGCCTCTAAATCAGTGATGCAGATAGCCCTGTCCCCAGTCAGATACTGATATTAGTGGATGATAACTGTGCATGTCTCCAATTCTGAAAACCTTTACTTCAACATCAAGGGCCACAGTAGGAAAAAAAAGTACTTTGTTGCAATGGGAAGACACAGAGAATGCATTTGTCCCATATTCCACTCTTCTTTCTAACCCACTCTTCAGTCAATTAAATGGAAAGACATTTCAGTTAGTTTTCTGGATCACCGACTGATATCTGAGACATCACAAAATTTCCCATAAATAATGCTTCACTAGTTTCTAAGCATCCCTCAATTCACTGAAGTTGACATCTCAAATTAACCATCAGTATGGACAAAATGCAAAAAATTATTAAGTATATATTAGCATCTGTAATTCTACCTGTAGAAAACTCTTGAACAGTTATTTCTTCCAAGTTGAAACTTTCCCCTGGGGAGGAGAGAAGGAGCATCCTAACTCCAATTAATCTCAGGAAACCCATTCTACTTTGGAGGTTCACAAAACACATGTAAGGCTCACGAAGCTCAAAACTGTACATGACTCACAAATTACTCTCCCCAACATCTTAGTTTTACACAGCAGTAAATAGTTGCATGGAAAGAAGAAAATTTAGTGGAGATGCCTGCAAATTCAGTAGAGAAATTGATAGCACAGTTTTTATGAGTTATTACCTACGTAGAGCCAGGAATTTCAATGACACTCTTGTCTTTTAGTTACCTATCCATGTATGGATAATTAACCCAAATAAGTACATTGTTTCTTCAACTTCAACCTAATGGAATGTTTTATTTGTTTTTTGTTGGTACCTCCTACAGATTGAATAGACATCTTTTATTATCTCCCTAGAAAGAGTCACACATAGAATCAGAATCTCTTTTAGTCTTTATTTGGCATTGCATTTTCGGTTTTCATTGGATAGTTTTTTACATGGGGTCTACAGGAACACAGAGAACCCAAGAAGAGATTTGAAAATCCAAAAGAGAGTGCAAGTCCAGAATGCAGCTACATTTCATTTCAAGAAAACTCCTCAATAGCAATACAAATATGAGAAAACTGGGCTTATGTAAGAGGACTGATAGCAAATGCATATTTAAGATTAGAATGTGAATACAAATGTACTATTGTTACAAAGTAGAATTTAAGCATGGATTGAGAGTGGGATATCACTAGCTACACTTCTGAGTAGGAAGTGTATAGGACAGCTTATTCAAGACGAGTAGTTGTTATATATCCACTGATATCAATATGATTTTCATCTCAATTTAGTGGGCAGAAAATATTTCTTTATTCTTTCAGCTATTTATTCCTCAAACTTGAGAAAATCACTCTTCCTCCTCTCTCTCTCTCTCTCTCTCTCTCTCTCTCTCTCTGTCTCTCCCTCTGTGTGTCTGTGTGTGTATGTCTCTCTCTCTCTCTCTCTCTCTCTGTGTGTGTGTGTGTGTGTGTGTGTGTGTGTGTGTGTGTGTGTGTGTGCGTTCCTCCTCTCTCTGGTTTTTGAGCCAAGGTTTCTTTTTGTAGTCCTGGAACTTGCTCTGTAGACCAGGCTGGCCTTGAGTTTAAAGATCTGCATGTCTCTGCCTCCAAATTGGGATTAAAGATGTGTATCACTCCTGCCTGGAAAGAAAATATCTCTTGATTTTCTTTGTTGCTCCTATAACAGCCCACCATGTTTCTACTGGCTCATTCAATGAACAAATATTTTCTTTAGATTTTATTTTCAATTTAAGTCCCTTTATTCCTTTCATTAAAAAATAGAGTTTTTTTCCTCACATAATATATCCAGTTGATGTCCTCCTATCCATCTACTCCCAGCTCCTCTTCAGTCTCCTCCCATCTGGAAGCCCCCCTTTCTGAATTTCATTTGAAAACAAATAAACATCTATGAGATAACAATATAATATAATAAGAACTAACACATGAGAATTAAACAAAACAAACAAGCTGAAGGAAAAGAGGCCAGGAAGAGGCAGAAGAATCAGATACCCACATATTTGCACACTCAGGATTATCATAAAACACTAATGTAGAAGCCATAATAAATAAGTAAAGTACCTATAAGTTGGAAAGAAAAAAATGTACATAAATAAAGTAAAAAATATAAAATTAATAAGAAAAAACATTAAGAGTTTTGACATGACATTATAAGACAAAGAATCTCAAAAGATGAGCTTGAGTTTACTTTCTATTAACCATCTACTGCTGGACATGTAGCCTAACATTAGTCGTAACTTGTTTCTTGAATGTGACTCCCTTGGAAGAAACTAAATTTTCATTTGCTAGTGGCTATTTTTTTTAACAACTGGAGATAGCTTTTGGGTTAGGGAAGAGGTGTCTATTTGGTCTTCAGCTCTTAGAACCCATCTAATGAAGACTCTTAGAGGTCCTGTGCATGCTGCTTCAGTCTCTGTAAGTTCATATGTGTGTTGATCCTTTCCATTTAGAGAGCTTTGTTTCCTTGGTGTCTTCCATTCCCTATGTCTCTTACATTCTTTCTTCCCCTCTTTAGCAAGGGTTCCCTGAGCCCCGAAGGGAGATATTTGATGGAGACATCTCATTTAGGGATGAGTGTTCTAACATCTCTCACTCTGCATGTTGTCTGACTGTGGGTCTTTTGTATTTGTTCCCATCTGCTATAGGAGGAGGCTTCGCTGATGATGGCTGAGCAAGGCACTGATCTATGAGTATAGCAGAATGTCATTAAGTGTCATTGACTTTTTTAGAGAATTAGTACTTGGTTTACCCTAGGTCCATGTACTTTCTAGTAGTGAGGCAGGACACCAGTGGATAATAACCTATAGTCTTGACAACAGCCTAGTTGTTTGGGGGTTCCATGAATTTTCTTTGGCCAATGATTCAATTAAATGTAGCCCATTCCCTGTACTAGAAGCTTCATTTTGATAGCAAGAGATTTCCATTTGGGTCTCTATCTTTCCTATTATTTGGTGATTTCACTTGAATTGCCTTCATATATGTATGCATTTTAGGTAGTTTCTACTGTATTAGGATTTCACACTATCCCTCAAATGATCCTTAATTTTAGCTGTATTCACACCCTTATTCCCTTATTGTGTATATTCCCTACTGGAACAGGAAGACCAAGTGAAGTGTATTTCTACTACAAGGCAAGGTAAATTGTAAAACCACACAAAACAAATGTTAACAATTTATTGTCTTTTCTTTGGAATAATTTTAGATAGGAATATTTTTCTATAGCTAAACATGGAAACAGTCATATTTGAGTTATCATATATATGTAGTATATGTAACACTGGAGAATCAACTAAGGTAGCAAAATTTAACTTGGAAATTGGCAGTAGGAATAATAATGCCACAGTTGTGATAATCAGTAATATAACTTCAATTTTAGTGTGTGTGTGTGTGTGTGTGTGTGTGTGTGTGTGTGTGTGTTTATTCAAACTCAAAAAGAACAAAGGGAAAATGACAGGGGCTTGTGCCTCTGCTTGCTTATATAACCTTTTGAACTATTTTAATTCCATAAGAACTTTGAGAAGTAGACCTGTCTGTTAAAAAGTAGCAATTTATCTCTTTGTTAGTAACAGCTGGAACTGGGAAAATTTTGACTCTTGATACAAAAAAGAATAGGCATGAATAAATCTGAAGCAACAAGAATCTCCATGAGTGTTCTTTAAAAATCAATTTGTGCACAAAACTACAAAAATATTATCCAACAGAAATGTTACATTCATACTGATTCTTGAGTTTTATTGATGAATTTGTAATTAGGCACAGCATTCTCCATTACATAACAGACAAGAGAACAAAGCACTGATTGAAATCACACAATCCCTTCCTGCTCTGGCACAGATCCTTCCTCAGAATGGACCAGGTTGGATCATACAAGGGGCCTATTTGCCAGAGACTAGATTTTCATAATGTGGGCCATTCTTTCTCTTTGTAATTATAGATAATGTTGTTGGGAGAGCTGAAGAAACATTGAATAATAAATTCAACATTATAGCTCTCTATTGCAGAGCATGTAAGGCAGCCTTGCTATTTATGTCCCATAGACTTCAAATGTGATTTGGGGTCAGCACTTCCCTGTCTCTTTATCATGTCTATCTTCCCACTAACCATTGGCTCTGTGTGACATCTGCACATATTTTCAAGCTGTCCTAACTACTTGAAATGCATAAATTCTTCTTGAAAGAATTGATTTGTCAATAATGCAATAACTATGCATGCCTTTTATGAATTGCTTATGATACCTTTGGATGACTTAATCCATCAAAAGTACATGCATGCATGACATTCAACCTAGGGAAGTATAGCTACTGAGACATAGACTTCACCATGACTCTGTGATGGATCTGCACATGAGTTCAGTTATTGAAGGATACCAGAGCTGTGAAGCTCATCAAGGAACACCATCATTAACAATTAAGCTTCTCCTAATGTTTCTAATGTTTGTAGTGTAGCATATTTAAATTACATTTTTTCACTATTATTTCAGGTCGTTTTCCTTGAAATCAGAACTAACTACTTTGTGTACTATTAAGCGTTGAATATTAAACCTCCTTTACAAAGCTCATACAGGCAGGCCTTTCATATCTTCAGTGAAATTTCTCATTCTATTTCATTAGTCTTCCTGAAACTAGTGTGTGTTTTGTGAACTTCTCACTACCTTTCTTATTTACTTTTGAAAAAATACTTTCACAGTATATTCTGAGCAAGGTTTCTTCTTCCACAACTCCTCCAGATCTTCCCCACAACTCCACATGCTTTCTTTCTTTATATCTGTAGAAAACAAACAACATACAAACAAATTAAATAATAGACAAAAAACCCACAAGATACACACATACATACCATAAAAACACAAAATCAGAAGCTATAAATACAAGCCAAAGAACATTAAGCCAAAAAATAAAAATCCTTGAGCAAAGCAATATGAGACACAAAATCTACAAAAATAACATGGACTTCATTATGTGTTGGCCATCTACTGCTAGGCATGGGGCCTAATCTCAAGCTTTGTTAGCACACCCAGTGAAATTCCATTAGAGAAAACTATTTTTCTTTCTTTGCATATAAGTGCCAATTTCAGATAGCTTCTTGGTTATGGGTAGGAGTCTGTGTATACTTTCCCTTCCAAACTCTGTGAACCTGTCTTGCTTAAATATGTATATACCCCACAGACTCTTGATCACATGTACATCTATCTTCTTGTATCTAGAATATATTGTATTCTTGGTGTCCACCTCCTCTGGCTCACAATTCTTTCTGTTCATTTCCTGTTCATATTTCAGATTGAGTGTTCCAAGGACTTCCTGTCTGTCTGCATTGCCCCTCTCTCTCTATCTCTGCATATTTTCCAGCTGCCTTTGTGTTACTGCCATCTATGACAAGAGAAAGCTCCTGTGACAATGGCTAAGGAAGGCATTGATAGATGGTTATAGCAGAATCTTCTTAGGAGTCATTTTATTTTTGCTTTTAGCAATATTTTGTTTTTATCTATGCCAATGGCCTATCTAGTCTTTGGTTCTTGGCAACTCAAGCAGTTTTAAGCATGAGATCCATATCATGGAATAGGCCATAAGTCTAATCAGAGAGTTCTTCATTACTTCCACAATATTTGTGCACTAGTTAGTGTCTTGCATATAGGTCACCATTGTAGATCACAGGATTGTATGTAGATTGGTGTTTACCTTTCTCCTTTGCTAGTTACAGGGTAACTTCCAATACAGTGAATATCAATCAGTTAGGTTGAAGTACTTAGTTAGGTACCAGATTAACCTTCCCATGTTCAATGAGAAATATAACTGTGCCTTCAGCAATAGGTCCTTAGCATTAGTTTGAATTACAACCAGTTACATTGCCAATACCTTGAGATGTTTGGAGGTTCCCACAAGGCCCCTTTGGCCAACTACTGAACTAGATGTCCATTACTGGTACTGGAGGTTTTCCTTGATATTAAAAGGCATTTAGTTGGGGAAATGTCTCTCCCATTATTTGGTGACTCCAATTTGATTTCTTTCATATATGCAACTATTTCAAGAAACTTACATAGTAGGTTTCGATATGACACAACAAATGGCCCTTAGTATTAGCTGTCCTTCTCCATATTACCTCCCTTACCCTTCTCTTCCACCTGTACCTCATTTAATCCTCCTGCTCCAGGCTCATGACTATCTCCCTTTCCTTGTTAGATTCTCCTCTCTATGTCAGTCCCTTATTCTATACCTAACCTCTGTGGTGATATACATTGTAGCAAGTTTATTGAAGACTTAAATGAATGGTACTATCTCCAGTCTAGAAAATTTAAGAGTCAAAAAGTTACTTCTGACTGAAGTTTGGGATCCTTTGAGCTTTAAAATCTCAATTGTCCTTGATTATAAGGTGTCTTTAAAGGTATGTTTTATTGAACTGAAACATTACATAACTGCTAACTCATCCATCAGACTTCCCAACAGAACAACAGTGCTTAAATCAATCCTGGGATTCTCCTGTATTTTGAGTGACTCAATATAAATATCATTTTTTCCCCAAACCATTGCTAACAAGACTAACACTTCCACCAGACACAGGCTGCTTCCTGACACTGCCATTGATGTGTTCAGCACTGGTGCTGTAGGAGAAAGCACCAGAGCACTGAAGGGCACTGGGAGTAGAGAGGAGAAGCATCTTGGGGAACCTCCAGGCCTCTTCTTAACAATTGTTAATGTTCTTATTACTTAATAAATATTAATCATATAATAAATATACAGTAAATTTCAGGAGTATTTGTCACAACAGTTTTAATGAATTATGCCACAAAACAAAGGGAGCATAGGGCATACTAGGTCAACTTCTTAAAATCCCCCTGAAAATAAAGAAAATGAATGATGTTTCTGTTTTCTGATTGGCTTATAGAGTAGAAATCTAGACACTCTCATATTTATGCATGAGTTTTAATTCCCATTCCTTATATTTGAATTAAAATCATACCAAAGATTTTGCTGCAAATGATTGCCTGAAGAATGTTCTCTTGAAGGAATAATTGAATTACATAAATTTCCTTTAAACAAAACACAAATAAAAACTCCAGTGATAATAAAACTATAATGCTGTGAAGTGAGACATTGAAATTAAAGATGAACATATTGGAAACAGTGGTTTTATATTGCTTATGATTATAGACATTAACAGGGCTGGTTATAATTCACATTATTATATTTAACAGCCATGGTAAGGCTGCCTTGAAAAACAAGGGAGAACGTCGCTGTGTTTATATTTTTTATAAGTTTTGCATTATTAAGTGCCTTAACACAGAAAAATTAAGACAACAATACTCTTATTTTCTTTTTTAAATTAAATTTAAAAAAATTCTTATTTGACATACCAATCCCAGTTCCCTCTCCCTCCCATCATCATATGCTCCCCACCAATCCACCATTCTAACCCTCTCCTATTCCCCAATGAGGATAAAACTTTCTATGAGGGATCATCAAAATCTGTGGCATCATTTGGGACAGGACCTAGGCTCTCCCCCATGTGTCTTGACTGAGAGTATTGCTCTATGGGGAAGAGGCTCCAAAACTCAATTTGTACACGAGGGATGAATATTTTTCCACTATGAGAGGCCACAGAGACTGCCCAGGCCTCCCAACTAACACCCATGTTCAGGGAGTCTGGTTAGTTCCTATGCTGGTTTCCTAGCTGTCAGTCTGGGGTCCATGAGCTCCCACTAGTTTGGGTTAGCTATTTCTGTGGGTTTCCCCAGCCTTGTCTTGACCCCTTTGCTCATCACTTCTTGATCCCTACATCTGGATTCCAGGTATTTGGCTCAATGCTTAGCTGTGCTTTCTGCTTCTGCTTCCATGGGCTACTGGATGAAAACTCTAGGATGCCATATAAGATAGTCATCAATCTCATTATAGGGAAATGGCATTTAAAGTAGCCTCTCTACTAATGCTTAGATTCTTTTCATATATATATATATATATATATATATATAATTTTTATTAAAAATATTTTCTTTATAACTTTTTTTATTTAAATTTGAAACAAGCTTATTTTACATGTCAATATCAGTTCCCACACCCTCCAGGTTTCCCCTGTTCCCACACCTACACCCATCTCATCCCCTTTCTACTCCCCAGGGAGGATGAGGCCTTCCATGGGGAGTCTTCAAAGTCTGTCATATCCTTTTGGGGTCATTCTTGTAGATCTCTGAACATTTCCCTAATGCCATATTTCTCTTGAAACCTATAATGCCTCCCTTTATTAAGGTTTCTCTTTTCTTGCTCTCCTCTATTCTTCCCCTGATACAAACTTCCTGGTCTCTCATGTCTTCCTCCCAACTCCACTTCTTTGCTTCTGTTTCTCTTAACTCCCTCTCTCCTCCCTCCATGCTCCCAATTTGCTTCAGATATCTTGTCCCTTTCCCCTATTCTGGTGGACCATGTATTTCTCTCTTACGGTATTCCTTGTTTCATAACTTCTCTGGAGGTGTGTATTGTGAGCTGATAATCCTTTGCTTTATGTCTAATATCCATATATGAATGAGTACATACCATGTTTGTCTTTTTGTGACCTCACTCAGAATGGTTTCTTCTAGTTCTAGCCATTTGCCTGTGACTTTCAAGATTCCTTTGGTTTTATTTTGTTGTTGTTGCTGTTGTTTTTGTTTGTTTTGATTTGTTTTCCTGCTGGGTAAATGTATCACATATTCTTTACCCACTCTTCAGTTGAACAGTGTTGAGTGCTGTCGCCTCACCTGCAAGAATGATGCTCAACAACAGGATTCTTCTGTAGCGTAGCTTTATTGTGCGGCTCTTACCACGAGATGAGGAAGGACACTGAGGAGGAAAAAGGGCTTTGCTTATATATGCTCAGAGGAGTCGTGTCTGTTACTGATTGGTGCAGCCTACGATACTCTTGACAAACACCCCTTGACGTGTGTTACACACGTGCATTGCTATCCTTTGGGTGGAAAATAACCACGCCTTGCTGGCTCACGGACAGGAAACCGGCGCCATCTTTGGGAGTTGCACCAGTGGCTCTCTACAGAACAGCATCTAGGTTGTTTCCAGGTTCTGCCTATTACAAATAATGCTTCTATGAAAATAGTTGAAGAGATGTGTTAGTTGTGTGTTCATCCTTTGGGTATATGCCTAAGAGTGGAATTGCTGGATCTTGTGATAGACTGATTCCCATTTTCCCAAATACCTGCCATACTGATTTCCAAAGTGGGTGCACATGTTTGTACTCCCAGCAACAGTGGATGAGTGTTTCCCTACCTCTACATCTTCTCCAACATAAACTGTTATTGGGGTTTTTGTTTTTAGCCATTCTGACAGATGCAAGATGGTATCACTTAGTTGTTTTGATTAGCATTTACCTGATGGCTAAGGTTGTTGAGTACTTGCTTAAGTGTCTTTCAATCATTTTACATTCTTCTATTGAAAATTCTCCATTTCGTTCTGCACCCTACTTTTTAACTGGATTATTTGGTGTTTTGGTAACCAGCTTCTTGAGTTGTTCTTATATTTTGGAAATCAGCCCTCTGTCATATGTTGGATTAGTGAAGATCTTTTCCTATTCTGTGGGCTGCCATTTTTGTCTTGTTGACTGTTTCCTTTGCCTTACAGAAGTTTCTCAGTTTCAGGAGTTTTCATTTATTAATTGACTATCTCAGTGTCTATGCTACTGGAGTTATATTCAGGAAGCAGTATCCTGTAATGATTCATTCAAGGGTACCTCCTAATTTATCTTCTAAGAGGTTCAGTGTGACTGTATTAATGTTGAGGATGTAGTTTGGTCTATTGTTTTGTGCATGGTGATAGATACGGTTCTATCTGCCATCTTCTACGTGTTAGCATCCAGTTATGCCAGCACTGTTTGTTGAAGATTCTTTTTCCATTGTATAATTTTAGTTTCTTTGTCAAAAGTCAGGTGTTCTTAGGTGTGTGAGTTAATTTGAGGGTTTCAATTTGATCTATTGGTCTACCTGCCTATTTTTGTGCCAATACCAATCTGTTTTTAGAATTATAACTCTATAACAAGCTTGAAGTCAGAAAATTTTTCTGGATGTCCCTTTATAGTACAGCGTTCTTTGGCTATCCTGGGTTATTTGTTTCTTTGTTTGCTGTTTTCATATAAAGTTGAGTATTGTTCTTTCAAGTTCTGAAGAATTGTGCTGGTGTTTTGATGGGGATTGCACTGAAACTTAACAAAGAAACAAAAGAACTAACAGAAGTTATGACCCCATTGGATTTAGCATACATCTATAGAACATTGCATCCAAACACAACAGAATATATATTCTCAGCTCCACATGGTAACTTCTCTAAAATCAACTACATACTTGGCAACATAGCAAACATCAACAGATAAAAAATTAAAATTGGAATAACCTACTGTATCTTATCAGATAACCATGGTTTAAACTTAGAATGCAAAAACTGCAGAAACTCTACTAAGTCATGGAAATTGAACAATGCGCAATTGCACCATTCTTGGCTTAAGGAAGAAATAAAAAATGACTTCCTCAAGAATTAGATGAAAATAAAGACACAACATACCCTAACTTATGGGAACACTTTGAAAGCAGTGAAAAATGTTAAGTGGAAAGTTTGTAGCATTAAGTGTCCACATGGGGAAAAAATAACTGGTAGTCATAGTAGAGAATTAGTAGCACAACTGAATGCTCTAGAACAAAAAAAAAACAAAACAAAACAAAACAAAACAAAAAACAAAAAAACAAACAAACAAATAAACAAAAAAAAAAAAAAAGCAAACGCATCCAGGAACAGTAAATGCCATGAAATAAAATAGAAGCAAAGAAAACAATGCAAAGAGTCAATGAGACAAAAGGTTGCTTCTTCCAGAAATTCAGAAATTCAACAAGATATACAAATCTCTAACCAAAAGACAGAGAGAAAGCATGCAAATTAGCAAAATCAGAAATGAAAAGCAGGATATAACAATGGACACTGAGGAAATCCAGAAAATCATCAGGTCATACTTGGAAAACCTGTACTCCACAAAATTTGAAAATTTAAATGAAATGGGCAATATTCTGGATAAATACCAATTTCCAACATTAAATCAATAACAGTAAAGCAATTTAAATAAGCATATAATGCCTAATGAAATAGTAGCAGTAATCAAAAGTCTACCAAACAAATAAAGCCCAGGGCCAGATGGCTTCAATGCAGAATTCTACCCGAAATTCAAAGAACAGCTAATACCAACACTCCTCAAAGAAGCAGAAGGGTCATTGTCAAACTCTTTTTATGAGGCTACAATTACCTTGGTACCCAAACCACACAAAGACACAACTAAGAAAGAGAACTTCAGACCAATATCACTCACGAATATTGATGCAGAAATGCTAAATAAAATACTGGCAAATCAAATCCAAGGACACAACAGAAAAATCACTCACCGTGATCAAGTAGGCTTCATCCAAAGGTTGCAGAGATGGTTCAACATACAAAAATCCACCAATGTTACTAAAATATAAATGAAAAATAAAAACTCCAAAAGAAAACCACGTGATCATCTCACTAGATGCTGAAAAGGCCTTTGACAAAATTCAACACCTCTTCATGATAAAGGTGTTGGAGAGATCAGCAATAGCAGGGACATACCTAAACATAATAAAAGCAATATGCAGTAAATCAACAGCCAACATCAAACTACATGGAGAGAACATCAATGTGATTCCTCTAAGAACAGGAACAAGACAAGGCTGCCCATTCTCTCCATATCTCTTCAATATTGTACTTGAAGTTGTAGATAGAGCAATAAGACAGCAAAAGGAGATCAAGGGGATACAATTTGGAAAGGAAGAAGTCAAACATTCACTCTTTACAAATAACATGATTGTTTATATTAGTGACACAAAAATTCTTCCAAGGAACTCCTACAGCTGATAAATATCTTCAGCAAAGTGTCAGGATATGAAATTAACTTAAAAAAAAAAGCAAAAGAAAAAAATCAGTAGACTACTACATGAAGATGATAATTGGGCTGAGAAAGAAATCAGAGAAACATGAAACATTAACCTTTACAATAGCCATAAACATAAAATATCTCAGGGCAACGCTATCCAAACAAGTGATAGGCCTATATAGTAAGAACTTGGAGTCTCAAAGAAATAAATAAAGAAGATACCAGAAAATGGAAAGATCTCTCAATCTCTTGCATAGGTAGGATCAACATAGTCAAAATGGTAATCTTGCCAAAAGCAATCTACAGACTCTTAAGTATTTTCATCCTTACATTTATAACTCTGTCAATACATATGACAGTATAACAGAAGGGAGAAAAGCTTTAGTTGCTCACAATTTCACAATTTTTGCTCCATCTTGGCAGGGAATGAGCAGTGGTGAGGGGAGTAAGACACAGCAGCTCTGTATATCATAGAAACCCTGGAAAAAGAGTGAGCTGTGTCATGTTCTTCAAAGGCAAGGTGCTACTCCCAAAAAGTTCCAGGGTCTCTCAAATTAGCAATGGACCTTCACATGGACAGGATAGACATGATATTTAAACCAGAGCAGATAAGTAGAGTGTATTTTCAAGCACATTATGAGTTAAATCTATGGATTTCCAAAGTTCTCAGTGTTTAAGTCTTTCTGGACATTTTGTATTCCTTTCATTATACATGGAAATAAAGAGATAGGAATTGGGCATCAATGAGCGTTCCATGAAGGAATGCAACTCAAAGTAGCTACTCTTTCATGAAAATAACCAATATAGAGAATCACATGTTAGATGGGCATGGAAGTAAAATAAATAAGAGGAGGGGAAGAGCGAGGGGAGGGAAAAGGATGCAAGGACAGGAGAAATGAAAAAATGGAACAAATGATAAGGGTAAGGAGGAGGAAAGAAAAGAGGCCAAGAGGGGAGGGGAGGGAAGGAAGGAAGGAAGGAGAGGAAGATACACCACAAGGAATTAAATAATGGACAATGAATATTCCTTCAATTAAGGAATATATCAACAACACAAATGTTCTTTGTGCTTGCTCTATTTACTTATTGTAGTGTCATTCTAATTTTTATTCAATTTACCAGGCTTTCTGATCATCACAGATGACAATTGCACATAAACTACTAAACTCAGAAAAATATAAACCAGTGACAAGTGGAGAAATCTCTCCTCTGTGATAGCTGATGGTTGAGAAACACTAGTTTTAATAGCATACAAATAATTGAAAAGAAGAAGTTTATGAGGGCCATTTAGGAGTGCTTAAGCAAAACGGAGGCAAGGTCATCTCCCTTTGCAAAGAGTCCACCTGAACAATGAGAGCCAATTCTCACACAGAGAAAGCAGGGAGTTCTGCACCATATTTCAGTAGCGGAGAGGAAAGATGTATCAGGAGAGAATGCCCAGTAATTCAAGGCAGCTCTACTAATTGAGAGATGAAGTGTGGGTAGTTCACAGAAATCCCTGCCTTCTCATCACTTAGATAGTGGCATGCAGACAACTTAGAAAGGGTCTGTCCAAGGACAGACACACATATGAACTCAGACATTTTGACAGGATACATAGGACCTGCACAGATCTAGCCATGAGGGTGTCCCAACATTGATAATGGAAGTGAATACAGGCTCTCATCCCTAACCAAGAATCTATCTCCAAAAGTCTTCCTAGTTATGCAAGTCACTCTTAGGACCAGGCCCCAACATTTTTTTACTCTATAAGTCTTTTTTACTTGTATAATAATTTCTAGTTTTGTGCGGATGTTTTACAAATATCTGTATATGTCTGTATCTATTTCTCGAGGCTTTTATTTGACTCTTTGTTTAATTGTTTTGTCCTATTCTAGTTTGTTTTTATTTTATCTGAATTATTATTGTATATGTTTATTATTATCATTTGTCATTTGTGTCCTAATAGGAGAGAGAAAGAAATGGTGTAGATTTGAGTGGGTGGGGAGTGGGAAGGAGGAAAGAGTTTTGGAAGGGTAAACCATCATTAGAATACATTGTATTTTTTAAAAAAAACTTATTTTCAATTCAAAATAAATAAGTAAACAAAAATAGAGATATATTGACAGAAAGATTAAAAGAAAGGGAGGAGGATGGAGGGAGATAAAAAAGAAGGAATGAAGACAGAGATAGGGAGGGGGAGAGAGAGTAAGAGAGAGAGTGAGGGACAGAGAGAGAGAGAGAGAGAGAGAGAGAGAGAGAGAGAGAGAGAGAGAGAGAGAGAATGCCCTTTTGCTGAGGCAGTAACAGTGATAAACATCTCTCCAACCACAGTCTTCTCTGGAAACTCAGAATGAATATCATAGGGTTGTGCTCTGAGATGAATCCTCCTAATTACACTTCCATGGAGAGGAATCAGTGAGTTATAAATTTGCATGTTGATATCTGTGTGATACATAGATGAGAATAGCCCACTAGAGACAGATCTGTTACCCATGCTCACTTGAGGGACAACAGAGACATAGGCCCTGCACCTGTGCCCATTTGAGGGAAAGCAGATTTGTTTTGCACCTTTCACAGTTGTCTTTCTTTCCCTTTAATTCTTTTATTTGCTATCTAACTTCAATGAGGTGAAACAGCTCTGTCCTGCTGTATTTGCCTCAACCCCTTTCCAGAAATAGTTGTCCTAATGAAGCCAGTTAGCTTGGGTATGGTGGGCTCCCCACTCTGCCTCTTCTGCACTGTATGTTTCTTTACCTCTTCCTGACCCTGTCCTATGTTTTCCTTTTGCCATCAGCATCCCATTTTCTATTGATCTTTTCTTCTTCCTTTATTTGGTTCATTTTCTCCAGCTCAAAAATGGTAATGTTTTATCTACAAGTACTTTCATTCTACTGAGCTTTCAAACTTCTGAATGCCCTTAGCTCTCATGGTGCCTTTTCACATCCTTTAAATCAACTTATACCCCATGGTTCATCTTTATAAACATTGACCTATTCTCATTTACTTCCTTTCCTTCCCTGGCTTCACTCTACTAACATAGAAAATTCAAAACCTTAGTTATACACCACTTTTCAGGTTCAGTCTGCCCTCAGTTAGCTAAACATAGCTGAGAACACACACAGCCATGCATGCTGTACGTGCTTGGATTACTGACAAGTAATACACACCTGGGCTGCATTCTTTTCTTTTTTTAACTGTTTCCTCAACTGCATTCTTAAGGTTGCCTAGAAATTATGTTACATTTCCCTAACCCATTACCCTCCTTTTCTATTCAAAGCTGAAAAACATTTCTTTCAATATTCTCATTAGATTATAATAATTTTTTATTTCAAGGAGAAAAAGGAATCACAGCAAATGAAGAAAAATCACCAGACTTCCATCACCATATATACTCACTCCTAGCATTCATTTTTCCTGCCTTTTAGCATTTTATTGTAAATGGATTTTCCATCACATCTCTGAAAGCTGATCACTCTATCTGTAGCTAGATTCTAGCTCTCCAATATTTCTATAACATAAAGACATACTTTTATGTATCCCATCTGAAAAAGAAAAGGCCCTCTCTTGAATCCATCAGCTCTGACACATCTTTTTATCACATTTTCTGAAAAAAGCTTGAAACTGTCTGCATAAATTCTGACTACTTCATTTTATCTCTTTTTCTCAAACTACCATGGTGGGACTTTTCTCATCTTGACTAGCCTGGAGCCATGATACATTCATGCCAAAGTCAATGGGTGGTACTCAGTCCTGTGCATTAGCATTGAACATCCTTGATCACATTTTTGTTGTTATTGTTATTGTTGTTGTTTGATAAACCACACTCACCTGTATTCTTGAACACTAATTTTGCCTGTGTTTATCTATCTTGTCACTGACTATCCTTTTTTCTTTTCCTATGCTATTTTGGTAAACATTCTCAGATATGGAAGTCAACATGAAAGGTACATATATGCCTTTGCTGGAGTGAGGTGGGATGTCCATAATTTCAGATGACTTATCTTTTCAAGTTTTTAAATGTGAGAAGTGACTATGGTTTCTTGATTTAGGTTTTGATAAATGAGACACATGTATTATAATAATAATGAAATACCCAATTTTGGCAGCAGGGAAACATCTAGAAAGTAAGTAAGAATTCAAGGCATGATTAAATGTTATATAATTTAAAAATTTTTCAAACAAATCAGTCAGTTATCTTCTGGATGATATGGACCAGAGTTTTACTGATTTATTATGAAACCATCATCTTCCTACCTTTCCCAGACACAAAGTCTAAAATCATACAGGAAATTATTGCATGTTATGGAAGACCACAGAATAAGGGCTCTGACACTTAGACAATCTGAGGTGATTTTATATTTTATAGCACAAAATGTCTACAATTTGGGTTTGGTGCCACATCATTTAAAAATCATGTAT
This sequence comes from Phodopus roborovskii, assembly GCF_943737965.1. NCBI lineage: Eukaryota > Metazoa > Chordata > Mammalia > Rodentia > Cricetidae > Phodopus > Phodopus roborovskii. The sequence continues at coordinate 14,633,207 of NW_026126485.1, read as the reverse complement.
ATGTGTTTAAGATCTACTATTTTCTTCCTAAGAACATAGCTTAAAACTTGAGTAAGTTCATAATAAGATACATTTTGGCTTATGACAGTTGTTTTTAAAAATGAGATTTCTTTTTTCACAAGAGAAAAATATTAATGTCATGTAGTATCTTAGTTGCTATGGTAACCATACTTTTATGTTTTCCCCACATAATAATTTGAACTGACTCTTAAACCTGAGGGGGAAACAAATGTTTCTGTGGAAGAGTTAAGTTGATGCTTCAACAGAGGTCAGAAATTCAGCCTCTCCCTATTCTCCCTGAAATTCCAGAATCTGATTTGACATTTATTACACCAGATTCATATTCAGTCACCTTAGTTAACTGTGAAGCACAGTAAACCTTCTAATATGGGAGTTAAAATGAAGACTAGTGTGGGTTTCCCCATTTCCTTCTGGTGATGGGAAAATCAGCTAAATTTACTTCTTAGGCTTATCAAGCCTCCTTGATTTGGTGCATCAAGATAGCTCCACTTTTCCTTTCTTTAGCTTCTCCAAAATCCTCTACACCTCACTAAGCTTTTAAATACTTGCCTTCTTTCTCTCTCTATCTCTCTCTCTTTCTCTCTCTAAGTAAACAAACATTCAAATAAATGATAGACAAGGATGAAAACAAAGAAATAGCACAAAAATATGCATGCATGCCGAAAGACATAAGGATTCTGAACTGAAGCCAACCTCACCAGCACTTAGGTTGTTAACAATTCTGATGCTACTAAATGAGGAGAAGCAATTAAATCAAGAACAGATATGCAATCCAAGTAGACTTATGACCAATACTCCTCAAAGTGTTCCAGACAATAAAAACACAAGGGTCATTGCCAAACTCTTTTTATGAGATTATAATTACCTTACCTTGGTACTAAAACATTAAATAGACAGAACTGAGAAAGAGAACTACAGAACAATATCCATCATGAACATTGATGCAAAAATACTCAATAAAATACTGGCAACTCCACTCCAAGAACACATAAGAGAAATCAGCCACCATGACCAAGTAGGCTTCATCCTAGGGATGCAGGAATGGTTTAGTAAAGGAAATCTATCAATGTAACTAACCATATAAACAAATTGAAAAAGAAAAGCATTATGATCATCTCACTTTATACCAATAAAGCCTTACAAAATCCAACACCTTTTCAACATAAAGATCTTGGAGAGATCAGGGCTAACAGGAAAATACCAGAACAAAATAAAAGTAACTGAGCAAAGGATCACCAGCCTATAATTCACACCACCAGAAGAACTAGGATACAAGGTGTATTCTAAGAGATTCATATTAAGTTCCTCACAGAAGTGGGAAGGAATAAGTCCCCCAGAGCACATGGGAAGTGTGGGGGGGCAGTCAATGGAGAGAGAAGTAGGAGAAAGAGAAGGGGAGGAGAGGAAAGCACATGCAACTAGGAAGACTGATTCAGGGTAGGAATAGAAGAGAGAGAGAGAGAGAGAGAGAGAGAGAGAGAGAGAGAGAGAGAGAGAGAGAGAATAACAGGATCCCTTATTGGTTTGAAGAGAAAACTGAACCTAAAGAAAGGTCTAGAGATCTACAAGATTGCAGCCAAATAATAATTTGATCAACCATGGAAAGGCAACCACAAATGCCATCCCCAGATAGTGAGATCAACAACAAACTTATCCACCATCATAGAGCCCTCATCTAGTACCTGTTGGAAACAGAAGCAAACACCCATACCTAAACACTGAGTCAAACTAGAATCCAGATGCAGACAGAGAAGACACGACCAGGTTGCAGAAACACATAGAGACAGCTGACTTGAACAAGGAGGAGCTAACGGGCCCCCAGACTGATAGCTGGAAATCCAGCATGAGACTGACTCAAACCCCCTGAATATGGGTCTCAGCTAGAAGGACTGAGCAGTCTGAGGGACCTCAGACAGTGGAACCAGGATGTATTCCTGGTGCACAAAGGGACCTTGTAGACACATACCCCATGGAGGGATACTGCCTTAACCTAGAGACAGGAGAGAAGTCCTAGTCCCTATTTCAAATGACTTGACAGATTTACATAATGCCACCTGGATGGCATGGCCCTACATGTGATATTTGGTTGGGGGGATGGGAGGGGAGGGTGGTCAGGGTGCATGGGAGGGGGCAGAGAGTATAGGAGGGAGGGAGGGGGAACTGGGATCGACATGTAAAATAAAAATAAATAAAAAAGGAAAACATATAGTAAACCAACAGCCAAAATCAAACTAAACGGAGAGAAACTTAATGAGAATCTTCTAATATCAGAAAAAAAGGAAGTCTGCTCTCTCCATAGCTATTCAATACTGTATTTGAAGTTCTAGCTACAGCAATAAGACAACAAAAGGAGATCAAGGGGATACAGATTAGAAAGGAAGAAGTCACAAAGCAAAAAATTGTCTTCAATGAAAGAAATTAAAGAAGATACCAGCAAATGAAAAGATCTCCCATGCTCTTGGATGGATAGGATCAACATAATAAAAATGGCAGTCTTGCCAAAAGCAATCTACAGATTCATTGAATTCAATCCCAAATCAAAATACCAGCACAATTCTACAAAGAACTTAAGAATACTCAACTTTATATGGAAAAACAAAACACCCAGAATACTAAAACAACCCTGTACAATAAAGAGACATCACCATCCCTTAATCCATGCTCTACTATAGGATTAGAGTCCTGAAAACAGCTTGGTATTAGCATAAAAATGCACAGATAGACCAATGGAATCAAATTGAAAATCCCAATATAAATTCACACACCTATAAATATCTGATTTTCAGAAAAACAGCTAAAATTATACAGCAGAAAGTGGAACACATCTTCAACAAATGGTGCTGTCATAGCTGTATGCTGGGGTGTAGAAGACTGCAGATAGATCCTTGTCTGTCACCATGCACAAAATTTAAGTCTAAATGGATCAAAGACCTCAACATAAATCCAGCCACACTGAACCTCTTAGAAGATAAATTGGGAGGTGCCCTTGAAAAATTGGTACAGGAGACTGCATCCTGAACATAATACCAGTAGGATAGATGCTGAGATCAAAAATTAATAAATGGAATCCCCTTAAACTGAGAAGCTTGGGTAAGGCAAAGGACACAGTGAACAAGACAAAATGGCAGCCAACAGACTGGGAAAAGATCTTCACCAACCCTACATCTGACAGAGGACTGATCTCCTAAATATTCAAAGAACTCAAGAAGCTAGTCACCAAAACACCAAACACTCCAATTAAAAATTGGGGTACAGAACTGAATACAGAATTCTCAATAGAAATATCCAAAATGGCTTAAAGACACTTAAGAAGGTGCTTACCATTCTTAGCTATCAGGGAAATGCCAATCAAGGCAACTCTGAGATACCATCTTACTCCTGTCAGAATAGCTAAAATCAGAAACATCAGTGACAGTTTATGCTGGAGAGGATGTAGAGAGAGGTGAAAACTCCTCCACTGCTGGTGGCAGGAGGGAGGGCCTGGTCTCTACTCCCAATGACTTGACAGATATTGTTAATCCTTCCTGAGAGGCATCATCCTCTCTGGGGAGTAGGGGGAATGGGATGGACAGGTTGTTGGGTCTAAGGAGGGAGGGAAGGAGGGAGGAAGGGAGGGAGGGATGGTGGAAGAGACAACTGGGATCAATAAGTAAACTAAGAAAAAATTAATAATAATAATAAAATAAATTCACAGAGATATGAATGGAACTAGAAGTAACTACCCTGAGTGAGGTAACAGAGTTACAAAAAGAGAAACATAGTATGCACTCACTCAAATATGGATATTAGACATAGAGCAAAGGATCACCTACCTACAATTCACATTGCCAGAGAAGCCATGAAACAAGGAGGACCCTAGGAGAGACATACCATGGTCCCCCACAGAAGGGGAAAGGGTAAACATCTCCCCAGGATTTTGGGAAGGTAGGCAGTGTGTGGAGAAGGAGTTAGGAGAAGGTGAAGGGAGGAAGAGGAGGGGAGAAAAGAGGAGAACATGAGGAACCAGGATGATTGAATTGGGAAAGGAATAGTGGAGAGCATGAAAAGAGATACCATGATAGAAGGAGCCATTATACCTTTGAAGAGAAATCTGGCACAAGGGAAATGTCCAGAAATCTGCACGGATGGCCACAAATAACAACCTAAGCATTAGTGGAAAGGCTACCTAAAATGACCTTCCCTGAATATTAGATTGATAACTACCTTATATGCCATCCTAGAGCCTTTGTCCAGGAGTTAATAGAAACAAGCAGAAACCTACAAGTAAACATTGAGCCCAACTCCTGGAATCCAGTTGCAGAGAGGGAGAAGTGATGAGCAAAGGGGTCAATACCAGACTGCAGAAAACCACATAGACAGCTGACCTGAACAAGGTGGACTCCAGCCTGACAGAAGTGGAAACTCATTCTTTCATTCGTAAGTTTTTACATTTTCTTCTCAACTGAGTCATAGCAATGAGGAGTTAAATATTTTCCTGTTAGAATAACCAAGCCTGTGCACACATACAGTCCTTTATACAGATAAGAACAACTCTATTTATTTTTCCTAAATATTATTTTATTTCTTTTGTACAGCTTCATTGCCTATTAGAACATAATAGGCTTTCTAGCTTCTGTCTCCACCTCAGGAATTTAACTTTTTTTTTTTTAAGACGTGAATTCTAATATAGGCTGCATTTGTAAGACATGACCAAGCTGTAGCACATATGAACTCTCACAGCAGCCAGTGTTGTCTGAACAAAATCCACACAAGATTCAACTAGCCAAAATGTTACTATGGATCTTATAAGTAAGGGTCTTATAAGATCCCATCATTAACTGAGGTACTATTTGAAATTTATGGTGGCTTGTGGTAGAGGCATTCAGTTTTCTTTAGTGATGCTGGCCTTAAGAAACTACTAATGGTGATGTATATTGTCCTACACTTAAAAACACAGATAGCATTAGATAGAGTCATTCTAAAATTGATCACATGAAATTTGGATGCAAGGATAAATTGGAGAGGAGGAAATATGTGGTTGATTAAATCAAATACAGTGTATACATGTATAAAGTTCTCAATAAAAATTGTATAAAGAAACCTATCTCTAGTGGCAACTTATAGATCAAAGTAATAAAATATTATGATCACCTAAAATGACAACACCAGATGACATGTCAACAAGGATGGTGAAAAATTCACAAGGCTCCACCCATAGATAAAGAACTGCAGATAATCAGTGGATGCTGAGAAAGGTGGAGCCACTTTTTTCCAGGGATGGTACCCTCTGATAAGCTTAGTCATTTCAAAGTGTTCATGGATGAACAAATGTACATATGAGCAAGACTAAAGAGACTCATTAGGGTTATGCATATGTATATAAATACATATGCAGCTATAATAATTAAAGAAGGGGCCATGAATTCAAGAGGGAGTGGAGGGGATGAAGGAGGACTTGAAGTGGGGAAAGGGAAGGATAGGAATAATTTCACATATCATTAGTGCATAAAACTATAAAAATTGAAAGGAAACACACACACATATAGCTAGGAACTTAAGAAAAACTCAAGTGAATATTACAAACAATGTTTTGAGACTGCACAGATGTACAGAGGCACTCATCTATTAGGTGAGATCACACACAGTGCATACAACAAACACACAGAGTTATACATGCAGAAGCATCCACGGGCACACACACATACATACACACACACACACACACATACAACACACACACACAAATATGAGCACACACACACAATCGCTCAAAAATACACAATGATGTGTGTCACTAGAAAGTGATTATAAGCTTGGAAAAGACAATCATAATAAGATAAATGTCTTTTATTCCTTACTTCAAAGCACAACCATGAATTACGTGAGTGAGCATGTGTGTGAGAAAGACAGAAACACAGAGATAACAGATAGGTGTACATATGAACAGACACCCATACATCTATAGTTGGATATGACTGGATAAAGTACTATCATAGTCTTGCAAAACTCCAGTGTCAAACAACCCCTGAGAAAAATAATGTATAACACTTGGTCTTTTTTAGTCAAAAATAAATCATTAGGCTGTAGCTCACTTTGTTATGAGTCCAGTGTTTAATATTACAATCTTATAAGAAAGGGTTATACAGTGGATTATAACTCTCAATCCAGTACTTTATTAACCAGTAGCATTATAACACCAATTCTCAGGAAAACCAATAAATTAAAAAGGCATATAATCTTTGGGCACTACAGAAGCCTTTAACAAATGAAGTGAAGGAGAAATTTCTTTCTTGCTTTTTTTTCTTTTTTGGTTGCTTTTCCCTCCTTCTCCCTTTTCCTTTCCCTTTACAACCCCCCTCAACCTTCCCTCCATCCACTTTTCAGAAAAGGTAAGGCCTTACATGGGGAGTCAATAAGCCTGGCACATTCAGTTGAGGCAGGACCAAGACCCTCTCCACTGTATCAAGGCTGAGCAAGTCATACCACCATATGGAATGGGCTCTGAATAGCCAATTCATATACAGGGGATAGATCCTAGTCCCACAGCTAGGCATCCCACAATAGACCAGGATATACTACTGTCACCTACATACAGAGGGCCTAGTTAAGTTTCATGCAGGCTCCCTAGCTCTAAGTCCTAGAGTCTGTGAGCTCCCATGAGTTTGAGTGAGTTGAGTGGTTTTTTTCATCATGATCTTGACCCTTCCACCTTGCTCATATAATCCCCCCACCTTCTCTTGGACTGGATACCCAGAACTTGGCCTGGTGCTTGGTTATGGATCTCTGCATCTGCCTCCATCATTTCCTAGATAAAGGTTCTATGATGATGGTTAGGGTAGTCACCTATCTGATTACAGAAGATGGCCAGTTCAGCAATCCTTTCCACTATTGCTAAGAATTTTACGTGGGTCATTGCAGTGAATTCCTGGTAATTTCTCTAGAACCAGGTTTCTCCCTAACCCCATAATGGCTCCCTCTATCAAGATGTCTCTTTCCTTGATCTCCCTTTCTGTCCTTCTCTCAATGTGGACATCCTGTTCTCTCATGTTCTCTTCCCTTATCCCCTCCTTCCTCAAGCCCAGTATACCAGATCTTATGTTTTTTCCCTTCCTGAGTGATCCATGTGTCCTTTGTTACCTTGATTATCTGGAGTTTTGTATTGTGGTCTGGTTATCCTTTGCTTTAAATCTCGTATACATTTATGAGTGAGTACACACCATGGTTGTCTTTCTGGGTCTGGGATACTTCACTCAGATTTTTTTTCTTGCTTTCATCCATTTGCCTACAAATTTCATGATATTCTTGTTTTCTTACAGCTGAGTATTATTCCATTGTGTTAATATAACAGATTTTCTTTATCCATTCTTTGGTGGTCAGGCATCTAGGTTGTTTCCGGTTTCTGAATATTATGAATAATGCTGCTATGAACATCATTGAGCAATTGTCCTTGTAGTATGATTGGACATACTTTGGGCATTGCCCAAGAGTGGTATTGCTATGTCTTGAGGTAGACTGATTCCAAATTTTCTGAGAAACCACTATACTAATTTCTAAAGTGCTTGTGAAAATATTGCACACCCACCAGGTGTGGAGGAGTGTTGCCCTTACACCACCTTCTCCTCAAAGAAGGCTGTTATCAGTGTTTTTGATGTTAGCCATTCCGGCAAGTGGTGGTATCTCAGAATCCTTTTGATTTGCATTTCTTTGATGACTAAGGATGTTGAGCAATTCATTAAGTGTCTTTGGCCATTTGAGATTCTTTTGTTAAATTTTATGTTTAGATCTGTTCCCATTATTAATTGGACTACTTGGTATTTTGATGTCTAGTTTCTTGAGTTCTTTATGTATTTTGGATATTAGCCCTCTGTCAGATGTGGGGTTGGTGATGACCTTTTTCCATTGTGTAGGCTGCTGTTTTGTCTTGTTAAAATATCCTTCGCCTTACAGAAGATTTCAAGTTTCATGGGGTCCTTTTTGTTAATTTTTGCTCTCAGTTTCTGTGCTAGTTAGTAAGTTAGTAAGTAGTGTTAGTAAGTAGTCTACTGTGCCAATGTATTCCAGACTACTCCCTACATTCCATTCTATCAGTTTAAATGTACATGAATTTATACTGAGGTCTTTGGTCCACTTGGTTTTGGGTTTTGTGCATGGTGATAGATTTGGATTTATTTTCATTCTTCTACACATTGATATCCAGTTATGCCAGCAGCATTAGCTGAAGATGCTTTCTTTTCCCCATTTTACAGTTTTGGCTTCTTTACAAAAAAAATCAGTTCTTCATAGCTTCATAGGTGTGTGGATTAATGTCAGAGTTTTCAATTTGATATCATTGGTCCATGTGTATGTTTCTATGACAATACCATCTCTTCCTGCAATTGCTTCAGATGATGTCTTTGCCTCTGATGGGGGGCAATCTTCATGCAGGTGGTGCAGGGGCATCTGTGACTCTGGGAGCTATGGTGCCTTGGAGGATGGTTATGTTTATGGGCAGATAGGGACTTGTATATTTTAGATTCCATTGGGGGGAGTGGCTTGTTCTCAGGAATCTTGCCTGCTAAACAACTAGTGGGGCTTTGATGGTTTTAGAGGTGCATACAATGTACTATGGGATCTAGGTCCTAGAGACTGGGTTGTTCAGGTAGATCAGTTCCTCATTTCTTGGTCCAATCAGTGCAGGTGATGTCTGTGTCTTTCTTTTTCTGTATTTTTAAGTTACTAAATTCTTTGATTTCTTGTCAAATCACTGTTTAGTTATACTTGGTTTATCATTTATCCTTTTATCTTTTCCCTAAAAGTTATAATTTATTTTTGAATTTGATAATTCATACTGAGAGAGATACAACAAAGACTGCAATGTTGGCTAGAATTCCATTGGGTAGCTCAGTATTCCATTGGGTAGCCCAGTATTCCAGTGGGTACCCCAGAATTCCAATGGATACCTCTTAAGAACACAGACTCCAGCACTTGCCATCATTTCTTAAGGAAGAAAAGTGCAGTGGATTGAATTAATTAAATTTTCAAACTTCTTCCATAATAATTTAATACAAATAGTTTCTCCCTTTCTAACCAGATCTTATAACAAATTTATCATTATAACTTTTCTGCTTTTATAAAAAAGAGAAAAGGTAATTCCTTTTATAATAAGGACTCAAAACAGACAGGGATGCCATCATGCCACTTATCATGTTTCCATGATGGAAAAATCTTCTGTTCTAGGATGCCAGAGATTATGTATCACACCTTAATACTCCACACTAATGACACTAAGAACACTTGGAAAAGGATTTGTGTTAGTCATTTTTTTTCTTCCTTTTACAAAATGCCTGAGATAAGCAACTGAAGAGAAGGATTGTTTTTGCACACGATTTCAGAGATTTCACTCACTCCATGGTTGTCTGGAATCATTGTATTTAAGCCTATGGCATATTATAATATCATAGCTGGAAAACATCAGGAAGAAAAGTTACTCACCTCATAGAATCTAAGAAGCAGAAAGAACAAGTGGCTGTGCCAAAATAAAGCCATTCTGGGTAACTCTGCAGTGTCATGTGCATCTTCACATTATCCTCAGGTTCTCATCTCCACTATCACATAACACCATGAAATTATCAACTACCAGTGATGATTTCAGGCTCTTTATAAGACAGATTCTTCACAAATCCCATCACCTGGCATCAAACCCTTCAATGTCTAAGCCATTGCATGATGGTTCAGATTTCAATCATAATAATAGTAACAGGCCATAAACACCTGTTGGCAGTTTCCTCTTCAATCTTCAATGAGGAATGTTCAATGAAAAGCCTATCAATGTTTTCAATTACCCTACATGCATCAATCCATAAACCCTATATTCTTATTATCCTGGAGCTTTAAAAAGAACTCTTTTTCCTAACGCTCTGGTTTTATGACTTTAAAAATGTACAATTTTTTAAAAAAAAAAAAAACTTTTTCCCTTTATTTATTATTGTGGCTACCATCATGCCACGATGTACACATGGAAGTCACAGGACAATTTTCAGTAATTTTATCCACCATGGGGTTTTCCATGACCAAACGAAGCAGTCCGGCTTGGTGGCAAATGCTTTAACTTTCTAAGCCATCTTGCCAGGCCAAAAACTGCGTCTTTGCTCTCTTGAAGTTTTATGATTATGGCATGACTGCCCATGCCGATGGAAATACTGTGGTTTTGTATCACATTGTTTAACTCTGTGAAGAGGCTCATCATATGCGGAGACTGGCTTTTCTTTGTGTCTTCCTGGGGTGAATCTCATACCATGTCTTCCTTGATAATCTAAACAGAGAAAGGTATGAAGCCTACACAATAAAAACATTCCACACAAGTCTTGGAAATTTTTTTGTGGAAATAGTTATTGTTTACATTAGATTATTATGGAAGAAGTTTAATATTAAGGATTCTCAAGAAAAGAAACAATTAAGAACTGAACATAAGGACCACTGTGATATTTCTATAAATAAACTCACTCCTTAAGCCAGACCATTAGATATGGAAGAGAGCACTTGATGAACTGCCAAACATTTAGTGCATATGAATAAATGCATCTACATATGCTGAATCTATAATGCCTTTGAAAAAAATGCTTTGCTCTGATAGTTCAGGAAGGAACACACTCATTGTTTCTTGACCTTCATTAGCTATGTCATTGGGGTAAAGTGTTTGGGTGAGTGTTTAAGCCTGAATTGTGTCAGATTTAGAATGTGAAAGTGTGTTTGTATGTCTTTCATTGTCTCAAAACTTCCAGAGGTTAGTTGTTATGCAGGCTGGATAAGTACTGAAGAACACAAAGCCACATAAAGACAGACTCATGGATATTTCAACTATATCCATCTCCACTGTTTTGTTATAGCCTATCATAGTTATGTGTGTTCAGCGTTAAAATTGGCTTCCTCAGAGAATCATGATAGGCAGACACATACTTTGGATTTATTTTTAAACCAATGCAGAAAAGAAGGCAACAGGACCATCCTGGAAGTTGTTATATCAAGTAAGTGACAGATGAATGAATAAAATCTGAAGCATTTAGTTCTTCATACTCTAGTATGGGAAACTCATGTTCCTACTAAGCATTCCTTCTCTCTGATGAGAAACTCAAGCTAAGCAGTAAGACAATGTTAAATGTAAAACAATAATTTTCAGCTTTAAGGTGTATATCAACAACATTCCATCACAGTAAGTGCCCAGCTTATGTCAATGTTGCTGATTTTGACCAAGTTGTAGTAGTCAAGTTTGTAGCAATGTCAGCATCTCAATTGTTCAAATGAGAAATTTTTTATGATACTACTACTCTTTCTAATCATAGAAGAAAGTACATGTAAGCAAGTTAATGTAATCCTGGATCATCAGTTCCTGAGCCCTAGAATCCGTATTTGGCTTGGGTCTGCCTGCGACTAAACTTGTTTTCTGACCAGGTGTTCTTCAGTTCCAGCTCCCACTCCTTAGCCTGATGAATCAGATACATGATCTGGTGTTTCCTCCTCTGCTGGCCAGTTGGCTACTCACCTTTCTTTTTGCTGAAGGACTTGTTTTTTTTTTTCTTCTGTCAATGACTTGGTCATCCACTGCTGAGCTCCACTGAGATGGTCATCACCTTTAATCTCCCCAGGATTTCCTGTTGGCCTACTTGGCTCAACCCCCAGCTTTACCTTTAGGACACCAGCTGCTCTACATCCTCAGCCCTCACCTCTGGGAGAAGGAACATATTTGATAGATTTTTCGTGACACATTAGAAAATCCAGCTCCTTTCTGAACTGGGGCTGGAGAGACTCAAGTGCTGCCTGAAGGCTCTGTGTTCTTGGTTGGGAGTTTTGCTCTGTTGGTGTGATGAAATTAACTCTCCCATATATTTTTTTAAACCAGGGTTTCTATTGAAATAAAACATTGAATTGATGAAGAAAAAAGAAAGAAAGTTAATGTAAACAATATCTCGAGATAAGTAAACTTAAAGAGAATTTTAACTAGCTATATTTTTAGACTTTCATAACCATAAGGTGTTATTCAGAAGGAACTTTTCTCCATACACTTCTGAATATAGAATGGAACTAAGGGAAGGGGCTGGGTAAGTCAGTCCTGAGCTACCTAACTATATTAGACTGTATCATCTGATTTCTCATCTCCTCTTAGCACACAATCTGCCACAATCCACAACACAGTTTGATTATTCTGTGTTCTTTTCCCAGTAGGTCCTTCCCACTACTAACTCTAAATAGATAGGATGTTTAACCAAATGGTATTTGCCAGCAGCACCAGAAATACCATTTTTGAGCTTTTTCTAGCATGGAAACAATCTTTCAAATGGGGTATTATGCTTATATTTGGTAACCAGGTATCTAGCTTTTGATTCAGATCTGGAATTATCCTGAGTTATAATATGTGATACCATATGTACCCCATGTAACATGAATAATAAAAAACCAGTGACAGATATTGGATTCAAGCTGAACATCAAAGAAGCAACCTCAACCAAACCTAAAATAGAGATCCCTGTCCTCTCTGTGACTGGAAACTGAATCTCACATGAGCCCCCCCCCCTTTATTTTCTTCCTTATATACCTCTCTATTGCTGGGATTAAAGCTCTGTTTCTCTTTAGGCTAATTCACCCTCATTCACCCTCATGTAATCCAGGATGGTCTTGAATTCACAGAGACCCATCTGCTTCTGTCTCCTGAGTCCTGGACTAAAGATGTGTCACACCACTGCCTGGTGTCTATCACTAACTAGTGTGGCTAGCTTTGCATTCTCCTGGCAAGTTTTATTAAATCATAAACAATATATCCCCCATGTGTGCATGCATACTTTCTGCATACTCTCTCTCTGCCTCTCTCTCTCTCTCTCTCTCATCAGCATTTGGTTGGAAGATATGAGCCTATTTCTCTGAAAGAAGTACATTCTGTATCCTCAAAGTTTCAAGGGCATTTTAATTATTTCTTACCCTCACAAAGTCTGTATTAGACAAATGGGATAATAAAGTGTGTACAGAATATAAGAACGCTAAAAGAAGCACAAATAACTCCACACCTAGTTTGAAACTTTATTGTATTAGATGAGACTCAAAACCCCAATAACTTATCATTGATTCATTTATACTATTTATTTTTTTTAATTCTCAAATATAAGAATGAAAACTTTTGTAAATGACTGGATTTTTACCTTTTCTCAACTGGATTCACATAATTATGAGTCTTCACAATTATGGATTTAAAAATTTACCCAATATTTTTCTTTAAGTTCAATCCACTGGTAGGTTGTGTTTTTTTTTTGGTTTTGTTTTTGTTTTTATCGTTCCCTCCTTTGATGTTTATATTTTAGATTTCAGGAATGAAGAAGTTCTCTCTTTGGTGAAGGATGGCTGCTATACTTATCTGTGGATATACATATAAGATCTATTATATAGTAAGGAATTAACACTGGTTCAGCAAGGTGGTAGTAGTAGATGTTTTTCTAATGTATTTGCCTCTCTGGGTCCAGAAAGCTGATTAGGTTTCTAATTACCAGCATGACCTTTCTTTTTCTTGAATGGGCCTTAAGCCCAAATACACAGATCTTGGTTGTCAAAGACATGTGAATGACACTTATTGTACTTTTATGCATAACCTACTATGATGCCAATTGTTGAGGTTCATAGGTTATAGCTCAGCTAAGTAGGATTACTTAATTACTTTGCTAACTTGGCAGCTTGCAAAGTATTTTCTGAAACCATGGAATCTAAACTGCAGAGAAGAAGGTTTCAGGTCAGATGCAAATCTAATAATACAAGTTCTGTGTCCTAAGTATTGAATGCCTTCAGCAATATAGTTCCATCTCACTCCTCAGAATCAACTAAGGTCTACACCTATAATATATTGTTTTAGAAATAATTTGAACTAATGTGATGGAGGATATTTCTTCTGCCCGAAACTTGGTCTTTAGTTGGTCTATGATTCTTGTAGGAAACATGGAGACCATCATAGAAACTAAAACCGGATAAAGTGCAAAGATCAACAGCACAGAGAGCCTGGCCCCAAAGCTGCATCTATATTATAGCTCCTGCATCTATGTCTCAGAGAACATCATAGGAGAACAGGAGGCAAGATTCTAAGTGTCAGATACTAGGAAGTAAGCTGTGAAACAATATTTCCTAGAAATGGTTGAATAAACAAGACTGGAAAATTAGCAGATTCACTGGATAACATGAAAAGGGGGAGAATTTAAGGGCTTTAACCTTAGACAAGGATCTAAAGGCAACTAATGAGTGCTGAGAAGAGAATTAGGCTATCCCAGGAATTAACACTTGTTAATTGCCCACTTCAGAGTGGTCAGCCCTGAAACCTTATAAACAGAAAAACAAAAATTGACTCAGCAGGTTTACTGTGTGACTCATTGGGTCACACTACAGCTTCTATACAAAGACTTTTTAGCTGTTTGTTTTTACTTTTTTGTTTGTTTGTTTGTTTGTTTGTTTGTTTTTCTTTTAAATTTTATTTTTGGAGCAGAGGATCCAAGGGCAGATGGTGAATATGAAGGAACAAGGAGATGAATTGGATCAGAACACATAATGTGAAATCCAGAAAGAAACAATAAAAAGTTTTTTAAAAGTGAAAATAATGAATGATAAAATAGAACAATTATAACAAGAATCTATAATAAAAAACTCTATCTGTGATAAAATATTTTGAACTTTTACCTTTTCATTTGTAGGAATTACTTTATGCCTTCCTTTTGGTGTATACAAGCTGCTAGCATAATTGAACTTTCATTTTGGGGCTGTTAAGCAAAACAACAGTTATTTGAAAACAAGGATTGTACAAGGATACCCTAGATCTCCTTTAAATTTGGGGAGTCAGGTAGAATATTTATATTATACATGCTCAACTAAGGTATGACTTACCAACATAGATACATGGTATGGGACAACAGAAGATTTCATCATGCTACTAAAAAAAAAAAAAAAAAAAGTATGGACGAAAACTCATAAACTGATTACTTTGAGATATCCCCATACTCTATTTTCAGGTGTCAATTGATTAAATCATGGATTAAGAAGGAGGCTGTTATACTTCTAACTTCTGACATTTTCAAATTTATATGAATGTAAATCTTCATTAAGTAACATTAGCATGATGGTAATCTACCTATGATTATTTAACAACAAATGGATCTATTTTTGAGACCTAAATCATAGGAAATTTTTAAAATTGACTATACATTATTTATATTACTTTCTTTTTACCTCTAGATAAAATAAATTTTTCTATTACATAACTAAATAAATATTCTTCAACTACAATTGTTTTTCTAGAAATTTCTCTGTGGCCCTTATCAGTTTAGTGTAATTTCTTTTTTATTGAGATGATTAGGAATGAATTTTTTTATCCTTCACTGTTACTTGCCACCTAAAGCACCAAGAACCCTTGGCAGCTCACTTGCTGTGATGATTCCTGTAGTCAGAGAGTGCAATAATCAGGTGTTCACTCTTGGAGATTTTCTTTAAGTTATACTGTTACTCTAAACACTAAAATCATCAGTGGCCCAATCTTATTATTTTTTGTTGATAGCATCACATGTGTGTCAATAGAACATAATCTATGAAATACATATACAAAGCTTTGACAGTAGCTTTTTTCTTGTGTTTAGCTGTCCTTCCATAGTCATCAATAGAAAGCAGATAACAATCTTAAACTGTTTCTGTGCTTATGCAATCATTTGTCATAAAATTAGAGTTTCTGTTTCTTTTCAAATTGCCTTTCTTTAGTTACAAAGAACAAGTTAATTAGGAAGAATGTCTCTTAAAACACTATGAATATTATGTTTAGTAAAGAAGTTACACTGGAGGGCTAGAGAGATGGCTGAATAATTAATATTGCTTGTTAGTCTTCCAGAAGACCCAATGACATTTCCTATCACCTCAACAGACCTTTACATTTAAAACATAATGAAGTTAATATATCTGTACTTAGACTTACCAAAAACAAGTACACAAACTAACTACAGTATAGGTAATGAAATTATTTGTACATTATTAAAAGTACATCATCAACAATATTGATTAAGTAAATGCATGGAGGAGCAGGAAGATTGAGTCAGGGAAAGAATATAGGAAGGAAAGATAAGAGATAACATAATATAGGGAGCCATTATAGGTTTAAGAGAAATCTGGCACTAGAGAAATGTCCAGAGATCTACAAGGATGACCCCAACTAACAATCTAAGCAATAGTGGAGCGGCTACCTTAAGTTACTTTCCCCAATAATGAGAATAATTGCCAACTTTATATGCCATTCTAGAGCCTTCGTCTACTAGCTGATAGAAGCAGAAGCAGACAACCACAGCTAAACACTGAGCCAAACTCTTTGCATCCAGTTACAGATAGGGAGGAGTCATGAGCAAAGGGGTCAGGACCAGGCTAAAGAAACCCATAGAAACAGTTGACCTGAACAACAGGGAGCTCGGGGACTCCAGATTTATAGCTGGGACACCAGCATAGGAACAACTCAGATTGCCTGAATATGGTGTTAGTTGGGAGGACTGAGCAGTTTATGGATCCTCTAGTAGTGGATCAGTATTTATCCCTAGGGTACAAATGGACTTTGGACGCCCATTCCTCATAGAGGGATATTCCCACTGCCTAGACACAAGGGGGAGGGCCTGTGTCCTGCTCCAAATGATAGGACAGTCTTTGATGATTCCCCATGGAAGCCCTCACCCTAACTAGTGAGCATAAAGTGGGTGGGGTAGGGGTTGGTAGGGGGAACAGTGGAGGAGGGGAGGGTTTGGGAACTGGGGTAGACATGTAAAACTAGCTTGTTTCAATTTTAAATTAAAAAAAATACTTTTAAAATGTGCACAATTCTTAAATTTTTCAAAGTGCATGGCAATCTCCACAAAAAGAAAAATCTAATAACATTTAGTTTTATTGTAAATTCTGTCAAATGATTAAATAAATAATGCTACTGCTCCAAGTTAACCTTTTTCAGAAAACAAAGGCACCGGTGAGATGGTTTAGTGAGTGGACGTGTTTTTGCCACATATGTCTGATGACCGAAATTCAAACCCCAGGAGTCAGAGAAGAAGGAATTATCCAACTCCTTAAAGTTTGTCCCTGAATTCTGTGATACAATTGCCCCCTTGACACATCATACATAAACACATACATATTAATAATGATGAGTTTTTAAAGGTCACTCTCCTATAATCAGAAAAGAAAGGGCAAGGGAATGTGCCATTCTGCAGTCAACAGAAGAGAAGCCTCAAATCTTACAGTAGCATAAATAGCATAACAAACTATAAGACAATATCTTTCATGAATACAAATATATACTTCATTAAATAAGCAAAAGGAAAAGAATTATAACAGTGTCAAAATGGATACTCCATAAT
Source organism: Phodopus roborovskii (assembly GCF_943737965.1). Taxonomy (NCBI): domain Eukaryota; kingdom Metazoa; phylum Chordata; class Mammalia; order Rodentia; family Cricetidae; genus Phodopus; species Phodopus roborovskii. The sequence continues at coordinate 14,615,835 of NW_026126485.1, read as the reverse complement.
GACAAAGGCAAGGAATAGCTTGTTACCCATGGTCAAGGTTCATGGTTGAGGCACCTATAAAATAACAGACTATGGTGAGAAGAACATATAAGGGTTATAATGTAAATTTTGGTTGATATGTGAGATTTTATAAGGAAATAAAGACTAAGAAAATTCAGGAAACAACATATTTTCACACCATGATTAAGTATGATAGGGGAGGAAAGCATATTATTTCATGGCATTATAATTTGGCACTTAGATGTCCTCCCAAGGACTTTTGTTTAAGGCTTAGTTACACTTACTCATGGAAGTATTGGGAAGTGTTAAAGAGAAATGAAGCCCTACAGGAGGACATGAAGTCCATGGACTAAAAATGGGTAGTAGAAAATATCCTCAAGCTGTCAACAGAATGATATAATATTTCCATTTCACTAGGTAAAAGAAATAATAAAAATCAGTATGAATTTGATGACTTGAAACCCACATGAAACAAGTCTACCAGTTTCTCTCTTTGCTTTCTGGCAACCAGGATGTGAGCAACTCTAAGGCTTACTTCCTGACATAACATTGTGCCTCACCACAGGTCCCAAAGTAGAAACTAAATAACTTTTGAGTGAGATGTCTGAAGCCTTGAGTCAAAATAAACCAACAATGCCCTCTCTCTCTCCTTTAAGTTGGTCCTTTTTGGTTATTTGAAACAGCAACACCAACCCAATTAACACACAAATAATAATATTCTGGGGAGACTCAGCAAGTGCCAGCTGTGCAGATTCTGCTTGCCAGTACCATGTTTTCACAATAAGGATGGTTCTTGGTAGAGGTTAGGCTCCTTTAACTTCAGCAGCATGTGACTTTTATTTCTAGGAAGAAGCAAGAATGATCCACCTGCTTTTGTAGTTTTCTCTTATGAAAAATCCTCATGCTTTCAGGTGATCTGTCTTGACCACAGAAACGATTAACTGAAGTCATATAAGGGATGTGAAGTTTAGTTTAAGATTTGAAAATTTAATAATATAATTATTCAGATTTACAAAGAAACAAAGAATAAGAGTTTAAAGATGTGAATGTTGTAAATAATTATCAGAAATGATTCAACATGCATTCATCATAAAAAACACAAAAACCTAGAAACAGGAACTTTCCAAAGCTGCTTAAAAGCATGTACAGTTTCACAAGTAATGGGTTCTCAGGTCAAACACAAGGCTAAGACAGACTCTATATTTTTTGTTCAACAAAGTACTGGATGACCTACCTAACCACAATAATAAGCAGGAGAAGGAAATCAGATGCATATATGTTCAAAAAATTTAAAAACAAAGTAAACAAAATATTCACAGACTGGTTACACATAGTTAATTTAGGATTTCTGCAAAAAAATAAAAACAGAGACCCTGCAGCTAGCATTTAACAAGGTGATATGGTAGATCCACAGAAACTCATTATATTTTTGCACATTAGCAGCAACAACTTGAAACAAAAATTTAAAAATAGCATTTCATGACATCAGATATCAAGAAATGTTTTATGTTTCTAATAAGTGTATACGAGGCTTTAAAAAATAAAATTACTAATTAACAAATAAATTATAGGATTGCAAAGATGAGGATCTGAGTATGATCCACAGAATTCATAACAAAACGCAAGTGAGATGGCCAAAGGTTATAGTCCCAGCAACGAGGAAGTAGACATAGGCAGGTCACTGGGGCAAGCTCCATGAAAGTAAGAGAGACACTGTCTCAAAATAAAAGGTAAACAACCCATAAGAATGGCACTGGGTGTTTCCCTCTGTCCTCCACACCTCAATACATGTATAAAAATGCATTCATTCATGTACCTAAATACACACACACACACACACACACACACACACACACACACACACACTAAAAATAAATGTGATTCAAAGCTTGTAAATGGCTATGTTGATAAAATATCAATGTGAATATGGTCTCTACAACCATGTAAAAATCCAAAATGATAAGTGCAGACATTGTACTAAGAATAAATAGAAGTATAAGGTACATTACATAGAACATATATTCATCAAATGATTAAAATGAGTTGTTCCTCAAGACTTTGCAAGCAAAATACACAATGCAAGAATGTGAGTGCAATGAATGTTAAAACAAACAGGTCAATTGAGTGGAATATCAAGTCAATTGACTGGAAAGTGATGGAAAGTTTTAAATAGGAAGAATAGATTCTTTTTATCTTTTTACACATAAAAATTGTTCAAGAAACAACACAGTGTTCCTTCATAATCTGTATCTATATCTATCCTGGGCACTTCTGTAGATTGCATACAACTAGGTAAAACATTCTGAACAAGCACTCTAGCCTGTTACAGCAATTTTTCTGAGAGAACAAAGTTCTGTGATCGTCATTAAAGTAAATTTAACATGTCTGGAATGTCTACCAAAATCTTTCCTTGGTATTTATCTGTTCTTATGATGAGACCACATGAGAATTACAAACCATGTCATCACCCTTAGGTGCCTGTGGGAGCATATTATAGGACAATATTGAAGGCATTTGCTGGTATTACAAAAGTTCTTGAAATTTTGTGATAATCTCTTGGATTATCATGTAGCCTTAAAAAATATTTCAAGGATATCTGAGGTCTCTGAAACCAATGCATGGAGTAAGTCTTATCACAACACAGTTTCTGTTACTTCATTGCATTCTGTACTCTGGAGATTGTCATCTGATAGCAATAACCATCATATTTTACCTTGGCATAATACACAAATTTTATTTTATAAGGTGTGTGTGGGGGGTGGTTATTTGGGTTTGCATTATACAGGTTATAATGTAGAAATAAGACACCATAGGCTGCCAAATAAAAAGTATATGGGCTACATTTCCCAGAATTGTTCTTGATCAGGGGTGTCTTGGTGATCTTTAAAACAACACAGGCTACTGGCATTGTTCTTGTTTCCCTTTATCAACTTGATAGTAAGACCGTATTATCTGAAGACATTATTCTATTTGGACACATGACAGGGAAAAACAAAAGTGAAACTATCTAGAAAGTTTCATTGTACTTAAAGGTACTGTTTAAAGTATTTGGGAAAGGGGAATTAATTCTCAGTCTCATCCAGTTGTGACACTAAGTTGTAAATGGATGGAAAATTGGGTGTGGATACTGAAGGAGTTAGAAGAATGGGGATAAGGAGAGTAATATGAAAAAAAATATATCATACTGATGTATGATGTTCACAAACAATAAACACATGTATAATTAAAATACACTTAAACTGGATTTGAAAGTGCACAACTGTAAATGAAATACTTGGAGGTGGAGGCAGGAGGACTGATAATTAAACTTGAGCTTAAACTGCACAGTTCAAAGGTAGCTTGAGCCATGCAATATACAGTTTTGTTATGCATGTCAGTGGTGTAGTACATGTCTAGCTTGCGAAAGGCAGGTGCTTTAATCCTTACCACTACACATGCAAACTTAGTTAATATTTATCCAGAGAATCCTATGAAGTAAAATTCACAGAAATTTACACCACTCAGTGAATACAGCATCACAAAACAGATTGAGGGATGAGGTATCTGGGCTGTAAGAGCAGGAATCAAGGAAAGCCTGGCTCATTGTTCTCACCACAAAGTGTTAAAGGATGGCAACAAACTTGAATGATACAAATATTTGTTTGACTTGTTTGATTAGGGAATGTACTTATTGGAACCAAATTAATTAAATTCCTTGGATTTTTCCCATATATATTCTAGATAGAGTTCATATAAACTCACTTTACTGAGTATTTTCCATTCTTTATATGGTTTGGTGAGGAATGGAATATGAAGATGAATGAAACAGCAAATTAGAGTTCCCGCTTGCTGCAGTAACTGAAATTAGATGCACCCTCAGCTGGAGAGAAGTTGATGAAATATTACATAATACAGCTGTAGAACTGTGGAAAAGGTTTTTCTCTGGGAATTATGCTCAGAAATGAAGTTTTGTTAAATATCAGTTTGTATTTCCCTGTAAAAAAAAACTAGAATATGAACATTCAATGCAGAAATAATACATTCTATAAAATCAAATGGCAGCAAGTCAGCTCCCACCTCCCCTTTTAAATGGATCTGCAACATACAGAAGTAACTGTAATGTCATCGTAAATTTTGTTATCAGGAATTAACTAATTTAAGTAACACCACTTAAAATGTAGCAGAGAAAGCTTGTTCTTCCTGTACATGACAATTACATACAGGACTTCTGGAATGAGAGGGAGAAGTGTTAAAAAAAAAAAAAAGCCTTAGAGGTGTAAATTGTTTTATTGCTCAGAAGGGAGTCATTACATGAAGAAAAAGATCAAATTTTTAATGAAAGGTAGACAGGAGTTACAAAATGGTTTTCTTTTATGCCATGGTTTATATTTCCTCTTTTGGGAGAGAATCAATTCATGTTGTGTATACAGAGGCATTTTCAGAGCAATTAGAGAATGTCTAATAGCTCTACAGTGACAATTTTCAAAGCTACCTGATACACTGATAAGAAAACATTATTCAAGATGCCAACCTCAATGCATTCCAGAGGTCCTCCTGTCGATAGACTAAAGGTAGCAAATTATAGATAGCAACCAATAACACATTGATGCTTCTATGCTATGAATCAAGGGCTTTGTGTCCTGTAGACAGTGATGACTTTCCATCAGCGATGACCTTTTCAGATGCCTTACATGATAGAATCAGTGTGAAGATTATGACTAATGTGGATCACACACACTGGTTATAACATTAAAGTATATTCTCTGTCAGTTCAAAATAAAGAATTACTTTTTTAGTAGATGATTGAATCTGGGGGAAAAATCAATGTCTCAGCCCTTGAGTTGAACATTTAAAACATTTGCAAACATTTGGAGCCATAGACTTCAGACAATCTCTTCTTTATTAAAGACAGAGGTAGAAATTAAATTGGGGTCAGCTAGCCATTAGATGTCTTTATACTTTCAATTTATGACATGTTTGAAGGTGCCTCCAAGTATTTGTTCTAAATAAAAGGAAAAGCTTTGACAATGTGGAAATGCTTATATTAAAATGGGAAGCCATCAAGCACTCTCCTTTTTCTTATTGTACTGGTGTCATTGTTTTAATGAGGACAGATGGAGCAAAGGGAAACACAGGTAGAGTGTGAGAAACAACTACATGTCAGGAGTGTTAATAGGGTCCTCTTAGCTTGAATTACTTAAGTCTAAGCTGGACAGTATACACTAGGAAGCATGGGCAAATACTTACCCTGTACTATTAGATCAAATACTATTTCCAGGCCTATTATTTATTTGTGGGTTTTAATTCATATAAGAATTGCTGGGTTTTTTTTTCTATCTGCCAAGGCAGACTGCCTACATGAATGTGCACATTTGTGTGCACAGTGTAGGTCAGAGGTCTATATCAGGAGGTTTTCTAAGTCCACCTGCATTTTATTTCATGAGTCTCTCTCACTGATTCTGGACATTGCTGATTGACTCAGCTTGCTCAGTTAACTAGCAAGTCCCTGGGATCCTCCTACCTGTTCCTAGTTCTGCTTCCTAATACGAGGATAACAGGTATACAATACCAGGAATTACTTCTTTGAGATGGTTGCTGAGAATCTGAGCTCAGGTTCTCACATGTATATTATAAAGCTCATTCCCATGGAGTCACTTCTCTAGCTGGGACTCTGAGTTTTAAATCACCACTATTTTTTAAATTGATTATAATTGTCAAGTGTGAATTACATAAAACCAATATGAACATCCTTTTTTATAGGACTAGAACTATTGACCTATTTTGAACCAAAAATTAGGCTGCATGTTTTCCTTAGAAATAAGTAGATAAATGTATCATCTTGATAAAATATTATCCCAATGTTCACTATGAGGAGATTATATGTCATTGATTTTAATGTACTATTCATAGACAATAAACAAAGGATAAATATAAGGATGTATGTATAAATCATACTGTGTGTTAGATAAGTATTTCTTTAATAGCAATTCAATGATTTGTTCTCTATTATACATTTTATACACATTTATTATTTTCCTTATTTAACATATCAATCCCAGTTCTCTCTCCCTCCATCCCTCCTTTGTTCCCCAAAACCCCCTTCAATTCCACTCTCCACCACTCTACAGGGAGGGTGATGCCTTCCAGGAAGGATCACCAAAATCCATCAAGTCATTTGGAGTAGGTTCCAGGCCCTCCCTCCTGCCTCTAGGCAAAGGGAGAATACCTCCATGGGGAATGTGCTTCCAAAGTTCTTTTGTGCACCAGGGATACATCCTGGTTCCACTGTCAGAGGTCCCTTAGACTGCCCAGGCCTTCTAACTAAGTCTTATGCTCAGGGGGTTCTCAGTTGGTCCAATGTTGCTTTTCCATCTATCAGTCTTTGGGGTCCATGTTCTTCCCCTTGTTCAGGTCAACTTTCTCAGTGGGTTTCTGAAGCCTGGTTTTGACCGCTTTTCTTATCACTCCTCTCTCTCTGCAACTGGATTCCAGCAATTTCGCTCAGTGTTATGCTGTAGGTGTCTGCTTCTGTCTCCATCAGCTACCAGCTGAGGGCTCTATGATGGCATATAAGTTAGTTATCAATCTCATTATCATGGAAGGCCATTTAAGGTAGCCTCTCCACTGTTTCTCATATTGTTAGTTGTAGGTCTCTAAACATTTCTCTAGAGTCAGTTTACTCTTCAAACCTATAATGGCTCCCTCTATTCCTTTTTTACCCTTGTCTGTTCATCCCCTGACACAAACTTCCTGGTCCCACATGTTCTCCTCTACTCTCTTGCTCTTTATCTTAACTCCCTTTCCACTCACTTCCACCCCCTGCCCCCCACTCCCAATATGCTCAGGAGATCTTGTCCGTTTCCCATTCTGTGAGGAAACTTGCATGATCCTCTTAGGTTCCTCCTTGAATCTTAGTTTCTCTGGTGGTGTGAATTATGTTCTTTGCTCTATATCTAAAATCCATATATAAGTGAGAATATAACATGTTCCTCTTTTTATGACTGGGTTACCTCATTGAGGATGGTTTCTTCAAATTACATCCATTTGCCTGTGAATTTCCAGGTTCCATTGTCCCACTCCCTCCCACTGAGTAGTATTCCATTGTGTAAATGTACCACATCTTTTTTTATCTCTTATTCATTTGAGGGACATCTAGGTTGCTTCCAAGTTCTCGCTATTACAAATAATGCTGCTATGAATATAGTTGCACAGATGTCTTTCTTGCATGGATGTGCATCATTTGGGTATAAGTCTAAGGGTGGAATTGCCAGGTCCTGTGGTAGACTGATTACCATTTTCCTGAGGAACCGCCATACAGATCTCCAAAATGGCTGTACATGTTTGCACTCCCACCAGCAGTGGAGGAGTGTTCCCCTAATTCCACATCCTCTCCAGCATAAGCTGCCATTGGTGTTTCTAACTGTAGCTATTCTAAATGGAGTAAGATGATATTTCAGAGTTGTTTTGATTTGCATTTTCCTGATGGCTAAGGATATTGAGCACTTTCTCAAGTGTTTTTTAGCCATCTTGGATTCCTCTGTTGAGAATTCTCTATTCAGTTCTGTACCCTACTTTTTAATATGGTTATTTGGTGTTTTGTTGACTAGTTTCTTGAGTTCTTTGTATATTTTGCAGATCAGCCCTCTTTCGGATGTGGTGTTGGTGAAGATCTTTTCCCAGTCTGTTGGCTGCCATTTGGTCTTGTCAACTGTGTCCTTAGCCTTACAGAAGCTTCTTAGTTTCAGGAAGTCCTATTTATTAATTGTTGTTCTCAGTGTCTGTGCTAATGGTTTTATGTTCAGAAAGCTGTCTTCTGAACCAATTTTTTCAGGGGTACCTACAAATTTCTCTTCTAAGTGGTTCAGTGTGACTGGATTTATGTTGAGGTCTTTGATCCATTTAGACTTAAATGTTGTGCATGGTGATAGACATCTGCAGTCTTCTTCACACCAGCCTCCAGTTGTTCCAACCCCATTTGTTGAAGATGGTTTCCTCCTTCCATTGTATAATTTGAGCTGTTTTTTTTTTTTCAAAAATAAGGTGTTTTTAGTTATATGGCATAATATCAGGATTTTCAGTTGATTTCCATTGGTCTATCTGTCTATTTCTGTGGCCATACCAAGAATTTTTCAGGACTATAGCTCTATAGCAGAGCTTGAAGTCAGGGATGGTGATACCTCTGGGATTTCCTTTATTGTACAGGATTGTTTTGGCTATTCTGGGTATTTGTTTTTCCATATAAAGTTGATTATTATCCTTTCAAGGTCAGTGCAAAAATTGTGCTGGGATTTTGCTGGAGATTGCATTGAATATGTAGATTGCTTTGGCAAGATTGCCATTTTTACTATGTTGATCCTACTTCTCTAAGAGCATCAGAGATCCTTCCATTTTCTGGTATCTTATTTAATTTCTTTCTTTAAAGACACAAAGTTCTTACTATATAGTTCTTTCACTTATTTGGTTAGTGTTACCAAAAAATATTTTATGTTTGTGGCTATGGTAAAGGACGATATTTTTCTGATTTCTTTCTCAGCCCTTTTGTCATCCGTATATAGTAGGGCTACTGATTTTTTGAGTTAATCTTTTATCCTGCTAATTTCTGAAGATGTTTATCAGCTGTATGAGTTCCCTGGTAGATTTTTTTCGGGTCACTTATGTAAACTGTCATATCATCTGCAAATAGTGACAGTTAGAATTTTTCCTTTCCATATTTTTATTCCCTTGATCTCCTTTTGTTGTCTTATTGTTCTATCTAGAACTTCAAGTTCAATATTTAAGAGATAAGGAGAGGAAAAAGGGCAGCCTTGTCTTGTTCCTGATTTTAGAGGAATCACCTTAAGCTTCTTTGCATTCAGTTTGATGTCATCTGTTGGTTTAATGTATATTGCTTTTATTATGTTTAGGTATGTTCCTGTTATCGCGATCTCTCCAAGATCTTTATCATGAAAGTGTTTTGTATTTTGTCAAAGTTGTTTTCAGCATCTAGTAAGATGATCATATGAGTTTTCTTTTTCAGTTTGTTTATATGGTGGATCCCTGTATCCCTGGGATGAAGCCTACTTGGTCATAGTGGATGACTTCTCTTATGTGTTCTTGGATTTAATTTGCCAGTATTTTATTGAGTACTTTTGCATCAATACTCATAATGGATATTGTTCTGTAGTTTTCCCTCAGTTGTGTCTTTGTGTGGCTCAGGTACCAAGGTAATTGTAGCCTCATAGGAAGAGTTTTGTAATCAACTTTCTGCTTCTATTTATTCTGGCAGAATTCTGCACTGAAGTCATCAGGCCCTGGGCTTTTTTATTTTGATTTTTGATTGGGAGATTTTGATGACTGCTTTTATTTCATTAGGAGTTATAGGCCTGTTTAATTTGCTGATCTCTTCTTGGTTTAATTTTGGTAACTGATAGCTATCCAGAAATTTGTCTGTTTCTTTTGGATTTTTGAATTTTGTAGAGTACATATTTTCAAAGTATAACAAGGAAATTCTCTGGATTTCCTTAATGTCAGTTGTTATGCCCCTCTTTTCATTTCTGATTTTATTGATTTGCATGTTATTTCTCTGCTTTTTGGGTTAGTTTGGATAAAAGATTTTATAATGAGTATTGTTGAGTGCGTCAACAGTGCTATCTTAGCTGCCGGGAACCAAAGCAATGGCAGCTACTGATACAGAACGAGATGGGCTAGACCCAGAAAAGACATCCCCGGATAGAGAAAAGAAAAAAGAACAGTAAGATGAAGGAAGAGAAAAATAGGAGCTGGAGCAGAAGCAAAGAGGCAAGAAGACATGAATCTAAAGATGAGTCCCCTTAGAGACATAAGTCTGAGGAGCACAATGGCAAAGAATATTCTTCTGGGAGAGGAAGAGAACGATTAAATTCATTTGAAAATGGTGAGGACAGATACAAAAGCAAGGAAAGGAAGTCATGCCAAGGCAGAAGTCATTGAAGATCTAGGTGTATTGAATGGCTCTATCGAAGTAGTAGCAGGAGCAGAAGAAGTCTCATTCCAGGATTAGGGATTGAAAAAAGTCTCAGTTCAGAAGAAGAGATAGTAAGAAGTCAAGATCTAGAAATAGGGATAGAAAATGAAGGATTAGAACACGTTCCCAATCAAGATCCAGACACAGGCATAGAACTAGAAGCAGGAGCAAATAAGGAGTCGAACCCAAGATAGCAAAAAGAGAATTGAAAAACCAAGAAGATTTAGCAGAAGTCTAAGCTGGACACCAAGTCCACCTCTTTCAGAGGAAGAAACACAGCAATGGACACAGGAAGCTCTAGCTAGGAAATTGGAAAGGGCAAAGAAATTACAATAACAATGAAAAAAGGAAATGGTTGAAAAGCAAAAACATCAAGAAATGGCTGCAGCATCTGCCACCACTAGATGTTCTGTTTTCAATGTTGCTGCACTGTTGGCATCAGGAACACAAGAGACTCCTCAGATAACTATGGCAGGGTAAATGGCAGCCCTGCAAGCGAAAGCCTTGGAAGAGATTAGCATAGCTCTACCTAGCTACTATAAATCAGCTGCTGTGAATCCAATGAAGTTGTCTGAGCAAGAGAAAAAGAGGAAACTGCTCTGGCAAAGCAAAAAAGAAGACAAATTTCAGTCTGCTGAAATATGGGAAAAATTAAATTTTGGAAACAAGGACCAAAATGTCCAATTTAGAAAGTTAATGGGCATTAATAGTGAAGATGTAGGACAGAGGGTGGAGCCAATAGTCCACCCTACTTAGGAGACTTCTCTGAGCAACTCTAAACAAAGGAGACCTGACTATCCACGCGAGACCACCTGTAATTTCCACCTGGTTGGTCTCAGACCCCACCTCCAGTCCTCTGCTGGAGTCCTGGGTCCCTCCCAGAGATCCACCTATCTCTGCAGGTCCACTCTGAGCTCCTGCCCTCAAGATCCTTGACCCCCAAATCCGGGCCTCTGCTAAAGAAAGAGGCCTCAGCTGGAGAGTTCCAGTTTCCAGTGAGATCCGACTATCCTGCAAAACCTTCCCATGTTTCAGCTCAGCCTTTGTCCTCTTCTGCCCAGAGGTAAGTCTGGGACAAATCGGGGCTGCCTCTCTGCTACAATCTCTTCCCCCACCCCCCAAACTCTCTGAGTTGGCCCCTGATCCTGCTGCTCCTGTGTCCGGTCCCCATTGGGAGCACCCTTGGAGCTCTGATACACGCCCACCCATCCCCACCATGAGCCTGGGAACCCCTACCCTGTAACCTACCCTGGCCATGGTCCTGTTTCTCTGGTTGAGCACTGGGACAGAGGGTGGAGCCAACAGTCCACCCTACTTCGGAGACCTCTCGGAGTAACTCTGCACAAAGGAGACCTGCCTATCCACACGGGACCACACATAATTATTACCTGCTTGGTCTCTGACCCCCACCTCCAGTCCTCTGCTGGAGGCCAGGGCCCCTCCCAGAGATCTGCCTATCTCTGCAGGACCACTGTGAGTTCCTGCTGGCATCTTCTACTGGATCCTCATCCTTGACCCCATCCCTGGGTCCCTGTCTGCAGAGAGACATCTAGAGAACTTGGACAACCCAGAGCTACAGATGTTGAATCTCTGACCCACATAAGCCCACTGGGGAAGTACCATAGAGAGAAGGGGAGACCCCACCAACACCTACTGGAAGAAGCTATGGGAAGAAGGCAATACAAGAAAACACCTAACAACAGAAAGACAAGCAAGACACCACCAGAATCTAGGGAATCTACACCAACTAGAATGGAACACAACAACAAAGCAGAGGAAGCAGAAGGGAACAACTTAAAAATTACCATCATAAAAATAATCAAGGCCCTCAAAGAAGATGTGAGAAAATCCCTTAAAGAAATGGAGGAAAAAATAAACAAAAAAGTGGAAGAAATGAACAAATTCCTTAAGGAAAGTTCACAAAGCCAAGAAAAAAACAATTAAGCATGTGAAGGAAACGGTTCAAGACTTGAAAACTGAAATAGAGAAAATAAAGGTAATACAAACCAAAGGAATGCTGGAAATAGAAAGACTGGGCAAAAAAATGGGCACTACAGACACAAGCATAACCAACAGAACTCAAGAGATGGAAGAGAGAATCTAAGGCGCAGAAGATAAATGAGAAGAAATAGATTCATCGACCAAAGAAAATCATAAATCCAACAAATCCTTAACACAAAACATCCAGAAAATGTGGGATACCATGAAAAGGACAAACCTAAGAATTATACGCATAGAGGAAGGTGAGCAAGTCCAGCTCAAACGTGCCGAAAACATATTCAACAAAATCATTGAGGAAAACTTTCCAAATCTGAAGAAGGACATGCCCATGAAAGTACAAGAAGCATAATGAACCCCAAATACACTGGACCAAAGAAAAAAGACCCATCGACATATAATAATCAAAACACCTAGCATACAGAATAAAGAAAGAATAATAAGAGCAGAAAAGGAAAAAGGACAGGTAACATATAAAGGCAGACCTATCAAAATTACACCTGACTTCTCCATGGAAACTCTCAAAGCCAGAAGGTCCTGGATAGATGTTCTAAAAGTATTAAGAGAACACAGATGCCAGCCTAGGCTACTATATCCAGCAAAACTCTCAATCACTATAGATGGAGAAAACAAGATATTTAATGACAAAACCAGAATTTCCCAATACGTATCTACAAATCCAGCCCTACAGAAATTATTGGAAGGAAAACTCCAACCCAAGGAAGGTAAGTACGCCCACAAAAATATAGGCAACAGGTAATCCAACTACACCAGAAACCAAGGGTAAAGCAGAACTAATATATTCCCAATACCACTGCCAAAAACAAACCTAAAGCAAACAAGCATCAACAATCAATAGTCCTTACTCACCCTCAACATTAATGGTCTTAACTCACCTATAAAAAGAAACAGGCTAACAGAATGAATACAAAGACAGAATCCATTCTTCTGCTACATACAAGACATAAATCCAAGTTTCAAAGATGGACATTACCTCAGGGTAAAGGGTTGGGAAAAGATTTTCCAATCAAATGGAAATAAGAAGCAAGCAGGCATAGCAATCCTAATATCTAACAAGTTAGACTTCAAACCATAATTAATCAAAGGAGATGAAGACGGTCATTTCATATTCATCACAGGAGAAATCCATCAACAAAAGTCTCAGTTCTGAACATCTATGCACCCATTACAAAGTCACCCACATTCGTAAAAGAAACACTACTAAAATTCAAAGCTTATATAAAATATCACATACTTATAGTGGTAGATTTCAATGCTTCACTCTCAACACTAGACAGGACCACAAATCAGAAACTCAACAAAGAAACAAAAGAACTAACAGAAGTTATGTCTCAACTGGGGTTAACAGACATCTATACAACATTCCATTCAAAGACAAAAGAATTTACCTTATTCTCTGCTCCACATGGAACCTTCTTTAAAAATCAACCACATACTAGGTGGCATAAAAACCTCAACAGTTACAATAGAATAGGAATATTCCCCTGTATCTTATTGGGCTACCATGCTTTAAAATTGGAATTCAACAACAACACAAATAGCAGAAAACCTGCAAACTCATGGAAACTGAACAATGTTCAATTGCACCACTTCTGGGTAAAAGAAGAAATAAAGAAAGAAATTAAGGACGTTCTAATATTCAATGAGAATGAGGACAGAACATACCCGAACTTATGGGACACCTTGTAAGCAGTGCTTTGAGGGAAGTTCATTGCACTAAGTGCCCATATGAAGAAAACAGAGTATAGTCACATAAGAGAACTAATAGTGCAACTGAAAGCCTTAGAACAGAGAGAAGCAAATTCACCCTGTAGGAGTAGATGCCAGGAAATAATCAACGTGAGGGCTGAAATCAACAAAATAGAAACCAGGAAAACAGTACAAAAAATCAATGCAAGGAAAAGTTGTTTTTTTGTTTTTAAGAAAATCAACAAGATAAAAAACCTTTATCCAAATTAATGAAAAAGCACAGAGAGAACATGCAAATTAACAAAATCAGAAATGAAAAGGGGAACATAACAATGGACACAGAGGAAATCCTGACAATTTTCAGGTCATACTTTGAAAATCTGTATTCCACAAAAATTGAAAATTCAAAGGAAATGAACAAATTTCTGGATAACTATCACTTACCAAAATTAAATCAAGAACAGACAAACAACTTAAATAGACCTATAACCTGCAATGAAATAGAAGCAGTCATCGAAAGCCTTCCATCCAAAAAAAAGTCCAGGGCCAGATGAATTCAATGCAGAAATCTACCAGACATTCAAGGAAGACCTAATACCAATACTCCTCAAACTGTTCCACAAGATAGAAACTGAGGGTTCATTGCCAAACTCTTTTTATGAGGCCACACAAACCTTGGTACCCAAGCCTCCCAAAGACACAACTATGAAAGAAAACTACAGACCAATATCCCTGATAAACATCGATGCAAAAGTACTCAATAAAATACTGGCAAACCGAATTCAAGAATACATCAGAGAAATCATCCACCGTGACCATGTAGGCTTCATCCCTGGAATGCAGGGATGGTTTAACATATGAAAATCTATCAACATGATCCACCATATAAACAAACAAAAAAAAGAAAAACCATAAGATTATCTCCCTAGATACAGAAAAATCCTTCAAAAAAATTCAACACACTTTCATGATAAAGGTCTTGGAGAGGTCAGGGATAACAGGAACATACCTAAACATAATAAAAGCAATATATACCAAACCAACTGCCAACGTCAAACTGAATGGAGAGAAACTTAAGCCAATTCCTCTAAAATCAGGAAGAAGACAAGGCTGCCCTCTCTCTCCATATCTGAAGAGATATTGTACTACAAGTTCTAGCTAATGATATAAGACAACAAAAGGAGATCAAGGGGATCCAAATTGGAAAGAAGCCAAACTGTTTCTATTTGCAGATGATATGATAGTTTACATGAGCGACCTTATAAACTCTACAAGGGAACTCCTACAGCTGATAAACACCTTCAGGAAATTAGCAGGATACAAGATAAACTCAAAAAATCAGTAGCCCTACTTTTTTCAGATGACAAAGAGACAGAGAAAAAAATCAGAGAAACATCACCCTTTACAATAGCCACAAGCAACATAAAGTATCTTGGTGTTACGCTTACCAAACAAGTAAAAGACCTATATAATAAGAACTTTATGTCCCTAAAGAAACAAATTAAAGAAGATACCAGAACTCCCACTCTCTTGGATAGGTAGGATAAACATAGTAAAAATGGCAATCTTACCAAAAGCAATCTACAGATTCAATGCAATCCCCATTAAAATCACACCACAATTCTTCACCGACCTTGAAAGGATAATAACCAACTTTATATGGAAAAACAAAAGACCTAGGATAGCCAAAACAACCCTATACAATAAAAGAACTTTAGGAGTCATCACCATTCCTGACTTTAAGCTCTACTACAGAGCTATAGTTCTGAAAACAGCCTGGTATTGGCATAAAAATAGACAGGTAGACCAATGGAATCAAATTGAAAATCCTGATATTAACCCAGACACCTATGATCACCTGATTTTCAACAAAACAGCTAAAATTATACAATGGGGAAAGGACAGCATCTTCAACAAAGGTGCTGGCATAATTGGATGAGGGTGTGTAGAAGACTGCAGATAGACCCATGTCTGTTGCCATGCACAAAACTCAAATGGATCAAAGACCTCAACATCAATCCAGCCACACTGAACCTCTTAGAAGAGAAAGTAGGAGGTACCCTTGAACAAATTGGTATAGGATACTGCTTCCTGAACATAACTCCAGGGGCACAGACTCTGAGAGAAACAATATTAAATGGAACCTCTTCAAACTTAGAAGCTTCTGTAGGACAAAGGACACAGTGGACAAGACCAAACAGCAGCCCACAGACTGGGAAAAGATTTTCACCAATCCTATATCCAACAAAGAGTTGATCTCCAAAATATACAAAGAACTCAAGAAACTAGTCAACAAAACACCAAATAACCCTATTTTAAAATAGGGTACAGAACTGAAGAAAGAATTCTCAATGGAGGAAATCAAAAAGGCTGAAAGACACATAAGAAAATGCTCCACATCCTTAGCTATCAGGGAAATGCAAATCAAAACAACTTTGAGATACCATCTTACTCCTTCCAGAATGGCTAAGATTAGAAACACCAATGATGACTCATATTGGAGGGGATGTGGAGAAAGAGGAACACTCCTCCACTGCTGGTGGGAGTGCAAACTCATACAGCCACTTTGGAGATCAGTATGGCGGTTCCTCAGGAAAATGGGAATTAGTTTACCACAGGACCCAGCAATCCCCCTCTTAGGCATATACTCAAAGGATTCACATCCATGCAACAGAGACATTTGTTCAACTATGTTCATAGAAGCACTATTTTTAATAGCAAGAACCTGGAAGCATCCTAGATGCCCCTCAATAGAAGAATGGTTAATGAAGATGTGGCACATCTACACAATGGAATACTACTCTGCAGAAAAAAATAATGGTATCTTGAAATTTGCAGGCAAGTGGATGGCACTTGAGGAAACCATCCTGAATGAGGTAACCCAGTCACAAAAAGAGGAACACAGTATGTACTCACCCATATATGGATTTTAGACCTAGAGCAAAGGATCAGCAGCCTATAATTAACACCACTACAGAAACTAGGATACAAGGTGCAAGGTGTATTCTAATAGATTCATATAAAGTCCCTCACAGAACTGGTAAGGGACAAGTCCCCCAGAGCTCAGGGGAGTGGAGGTGGCAGCGAATGGAAAGAGAATTAGGAGAAAACAAGGGGGAGGAAAGGAAAGCATGTGCGACCAGGAAGATTGAGCCTGGTTAGGAATAGAAGACAGGAAAGAGAGAGAGACAGAGAGAGAGAGAGAGAGAGAGAGAGAACATAAAAGAGGGAGCCAATATTGGTTTGAAGATAAAATTGAACACAAAGAAAGGTCTAGAGAACTTCAAGACTGCTGCAGGGAAAGGCTATCATAAATGCCCTTCCTGGAGAGTGAGATCAACAACTAACTTATCCATGGAGCCCTCAACTAATGCCTATTGGAAACAGGAGCAAATACCCAATCATAAACACTGAGTCGAAATAGAACCCAGATGCAGATGGAGAGGACAAGACCAGGTGGCAGAAACACATAGAGACAGCTTACCTGAACAAGGAGGAGCAAACGGGACACCAGACTGATAGCTAGGATGCCAGCATGGGACTGACTCAGGCTCCCCTGAATATGGGTCTCAGCCAGAAGGACTGAGCAGTCTAAGGGACCTCAGATAGTGGAGCCAGGATGTATCCCTGGTGCACAAAAGGACTTTGCGAACACATCCCCCATGGAGGGATAACTGCCTTAATCCAGAGACAAGAGAGAAGCCCTAGTTCCTACTTCCATGACTTTTCAGACCTTCAAGACACCAACTGGATGGCATTCCTCTACATATGGAATTGGTGTGGGGGGATGGGAGGGGAGGGAGATTAGAGTGCATGTGAGAGGGCAGAGAGGTTAAAAGGGAGGGAAGGAGGGAGGGAGGAAGGGAGTGAGGGAAGGAGGGAAGGAGGGAAAGAGAGGGAACTGGGATCAACATGTAAAATAATAAATTAAATTAAAAAAAAATGGTTTGACTCCAAAATTTAAGTTCAAGGACAAGTTACTGGGGGAAAGGATTTCTATTTTTGTTTCCACAGAAAATGAAAAGATGTGGATTCCTTCCAGACTAATGTGGTTTGATCAAGCTAGACCACCTGAAATAGAGTACCAGGTGATCCAACATTCAAAACAGCTGGAATAAGCAGCCTCACAGACTATAGCCAGGATTTCTGAAACTTCTCCGAATCCCCCATGACAGCGCCCCTTACCAGCAGGAAGTAGTTTGGAAAGAATGTCGCCCATGTTCCCAAATATTGTCTATAAATGTTTGTTTTCATTTAAATAGACTTGGGTATATAAAAAAAATGTGAAGATATATCTGGCTGTAGCTCAGTTGATGAAGAAAGTTACAAGACTTTGAAGCAACAAGAAGTTATTCGAAATCTTGATGCTCAGTATGATATGGCAAGATCATAAACACATACACAAAGAGGAATGGGTTTCAGTTTCACATCTTCAATGGGTGGAATGGATACAATTTAAAAAATATCAGTTTGGGACTTTATAGACTTGTTCTGATGATGGGTCCTTCTTCACCAAACATCTGGTATCTAGCTTGTATGGGTGTTGCATTGACTTTAATTTCTTAAAAAATATTTTTTTTGGTAAATATTAGATTAGAGATACTGGTGTTAGTATTATAACCTGGTTAAACCCACTTGAATTAAATTTGACAGGACTATAGTATGAAAATATTTTTTAGCTCATGAATTCTACTTTTCAAATATATTAAAGCTTTGGGTGGGATAAAATCTCATACATAGATTTTCTTGTGCTTTCTGTCTTATGTACTTTTGTACTTAACCTTGTAGAGTTATTTTCATCTCTTCAAACATGATTTGGTACATGATCTGCAAATATGAGCTGGGCAGTGATAATAAAAATTGTTTTCTCAAAAAGAAAAGTTTGTGTATCTTGATTTACTTGAAAAACCAACTCTTTGTATTGTTTTCTTATTTTCTACTTTATTGATTGCAGCCCTCAAATTGATTATTTCCTAATGTCTACGCCCCCGAAGTGAGTTTACTTCTTTTTGTTTTAGGGCTTTCAGTTGTGCTGTTAATTCTCTTATGTGAATATGTTCTGGTTTTTTTTTTTTTTTTTTCCCACATGGACACTTAGTGCAATGAACTTTCCTCATAGCACTTGCATAATGTTGGATATGTTGTGTCTTCATTTTCTTGAATTCTAGGAAATTATTTCTTCCTTGATACAGGAATGGTGCAATTGTGCCTTGTTCAGGTTCCATGAGATTGTAGGGTTTCTGCAATTTGTGGTTTTGTTGAATTTCAACTTTAAAGCATGATATTTCTGATGAGATACAAGGGGTTTATTCCAATTTTTTTTTTGTATCTGTTCAGGTTTATTATGTTGCCTGGTATGTTGTCGATTTTTGAGAAGGTTCCATGTGGAGCTAAGAAGAAGGTGTATTCTTTTGTGTTTGAATGGAATATTCTATAGCTGTCTGTTAAACCCAATTGGGACATAACTTCTGTTAGTTCTTTTGTTTCTTTGTTAAGTTTCTGCCTTGTAGTGATGTAGTGGTAAGAGTGGGGTGTTGAGATCTCCCACTATGAGTGTGTGAGGTTTTATGTGAGTTTTTAATTTTAGAAGCATTTCTTTTACAAATGTAGGTGACTTTGTTTTGGGGCATTGATGAAATGACCTTCTTCATCTCTTCTTTTGATTGATTTTGGTTTGAAGTCAAAGGATAGCTATACCTGCTTGTGTTTTGGGTCCATTTGATTGCAAAATCTTTTCCCAACCCTTTACCCTGAGGTAATGTCTCTGTCTTTGAAGCTTATATGTGTTTCCTGTATGCAACAGACATATGGATCCTGTCTGAATATCCATTCTATTAGACTGTGTCTTTTTATAGGCAAGTTTAGACCATTGATATTGAGGGAAAGTAAGGACCATTGATTATTAATTCTTGTTTGTTTTAGATGTGTTGTTGGTAGTGTTATTGAGTTTATTTGCCCCACTTTTATTTATTTATTTATTTATTTTTAGTTCTGGTAAATTGGGTTTATGTATTGCCTATGTTTTTGTGAGCATAGTTAACTTCCTTATGTTGGAGTTTTCCTTCAGGACTTTCTGTAGGGCTAGATTTGTGGATATATATTGTGGAAATCTGGCTTTGTCATTAAATATATTGTTTTTTCTGTCCATAGTAATTAAGATTTTTGCTGGGTATTATAGCCTGGGCTGGCCTCCATGGATTCTTAGTATTTGTAGAACATCTATCCAGGACCTTCTGGCCTTTAGATTTTCCATGTAGAAGTCAGGTGTAATTTTGAGAGGTCTGCCTTTATATGTTACCTGGCCTTTTTCCTCCACTGTTCTTAATATTCTTTGTTTATTCTGTATGTTAGATATTTTGACTATTTTGTGACAAGGGCACTTTTTTTTTGGTTCAGTCTATTTGGTGTTCTGTATGCTTCTTGTCCTTTCAAATTCTTCAGATTGAGAAAGTTTTTCTTCAGTGATTTTGTTGTATATGTTTTCTGCAAGTTTGAGCTGGGCTCTTTGCCTTCTTCTATTCCTATGATTTGGTCTTTTCATGGCGTCCCACATTTCCTGGATGTTTTGTGTTTAGGATATGTTGGATTTAAGATGTTCTTTGGTCTATGAATCTATTTCTTTTAGTATAACCTCAGTGACTGAGATTCTATCTTGGATCGTTTGTATTCTGTTGGTTATGCTTGCATCTGGAGTTCCTCATTGTACCCAGTTTTTCTAATTCCAGCATTTTCCCTCAGTTTGTGTTTTCTTTATTGTCTCTATTTCAGCTTTCAGGTCTTGAACTGTTTGTTCCCTTGGCTTTCCTTACTTTCTTTAAGGGACTTGTTAATTTCTTGCAGTTTTTGTTTGGTCCTTTCCTCTATCTTTCCTCAATTTCTTCCAATGTTTGTTTGTGCTTTCATCCATTTCTTTAAGGGATTTTCTCATATCATCTTATGACCTCTATAATTTATGTTCTTTCCTGTTATTTCTTTGAGATAGTGTGGGGTCTAACATTGTAAAATTGATAGCTCCAAGAATCAGTGAAGATAAAAATAACTTGTTTTGACATAGTCTGAGAACCATTCTGAATGTGGATATATGAATGTCATCATTTCACACACTAGGATTTCAGACTTCATAAAAAGGAGAAAATGGGCTAAAATCCACACCCTGTGTGTTTGTTCTCTCTCTCTCTCTCTCTCTCTCTCTCTCTCTCTCTCTCTCTCTCTCTCTCTCTCTCCCCTCCCTTCCATGTTTCCCTTCCTCCATTTCTGCCTCTTTCCCTCCCTCTCTGATTCCATTCCTCCCTTCCTATCACCTCTCTCTGTTCTCTCTCTCCCTTCCTTTCTCCTCTCTCTCTGACTCCTGATTCTGAATGTAAAATGAGCAGCTGCCTCATGCTCCTGGCATGAATTCTGTAAGGAACTTATTTTCAAACTTCTTTTTTCCATATATTATATTCTAAATTAGCTTACAAACTAGTAGATTCTTATATAACTTCTTCATGGCTTGTGACTTGGCATCCCATTCTAAACCTCAGCTCAAATTGAATGCCTGGCCTTTTCAAGTCACATATGTTTTATTGTTCCCTCTGATTCTGACTTTCTTTTTGTTTTTATTTTTTATTTCATTTTATCTTTATTTATTTATTTTTCTTATTTTATATATTGATCCCAGTTCCCCAACCACCCTCCCATCCCATCCCCCCCAGTCCACCTGTAGAGTGATGCCTTTCAGGAGAGGTCATCTAAATCTGTCAAGTCATTTGGAGTAGGGACTAGGCCCTCCTTCCTGCCTCTAGGTTAAGGGAATATCCCTCCATAGGAAATGTGCTCCCAAATTCCTTTTGTGCACCAAGGATACATCCTGCTTCCACTGTCAGAGGTCCCATAGACTGCCCAGGCCTTCTAACTGAGACTCATGTTCAGGGGATATGAGTCAGTCCCATGCTAGAGTCCCATCTATAAGCCTGTGTGCCCATTAGCTCCTCCTTTTTCAGGTCAGTAGTCTGTGGGTTTCTGTAGCCTGGTCTTGTCTTCCCTCTCTGCATCTGGATTCCAGTTCGGCTCAGTGTTTTGCTGTGGGTGTCTGCTTCTGTTTCCATCAGCTACTAGATGAGGTCTCTATGATGGTGGATAGGTTAGTCATCAATCTCATTATCAGGGAAGGGCATTCATGGTAGCCTTCCCACTGTTGCTCAAATTGTTATTTGGGGTCAGTCTTGTAGGTCTCTGAACATTTCTCTAGAATCAGTTTTCTCTTGAAACCTATAATGGGTCTCTCTTTCTCCTCTTGTCTATTCCTCCTCTGACCTATAAGCCCCTCAACTGAAGAATGGATAAAGAAGATGTGTCACATTTACACAATGGAATACTACTTGGCAGAAAAAAAAACAAGGGAATCTTGAAATTTGCAGGCAAATGGATGGAACTTGAAGAAACCACGCTGATGAGGTAACCCAGTCACAAAAAGAGGAACATGGTATGTACTCACTCATATGTGGATTTTAGACATAGAATAAATGATCACCAGCCTACAATTCACACAACCAGAGGAACTAGGATACAAGGAGGAACCTAAGAAATTCATACAAGGTCCCTCACAGAAGGGTAAAGGAATAAGGAAAGGAACATATTGGTAGTGGGGGGGAGCAGTGAGTGGAGAGAGGGATAGGAGAAAGAGAAGGGAGGAGAGGAAATCACGTGGTACTCAAATGATTCTTTCAATTGCCCTTCAATATCAAAGGTTTCTTCCTGCCTTTTCATAAACCTTTTATTTTGATTAAACCTTATTCTACCAATCCCTTTCCTATTCAAATCTTTTTTTGCTGACAACATTCTCCCTCTCTCTTTTCATTTTACAATATTTTACCACCCCCTTCTTTAGTGTGTCAACCCCTAAACCCCTAATTTATTATTTCTAATTACCTAACTTTCACAAGCAAAGTGCTTTGACCTCTGTTCCCTGTTGAGATCCCATTCAACTTGTTTTCCTACCTGGCTGTTTGCCTAAGTTTCAACATCCATTACACAAAGGTCAAGCCTTTATGTGATGATGATTTCTTTGTTTTTGAAAGCTATTGCAATACAACCTTCTCATTTTTTAAACTCCTAGATACCTTGATTTCCCAGGCACCATGCTTTACCTTTTTTTTTTTTCCTGGTTATATTGTTACCTGTCATTCTTTAGAGAACCTGTCTTCATTAACTGAGTATATCTTCCTTTCCAGTACTATTGTTAGATAATTGGTAAATATTAGATTATGATTCCACATGTTGCGGTCTCAGCTTGCATAAGGAGAACTGAGCTGGGAACTAGCAGTTAATCTGTGTCTGTTCTTTCCTGTTGATGATGAACACAAATGTGAACAGCTGCCTTCATGACTTACTCATGACCTGCTTCCCCTTAGATTCAACATTTCTTTTTAAAAATCTATTCCCTATTCTGCTATACAATCAATTTAAATAACCTACCCCAATCTCCAAGTTCCCTTTTTTTAATTCACTGCTACTAATTTCTTTTCTTCATTTGCTCTCCAACTGAAAGGGGGGGGCTTTTTAAGAAGTTGCCTATCATTTCTTTATCATTATAATACACCCTTAATAATATTTTAAACATTTTTATAACTTTCCCTACCCAATTTTGTTTTCTACAAAATGCCCTTCCATGTCAAAACTAATTACTCACTTGTCCATACACAAGAAAATGTATACTTAGGAAAATGCATGGGAGAGAAAATATACCATTATGAGTAGATTCACTTCAGAATAGAAAATTAAATCAGACAAATTCTGAACACTGGCATCAATTTGGACACTACCCTACATAATACTGTTGACTAGTGAGTTCACTTGCTGACTCCAGTATGCCTCTTGCTTACTTCTAGCACATTCCTTTTCGTTCTTGGCTAATGACTTCTCTGCATACCTCTTAAAGAAAACAGAATGAGCAGATGAAAACTGACTCATCTAAAAATACCAACAAATGCTGCGACATAAGTGCCACCTGCCCACACACTTGTCCCTTCTGCTGGAGTGGGAGAATGTTTTTGTTGAAATTTAAATCTTGGCTCTCCACTTTTTACTTCCATTTATTTTCATGTTACATTTCTAAGGACTTTCTATAGCTCCCTCTGTCTTTTGTCTCAATCAGTTGTCTTTCTTACCTTTATCCATAAGAAACACTTCAAGCGGTGCTTCTATGCCTCTGTCTTTGTTGTTTTCTTTCTTCAGTTGATTTTCACAGGGCAGTTTTCTATATGATTTAACTGCCTTTATTACAGTCAGCTGAATCACACACACACACACACACACACACACACACACACACACACACGAGGTGGGGGAAGAGAAAAGCAGGAACACTGAATAATTTTAAATCAGCATTTAACCAAACTAAATATTAAACAGTTGATTATTCTCTTTTGAGTCTTGGTAACTTCACATTTACATCAGTTTTTCTTTTCTTCTTTTATTCTTCTCACCAAGTTCCCTTTTTAAACTTATATCTTGGCTGGTCCTTTGGTGAGGATTTCTAAGCCAGCCATAGCCAAGATTTCTTCTTTGCTGTCTATTCTCTATATCCTATTTCTTCACCTTATTTCACCTAATACTGTGAAGGAAAATAATCTCCATAAATCTGTCAACATGACAGAAGCAGTGTGACTTAAATGTGAGTAGCTTCATGGTGACTTTTTTAACCTAAGCTTCTGAATAACCTCTGTGTCATTTAAATCAGAAGTGATGTCCTAATACTAACCCAAGGTCCAGCTTTGATACCTTATTTTCTCATCCAGTATTTTCTTTGCTTTTCTTATATTAAGAATATCATGAAATACTTTATATTTTTCAAGCCAGAGCCAAGCTCATAGACCCTTCCAGGACCATCTTCTGTAGGGACCACTGTTCCCACAAGTGTCCACATGGTTGACTCTAACTACCTTCAAATTTTGTTCAAATGTCACCTTGTTAAAACCACTTTCCCTTTGGTATAGAAAATGTGTTATTAGAAACTCAAAGAAAGGTCATCCTTGTTATAAAATGGCAAAGAACTTGGCTGAATTTTGTGCATGTCCATGAAAGGCAGAATTTGGGAACAATGAATTAGGAATCTCAAGCAGAACAGTTGGAATCAATCTATAAACATAAAATAAAGTTGTGGCATGATTTCTCTTGATTGCTTTATAGTAAAATTAATCAGTTAAAAGAAATAAGTTAAGCTGGATTTTTAACAAAAAAGAAGCACAGTATAAGTTCTTAACTTGGCCTTGTTTTTAAGAGTGAAAAGACATATCCAGAAAAGAATAAACATTGATCTTTTGATTAAATTAGTAGATGGGCAGAATTATATAACTCAATACTTCTAAAGCCTAGCAGATAGAATTCTCTCCCTCTTCCCCCTCTCTCTTTCTCTCTCAAAAAGTTGCCTAGATACTCATAGGACCTGAGTGAGTACCTTCAGACTGAGGAAGCCTCAGAGCTTCCCTTCCAACATCCTGCTACACACTCCTTAAGCACTGTAGTGTTGTCTCAACAAGGTTTGGTAGACTCAAGTGATAAGACATAGCAAAATTTATGTGATGCTCTTCCCATGGGTGTACAATGCCCCAAATTATCAGAGGTCTGACTTTCTCTATATAGCATGCTACAGGTGTTTCAGTGAGCCTCCTTGCTTAGAATGTGTTCACAGAGACAATGCTACAACTAAGAGTTCATATGAGAATAGAACCTGGGATAGCTTTGTAAGAGAGAGCACTATACAGATCCTCCACTAGAACAAGGTCCAGTGGAAAGGTGAGGTCCCTGAAGACATATCTAATAAGTGACATATGGGACAGAACTGCCTGTCTTACCAAAGAGTGATGGAGCCAATTGTGATCCCTGAAGATCCCATCATTGCCCTTCTCTATCTGGAAAATAGGAGAGAAAGTTAAAAAAGAAAAAAAAAAACTTTCTCAATTTTAAGGTACAATGTATGCCTTAAGTTCTGGCCATACTTGTGAATTGTTATCTTTTTCTTCTTTCCTCTATCTTGTCTGAGATAAGAACAGTTATTCCGAGGCACTCCATCGCTATATTTTAGGAATACATAACTTGCTTGTTTTTTTTCCTGTCCAGTCAAGGCTCATAGTCACTGCTATGTTGTATGTTGTAGGTTTGTTGCAGATCTCAAGGTGAGAGTAATTAAGTTCTAGGTAGAACACCCATTCATAGAAACTGTGAGAAGGGTCAGTGATTGCTTTTTGGTATTACAAGAGATAAAAGATTATCAGTGGTAAGGAGCACCTAGAACCTAGACTATTGACTGTGAGAATTGCAGCAGTTACAGTGTTACAGGCCTTAAAGTTCTGAGGGGTTTGAAATGGGATTTAGCAGAGAACAAGTATAAAGCTTTAGGCCCCACTCTCAGCTCATAAAAAAGTAAAAAAACACAAGATTTTCCTATAGAATTTGGACATTGATCATGTTACTACTGATGTAGACTTACAGGTAAGCAAAATGAAGTTATTACCCTTTACTAGTCAAGGGAGTATTATTAGGGTTTAGTAGCCAAGGAGGTCTTTTATTTATTAATTATTATCATTATTTGTAGAAACAGAAAGTTTGTCAACCATGTTTCTGGAAATATTTTTAAAGTTTGGTTATTTCAGAGGTTACACTAGAGCAGTGATTCTCAACCTCCCTAATGCCATGACTTTTTAATACAGTTCCTAATGTGTAGTGACCCTAAACCATAAAATTATTTTCATTGCTACTTCATAACTATAACAATGCTGTTGTTATGGATCATAATGTAAATATCTAATATGCAGGATATCTGATAAAGAGGTCATGGCCCACATGTTGAGAAGCATTATACTATAGGTTTCCATTGAGTGGTTCCATTGCTTGTAGGTTCATGCTGAGACAGAATCATAGGAGGACTCTGTAGATGATTAGAAAGTGCTCCTCATAGTGGATACAGAACAGATAGTAAGGAAGAAAGTACAGAACAAAAATAACTTTACAAAGAAATGACCTGCCTCCTCCAACCAGGTCCTACTCCTAACACTTCTACCATGTCTCTAATTAATTCTACCAACTGCAGAGTAAGTGTTAAATACAAGAATCATGGGGACATTTCCTATTCAAGCTTTGTTATTTATTTATTTATTTACATTACATATCAATCCCAATTCCCTCTCCCTCCCTCCATTCCTCCTTCCCTCCCCTTTTCTCTCTCCCCCATTCCTCACATGAATCCTGACAACCCTCCCCTCCCATCTCCCCCCACTCCACATGTAGGGTGATGTCATCCAGGAGGGGTCACCTAAATCTCTCAAGTCATTTGAAGTAGGGACTAGGACTTATCTCCTTTCTCTAGGTTAAGGGAGTATCCCTCTACCTATTCAAACTTTAATTGATTATTCTATTAAAAACAAGCTGATATTGATATTTCAAAATATAGTTTGTAATTATTTCAAAAATATAAAATACATAGGCTGTGAATAGGACTTGAAGGCCAAGGACTTGATAACAATGTGTTAGATTCTAGTTTCGATAGTTATGGATGGATCATAGGAATGAATTAAAAAATGTATGCAGGGCCAATATACAGAATTCTGTAAAGTCCATTGTTAGTAAAAAATACAATGCTATATATAATGAAAGGACACATGCATTATTTCATGGATTAGAAGACTAAGTTTAATGTCATCTCAATTTCCTCTTCAATTGATTTCAGAACTTGGAAACTTTATTTCAGTTTTGAATGAAATCCAAAATTCCCAGCTATAAAAAGTGAAAAGAAAATTGGAAGACTCACGTGATCTGAATTCAAAACTAACATTAAACAGAAAAAAAATCAAATAGTTAAAATAATCTATCATATGACTAGAAGTAATATCAGAACCAAACAGAACAAGTATACCAACCTCCCAGCACACAAACATTGTCTTCAAAAAGTATGTGCAAAACAATTTGATGAGTAAAAGATAGTTTTATCAATAAATTGTGTTTGAATACATGCTATTCTAAAGACAAAAAAGGAAGGAGGACAGTGACCTTATCTCACCAAAGTGATGAATTATGACAAGCTTTGGGTTCTAAATGTATGAGATAAACATTTAAAACTTCTACTTCAAAAAATAAACTAAGAAGCAGAACTCAGAAAAAAAAATAAAATGTAAGTTGGGCTTAATGGTAAGGGGAAATTATTTATTGAGGAAATTCAAAATCAAGGTCGAGACTGGGAGGAACACTTTCATAATAGAGATATGATAACCCTCTCTATAAGCATACACAGATGATAATTTCACTCAGCAATAGAAGTCACTACTATAATGTAATATGTGAACAAGAATTCACAGAATAGAGAAGAAAATACTCATATGGTAGTACATTCAACATCATTAGTAATTAGAGAAATTAAAATTAAAATGTAGGGCCTGGAGAGATGGCTCAGTGGCTTAGAATGCCTGTACCCTTAGAATTAGGACCCAGAGATCCTTATAAAAGCCAGGTGTGATGGTGTGTGCCTGTAATCCCAGTGCTGTAAAGGCAGAGGAATGCAGATTTCAAAGGAGCTATTTGCTGAGCAGCCAGTGGAGCTGAACTGGTGAACTTCAGATTCAGTTGGAGCTTTATCTAAAATTAAGGTGAATCAAAATAAAGAAAGAAAGCCAATGCCAAGCTGTGAACTTCCCACACATACATAGGTTACTGGGGTCCTGTTAAAGTAAGACAAATCCCTTTTCTGGACTTATGATGCCCTCCACCATGTTAGGGTACAGCAAACTGCCCATCATTGAGTTCACCTTGAACTTTAACTTCTTTGTGTCCAGAATGAGAAGAATCAATTTCTTATTACCTCTTGGTCAGCAAAAAAGGCATTTTATCATGAATGCTTCAGATGTAAATAACTTTATTTTTTTATTTTGTGGATATATATATATATACATACATACATACATACATACAGAGAGAGAGAGAGAGAGAGAGAGAAAGGCCCTATAATTTTTCCTGTTCTAAAGGAGCATTAACATTCAATCTCACTTTAAAACACATTGTTGAAATTATTAAGTTGAAAATAACATTTTAACATTTTAAAATGGCTTTCATTGAAAAAAATGTCATAAATATAACTTTTTAATTAGCATGCTTTAGTCATACATACTAATGAGGTTCAGTGTGATATTTTAACACAAGCATATAGTACTTTCCCTTTTAAATTACTTAGTCTGTCTGTGATAGTCTATTACAAAACTACCAAACAGCACTAAGATAAATATAAATTGACATTTATTTAAAATATATATATATATATATATATATATATATATATTATAATACAAAAGAAAATTAAGACTTTTGACTGCTTGTCAAAAGAATATTCACCATAGAGTTTGGGTGCACACCTTCAATCTCAGCACTTGGGAGGTAGAGACAGGTGGATCTCTGTGAGTTCAAGGCCATACTGGTCTACAGAACAAGTGCCAGGACAGGCTCCAAAACAATACAGAGAAACCCTGTTTTGAAAAACCAAAAATAAATAAAGGAAGAAAGGAGAATATTGACTATGAGAATTAGCTCTAAAGCATAATATGTGTGTGGTATTAGTAAATTTCAGTTTTATAGAATATATACACATGTATGAAAAATCATAAGAATGAATATTTAAAATGGATATATTTAACTCTATGTACTTAAAATGCAATAATGTTGATTTTGAAAGCAAGTAAGATTTAAATTCTTGCTGTTCCTCTTAGTGTATAACTGTGATGAACTTACTTAGCTTCTGTAAACCTTAAAACATATAACTACTAATACTATCTATTAATAGTTATTATTGGCTATAATATACAGAGCATATATACCTGGTATGTGCCAAGAAAATGAATGTTCCCTCTCACAGACTTAGTGGCTTCAATACTTTCTTGAATGTGTTGAAAATTAAAAAAGAAATGTATTATCAGCCATCATTCCAGCTGTTATATGCTTAAGGGGCTTTTATTAGGAAGAGCTCATGGGATTGGTATTTGTGACATGAAAAAAGTGTAAATAAATAGAAAATTAATGGAATGTGTGTGTGTGTGTGTGTGTGTGTGTGTGTGTGTGTTTCTTCATGTGTGTGTTTGCGGAGTGTATGCTCAAAGGTGTGTAGCTGTTCCTGCCACTGTGTGCACATGGGATATGGAGAGCAATTCCAGGTGTCCTCTATGCCTGTGCATCTTATTTGCTTGAAACAGGGTCTCTCACTGAGTCTGGAGCTAGACTGGCAAGGCCTACCAATACTGTTTTCCTCCTCTGGTGTAGTAGTTTGAATGTAATTTTCCCACCTAAACTTGTAGGGAATGGCACTATTAGGAGGTGTATCTTTGCTAGAGTGGGTGTGGCCATGTTGAAGGAAGTGTGTCACTATGGGGGCAGGATTTGGGGTTTTCTATGCTCTTGATACTACCCTGTGTCACCTCTTACTTCCTCTTGTCTGAAAGATGGAGGACTCTCAGCTAGAATTCAGCACAAAGTCTGGTTGTAGGCTGCCATGCTTCCAGTCATGATGACAATGGACTGAACCTATGAAACTGTAAGCAAGACAACCCAATTAAATGTTTCTTTGTAAGAGTTGCTGTGGTCATGGTGTCTCTTAGCAATAAAAACCCTAACACAACTGGCAATAGCACTTGACTTCTTGGCACCCATGGTTACAACAGGCTGGTACTGGAGATTCAGTCTTGGATCCTCACATTTGTGCAGTAAGCCCTCTTTCTCATTGAAGCATATCCTCTTCCTAAGAAGTACATTTTGACTTAGAATAAGTAACATCATTTAAAATGCAGACTCACTGTTCATCAGAGTGAGAAGCTACATCAAAGAAGTGTGTTTCTGAAAGGGAATGAAACAAAACTGTAGGGAACTTTTAAGATATAAAAGAAGAGTGGCAGGGACTCTTGTTGGGCAGGGACTTGAAGGTCCTCTTTATTTGTGAGGAAGCTTGTGGAAAAGAAGTGCAATCAAAGTGGATTATTTTATATTTAGAATGTATTTGTCTCTAGAATTGCTTTTGAAAGAAATAGTCTGCTAATTTAAACATCCCTGTTAGAGATGATATTATTCCTCTTAAAAAATATTTTGTGTGCATGTTGACATGTATATGAGTGCACAGATTTGTGAAAGTACTCGTGTGTGTGTGTGTGTGTGTGTGTGTATGTGTGTGTGTTTGTGTGTGTGTTAATGTGTGAAGACATAAGGTTGGCATCTATAGGTTTCCTGAATCACTCTCCAATTTACTCTCTGAAGCATATTCTCTCAGTTGAACCTAGAGCTGGCTGATATGACTAGTCTAGGTGACAGTTTGCCCTAGAAGTCTCTTGTCTTACTTTCCTAATATCATTATTGGAAGAAATCTGCTTTTGCCTACTCATTATTTACATGGGCTCTGCTGATCAGAAGTTCAGTCTTCATGATTGTGATTGAAAGCACTTTATCTTTAGAACCACCTTCCTTGTTCCTTCAAGTAGCTTCTGAATTAAAAAAAAATAAAATAAACTTATCTGAACTGATGTGTGACTTGCGTTGCAAGTCCCACAGAACAAACACAATGCATGCATTTGCAGAATGCAGTGCATTTATCACAGAATAAAATCAGAGACATGCAAAAACAAATAGCAACATAATGATACCAAATGGGCCTTCCCCAAGCTCAGAGAGCCTGTCACGGCAACACACTTTCTTCTTTTTGCAGCTCTGAATTGCATTTTTACAAGAACTGCATATTGCTACATTTAGCTCCCATTCAGCTTTCAGAGACTTTATTTCATCACTCAACAGCTCATTGATGCACAGGGATGTTATCTGAAAGCAAAACTTAAAAGTTCAGTCTATTTTCTAAGTGCTGCTCCATGATAATGGAAGGATTTTCAAATGCCCAGAAGGAAACTATTAGGGGGGCTGGGCACACTAGACATAATTACTTTAAGAAAATCTGAAGACTTTCTAAATTATTTTAAAAATCATGATCATTTAATGATTAATTATTTCTGGCATATTCATTCTTATAGCTGGAGTGAAATACACCTGCAGGTGTTTCCCATGCATCTTTGTGGCTTTGGAAACTAATATTGCTGTCATGAATAATGTGGGGTTGATGGTTGTGGTTTTTTAATTTATAAATCTATTTACTTGAGAAGGAAAGTTCCTTTCTGTCAAATCATATGGCATTTGTTCCTTAACACAAGCATTGCAATGGGGTGAGAGGTAGATGCTCTTTGGTAAAGATGATACCTAAGTACCTACCATTTTGTCACAGAAAGAATAGACCTGGGCTTGGGTAAAACACTCAAATAAATTAAGTACTTACTTTCACAGGCTTAGTCTCATGGGAATTAAAGACAAATTGGAATTTTGTGTTGCCTGTTCAGAATTGCTCATGTCAATTGAGTCCACCTACTAGACTGATGCTTGTTCTTTCTTCATTAAAAATATCTTGGAAATGAAAGAATTCTGAAACCTGGAAATTCATTTAGAAATCATCCTCCTGTGGCCATTCAAACACATGCTGTAGTCTTTTAGGTTAGGAAGATATATCAATAACTTGTGTGAAAAGAAAGAAGTAACAGAAAATAATGAATCACTAATTATCTACATTTTAGTTTAATTTCTTCTAGTTCCTCCTCATGACTCATTAATGGTTCATTAGGACTCTACCAGATGGTGACTTGTGGGGAACTGAGAACAAAAACAAAATCAAAATAGCTATAGATTCATAGCAATCTTAACATCATGGGAAGGGGGATGAGCCAAATGATTAAAACTAGAAACTACATCAATGTGAAGTTTTTACTCATCTGGCTATTTTATGTCTGTCACATCTACTTTGCAAAATTATTACATGACTGCTCTTACTAAATTAATTTTATTAAATTTAAAAGTCTTATTTTACCTACTAATCACAGTACCCTCTCCCTCCTGCCTTCCCATTCCTGCCACCATCTCCCCATCCCATACCCCATCTACCCCTCAGGGAGGGTGAGACCACTTATGTGGGATCATCAAAGTCTGTCCCATCACTTGGGGCAGGACCTCTGATTTCCCCCATATATCCAGGCTGAGAGAGTATCCCTTCATAGGAAATGGGCTCCCAAAGCCCATTTGTGCATCATCAATAAATACTGGTTCTACTGCCAGTGGCTCCATAGACCGTCCAAAAACCCCAAATGACACCTATGTTCAGGAGTCCTAGTTAAGTCTTAAGCAGTTTCTGCAGCTTTCAACCTGTGGTCTGTGAGCTCCCACATGCTCAAGTAAGCTACTTCTGTGGGTTTCCCCAACTTGGTCTTGATCCCTTTGCTCATGACTCCTTCCTCTCTAGAACTGGATTCCAGGAATTAGGCTCATTACTTAACTATGAATCTTTGTTTCTGCTTCCATCAGCTACTGGATGAAGGATCTATGATGACATTTATGGTAGTCATCAATATCATTATAGAGAAAGGACATTTAAGGTACCCACTCCATTATTGCTACGATTCTTAGTTGAGGTCATCGTTGTGAAATCCGGGGAATGTTCCTTATGCCAGGTTTCTCATTAAGCCCATAATTATTGCGGTTAAATAAGGATCAGGATAAACAAATAGGCCGAATAGATGTTTATTCAGGGAGAAATAACTTACAACCTAGACAGATGAACACCAGGAAATTCCACCCGATGCTCTCCTGTCCAAGTCACGCCAGCAAGAGAGCTTTTCCCGGCTCTCTCTCCAACCTCCTTCCACAGGTCACTCTGCCCATGACTCCACCCCCCAAAAGGCATTGTCAGTGCCACAGAAGGACTATCTCACTACAATTCCCCTTTTAGTATAAAGAAAAGATTTAGGCTTAATACAAAACTATATACAAAACAGTGAATAACAAGTGTGCTCTAAGAAAAGGAAAATCGAGAACAAAATGACCTACATATCTAGTCCTAGGGTGAAGGCATAACGGAGTTTACAATAGAGTTGTCCTAAGCTGGAAAACATAAGTCTAGTACCTAATATATCTAACTAGGAAGAGAGAATAACAGTTGTGATAATTTTATCTTCAACCTCATCAAGACCTGAGAAGGAAAATAACAATACTAGAGTAGACAGGAAGTGCGGATGGACAACTTCCAAAAGGTGCAGCAAGGAGAGAAACAGCAAGCCACCTGGACAGTCACCCTAGGTCTCACAGCAAAGTTGGTACACCCAGTTTTGGCTAAGGCCAAGATTTATTAGATATGATAGTTACATCCGCACCTGTGTCCAGTAGACCGTCAAACAGTCTTTTATTTATCTTAACTATCAATCTAGGCCTATGACTATTTATAGCGGTGTGTCAAAAAATAGGTTTTTTATTTCCTTCTGTCATGTTTGATTCAGCTTCCGTCAATAGTTTGTCATCCAGAGTGGTATGAGTTTTTATAATAGGCACAGAATTTTCTAATTGTCCTGTGGGAGATTGTCTTCCACTGTGACTGGGAATATTCGGACCACCTGTGATGTGGGGGCCTTCAAGAGCCCCCCCCCAAGGAGTTTCCCGATGGTAAAATTGTCTCTGGTCGATCTACATTCATTTGTCCAGTGTTTGCCTTTGCCACACCTTCTACATAACCCAGGAGGCTGAGGCCTTCTGTTTGATTCATTCCTGGGAGTGTTGTTTCTAGGGAAGCTTTGCCTACAATTTCTTTTTAGATGTCCTATCTTACCACAGTTATAACATATGACATGTTGATATCTTTACAAACATTTGGAGATGGCTTCTCCTACCAAGCTTCTAAGTCACCTTAGTAAGGAACTCTGTTATCTTGATGTCTTCTCTGACCTTTAGATATGGCTTCTTCTACCCATGCTTTAGTTTTATTGTCATTATATTCAATGTTGCCTGTATATATGACCCATTGATCCAAGGGTGCTGATCACATTTTTAAAGGTCAAAGCACCTATTTGCATTGAGGATTCACATTCTCATAAGCTAAAGATTCAATGAGTATTTGCCTAGCATCTATGACTGCTACCGCTAATTGTACTGCCCTAGATAATCTTTTTAGAAAGACACTAAAGCATTCTCTAGGTCCTTGCCTTATCTTGGTATAGGGTTCTATCCTCTCTCCTAATTCATGAACCTTATCCCAAGCATTCAAAGCTGCTATACTGCATAGATACAAGATACAGCATAGACACCCTCACCAAGAATTTTATCTTGGGGAGCTTTATAACCTTTCTTTAAGCCCTGAAGTTCAAGAGCTTTTGATTCCTCTCTCCATAAAGTCCTCCATTCTAATTGAGAGGAGTTTTCAAGGACAGCTGATATTAATTGATCCCAATCCTTAGGGGTTACCTCATTATTCCATGCCCATAATTCTACTAATTGCTTCACATAAGATGGGTGCATGCCATAAGAGACTACTTCTTCCTTTATACCTTTTAAATCTTTAATACGTATTGGTTCCCACTGATATGCAAAGACACCTTTTGGGTGTTTTTTTGTTGCTGGTTTTTCATTAATAGATACAGGGAAAGCTCCCCTGACCCTTAATGGTGTGGAAAAATTTAAGTCTTTTTCATGCCCTGTTACCTGTAGTTCTTCTTCTGATGTATCAGACTGAAGGTCTTCTAAAGCCTGAAATCTATTCACCATTGTTTCTTTGAGTGTCTGAACTTCTTGAATCAAATAACTTTCTAGAGACTTCATTGCATCAGTCAGTTTCTTACTTTCTCCAACTACAAATGATTCCATGATTTTAATCTTATCATCCTTAGATATTATCTGAATGGCATGTAAACTGCCTTCTAGAAACAATGTTCTATCTTCTAGCTTGCCATTATCCTCATACATGGAAGAGATTTTATCATCTAGTCTTTCTATCTGATGTTCTAGTTTTTTAATCTTATTAGTAGCTTCCTCAGACCAGGAACGAGTTGTTTCTGCTAGCGTGTTAATGCATTGCATTGTTTCTGTTCTGGTTATTGAGGTATCTGACATGAAACAAATTCTGAATTTTACTTGATCATTTTCATGTTCCACGGTTTGTATTCTACCCGTCAGCTCTCCAACGCCATCTTCAATATTCTGGACCTTTCTTTCTATACTTTCTATGCTTTGAATTCTATCATTTTCAATGTTTCGAATCCTTGTTACTAAGTCTCCTATGGTTTGTACAAGTTCCTTATTGTTTGCTGTAATCTCAAATCATTTCTTTAAGAATATCATGTTAATGATGAAACCCATTGCTATTACAAAATAAAAGTACATATTGGTCCAGTCATAAGTTTCTTCTGCTAACATCCCTTCTATATACGAAGTAAAATAATTCCTAAAGTCCTGCATTGTAAAATTATCTGCCACGGTTATGGAACAATTGATCACAGATATTATATCAGATTAAATTGCAAAGGATGTTACAATTACCTTAGGTGTAATTCTGCTGTCCTGGAACTTGATGCTTTTAGTTGTAGATCTCAGCTTGTGGTAGTTACGCCTGGAGGTGTACCACCAAATAGCACCTAGCCGCCAAGGCCCGTCTGATCCCAGTTCTGCCTGGAAGTGTACCACCAAATATCATGTGACAGCAGATGATCCTTCTGATTCCGGTCCCTGTAGAATAGCTCTTAACAAACTTTGGCAAGCGAAATTTTGTTAAAAGGAGACTTGTGGAATTGCTGGGACTACAGGACTATGGCGGGAAAATGCACAGGCAGGGCGCTGATCGGCTCTGCGTGAATGCAAAGTGCAGTGCAGATGTGGGCAAAAAATGAGAAGTGGTGAGTGCCTTCTCAGGTCCACTTTGGCAGCAAAGGTCTCCTTTGCTGTAAGGAAGAGGCAAATGTCCCAAAGCTGTGCTGAGTCCACCTGGTTAGGCAAGGGACCCTGTCCGTTGGGGAAGATGGGGGAGGGGAGAAGTGTCTGCCACCTGGGTGAAACCCAGGTCCCCTGAAAATCCTAATCCCGCTTCTGACACCAGATATTGTGGTTAAATAAGGATCAGGACAAACAAATAGGCTGAATAGATGTTTATTCAGGGAAACATAACTTACAACCTAGACAGATGAACACCAGGAAATTCCGCCCGATGCTCTCCTGTCTGAGTCACCCCAGCAAGAGAGTTTTTCCCGGTCACTCTGCCCATGGCTCCACCCCCCCCAAAGGGCATGGTCAGTGCCTCAGAAGGACTATCTCACTACACATAATGGCTCCCAGTATCAAGGTATCTCTTTCCTTTCTCTCCTTCTCTATTCCCACACCCAACTCGACCTTCCTGATCCTTCATGTTCTTTTCGTTTCCCCTTCTCCCCTCCTTTTCCTCCTAACTCCCTTCACCTTCCCCAAGTTTCCAATTTACTCAGGAGATATTGTTTCTCCATTCCACAGTGTCCATGTATGTCTTCCTAAGATCTTCCTTGATTCCTAGATTCTCCAGGATTGTGGATTGTAGGCTGGTTATCCTTAGCATTATGTTTAAATTCCACTTATGAGTGAGTACATACTGTTTGCCTTTCTGTGTTTGGGTTACATCACTCAGGATGCTTTTGTTGTTGCTGCTGTTTGTTTGCTTCTGTTTTTCTAGTTCAATCCATTTGAAAGCCTTAGAACAGAGAGAAGCAAATTCACCCCGCAGGAGTAGACACCAGGAAATAATCAACATGAGGGCTGAAATCAACAAAATAGAAACCAGGAAAACAGTACAAAAAATGCAACAAAGAGTTGGTTTTTTGAGAAAATCAACAAGATAGACAAACCTTTATCCAAATTAATGAAAAAGCACAGAGAGAACATGCAAATTAACAAAATCAGAAACTAAAGGGGAACATAACAACAGACACAAAGGAAATCCAGATTTTCAGGTCATACTTTGAAAAGCTGTATTCCACAAAAATTGAAAATTCAAAGGAAATGGACAAATTTCTGGATAACTATAACTTACCAAAATTAAATCAAGAACAGACAAACAACTTAAATAGACCTATAACCCACAATGAAATAGAAGCAGTCATCGAAAGCCTTCCATCCAAAAAAAGTCCAGGGCCATATGGATTCAATGCAGAATTCTACCAGACATTCAAGGAAGACCTAATACCAATACTTCTCAAACTGTTCCACAAGGTAGAAACCGAAGGTTCATTGCCAAACTCTTTTTATGAGGCAACAAAAACCTTTGTACCCAAGCCTCCCAAAGACACAACTAAGAAATAAAACTACATACCAATATCCCTGATGAACATCGATGCAAAAGTACTCAATAAAATACTGGCAAACCGAATTCAAGAATACATCAGAGAAATCATCCACCATGATTTTCAAATTTTCATTGTTATTTTGTTTGGCTTTGGTTTTTGGATTTTTTTCCTGTTAAGTACCACTCCATTGTGTAAATGTACCAC
Organism: Phodopus roborovskii; assembly: GCF_943737965.1. Lineage (NCBI taxonomy): Eukaryota > Metazoa > Chordata > Mammalia > Rodentia > Cricetidae > Phodopus > Phodopus roborovskii. The sequence goes on along the minus strand of NW_026126485.1, from coordinate 14,577,807 downwards.
ATTTTCTTTATCCATTCTTTAGCTGAGTAGCATCTAGGTTGCTTCCAGGTTCTGTCTATTACAAATAATGCTGCTATGAACATATTTGAATAGATGTCCTTGTTGTACGAATGTACATCCTTTTGGAATATGCCTAAGAGTGGAACCGCTGGATCTTGAGGTACACTGATTCCCATTTTCCTGAGAAACTGCCACACTGATTTCCAAAGTGGCTGTACAAGTTTACATTCCCACCAGCAATGGAGGAATGTTTTCCTTTCTCCACATCCTCTCCAGCACAAACTGTCCTTGGTGAGTTTAATTTTACTCATTCTGAAAGTTATAAGTTGTTTTGATTTACATTTCCCTGATAGCTAAGGATGTTGATCAATATCTTCAGTGCCCTTAGGCCATTTGAAATTGCTCAGTTGAGAATTCTCTATTTCGATCTGTATTACTTTTTAAAATTATATTATTTAATGTTTTGGGGACCAGCTTCTGCAGTTCTTTGTATGTTTTGGAGATCAGCCCTCTGTCAGATGTGGGGATGGTAAATATCTTTTCCCATTCGGTGAGCTTTTGTTTTGTTGACTGTGTCTTTTGCCTTACAGAAGATTTTCAGTTTTAGGAGGTCCCATTTATTAATTGTTGTGTTTGTGCTACTGGTGTTATGTTGAGGAACTTGTCTCCTGTGCCAACATGTTCAAGAATACTTCCCACTTTCTCTTCTAAGAGGTTCAGTGTGGCTGGATTTATGTTCAGGTCTTCTATCCATATGGATTTAAGTTTTGTGCATTGAGATAGATATGGACCTATTTATACTATTGTACATATCAGCACCCAGTTACGCCAGCATTGTTCAATTTTCATTAGTTTGTTACCTTTCTACAATTTGTGTTGTTGAATTCTAACTTTAAACTATGGTGATCTGATAAGATATAGGGGATTATTCCTTTATTATTATTGTTTTTTAATCTGTTGAGATTTACTTTTTTGCTGAGTATGTGGTCAATTTTAGAAAAGGTTCTATGTGGTGCTAAGAAGGTGTATTCTTTTGGGTGTTGGATGGAATGTTCTATAGTTATCTGTTAATCTAAATTGATGTAACTTTGTTAGTTACCTGCCTTTTTTCTTTGCAACTTTTAATATTCTTTCTTAATATCCCATCTTGAGAGATATTATAAGCATTTTTTTCCAAAACACAGCAAAACCACTTTACTTCTAAAAGGGAAACAAAAAAATGCAACCACCATGCACTTATTACAGATGCCATTAATGTTATGGGAAGCTAGGTAGCTGTTATACAATTTCTCATCACAGCTGTTTTCCCTCTGTTCCCATCAAATATGACTTTATTCACCGAACTGTGCTATGGTTCATAGAAAACAAAACCTATTATGTACATTTTTACAGTCTCTTCTGGAGGTTATTCTAAATGTGCATTGGATTGCATGAAATGACTAAACTAAATAATAAAAAAAAATCATCAAAAGTTTTTATTATAGTGATTATAATGCATGAAAGTAATACTTGTTCCTTCCTTTTTCCCTCTTTAATAAAGGTCAATGAAATTCCTTGTTTATGATAGATATGGAACTTGATTATCACCAAAAACTTTAGATTAAAGGTATTATATGTGATTTCTCTTTTGGAGAATATTCACTCTAAATAGGCCACTGAAAACAGGCTGAATTCATAATACCAACCAAATGTAGCCCTATAAATCATTGAATTTATTGGGCTTACTTATAAGAGTGTAGACGAGGGGTTACTTACAAACACATCTCTCAAATGTAGCTACATCACCAACAGCACACCATAGTTTGGGTAATGACTCTCAATTGTTGCATTCCTGAGTTTTCTGCATCACTGAAATCAGTTCAGCTCTCAAAGAATCTCTTTCCCACAGCAATTATGACTGCTTGTGTATAACATTGAGGAGGAACAGTTCTGTGAGTATTGTATGTTTCAGGAGCTTCCTGAGAGTTATGGGGACTGTTTACTTCCTGATTCTTTATCAAATGTTTAACTTGCTACACAATAGTAGACATTTAAAATCATTAGGAAATTATCTAGATGAACATTACAGCCTGGATGATATCTTATTCTTAAATCAATTATAGCTAACTAGATGATTCTGCTATGCTATGTCTTATATGTCTAAAAATTATTTTTACCAGTGTCATTTTGAATCTAAAGAAACAAACAAACAAACCAAAAAGAGCACTATTTTGGGTAATCTAAACTATCTAAGGAGTTTTAAGACATGGAAGAAGCTCCTATATTTTCAAATATTCTTCTTTCTATAAGGATGGCTCAATATAAGATTACTTTTATAGAGAGTAAACCAGTGACTAGGAGTATTGTCACTAACAAACACATCACAATTACAGACTGGTTATCAACAAGATTATGAAAGAAATTATAATTACTTAAACATTATTTTTAATCCAGTAGCAAACATTCTTCAATAAGTAGTCCAATATATTCTTAAATTAGTAGTCTGGCTTTTTATCCATTATCTTCTACCATATGCTAATCTAAGTAATAAAGTAAATATTTCTGAAGAATGTGAGCATTTCTGTGGGTAACAGAGCACATCTTTTGGTATGTGCTTCTTATTTGGTCTCAAAGAGAAAGCTTTTAAAGGTAAAAGGAGAAGCTACATAAATGTATTGAAAAGCAATCATTTGTGGCGTGAGCCCATCACAATTTACATCTACCATTGGTAGAAAAGATTTATATAAAATCATGCCGTATCAGTGGTGATTTGTATTTATGATCTACCCATAAATCCAGCTTGGTTTACTTGTGAGACTCCTAACAATGGGGATGGGAGCTATTTCTGATAATTTTTTTCTGGTTTGGGGGACCCTTTTCATCCTACTAGGTTGCCACATCCAATCTTAATATGAGGAGAATTACCCATTCTTATCACAAATTGATATGCAGTTTTTGGTTGATATCCCTGCATTGCTAGCCTTTTTCTAAAGATAAACAGAGGTGGAGTGGATGTGAGTGAGGGGGCTGGGAGAGAAGAGAGAGGAAACCAGTCTGGATATCATAATATGAAAGAATTGATGTGGGATGCCCCTCTGTATGCTATGAATATGTTTTATTACCATTGGTTAATAAGGAAGCTGATTTAGCCAATAGTCACACAAAACATAGATTGGCAGAAAATCCAAACAGAGATACAGAGAGAAAGGAGTCAGAGTCAGGGGATGCCAGCACCTCCTGGTAAAGAAGATTTGAGGTAAAAAGCCATGAGCCTCATGGTAAAATATAGAATAATAAGAATGGGTTAAGTTATAACACCTAGTTAATAATAAGCCTGAGCTAATAGGTAAACCCTTTATCCTTAATATTTAGCCTCTGAGTTGTTATTTGGGAAATGACTTGTGGGAGAGAAATATAAGTTTACAAAGAAGAAATAAATAAATGGTTAAATGAAGTTGTCATTTCACACACATATAAAAAAAAGGGATGATCAGACAGTATTGTTTTGTTGTTGACGTTGTCATTTTGGAACATTAAGACTGGATCTACCCCCTTGTGTAGCCCAGGTTGGCCTTAATTGTTATCTTCCTGTTTCAGCCTACTAAATAGAGGACTTAATCAAGTGTGTACTGTCAAATATGTTTTACAATTATTTATTTATCTATTTTTCTTATTTTACATATCTATCCTAGTTCATCTGCCTCCCTTCCTCCCACCCTTGTCCCCCAACCACCTTCCCATCCATTCCCCCCACACACACACACACAGGGAGGGCAATACCTTCCAAGAATGATCAACAAATCTGTCAAGTTATTTGGAGTTGGGACTAGGCCCTCCCTCCTGCCTCTAGGTTAGGGGGGGTATTCCTCCATGGGGAATGTTCTCCCAAAGTCTTTTCCTGCACCAGGGATATATCCTGGTTCCACTGTCAGAGGTTCCTTAGACTATCCAGGCCTTCTAAGTGAGACCAACATTCAGGGGGTCTGAGTCAGTCCTATGTTGGTTTCCCAGCTATCAGTCTGAGGGTCTGTTAGCTCCCCCTTGTTCAGGTGAGCTGGTTCTGTGGGTTTTTGTAGCCTGGTCTTACCCACATTTTCTCATCACTCCTTCCTCTCTGCATCTGGATTCCACTTGTCTCAGTCTTTAGCTGTGGGTGTCTGCTTCTATTTCTATCAACTACTAGATGAGAGCTCTATGATGGTAAATAAGTTAGATATTAATCTCATTATCAGGGAAGGACATTTATGGTAGCCTTTCAACTGTTGCTCAGATTGTTAATTGGGGTCATCCTTTTGTGTCTCTGGACATTTCTCTAGAGTTAGTTTTCTCTTCAAACCAATAAAGGTTCCCTCTTTTATGGTATATCTCTCTCTTTTCTTCTCTCATCAATTCCTCCCCTGGCTCAATCTTCCTAGTCCCACATACTTTCTTCTTTTTCCCTTCTCTTTCTCTTAGCTCCCTCTCTGCTCATGTGCCCCCCCAAATGCTGAGGATATCATGTTCCTTTCTCCTTCTGTGAGGGACCTTGTAAGAATCTCTTTGGTTCCTCCTTGTATCCTAGTTGCTCTTCCTGTGTGGATTATAGGCTTGCAATCCTTTGCTCTATGTTTCAAATCCATATATGAGTGACCACATACCATGTTCCTCTTTTTATGACTGGGTTACCTCATTCAGGGTGGTTTCTTCAACTTCCATCCATTTGCCTGTGAATTTCAAGATCCATTTTTTTTTTCTGTTGAATAGTATTCCATTGTGTAAATGTCCCACATCTTCTTTATCCATTGTTTAGTTGAAAGACATCTAGGTTACTTCCAGGTTCTTGGAGATCAGTATGGTGGTTCTTCAGAAAAAATGGGAATCAGTTTATCACAGGATCCAGCAATTCTGCTCTTAGGCATATACCCAAATGATAGACATCCATGCAAAAAGGACATGTGTTCAACTATGTTCATATTAGCATTATTTGTAATAGCAAGAACCTGCAAGCAAGCTACAATAATTCTTAACACTGAATTTTATGTATATAGTCCATCTCTTCTTATTTTCATGGTTCTTTCTTCTGAGTGTTTTATACAAGTCACTCCATCCTAGTATTGACAATTTTTAGAGAGAGTTAGAATAATAGGATTTGCCCTTACTTCTAGATTTAATATTCTATAATTCTAAATTGTTTTAACTGGAAGTTAGTGATATCAAACTACCAAATGTTTGTTTGCTGTCTTCAAAAATTTATCACTCAATATTTATATCATGACATCAGTCTTGACTTTTATATTTAAAATATTTCATATCTTATTAAACTATAAAGTCTCTCTGATGCCACTGAACCAGAAACTGTTCTTTGAGAACAATGAACTGAAAACCTTCTGTTCTATGAGAACAAATCAATCTTGGAGAATCAATTCCTACTTCTAAACTCTGATGGATTAATATAAAGTTAGTCGTGAGCAGAAGACACAAAATCAGTTGTTAACTATCCATGCCCCAGTACTCACATTATTACAATTCATGCCTTTAAAAACCATACAAATTGTGGTAACATCACTTCAGGAAATAATATGAACTATATAATGATTTCTCTTATCCAAAACCAAGAATGATAAATATCTCTTCACCATACTTGTAACCCTAAAGACCATTATAGGTGTAAGTAATATGCTTTGTGAGAATCTTGGTTGATAAATATATTTAATTATAAAGTGATAATTTTTGAAAAAATATGGACAGTGGTATCAAAAAACTGAGTTTAAATTCTGTCCATACTTATAATTATTTATAAAACGGTCTACTGGCACTGGATGTTTCATAGAGACAGATGAAAATTAAATATAAATTTACATTAACCGTTAGAAAATTTAACCATTCTATGAATGATTGTTAAATTCTTTACCAATATAAGTAAAATATATGTTTATTATATACAGTGATGAAATATGTATAATTGGTCATATTATAGTTTCCAATCATTAAACTGCAAATATGTATTTCCTAATATGATTCTGCTATAAATTTCAGATATTTTTTCAGTATCTACTCTAAATTTCAAAGTCAAATAGTTTGGATGTAGAAAAGAAAAAGCTGCTCTCTATTGTTGAATTCAAGACCTTGGATTACAAAATAAACCAGGGAAGCATAGAAAATATATCAAGCAACTTATAAGACTGGCTATTAAAAGATAACAGGAAGATTATCCTCCACAGAATTTTTATATAGAGGAGACACAAAAATTTCCCATGAAGATCTCGAAGAAGTTCTCCTCAGTCACCTCCAGGGGAGCGTTGAAGAAATGCAGGATGTTACTAGTGTGCTGGATACGGTTCTTAGCTGCCTGTTCTGGGGTGGAGAACCGATTGTTCCTTGACTCGCTGAAGTCTTTGTAACTGCAGGACCTGTCTTCTAGCCCATATGACCGGCCCGGCATAATGGCTGGCTGCTTGGAAACACAGACATTCATCTTCTGCCCGAACATGAAGTTGTTGTTAAGGTGAGTAATGGCTCGGTCCACAGCATAGCCATCATCCATCATCACCATGGGGGCCCCCGGCTTGCTTTTCATAAATTTCACCTTCTCCACATTGCCATACAAGCAGAAGACATTGAAGACTCGATCACAGTTCATCTTAGATTGATCCAAGCCATAGACCACGAGCACAGGGCTGTCAGCATGGGGGCCATAGTCGAGTGGTGGGGGAGGTGGTGGGGGATGACCATACTGGGGGCCATAGCGACTTGGGCCCTGACGGTGACCCCCCACAGGTGGGCCCATCCTTCTCCCTTCATAGTGAGGGGGGGCATATCCCTCCTCATGGTAATGGCTGTGGTACCCACCATGGGGCCCTCCTGGGGGTTGGGAAGGAAAGATAGGGAGGACAGGTGAGAATTATCGCAGCGGACGACAGGCAGGGGCACATGAGCCACGGGAGTCTACAGAGGGGAACCCCCTGCCCTCACCATATGCAGCGGGATGATCTCCCAGAAGAGGGGGCTGCCGCTGGCGTTTGTTGGGATTACTGCCAGGGTCACCTTGTCCACTGAGGTTGGGGTTTGTGTGTGTAGTCACAATTATCTTGATCATTCTTGACCACTTTTAAGCCGGTAGGCTTCGCGTACTCGATCTTAAGAGTACAACAGTCAGAATAGATATCAGCCCCATTATTAAGTGAGGCCTTGGCGCTGGGCACTTGGCACAGAATCAAACTCCACCATAAGCCTGGACTCCATTCTTCCGGAAAATGACAATTCTCTGGACAGGGCCACAAGGGTTACAGATAGTGTAAAGAGGAGAACTTCTTCGAGATCTGCGATGAGCTGGGAGTGAAGCAGCCTAACTCTGTGAAAGTATTTTCAGGCAAAAGTGAGAGCAGGTCCTCTGAGCTGCTGGAGTGGGACTCTAAGAGCGATGCCCTGGAGACATTGGGCTTCCTGAACCATTATCAGATGAAAAACCCAAATGGCCCATACCCGTACACTCTGAAGCTGTGCTTCTCCACCGCACAGCACGCCTCCTAATTAGATGCTGGGAAGAGCACATATGAGCAGGAAAACGTCCCTTTCCTTTATGCTGTTGGTTTTCTTTGGTTTTGTTCCATTTTGATTTATTTTTGCAGTTCTTGTTTCCTTTTGAAATGCTAGGTCAGTAGAGGCTTAACCACAACGGAAGTGCTGGAACTCTGGAGGGGGCAAGGGCAACTAGTATCTCCCAAGATTAACCTTCACTTTTTAAGATAACTGTATGTGTGATTTTTCCCCCCCTGTTCATATATTTGTGCTGTCCATGTATCTTGGCACATTTCAATAAAATGGTTTGAAAAAAAATTTCCCATGCATCACTTTATAAAAACAAAACACCTTTCAACAATATATAAGTAAACTTGTCATTTGAATGCTTGCCTATATTCAAGTGTAGGATATATTCGCTTGTAAGTAAGAAGAATCATGAGAGTATCTAATGTAGACTCAGTCTGTTTTTGGACATGGATTCTGAATCAACAGTGAAATACTTTATGAAGGTAGATAAAAACTTATAAAATTGTTCTCTTTTCTTCCATCATTTCTCATCATGAAAGTGGTTTATTGCCATAGTCAGTCTCAATTCTAAGCTTATTTACCCATTAAACAGAATTTTGCTCCTTATTTGGTTCTGCTATGAATCATGACACTATGTTTGCAAGCTCCTAGGGCTATTGTCAAGTCACTTTCTAATGATGCCTTACAATAAGACAGATTTGGGGGCAAGAATTCCTTAACTAAGGCAGTCAGTGTCTTCAGGCAATAAGTCAACCATAATCATTTGTCTCTGATAATCTTGTATGAAAGCTTTATCTAATACCTTACACTAACAACTGTTCTCATTTGTGCCACTTGGTAAAAGATAAATTGTAATAAATGAGTGGCTATTCATGACACTCTTAGTGACATAGTTTACTTGTTTGTAAGTGGATCCATTTGTATTCTAGGACTGTCACAAGATAGAACCACATACTAGATGTCTTAATTCAGAAGAACTTTATTGACTTAAAAAGGTCTGGGAGACTGGCAACCAGTTTCAAAATATCAGTACGACTGGTTAATTCCAAGGCCTTTAGGGAGACTTTATTGTTACCTAATCTGATGCTTTTCCTGTTACCCAAAGGTATTTAGCCTTAATTTTGTTTATGTTTCCTCTTTCTTTGAGCATACTCTAGGTCATGTTTGATTAACATCCATTTTAGTGGACTCATTTTAATTTTATTTCTCCTATAAAGCCTTTGTTTAAAAAGTTTTCCTTTTTTTTTTGAGATGCAAGGTGTCATCATATAATCTGCACATAATTTTCTTCAACAGACATGCAATTGTGAGTTATATTTGCCTACTCAATGGGTTTTTAAAATTTTTTTAGTAATGGTCTTGAAGTACAAAATTTTATAATTTTGTGGATTAATTATAATGGGTCTGTCTCCTTTTACTGTTTGGGTTTGAATATTATGTCTAGGAAATAACATCATCACAGTGATGAAAAGCACACTCTATTTTAAGACTTTTATATAAAGCTTATATTTTTGTCTTGATGTCATTTTGAGTTTATTTTTATAGATGAAATTAAGGAAGACTGGCTATTGTTTCATATGTGCCATTCAATTTTCAAAGTATCATCTGTTCAAAGAACTGTTCTTTTCTATTGAATTTTCTTTACACTCTGGTCTAAAGTCACTTGATAATTAATTAAAAGCCTATTTTCTAAAACCTAAGTTCCATTTCTTTGAGTTCTAAGTTTTCCCATATTCTATTATCACACCTCCTTAATTACTTCAAATACTCATTAAATTGTATAGTCATCAAGTATAATATATCCACTTCACGCCTTTCAATGATTGTATTGATTTTTCTTAATAGACAGGTAGACCAATGGAATGGAATAAAAATCCTGATATTAAACCACACACATAAGAATACCTGATTTTTGACAAAACAGCTAAAAGTATACAATGGAAAAAAGAAAGCTTCTTCAACAAATGGTGATGACACAAATGGATGATGTTGTGTAGAAGACTTCAGATAGATCCATGTCTATCACCATGCACAAAATTCAAGTCCAAATGTATCAAAGACCTCAACATAAATCCAGCCACACTGAATCTCTTAGAAGAGAAAGTGGGAGGTACCTTGAACAAATCAGTACAGGAGACTGTTTCCTGAAGATAACACTAGTAGCACAGACACTGAGATTGACAATAAATAAATGGGACCTCCTGAAACTAAGACGCTTCTGTAAGGTAAAGGACACAGTTGACAAGACCAAAAGACAAAATGGCAGCCCTCAGAGTTGGAAAACTGAAGGAGGGCTGATCTCAAAAATATACACAGAACTCAAGATACTAGTCAACAAAACACCAAATAACCCTTTTAAAAGGGGGGTATAGAATTGAATAGAGAATTCTCAATAGAGGAATCCAAAATGGCTGAAGGACACTTAAGAAAGTGCTCAACATCCTTAAGTATCAGGGAATTGCAAATCAAAACAACTCTGAGATACCATCTTATTCCTGCCAGAATAATTAAATTTAGAACACCAATGACAACTTATTCTGGAAAGGATGGGAGAAAGGGGAACACTCCTCCACTGCTGGTGGGAGTGCAAACTTGTACAACCATTTTGTGGAGTTCAGTATGGCAGTTCCTGAGGAAAATAGGAATCTGTCTATCACAGGAACCAGCAATTCCACTCTAAGGCATATACCCAAATAATTCACATCCATGCAACAAGGACAACTGTTTAACTATATTCTTTAGCAGCGTTATTTGTAATAGCATGAACCTGGAAGCAGCCTAGATGCCCTTCAACTCAAGTATGCATAAAGAAGATGTGACATGTTTACACAATGAACTACTACTCAGTAGAAAAAAAAATAATGGAATCTTGAAATTCACAGGCAAATGGATGGAACGTGAAGAAATTTCTCACACTTTCATATAAATGTCATACATTTATAAAATTCTAATTTTATACAAAAACCTTTGGATTTCAGTAGGAATTACATTGAGTCCGGAAATCAATGTGTGAAATAAATGTTTCTTTAACTTGTCTTTCCATCCAAAAATATGAAATCCCAAACTATGCTTTTGAAAATTTTAATCTTTTTCTATAGCAGTTAACAATTAAGTTTGTCTTAATGTCTTTAAGTTATTTGTGTAATGTTGTTTCTATATATTTCCGTTATTATATTGTAAATAAGAATTTCTTGAGTTCTATTTGGATTGTCCATTGCTACCTTCTAAGTCAAACTTAAACTTGTGTCTACTGGATTTTTACCTGGAAGCCCTACCTCAACCATCTACTAGTTTTCCAATGGTTCCTTCGTGATTCTTCAAACATGATGATGTGCTTTACAAGTAGGGAAACTTCCAATCTGGAATTCTTTTCTTAACTATTATTGTCTACATTTTTGTGTAGATTTAAATAAAGTACTGAATGGAAATTTAGAGAAAACATTGTCTTTCCTTGTTCTTGGAGGAAGAATATGGAATTCAGTACTGAGCAAGATAATAGACCTGATTTTAGTATATGTCAACTACTATTTACTTTTGTAGAGCTATGACTACATGAGAGGGAAGAATTGTGTGTGTGTGTGAGGGGGTATCTGTTGAGGGAGATCATGATTTCAGAGGCTGTAGCCCACCTTGACAAGTAGGCATGGTGAAGTAGACCATTTCACACATCCTCAGAGAAAAATGGATCCATTTAAAGAATAGTGTTAGATAAAAATTCCAATATGCATGGGGTATACTCAGGAGTCAGAGGCATACAGATCTCTGCAAGTTCAAGCTAGTTACAGGAGAGGCTCCAAAGCAATATGGAGAAATTCTGTCTTGAAAACCAAAAAAAAAAAAAAAAAAAAATGTGTCCCCAGAGACTCTCACACATATACTAGCATTCACCTACTGACTGACTGCCACAATGAGCACATTGAGATACTAAATGGTTAATCATATAAGAGCCCTCAGAGTACAATTTTCATGGAATTATCACTATAGACACACCCAGTTATTCTTTACTGATCTCTTAGGCATTTCTTAACACACAGTCCAGATTGACAACCATTCCCTTTCTGTTTCTTAAATTTAATTAGTTTCTGAAGGCCTGACCTCCCAATACCATTACAGGAGGTGGCAGTTTTTAATATAGAAATTCAGAGGAGGGAGTACATATACATTCAGTTTATAATTTGAGGAATTGCATTCTTCTCATTTAATTTATTCTTTTTCAGGAATTGGTTTTAATAAATTTTTCCTTTTGTTTTTCAATTCTGCTTGGATCTATTTCTTTAGCAGTACGGTGTTCAGATAATTGGTTCTTATGTTAAAAACTAACAGCCTATATGATTTCCAGAGAAGTATTTTCATGAGTACTCAGAGCAATCACCAAAGACATCTATGGAAAACTTTGTTTTCATTCACTAAGGCTGGATTTAGAACTTGAACAAGTCACTAGAACATGTAATGATACAATTAGGGCTTAGCAATAGCTTTTTTCAATCAATATAGGGTAATTAGCAAATTTATAACTGTTGATCACAATAAGGGGTATGGGTATGATATAAATTCTCATATACTTCTTAACGTTTGTAGTAATAAATTTATTTTATTTAACTTTTAAAGTGTATTTTTTATTCACCCATATTTCCTCATACTTCTCCTTTACATTATTCTTCTTTATTCCCAATCTAATGAACACATTCTTTTTTGAAAGTCTCTCCCCTCATTTTTGAATGACTCACTGGGGATAATTAGAATCACATCCATGGTCATGAGTTTAGGGTTATTTTAATGGAGTGTGTGCAACTATACAGCTGCTATACAACTGAAGAAAATGACTGCCCTTCTTTAGAAGTGATTAATTACCAGTGGCTTTCCAGGTCTTGGGGGGGGGTCACATAAATCACTCCCTTAACCAGCTTCCTCTTATGTGAGTCCGATGTAGATATTCAGGGTGCATTGTGAGTTCAGAAATGTGATAGCTACTTCACATCCAGAAAACATTTCCTACAATTTGCCTCTTTCCTCTACCTCTTACTTTCTGCTTGCCTCCTCCAGCTGTATTCCATAAACTCAGAGGGGCTGATATGAATATCCTATTTAGGGTTAAGCACTCAGAAATGATTTCTTCCCAGCACTTTGACCTTATCCATTTAACACTGTGGTATAGAAATCTAAGATGACTGAATTAAACACACAGGAAAAGACATCACAATAATTAACATGTGAAGGATATTCATCATGAAGTTAAAGAGAAACACCATGAGGATGTCTTACCTTTATTTCCACAAGAAATCTCATTTGAGTCAGAGATGTGAGAAGGACAACACCCAGAAAGATATTTAAAACTGGATGTGCTTCCAGAGATATCTCTTAGGTGACATACTAAGTGTGTCTTTGGTGTTCATCACCTCCAATTTACTTTCTTTCTCCTGTGTTTCAACCATTTACTTTTAGTACAAGTGCTATTCTTTGCTCCATAGTTACCAAATCTTGCTGTAAATGTCCCAAAATATTTGTTGATTTTAAGACAGTGATCTTAAATGTTAATTTTCCAGACATATCTTCATTTTAATAGAGAACTCATTCGAGAGTGAAAATAATTCAGCAAATGGGAAATGAATTACAATGTGGCGTTTCAAGCATCACATCAGAAGGTGGATAAAAAGCTTCTGAGAAGGATTTTTAAGATGTTTGAAAGCACATAGTGTTCATGCTACTGGTTGGGGGTTACACCTGTTACTCACTTTGATATCCACTGGAGTTCAGGGATTCTGGATCAGCCATGTCACCTCTGATACAGAAAATTTGATAAATAGTTAATTAATTAGGGAAAATTCTTAGGAGCCAAAAATATGCATTTAAACACACAGAAATAATTAAAAATATCCTATTCTGTTATCTAGTCTTAAATGGAAATCATTGTCAATCATTCTAAAAGTGTGATAAAATAGGATAAACGTAACAAATTTTGTAGACTTTCAAATGCTGTGCTCTCTCTTTCTCCCTCTCCCTCTCCCTCTCTCCCCCCTCTCTCTAGGTGTATGTGTGTGTGTGTGTGTGTGTCCCACCTTGTACTATCTCTCTGTTTATAGATGCATTAATATGTGAAAGCTAGATTTTAACCTCAAGAGTAATCCATCTTTATTTTTGTGACACAGGGGGGGCCTCAACCGCCCTGTGGAGTGGATGGGGTTTGGGATGTGGGGTTTGTAGGGGGAGCTTTGGAGAGAAGGATGGAGAGGGAACTGGGATTAGTATGAAAATAAGAATGTTTATAATTAACAAAATGAATAAAAAAGTTCTGGGGAAAAATTTATTTGTCTAGACTGCCTTGCCAATGAGGTCCAGGGATCCCCTATCTCTATCTCCTCAGTGCTGGAATCAAAGTAGGTGCCAGCGTGTCCAAAGTTTTACATGGGGTCCTGACACTTGAGAGCCTCATGCTTGGAGTGCAAGAACATTACCACTGCCACATCTGAACCATTTCCCCTGTAACATCTGAACCATCCCCCAGCACCATCCTTTGCTTTTTTGAGACAGAGTCTTACTGTTTAGCTAAAAGCTACTTTGTAGCTGAAGCTGGCCTGAAACTAGCAATCATACTACCTAAATTTATTTAATGTTTAGTTCTTTAACATTTTTGTTCCTTTGTTTCTCAGTGCTGAAAACCAAACTCAGGGTAAAGTGTATGCTAAGTAATCATTCTATTACCAAGATAATCTAAACTCCAAATTTTAGTTCCTAATATAATTAAGGTTTTTTTATTTGTTTCTTTGTATTTTACTTTAATTTCTTGGAGATCAAATCTTAAGAATAAAATGAGCAGTAGCTTCTATCAATAATATAAAGTTACTGTTTGTTTCATTTTATTATTTATTTTAGAGTCAGCATCCTATTTATGGAAGTCTGTCCTCCAAATTTCTATGGAGGTGAGATGACCTTAAACTCTTTTTCCTCCTGCCTCCAACTCCAAAATGTTGGGACTACTGGTATTGATGCTAACACATGATTTTATAAAGTGTTAAGTTCAAACCTAAGGTCTTTTACATAATATAACTTTCTTTCTCAAGATTTAAAACTCTTACAATGACAACAATTGTATGGCCATGACATTGAGAAGAATGCCTGCTTTCCAAAGGCAGCAGCAACCTTGACTTAGAGAACTTTCCAGTCAGAAGACTAAGAATACTTCATGCAAGGTTTTCAGACAACAATTTCAAGAATCAAAACAATGCAACAATCAAGATCAGCTTAGCCTGTACCAGTAACTGTAGAGAATTGGAAATCCTTCCCAGGATGATAAATCAGCTTCTCAAATTTGCAAAGTTTCACAAGGTAAATAAAAAGCCCAGAACTTTCTGGGTTTAATTAAGATTTTCTCTTTTGATTCATAGAACAGATTTAAAAAGTTAATTCAGCATATCCCAACATTCTTTGTTTCTAACATTAGGCAATGATGAGCACTTTAAAAATATATGGGCTATGTCACAATTCTAAAATTGACTACTGTAACCCACCCTATCTGTATAGATGTTAAATCTGTTGAAGTTATTTTTTCCTGAAGGGTTTCTGGTTTGTTCTGTAGTGATGTTTCTGATTGTCTTGTAGTCTTCTTTCCACACATGACTGCTTTTATTAACTTAGTTACATCTTCTAAATAGGATACTGGCACCTAAGGATATGTAATATTTTAATTCTCTCCCAATTTTTCAGCTGGAGACATTGCATCATATTCTTCCTCATTCTTCGTGGCTTTTCATATTTTCTTTCAAAGAATTTGAGGTCATACATCCCACTTTGATCTAGCTATGGAGTCCCCCTTGGCTACTGTGGAAAATACCACCAGAGAACTGAGAGAAATGTTAGCCTAAAGAAAACCTCATAAGTGGACAAGCATGTCCATCTGGTTTTGAGAGTATCATTAGTACCCACGATAGAGATGTTATTAAATGCAGACAAGAGGGAGCATCCGGGGGATTTTCTTCCCTTAGATGTGACTAAAACAAGAAAAGAACCAAGCTGCCTATTTCTTGCTTTAAGAAATGTTAGCAGCAGAATGGGAAAGATATGAAGGAATTTCTCAGCTGCAAAATTTCACTCCAGGGACTATTTCTTTGAGTCGACTCTGGCTACTTAAATTGAAAATGAAATTAAGCATTTTCAGAGAATTTTCTATGCCTCCCCTGCTAGCAACTCCCAAATGCCTGTACTAGCAAATGAGGGGCCTGGTAAAAATATGGCCTCTAGAGACCTGCTACCATCTCTCCTCATTTCAAGGAACAGAGGCCATTTATTACATTTTATTTGTTTGTCACATACAACTTTTACCCTATGATACAAATGAAATTTATAAAATATAGGAAAACACTAGATAGTTATTGATAGTGAAATGACTCAACTGAAATATTTAATTTCTGATACAGTTTGAGTAATGACTCAATGGCCTGGGCAAAAGAACGTTTAATTTTAGAACATATTAATGTGCCTCAGTTTCTATCTAGTTGTGATTTTATGAAACAGTCTCATTTAAACTTTTAGCTTGTTCTGTCAATGGGCTCTCTAGAAGTGGGACCAGAACCTGTCCCTGATGTGTGATCTGGCTCTTTGGAACCTATTCCTAACGGTATGATGCCTCACTCAGATTTGATGCACATGGGAGGAGCTTGAGCATGCCTCATCTTGATATGTCATTCTTTGTTGACATTCATGGAAGTCCTTACCCCTTCTGAATGTAGACTGAGAAGGAGTGGATTGGGGGAAAGGGTACAAGGGAGATGAGCAAAACAGAGGTAAAAGAGGGAAACAAATTAATAAAGAAAAATTCCAGAAACCTTCATAACTTTTAGTTGACTGGAGATTTTTATCTATATAGAACAAATGTTTTAAAAGACAGTAGAGTCATATTTTCCCTTCTCAGTAAAACTAGAACACTGTTATCTTTATGACATGAATTATTATGGGTAGGAACTCTCCTTTTCCATGAGTTTTCTTTACTTTGAAATCCTTATCACATTGTCCTGGTCTAGATCCTGCTATTCCCTGGATGGAGCTGTGGAGGAAATTTAGGTTAGTGAAGTCATCATGCACTACAAGAGATTGATGGAGCCTGCTCTCTTCCTCCTTTACTTAATGGGCATAAGATATCATTTTATCAATCTATGTAAGAAAGGATTAGATATTATGTAGTAGAAATAAAGTGAATGTAAGGCCTCATGTTTGAGCCCAGCATTAAGTACAATTGTGAGTCCTTTTTTCCTTGATCTATTTTCTTCTCATTTTATTTATAAAGTAGCATTTTCCTGTTGAATATCTCCTGTTTTATAATTATTGTTATAATGTTCTTTATCAATTAACTTCACACATATCCTTTCAACCTGTTAAAATACTGTCCATCTTCTCAAAATTATATTGTATTATTTCTGTTCATATCTATAACAGTAAATGTTAAACAGAGAATATCTATGTACTATTGGTATACATTTAAGCATTCCTTTTAATAATAGAGGATATAGAATTTAGTAGAAATTAATAATATGATTCTGATTTGAATATTCTCTCCATTTTCATTCATATCTTTCCAAACAACAACATAAAAAGTAGATGATACGTTTTATGTAAAGTTTTTGGAAGAAAATTTTGGAACATGAGACCATGTATTCTAGCATATCCCTTGACTTATTTGTCAATATTGTTAAAATAATCCACTGATGAGTGTTTTCATTACCACATAGGAAAGAAGTAAAACCCACAAGACAATAGAATATTTAAAACACTGTACCTTTGACCATGAGATGACCATGCTCATCAAAGTATCATGTCCCATTTCTATGACCAGAATTTAAGTATTAAATTTAACAATGAGGACATGTATATTTTTATATAATGAGAGGAATGTATAATGTAATAATACATTCTTATTTAATATACACCACACACACACACACACACACACACACACACACACACACAAAATCTCCAATAAAATAGCCAATAGCCATCCAAGAGCTTTTATCAGAAGTCACCAAAATGGCTTATCATAAATGCTGCTAAAAACTGTTTTCTAGGCACACAGGATACATGTTAAAACAGTGAGGCCCTCATCAAAGAGCTTTTGCACTGGGAACTTAGCAGTCAGGGATACTATAGCTGGCACTCCTAACGTAAGCAAAAGAACTATTTTAGAATGATGCTTTCAAACTCCTTTAATGTCTGGAAATAGGGCTCCATACTTTCTTGAGGTCCATCTCCTCTACTCTTTTCCTAAACACAGGGCTCCATGCATTGTGGGGTTTCATCTCCTCTAGAAGCTTTTTCTACACATTTCCTAAACACAGGGCTCCATACATTGTTGAGGTCCATCTCCTCGAGGAGCTTCCTCTACACTTCTCAGTGGCTCCTTTACATCCTAACAGAGAGGACACTGTCATTAATAATAATATCTTAGTTGTTGCTAACTAACTAATATTAAATCAGCATTTATATCATTATGGGCTGGCAGCAGTGGCCACAATCATGTAATACATATTTATCACATGGCACTCGAGAAGTCTTTCATGAGAACACTGGTTTAAAAGCTGCTTTAAATTTTATCACATAATATGTCAATCCATGTGACAGTTCACATTTAAATACTAATTGATGGGGGTATGCTCTGAGGAAACGTTATTATTCATGTTGGCTAATTCACAACTAACCAGGTGGCACAAATTCAGATTATATGTTCAATTACTTTAGAATGCTGTTTGTCTTCAGTTTCTGTCACCAGCCAAATGTTTCTTTGTCTTATATGTGTAATGAATTTTTATGGCGATTATAGAACTGTAAATCACCATGATTTTGACCTTCTGCATCAAGCTTTCCCTACCTAATCTCACTTAAATCACACATTTATAGTTCCAAAGTACCACCAATTAACTTTATAAGCCAATATTTTAAAAATAATTTATATATTTTCTACAGATAATTTAAATTTAAAGAATAAGGCAAATTTATGTTCTCTTCAATAAATTTCATCATTGCAAAAGTGGATGCAATGTCACATGAAACAATACAAAATTAATTCCATCTTTTTAGAGATATTTTTGTTTGGGATAATAAAAGATTTTTTTTCCAAAAAATTTTTTCTCAGTAAAACGGCAAGAGATAATTTTTATTATAATTTCCTTCCAAAAATACCAACCTCACTGACATTTTACTTCACATTTTAGCTATGAATTTAGGTCTTAGAAGTGAGGCTTTGAAAATATTCTGTTTCCGTGGAAAATTTGACTATAGTGCTGAATGAATTACCATGCCTTGGGCAACAGCTCCCTCTATGCTCCATCACCCAGATAATGACTGTGCATCTTCACCAATGCTGTGGGCATTTTGTTTTGTGACAAATACTGGTTTATACTAAGGTGGTTCAGAATAGTAGCAATATAGATTTGGGATTGCTGGATTGTTTTCCTTCAAAAATGCATTTTATTGTTTAAACTCATCTTCTGTCATTTTGTTACTTGTAGTTTTGATTTATTCAGTTCTAATTTTAATAGTATCTCAAACATACAATTACATATTGACATAATGAAGAAGCAGCATTAAGAGACAGACAGGAAGAAGCACAATCAAAAATTGGTAAATTTATTTTTATCTGAAATCATGGATTTTTGGTTTTATTGATGTTTCACTAATACAATAATACGCTGGATAGAACTTTGAAATAAAGTACAACTAGGGAGACAATTTTTTTATTTATTTTATATAACCAAGTCCATTTAAAAGAAAACAAATATTTATAGACAATATTTCGGGAATTAGGGCATTGTTCTTTCTAAACTACTTCCTGCTGGTAAGGGGCGCTGTCATGGGGGATTCTAAGAAGATTCAGAAATCCTGGCTTGGTCTGTAAGGCTGCTTTGTCCAGCTGTTTTGAATGTAGAATCACCTGGTACTCTGTTTCAGGTGGTCTGGCTTGATCAAAACACATTAGTCTGGAAGGAATCCACATCTTTTCATTTTCTGTGGAAACAAAAATAGAAATCCTTTCCCCCAGTAACTTGTCCTTAAACTTAAATTTTGGAGTCAAAGCATTTTTTTTAATTCAATTTATTATTTTACATGTCTATCCCAGTTCCCCCTCCCTCCCTCCCTCCATCCCTCCTTTCTTCCCTCTCTCCCTTTTACCTTCTCTCCCCTCTCACATGCACTCTAACCATTCTCCCCTCCCATCCCCCACCCCAATTCCATATATAGGGGAATGCCATCCAGTTGGGGTGATGTAGGTCTGACAGGTCATGTGAAGTAGGGACTAGGGCTCCTCTCTTGTCTCTAGACTAAGACAGTTATCCCTCCATGGGGGATATGTTCGCAAAGTCCTTTTGTGCACCAGGGATACATCCTGGCTCCACTGTCTGAGGTCCCTTAGACTGCTCAGTCCATCTGGCTGAGACCCATATTCAGTCAGTCCCATGCTGGCTTCCCAGCTATCAGGCTGGTGGCCCGTTAGCTCCTCCTTGTTCAGGTAAGCTGTCTCTATGTGTTTCTGCCACCTGGTCTTGTCCTCTCCATCTGCATCTGGGTTCTATTTCGACTCAGTGTTTATGATTGGGTGATTGCTCCTGTTTCCAACAGGCATTAGTTGAGGGCTCCATGGAGAAGTTAGTTGTTGATCACACTCTCCGGGAAGGGCATTTAGGATAGCCTTTCCATGGAAGCTCAAATTGTTATTTGGCAGCAATCTTGTAGTTCTCTAGACCTTTCTTTGGGTTCAATTTTATCTTCAAACCAATATTGGCTCCCTCTTTTATGTTCTCTCTCTCTCTCTCTCTCTCTCTCTCTCTCTCTCTCTCTCTCTCTCTCTGTCTGTCTGTCTTTCCTGTCTTCTATTCCTAACCAGGCTCATTCTTCCTGGTCGCACATGTTTTCCTTTCCTCCCCCTAGTATTCTCCTACTTCTCTCTCCATTCTCTGCCCCCAACAAGGGGGACAAGTTTTAAAAGGTAAATGAAATATATATACCAACAAAAAGTATGAGCTGAGGGTTTACTCATGCTGGCAGCTTCTAACAAAACTAAGCAATTACAAATGGTTTACAGTGCTGTACAGGAAACTACATAAAAACTGTGACTCAAAGTGTACTTCCACAACTGACTTTGCTTCTGTCCAGGGTGAGAAGAGCCATAGCAACATAAGAGCCAAACTATTCCCTATCTGACACCTACACCATTCATTCCTGTGAATTTAAGATGTAACTTTGGAATCTTCATAACTATAGTCCTAAGAGTCACAAGGGCAGTGTGTAAGACAGAAGCACTTTCCAATTATGTCACTGTTCTTTACTGGGTAAAAACTCCAATCCCTAACTTTCCTGGTAATGGATTCACATGTAATTATTGCATATGAAAATTTCTTGTATATAAATGTAGTTATTTTTCTAGAATTTATAGTTAAATTTAATTTTATTCTGTGCCTTTATATCAAGTTTATGATTCAATCTCTAATAAGAGACATCTAAGAAAGAAATATGAGTACACAGAGAGAGAGAAACAAAATAAGAATAAAATTGTAAAAATCAAAGGGTAAATATGAGGCCCCATACACAAGCAAAATAAAACAAGCAAGGGAAATATATATATATATATATTCTAAAGCAAATATTGGTAACAACAAAAGCAAATTAATACACTTGGTTTCATATTTAAATTATTTCCATAGTCATCTAACTGAATTTAATATTTTCAATCTTACTTTATCACCTGGAGATGCAGTTACAGTTGGTTGTGATTTCCATTCATGGGTGCTGAGAACTGAAGTAGAGTCCTTTGCAAGAGCAGTATTTTCCCTTAAGTACTGTGTCATCCCTTAAGGCCCATCACTTTCCCTACTTTTATAAATGGGAGATTTTATATACATACATACATACACACACATATATATATATATATATGTGTGTGTGTGTGTGTGTGTGTGTGTGTGTGTGTGTAATTCATTCAATTTATAGGAAACTTGAAAAGCAACAGAGAATTGCCTGACTCCCAAGATTTTGGTCTTTTTTTTTTTAACTATTTTTTATTTATTATGTGTATGAGTGCTTTGATTGTATGTATGTATATATATCATATATATATATGTGTGTGTGTGTGTGCATGTGTGTGTGTGTGTGTGTGTGTGTATGTGTATGTGTCTGGTGACTACAGAGTCAAATCCTATGTAACTGGAGTTACAGATAATTATTAAGCATCACTTTTATGCTAAGAACCAAACATGGGTTCTCTACAAGTATAACTAGAACCTTTAACTTGTGACCAGTCCTCCAGGACCAAAAAGATTATGCTTTTAACCTTTCTGTGACATTGCCTCCGTTTTCGTGCGACATTGCCAACTTTTCTGATTGAATTATCTCCTCAACACAGGACTCAGATAATATGTCACATATGTTCTTTGTAAAAATATAACACATGAAATAATTTTATAAATTATTTTTGCATAAAATCATTATTTAAACAAAGTTGTTTTAGATATCAGGGCTTTTGTCCAGGAACTCAATAAAATTTCTAGGGACTGTCATATAAAAATGAGTTTCACAAATAAAAACTCTACATCCCCACAACAGGAAACAGAAAATATTAATACATTAGAACATGCAGAGCAGAAATGCAAAGCACACATGTGCACATAGAAAACATTCAAAGATGAAAGGGAAAGAAAAGTCTTTTTATTTATTTATTTATTTTATTTTATTTTATATAACAAAGTCCAATTAAATGAAAACAAACATTTATACACAATATTTGGGAATTTGGGCGTCGTTGTAAATATATTTTATCTCAATGTGTACCTCAATGCTTACAAAATTGATTATTAAAGCCTCTTTTTCTAAAGAAGTTATAAAAAATCAGTTAAATTAAAAAATATTTTAAGAAGCACCAGTCACCATTGCCTATAGAAAAGAATAAGTGGAATCTGCAAATTCTCTAAGGGAAAAATGAGAGTTTGCACCTCTCTAAGGGAAAAATAATAGAACATAATTTCATTTTCAAACATTAATTATAATGACTATTGTTAGGTAATGGAGACAATCAAAGATAAAATATTGAGAAGAATTGGTATACTTTACATTCCATTTCTGTGTTTTTAAATACACATTTTTATTTGTTAAAATAAGAAAGCAATTTTTCAAAGAAACAGTCTTATTTTTTAACTGAAGAAATAGACTTGGGTATTTTCCCATTAAAGATCTAGAGGGACACTGATGAAAAGAAAAGAACTCAAAATAAAGTTACAAATTAGATGGAGTTTTCAAGGGTCCTAAGTTACATCTGCTTATATGTAAGATTATAATAACTAAATGAAATTAAATTTAGAAAATCATGTGTGCATGAATTTAAAAAATTCTTCCTCATAATCTGAAACAATTGCCACTGTGTAATTAAGGAAGGAAACTTAATACAGACCAATTTAAGTAGCAGGTCTTTTTTAGAAATAGAAACAGTGTCATCTCCCCCACAAGAGACAATATATAATCATACTACACTACAGAGACATTCAAAAAAAGAAGTCATTTTTTGAGGTACTGTCACTAAAAAGCAAAGCATAACTTCATTGCAAAATACATTAAGGTACATGCTAGATTTTTTATTTTTTGCCTTCAATTTGTTAATGTCTAACATTCCAACAGAGCATGCTTTTATTTACTTAAATCCCCAAGATTTAAGTAAGTAAAACTCCCCTGCCCAGTTTTATTCACATATAATTCTATTATTTGTATCCCAACCCACAGGCTCATAAAAACTCAAAAATCTCGAGGCATTATACTAATATTCATTTGTAATATATGGCATCATCATATCACATAGCCAAGTCCGAAAAGCTAGGAATCCTCCTATCTTTGTTCCAATGTGCTTGGATTATATATGTGTACCACTATCCCATGCTATGTGTATGTGATGGTTTGACTTGTGACTTGCCACATAGTTATATGGCTTTGTTGGAGGAAATGTGCCACTGGGGATGAGCTTTTAGGTTTAAAAAGATTCATGCCATTCCCTGTGTTCCCTCTTTCTCTTGTTTATGGTCCAAGATGTAAGGTCTCAACTGTTCCTGTCATCAGTTCTTTCCCCAGCTATATGGAGTCTAATTCACTGGGACCATAAGTCCAATTAAATGTTTTTTCATAACTTGACTTGGTCATGGTGCTTTATCACAGCAATAGAAAAGTAAATTGACACTCATTTCATATGGGCAGTGGTTCAACTTCATTTGTCCTGGTACTCTGGATTTTGAGTGGTGTAATACAGATGACATAGGCTGGAAGCATTGCCACTGTAAGAGAAATACTCTTTTCATTGTTCATGGCTGGAGAAAAAAGGTTCCAGTAATGTCATTAAAAATTTTGCTCTGAAAAAGCAAATGATCATTTGATAAAATTCATCCTATGACTAAAAGTCACATGTAGCTAAGTATGAAAGGAATTGAGGACAGTTATAGTTAAGAACATACAAGAGGATACCTTATAGTCACTGCATTATATAGAACAAGCAGGGGCTAAAGACAAAGCTTGGTAGTAAAGAACAATTGCTCTTGCAAATGGCTCAAGTACCCCCATGTTGTAGAGTTCCATGTATAACTTCAGGAAATCCAAAACACTCTTTTGGATTCTACAGGTACCAGTACAGATGTGAGTACACACACAAACACACTTAAATAAAATTAAATCTTTAAATAATAGAAGAAGCTAATCATATTGTGCAATCCTATTTTTTTTCAGTCCTCTAATGAAATACATAATCCCAGAGATCAAGGAGATTGTCTTAGGCAGATAAATCTCACCAGTATGCATATGCATGTATGCAAATATGCACAGTCAATAACCAATTATCAAGAGCCTATTTCCATCTTTAGAATGACAGATATGCTGAATAGTGAACAGTTAGTTACCTTCAAGAAAGTCTTTTATTTAAAATGTTACTAATATTAACTAACTGAACAAGTATTGAATTAGCTTAGTTTATTGTCAAAGATTTAGAAACCTTTTGAGCAGATATTATCTCTCATGAATTCGAGTTGTTTCAGGCATGGCTCTGATTATTTTCCAAAAACATATTTCTTAATAGATATCAGTATTCTTCCATTTTCAGTGTGAGCAAACCTAGATATCGTTTTGATAACTTAATCATAGTTGTTAAATATGGAACTTTTAAATATAAATACTAATGTAGAAGCTTATGAATGGTATTCTGGGATCACTATTTTAAGTGACATTTCAGGTGTAAACTTGTATTTCTTTGCCTGTTTGACATAATCCCAGTGACTAAAGAAAGTCTAAGGAAAAAATATGTAAAATGAGTCAGAGCAGGGATAAGGAAAAATTCACCATCTTGAGTTGATACATAAATAATAAAAATACACAAGTGAAAAGGAATCATGGGTCTAAAATGATAGCTCATCAGTTAAAAGCATATACTGACTTTGCAGAGGACTCAAGTTCAGTTTTTAGCATACAAACATATACACATAATCCTAAAATGGTAATAAATATAACAAAAGGAATTATGATATAATTTATAAATAAAGCTAAATATTTTTATTTGCAAAACTTTAAAATTAAAGTATATTTACATCGTTTACCCCTCCAACTTCTCTTTCCAAACTTCTATGTAGTGCTCCTTCAAATTAATTATTTAATTATTGGAAATTATACACACATACATACATACACACACACACACACACACATACATACATACATACATATATATATATATATATATCCATAAACATATAAATATAGCCTGGTAGGTCTTTTTAAGTGTTGTTCTATGTATATGATTTCAGAGACCACTTAGTATTGGGTAACCTAACAGAGGGTTCATACTTGAGAAAGATTAATTCTCCTTTTCTCAGCAGTTGTTAAGGGATGGGCTCCAGAAGAATCTCCCTTTCATGTTTGCAAATCTATTGATGTTCTCATTGCTTAAGTAACTGTAGGTAACAATTTTGTTTAAATTTGCATGTTGTTTCTAGAAGACACAATCTCACAGCAAATCTCTTCTGTCCTTTGGCCCCTAGAGTCTTTCTTCTCCCTGAGCCTTAGGTGGGGGAGTAGTGTTGTAGACCATGCAATGGGGCTCTGGCGCTAGGCACACCATTATCTATTGTTCTCAGCATTTTCACCACCTGTGCTTTTCTGTAATGGTCTTTGTCAGCTGCAACCATTTATACTAGCTTTCCCTCGGGAAAACTGCGATGAAGTCAGAAACATTGGTAAATCATAGGCAATATCATTCTTTTCTTATTTTCCCTAAATGACTTGCTTTTAATATGTTAATAGTTACAATGAAATTTGTAAATATTTGGCAGCTTTCTAATACGAATTTGGAATAGAAGTAATTGACTTAAGGTAATATTGCTTGCCCTAAAGTTTTATGTCATAGTTACTGATCTGTAGGTAATAAATAGGAAAGTTAGAGAGAATTTGCTAGACTCTTCTTAGTGGGACAGGTGGCATATATAAGAAGTCTTCAGTCTGGTAGATGCAAGGACTCAGAAATAAGTCAGGGAAGCAGCTGAGAGTGGACTTCTCGATGTTATCTTCAGCTTTCGTTTACTTGAGAGAGTCTTTCTAGATTACAGAGAAAGAGGAAATAAGTGAGCTTCAGCTGTCTTCAGTGAATTTACTTTCAGAGTTCTCCCCCAATTGTAATACAGCTGAGCCTTTTCCAGATACTTCTTTATGAAAGTCTCATGGCACAAGAAAAATGAAACCAATGTCAAAGTGGCAATCTGAGATTCAATAGATTTCTTTAGTTGGAATTTAATATTCAAATGAAACCGAAGTGTTCAAGAGAAATGGCAGAGACATACTACTAATACACCAAGGGTAAGCTCGAAACAAACCAAAAGAATACAAAGAGGGCCCTAGAGCCCCCCCCCCCCCCCCCCCCGATAAAGAAAGCCCCCCCCCCCCCCCCCCCCCCCCCCCCCCCCCCCCCCCCCCCCCCCCACCACCCCACCCCCCCCCCCCCCCCCCCCCCCCCCCCCCCCCCCCCCCCCCCCCCCCCCCCCCCGGCCGCCGGGCCTAATGTTTGACCCTCATCTCAAGCCCCTGGGGTGTGTTGCAGTTTAGGAAAAAAGCCAGGTAACATATAAAGGCAGACCTATCAAAATTATACCCAACTTCTCCATGGAAACTCTCAAGGCCAGAAGGTTCTGGATAGATGTTCTACAAGTACTAAGAGTCCATGGATGCCAGCCCAGGCTACTATACTCAGGAAACCTCTTAATCATTATAGACTGAGAAAACAAGATATTTAATGACAAAGCCAGGTTTTCACAATTCCTGTCTACAAATCTAGCCCTGCAGAAAGTTCTGGAAGGAAAACTCCAACCAAAAGAAGTTAACTAATAAGTAGGCAATAGATAATCCCACATCATCAGAATACAAGGGTAAAGCAGGGCAAATTTATTCACAATACCACCAACAACAATAAATCAAAAAACAAACAAGAATTAACAATCAAAGGTTCTTACTTTCCCTCAACATTAATGGTCTTTGCTCACCTGTAAAAAGACACAGGCTAACAGAATGGATATGAAGACAGAATCCATCCTTCTGCTGCATACAAGAAACACATCTAAGATTCAAAGACAGACATACCCTCAAGGTAAAGGGTTGGGGAAAGAACTTCCAATCAAATAACCTAAGAAGTAAGCAAATGTAGCTATCCTAATATCTAACAAGTTAGACTTCAAACCAAAATCAATCAAAAGAGATGATGATGATGATTTCATATTCATCACAGGAGAAATCCATCAGCACAAAATCTCAATTCTGAACATCTAGGCCACAAATACAAAGGCACTCCCATTTGTAAAAGAAATGCTAGTAAAACTCAAAGCTCAAATAAAACCTTACACACTTATAGGGACAGAATTCAACACACCACTCTCAACACTAGACAGGACCACCAATCAGAAACTCAACAAAGAAATGAAAGAACTAACAGAAGTTATGTCTCAATTGGGTTTAACAGTTATCTATAGAACATTCCATCCAAACACAAAGGAAAATATCTCCTTCTTTGCTCCACATGGAACCTTCTCTAAAATTGACCACATACTAGGAGACATAACAAACCTCAACAGATACAAAAAAACTTGGAATAGTCTCCTGTATCTTATCAGACCACCATGCTTTAGAGTTGGAATTCAACAATAACACAGAAACCTTACAAACTCATGGAAACTGAACTGTGTGCTATTGTACCACACCTGGGTCAAATAAGAAATAAAGAAATTAAGGACTTCCTAAAATTAACGAAAATGAGGACACAACATACCCAGATTTATGGGACACCTTGAAAGCAGTGTTACAAGAAAAGTTTATTGCAATAAGCACCCATGTGAAGAAAATGGAGGATAGTCACATTAAAGAATTAACAGCACAACTGAAAGCCTTAGAACAAAAAGAAACAAACTCACCTCGGAGTAATAACTGCCAGGAAATAATCAATTTGGTGGCTGATATCACTAAAGTAGAAACCAGGAAAACAAAACAAAAAAATCAATGTAACATAGAGTTGGTTTATCAAGAACATCAACAAGATAGACAAACCTTTATACAAACTAACCAAAAAGCAGAGAGAGATCAAGCAAACTAACAAAATCAGAAACAAACAGGAGAACATAAAAACGGTCACTGAGGAAATAGACTATTATCAGTTCATATTTGAAAACATGTACTCCATAAAAATTTGAAAATTGAAAGGAAATTGACAATTTCAGTACTACTATCCTTACTATAATTAAATCAAGAACAGACTAACAACTTATATAGTACAGTAGAAGCAGGCATCAAAACCCTCCCAACCCCCCCGAAAAAAAAGCCCAAGGCTAGATGGCTTCAGTGCAGAATTCTATCAGAAATGCAAGGAAGAGCTAATACCAATACTCCTCAAATTGTTCCATACAATAGAAACAGAAGGTTCATTACCAAAGTCTTTTTATGAGGCCACCATCACATTGGTACCTAAGCCACACAAAGACACAGCTAAGAAAGAAAACTACAGATTAATATCCCTTATGAACATCGAAGCAAAAATACTCAATAAAATACTGGCAAACAGAATCCAAGAATACATCAGAGAAATCGTCCACCATATCCAAGTAGGCTTCAAACCTGGGTTGCAGGGATGGCTTAACATATGAAAACCTATCAACGTGATTCACCATGTAAAAAACTGGAAAAAAAAACACATGACCATCTCTCAAGATACTAAAAAGCCTTCAACAAAATTCAACAACTTTTCATGATAAAGGTTTTGGAGAGATCAGGGATAATAGGAACATAACTACACATAATAAAAGCAACATACAATATACCAACAGCCAACATCAAACTGAAAGGAGAGAAGAATCTTAAGGTGATTCCTCTAAAATCAGGAACAGGACAAGCCTGCCCTCTTTCTCCATATCTCAATATTGTACTTGAAGTTCTAGCTCAAGCAATAAGAAAACAAAACAAGATCAAAGGGATACAAATTGGAAAGGAAGAAGTCAAACTATCACTATTTGCAGATGATATGATAGTTTACATAAGCAACCAAAAAAACCTCTACCAGGGAACTCCTACAGATGGTAAACACCTTCAGCAAACTAGCAGGGTACAAGATAAACTGAAAAAATCAGTAGGCCTACTTTATTCAGACGACAAAAGAACTGAGAAAGAAATCAAAGAAACATCACCCTTTACAATAGCCACAAACAACATAAATTATCATGAGGTAACACTTGCCAAACAAGTGAAAGACCTATATAATAAGAACTTTGTGGCTCTAAAGATAGAATGTAAAGAAGATATTAGAAAATGGAAAGATCTCCCATGCTCTTGGATAGGTAGGATAAACATGGTAAAAATAGCAATCTCAATCTTGCCAAAAGCAATCTGCAGATTTAATGCAATCATGCAATCAATCCCCATTAAAATCCCAGCACAATTTTTCCCTGACCTTGAATGGATAATAATCAACTTTATATGGAAAAACAAAATGCCCACTATAGCCAAAACAACCCAGTACAATAAAGGAACTTCAGGAGGCATCACCATCATCAACTTTAAACTCTACTATAGAGCTATATTCCTGAAAACTGCTTGGTATTGGCACAAAAATAGACAAGTAGACCAATGGAATCAAATAAAAAATTCTGATATTAACCCATACACTTACAAACACCTGTTTTGTGACAAAACAACTAAAAGCATACAATGGGAGGAAGAAAGCATCTTCAACATATGGTTCAGGCACAACTGGATGATGAGGTGTAGAAGAATGCAGATAGATCCATGTCTATCGCCATGCACAAAACTCAAGTCCAAATGGATCAAAGACCTCAACATCAATCCATCCACACTGAACCTCTTAGAAGAGAAAGTGAGTGGTGCCTTTGAAAAAAGTGGTACAGGAGACCACTTCCTGAATATAACTCCAGTATCACATACACTGTGATCAACAATTAATAAATGGTAACCTCCTCAAATTTAGAAACATCTATAAGGCAAATGACACTGTTGACAAGGCCAAATGGCAGCCCACACACTGGGAAAAGATATTCACCTATTCTACATCTGACAGAGGTCTGATCTCCAAAATATACAAAGAACTCAAGAAACTAGTCAACAAAACACCAAATAACCCTATTAAAAAATTTGGCATATAACTGAATAGAGAATGCTCAATAGAGGAAATCAAAAGGGGTGAAAGACACTTAAGAAAGTGCTCAACATACTTAGCTATCACGGAAATGCAAATCAAAACAACTTTGAGACACCATCTTACTCCTGCTAGAATGGCTAAAATTAGAAACACTAGTGACAATGTATACTGGAGTACTGGAGAAGATGAGGAGAAAGGGGAACACTCCTCCAATGCCGGTGAGAGTGCAAACTTGTACATCCATTTTGGAGATCAGTATGACAGTTTCACAGGAAAATGGGAATCTGTCTATCAAAGGACCTGGTAATCCCCCTCTTAGGCATATACCCAAATGATCCATATCAATGTTACAAGAAATGTGCTTAGTTTTGTTCATTGCAAGATTATTTGTAGTAGAAAGAGCCTGGAAGCAATCTAAATACCCCTCAACTGAAAAATGGGTAAAGAAGATGTGGCACAATTACCCAAAGAAATACTACTCTGCGGGGGAAAAAAAATGGAATCTTGAAATTTGTAGGCCAGTGGATGGAACTTGGAGAAACCATACAGAATGGGGTAACCCAGTCACAAAGAGAGGAACATGGCATGTTCACTCATATATGGATTTAGACATAGGGCAAAGGATCACCAGCCTATAACTCACACTGCCAGAGAAACTAGGATACAAGGAGGATCCTAAAAGATTTATATATGGTCTTTCACAGAAGGGGAAAGGGACAAGATCTCTAGAGCATATGGGGAGTGGGTGGGGCAGTGCATGGACAGGGAAGTAGGAGAAAGAGAAAGGGAGGAGAGGAAATCACGTGGGACTAGGAAGATTGAGTCAGGGGATGAAAAGATGAGAAAGAAGAGAGAGAGAAAGAGGGGTGGGCAGGAGTAAGAGAGATAGAGATAGATAGATAGATAGATAGATAGATAGATAGATAGATAGAAAGAGAGTATAAAAAGGTTGAAATTATAGGTTTGAAGAGAAAATTGAACCTAAAGAAATGTCCAGAGACCTACAAGACTTTGCCCAACTAACATTTTGAGCAACAGCAGAAAGGCTACCATAAATGCCCTTCCCTGATAATGAGATCGAGGACTAACTTATCTACCATCATAGAGACCTCATCTAGAAGCTGATGGAAACAGCAGTAAACACCCACAACTAAGCACTGAGCCGAACTGGAATCCAGATGCAAAGAGGGAGGACAAGACCAGGCTGCTGAAACATATAGAGACAGCTGACATAAACAATGAGCAGCTAATGGGCCCCCAGACTGATAGCTGGGAATCTTGCATGGGACTGACTCAGACCCACTTAACATCGGTCTCAGCTAGAAGGCCTGAGCTAGAAGGACCATGGACAGTGGAACCAGGATGTATCCCTTGTGCACAAAATAACTTTGGGGGCACATCCGCCATGAAGGGATACTCCTTTAATCTAGCCACAGGAGAGAAGGCCAAATTACTTGACAGATTTAGAATATCCCTCCTGGAGGCCATCACCCTACATTTGGAGTGGGATGGGTATCAATGCAACACTTCTAAAATTCTATTTAATAATAGACACTTGAAAACCCTCTGTTTGCAGCTGTTACATGAGTCATTTCCCATCCATGTATGAGTCTCTGAATGGATTTAAGGGACATTTCCTTTCCTGGAATAGTGCTGTCCCCTATATGAAAAATTTAACACTAAAGAATCACAATTGTCTTTCAAAGAGGTTGCAAGAGTTTACATCTGCACTAAGACTCAACATGTTAGGAGTTTTGACCTCCTCACCACTGGCTATTTTGAATACTTTCATTTTTGTCTGTCTCTTAAGTATGTGCAGTATCATGATAAGTTTGAATTTGTACTTTTGTAATGAAGGATGGTGTTAAACCTCTTCCTTTAGATATTCTCATTCATCTATTGTCTTATAAGAAGTACTGTTCAAATTTCTTGACAATGTTAGTACATAGAAATATAAGTGCACATAACCTTCTGTTGCATTAATAAGTTTCTCTGCTTTTGGCTTTCTTCTGCCTTAGAAATGTTGCTTGAAGATATAAAGCTGATAAAGTCAAAGTTGTGGTTTTTCTTTTAGAAATATGATATTTTGTGTCTTATCAAAAACACCTCACAAAATCCAGTACCACAGTAGCTTCTTTCATATTTTCTATACTTTTTAGAATTCAAATATATATATATGTGTGTGTGTGTGTGTGTGTGTGTGTGTGTGTGTGTTTGTGTGTAAATGAGAATTTTCAGTGTAAACATTTTCTGCCTATAAAACTCAGTCATAGTTTTAAAGTCTTGATAAATTCAATTACATGAAATATGTAAGGTATTACTATAGGCATTGGTTCATATGCAGATACTGAAACATTTTACAAAGGATCAAATTTGCATTTAAGAACTTATCAGGAAGCAAATGAAATACCCAAATCAATTAATTTATAAAAAGAAAATATATATTTCAGTTCACAGTTGGAACAGTGGTTTCAACCCCTGATTAAATTATCCCATTGCTTTCTTCCTCTGACAATTTAGGCTATACTAGAAAGAGTTCTGAAGGGAGAAAACCGTTCACCTCATAAACTGTCAAGCAAAAGAAGAAAGAAAAGAATCAACATGCTACAATGCCGAAGAGAGTGATTGTTCTGGTTCACCTAGGAGCCTACAATGACACTTCAATTACTAAGGACCATAGCATCTTCCAAAGGTACCAATTGCATACCAGGTTCTTGTAACATGTGGACCTCTAGTTGAAACATATCCGAACCACAGATAAGTCTTAGCATTCTGAAAGCATTTTATCCTTTGAAAGTATCCCTGCATCATTCTGTCCCAGAATGTATGTTACTGTGTCCTTCACTCTTTCATTGCAGGTCTATGTGTAACATCTAATTTTATGTCG
This sequence comes from Phodopus roborovskii, assembly GCF_943737965.1. Taxonomy (NCBI): domain Eukaryota; kingdom Metazoa; phylum Chordata; class Mammalia; order Rodentia; family Cricetidae; genus Phodopus; species Phodopus roborovskii. The sequence goes on along the minus strand of NW_026126485.1, from coordinate 14,544,736 downwards.
AGTCCTTAGTATATTGTTCTAAGTGTGTTTATATTTTAATTTTCTAATTTCTTCCCCTCTTATTATATTAGCTGACCTTCATATATTGGTGGATTGGAACCACTATTCATGCAAAATTCACAACAATTTCTGCTCTGAGAGTTGATAAGCATTTATTCTCATTTTATGAGCAACGATGTTATACTGGGCTACAGAAATGTGTGAATTGATAATGGGCCTCCAAAAAAAAAAAAAAAGCCTTAGAAACAGTTGCCAAAAGCTCAAGTAAATACAGCTAGCTTCTTTTTAAATTCCTTCTTAAAATAAACAAATGAATGTTGTTAACACAGTTTTTCATTTATGGTGACAGAGTATGGAAAATAAAAAATTTGTGATATTTTGTCTTCAGTTAGTGGGTGAAGATGATTCTAAGAGCACCTAAGTAAATTTTTATCATGTTTGGTTCGCTTCAAAAGAATGTCTCAGAGTCCTGACTTAGAACAACTATTGTTCTTTTTCTTTTCCCTGGAGATACTACATAAATGCTTGTAGCAGACAGAATCTGTTTGTCCAATGACCCAAGGCCATTCTCTGATATATAGGTTACCAAGAAGGTTACACTTATATCCAGGTACAGGCCTTCAAGTCATGTATGTGAATAACAATTGGTCTCAAAAGATCAATAAAATCTACTACTTGTGACAAAGATGATAGGTCTGTAGGATAACAACATGATGGCTGGCCTTGGAGCAGTGAGCTGTAAGATGTGAAGAGTTCCTTCCAAATGAACTCCTTGATTAGCTAGTCTGTTTATTCCCCAGTGGCATCAAAGATGCTAAAGTATCAATCAATAAGATGCTTCATTGCCAATGTCCAAAGACTTTGTGCTAAAAAAACACATGATGCTTTATTTTTTTAAATCATGAAACAGACACTAGCATTCAAATATTGTACCAAGAAATGAAACCTGGAGGGATGTTTGCATTGCCCTCTGATCCAAACTCCTGTGAGTTCTTTACTGAGACTTTTTAACCACATTGTATATTAGTTTTGCAATACATATGATACAAATGTCAATGCTGAAGGATATCTAGGGTTATGTGATTAACTGACATTTACAAAATGCTTTAAAGAGAGGTGCCAAGTGAGAGACAAGTGTTTAATGTAAACCAACAGGGAACTGATGGGCCCCACATTGGAGTGCAATGTAAGAGACATGAAAATAGCTGGAAGTGATAACAGGACAGTTGGAATATAAAAATAAAAGTTTTCAACTCTGGCAACTAATTTAGAGCTCTTAGGGCATACACCTAACTAATTATCATACCTTGGTCCTTCAACACACACTGTTATATGCTGGGAGCCTTATTTTTATCCTTCTTTTCAATGATGTGGCATCTAACCACTGAAAGAAGAGTAAAAATCATTAAGTCTGTTATCCATACTAAAAGCCATACACAGCAACAAAATTTCAAAGCATCCTTTCAAAAGACTGAAGGAAAACTGGAATCCAATACAGGAGAGATGGACTAGACATGCCCAATATCAAAAGAGGGCAATGGGTCCTTATTTTCATTACAAGATTTACTTATTTCTTACTTTCCATAAATGACTGCTTTGCCTATATGTATATGTATATGTATATGTATATGTATATGTATATGTATATGTATATGTATATGTATATGTATGTACCCACAGAGGACAACAAAATGGTGTCAGATGCCCTGAACCTGGTACTGATAGACATGAGCTACCGTGTAGATGCTAGGAACAGAACCTGGGTCACCAAAAGGACACCAAATGCTCTTAATGGCTGACCCATCTCTCCAGTTATCCCAGCCCCTCTTTTTGAGACAAGGATTCTGTGTAGCCCTTTCTGTCCTGGAACTCACTCTGTAGATCACTCTGGCCTCAAACTCAGAGATCTGCTTGCTTCAGCTTCCCTAGTGCTGGATCTAAGAGCATGAACCATTCACTACCCTGCTAATTTTCTTAAGTTTTTCTGTGTGTATGGTTGTATGTGAATGTAGGCACACACCTGCCATGTCACACATGTGGAGGTCAAATGAGAACCAGTGTCAGTTGTGATATTTCACTTTGAAGCAGGATTCCTTGCTCATTTGTTTATTACCATCTAGCTAGCCAGTGAGACTGTAGGCCTTTGCCATGTCTGCCTCTTACTTGGCCGTAGGAGCAATGCCATTATAGGTAAATGCAGCTGTATCTAGCTTTATGTGTATGTCCTGGGGTTTGAACACAGATCCTTATAATTGTATAGTAAATGTTGTGTATATATCACAGAGCTAAAAACTCTGAAAGTCATTTTTATTTATTAACATATGCTATAGCTTTATTATGAAGTGTTTCTGAGAATGCCTAATATTGAAAGCTTGGTCCCAATCAGGTAGGTCTGATGATAGATAGGTAATTTAATGGTGATAGCTCTAAATCACTGATGTTGTCTTAAGGTAGGGATATTTTAGAGGTGAGAGAAAACTTCTGAGGTTCCAGAACATCTTAGTTCACCAGATACATATACTCATGGATTGATGGTTTGATGTCTTTTTTCAATGTGTCCATTTTTCACTGCTTGCTGGAAGCTATGAATTAAATAGTTCTATTCCACCATGTGATCCTTACTATACTAATTTTTCTTCACTAAAGACCCAAAGCAATGGGGTCAGGGAAGCACAGACTTCAATCTCAGCAACTGTGAGCCACAGTAAATCTTTCTTCATGTAAATAATTGTTTGTCTTAGCTATATGTCATGAAATGTCTAACATTATGGATTAAAAACTGAAACACATTGTGAGTTTGTGTGTTATGTATAAGTTGAATACAGAATTACCTTTTAATGTATAGTTCACCCAGCCTTGAGATAATAACTCGTTGCTTTGTCTCTGAGAGAAAAAAATGAAGTAGAATGCCCCATATTTCAGTGTCATAATAAATGGACAGTTCATTTATTATTACAATTAGTAATTAACTTGTTTGACCTGAGAGACCCTCCTGCCTTCTTCCTCATTTGTGATTTAAAAATTATTGGAATCATTACAAAATATAATTCAGGATAGATTGTTGCTTAATTGCCAGTATCATAAAATATTGCTAGAATCTAAAATAAAATTGTTTAAAAAAGTATATATGTAAAAATACATGAGATGAATTAAGCAACAAACAGTGCTCATATACAAAGATGTAGTAAAGAACTAGTTTTGCGTAAACACTTCTTCCTAAAATAAAGAAGAGACTAAAATAGAGGAAGACTGAAAAATAAAGGACTTGATAAAGTTAAAGAAGCAAAGTAGTTTGTTAACAGGAACTATTTGTAAACTTAGGAAAATAAGTACCATCCAAAATGAAAATTTGAAAATACAGAAGACAGTTGCCAACAAATGATAAGACCTAGGAAAATTAATACACCCAATTTCAAGAGAAATTGAAAATATTCCAGTGGAAATGAGACAATGAAGCAAAAAATATGTTGACTTTAGGTTTCTAATGATGCTTTCTGATGTTGTTTTTACCAGAGCAGTAACTATTTTGGAGTCAGAGGTTTAAGTGTTACAGTTCCAAAGTGCTAAAGAAAAAGAACTTTGAATCTGTATTTTATACTTCATGCAAAGTTATTGTAGACATCTTAGGTCTATGTCTATTTTTATATTCCACTTTAATACCTTTTATATTTAGTTCTGTTTTAGTCACGTTACTATTGATTATTGATATTATAAGTTTAATGTAATAAGTTTAGTTTTATGATTGTAATTGTTCTATTTTAAGCATATTCATCATTTCAGTTTTCCTCAATGTGTGACTCTCTGGTAGTAAGTGAACATTCTGTATAGATTATTTTATTTCAGCTTGTCAATAATTGTTCTACTTAAAATGGTGTGAATATGTGCCTTAGATATTCTAATGTACATTTTAATTGGCCCAACTTCATTGTAAAATTGGACTACTGTCTGGCTTCACTCTTAGTTTTTTATTTCACTATGTTGGAAACTAACCCACATGTTATACATTTTCTTTATGAGATTTTGTAATATACTCTGTGATCCTGATAGCTAACTACTAGTTAAAGGCCAGTTTTATCTTTTTTGAATATCAAGTTTATATAAAAGATAGAAACATTTCTTCTACATGCCACAGATTACTATAACAGATATGTAGTAATTGTTTTGTTATGTTTTAAACATGAAGCTTACAAGAAGGAGCAGTAGATAAAGAAAACTGCTTCCAAGGCTGATGGCATGACTTCAGTTCCTCAGACATTACTGGTGGAAGGGGAGAATCAATCTGCCCACTGTTTCCTCTGACCTCTATATGACTTCCATGACATCTGCATGTCTACATTACACTGCATACACACACACACACACACACACACACACAGAGAGAGAGAGAGAGAGAGAGAGAGAGAGAGAGAGAGAGAGAGAGAGAGAAATACAAAATTAACAAAATTATATTCTGGTTAATGATTACTTTCTCTATTTAAAAATTAAAGGAATGGTAATTTTCTTTTCCAAATACACAGATCAGTTGCTCAAGGCATATTGATAATTCCCACCTCACCTCATGCTTCTATAACACAGTCCAAGGAAAGGAAATAATCCTTGCTTAATATCTTGGGAGGACTATTTCATGAGAGCACAACAAAATTGCATGGCCTGTCTATTATTAAATATGTATAATAATTTAGAAGGTGGAAGCACAAGCTTAATAACTTTTATATAAGCAACAGGGCACCATTACAATGAGAAAAATCTTTAATTATGTTATAAAGGTCTGATATTCCAGGAAAATGTCACTTCAAAATAATCTTCTAACAGTTAATTATCAGTGATATTTAACTTGTACAAAAATTAAATATCACCATATAATCCTGTGATCATTTTATTGCTTTTGTAGACTTTTAAGTATTTTAAGGGTTTTCAAGTAACAATGTGAGGGTTAGCCTCTTGCTAGGTTCTTAGTGTGTAATGAAGAACACCATGATGTTCTACTGGCATATTAAAAAAAAAAGACCTATCAAAATATATGGGAAAAGTGTACATTATTTTCAGTGAATGAATATGAAATTATACAGTGTGCTGTAAGCAGTTTAATCCCTAATAACTAGTCATATTTAAATATGAAATACAGTGCTTAAACCAAATAGAAATCTCCAGCTTCTAGTACAGCCTTAGAAAGACTAATTGTCAGACTTCAGAAAATTTACTTTAGAAGTAAAATTCAGTGAGTAATAAGTTTGTCAACAGTGTATGTTGTATAGCTGAAGTCATAGCTTCTGCAAGATTACTTAAACTTACATGAAGTACTTACAATATGCACTGTGCTCCCATGCTTGGAATGATAGTTTTCTGTTACTAAGGGTTTTAATAAAGCAGGGTGTTGCTACTGTCCAGCAATTCCATGACATCTCAATGATCACAGTGTCCTGGGACCTTATGGCAATACTGGTGAGAACATTGTTTGGCATTTTGAAGGCATAGCTCATATTACCTAGATACAGCATCCAACTATACTAAGTACTGGTGTTTAGGGATTTTTTGGAGGTCATAAGAGGGTGTTTGGATGTCATATACATCTTTTGTTTTTACTTTGATCTTCTATAGCCATTTTTTTAAAATTAATTCATTTGTTTTTCTTATTTTACATATCGATCCCAGTTCCCTCTCCCTGCCTCCCTGCCTCCTTCCCTCTCTCCCACCATATGGCCCCCAACCTCCCTCCTATCCCATTCCCTCTCTCACTGCACAGGGAGGGTGATGCCTTCCAGAAGGGCTCAACAAAATCTGTCAAGTCATTTGGAGCTTCAATTTTTCTTATTAATTAAAAACTTACATTTAGTTGTTTTCTCCCTCTCTTCCTCTCTCTCTGTCTCTCTCTCTCTCTTTCTCTGCCTCTCTCTCTCTCTCTCTCTCTCTGTGTGTGTGTGTGTGTGTACATATGCTTTCATGCACATACCAATGTGCAGAGATTGGCTTTTCCCTTCCATCTTATTCTTCCTGGGAACTGAACCTGTGTCATTCCTTTGCTGAGCCAGTTCATGGAGACTTTCTCCACAGTATTACTTTCTTATTTGTTTTTATTTTTGATCTTAAATATAATTATATAATTTTCCCATTTATTTTCTCAATCCCCTCCCTTCATTCTTTCTCAAATTCATGGCACTTTGGCCTCTTCTAATATTACATATGCATATATTGTTATCTGTATGCATATAATTTTAGGGCTTTTCCTGGACAAGACTGGAATCTTCCTAATCCTTAATGTACGTTTTTGTCTAGGGTGGGAGCCTGTGAGCTCTCCCCTGCATGTTAGGATATTTGCTGGTATTATACTTGTTCAAGTCTCATTGGTGGGGGCCTGTGAGCTCTCCCCTACCATGTTAGGATATATGCTGGTGTTATCCTTTTTCAAGTCTCATTTTGGCAGCCATTCTGGTGAGACCTCACCAGAAGCTTCTCTGACATTACTAGGAGATACAATCTCAAATAAGACATCCTACTTAAAATTCTGGTTCTTGCACACTTATAATCTTCCTGTCCCCTATTCCACAATGTTCACTGAGCTTTTAATACAAGAGCTGCATTGTAGATAGATGATTTAAGGTGAACACCAACATAATCACATTTTCTCTGTTTTGGTTTCTATAATGTTCTCTGTTGCAAAGAGAAGCTTCTTGTGGAGAAATAGAACATACAATGATCTGTGGATATAAAGATGAATATTTGAGGACATTAATAAAAAATGCCAATTTAGTAAAGTGGCAGATGTAGTTTCTCCTCTAAGATACATTATGACACCCTTACACCCCAGTTGTGTCGCCTTTTCCCAACAGTCATTGACTACCAGTCAAGGACAAAGGGGCAGAAGAAAAATTTGTATGGCCTGTGAACACAGTAGAAATAGCCTTCTGGGAGTCAGTTTCAGTAAAACAGCTCAACTTTATTCCAGATTGAGGGGAGATATAAAAGAGGGAACAAGGGCTAGGGCATCACTTAATTTGTATCAAATAGCGCATACCTATAATAAGGATAGTGCAAGTCTAATTACCACATAGGCAGCAAAGCATAAACTTCTGCAGGGGACTGTATCAAGGATCACACATGCGATAAACCAGGCATCCTGGCCTAGAGACATACTCTAGATAAGGTCTGATAGAGAGCAAGAAGATATCCCCTGGGGAGTTGGGGCAGGGATAGAGAGAACTCCATGTTGTTATGCTCAGGGAGAGCTGTCAGGCCTTGGTGACTGCAGCCTCTGACAAGGAGGGCTTCCTAACACACCCTTATGGTCATTGTGACATGCTAGTAATTGCTATAGATGATAGATACAATAGCATGGTAGATTATTGATTGTTCCCCACTTAAGCTTTCTATAAAATTGCATGTCACCTTCTGGTACCCTAAAAAGTAAGTCCTTAGGGAGCAGCTTTTGGTCAGATATTGTTCTGATAATAAACCTAACCTTAAATAGTTCAATATTTCTAGAAAATACCTAAATTGTACAGAATATGAATGATTTATGGAAATAATTTAATAAGGCAAATGAAGACTGTATACACAAAATCATACACTGATGACTCAACAGCACAAATAAAAATTTATACATTTCAGGAATTTATATGTATGACTTGATCTACATATGACTGATGCCTCAGAAGCAACGTCATAAACAAACATGCTCACTTTTTTGGCTAACAGGTAATCCTCACACTATGGAAATAAACTAGATGCAGATATGTTGTGGTTCATGGCATAAACATTAAAAATGCCATACTGTACAGAGATATAATTAAATAATAAAATTATACTATGTTGATGAATTAGCATATACAGTTGACTTAATAGCCCATTTAAAAAGATGAAGTTGGATCCAAAACCATCAATCTTTCTCAAGTGCGGTATAAGAACTAAAACTGATTCCTAAAAGCTATAACTTAGTGAGAATTAAGGAAATACAACTGAAGAATTAGTATAAAAAACTCTCATGAACAATACTTTAAAAAGAAGAGGATAAAGGAGTCTTCATAATATAGCTAAAATACCAATTTAACAAACTGTATTATACAAATGTGTTATACAATACTAGAAAAAAAATAAAATGTAGTGATATCTATGTACCAATAACTGCAGTTTTCATAGTAAGATAAGTAGTTTTCAAGTTTTATAAATTTATTGTAAAATTCTCTACCTCCTGCTATTGCTAGAGGCATGGGAAATGTGTGAATATTTTCCATTAGTATTGGCCTATATATTTTTGTATAAGATTCAAACAAAATATATAGATACATGTGAAGATACTACATAAAATGGTCATATATATTGCCTAACACTTATAGAGATGTTGAATTCTGTTAAAGGCATATTCAACATTTTGAATCACCATAAGTACAGTGGAACTGGCCATTTCATTGTCTCTCCCAGCTATGAAGCATATTTATAATTGATTAAAAAATTTCCACATTGCAAAAACCATAAGATTTTATGGTTTAAAATAATAGGCTGAATATTTGTTCCTTACTGTGAAAGAGCACAGCAATACCACTGTGCAAAAATACAAAGTAAATTTATGACAACTGAGATTCACATATTGAACACCATAGCCTTGAATAGTTTAGGAATGGCATCAGATAAAACTTAAGAGCACCAATTAATCACAGACATATATGTCTATCTTTCAAGATTCAGGATGTTAAAGACAGGAGGGTAAAAATGCAAGTGCAGTTAAACTAAAAGATGAGATGCTATCCTTAAAAACATATAGAAAAGTAATGCAAATAATTTTAATTACTTTTGCATTTATACATGTAATTGATCATTTTATTTATATCACAAGTTCACTTTTTAAAACAGAGAAAATATATTATGGGGTTTTATCCTTCTGTATGCTGTTAATATATATTTCTCTTATTGGTTGATTAATAGAAAACTGATTGTCCAGTAGCCAGGCAATAAATATAGGCAGGGCAACCAGAAGGAGAATTCTGGGTAGATGATACATAGAGAAGCTGCCAGAAAAATGCCATGTAGCTATGAAGAAGATAGGACACCAGACATTCTTCAGTAAGGCAAGGTCATGTAGAAATACATATATTAATAGTTATGGGTTAGAGAGTTAGTTAGTAAAAAGTCTAAGCCATTAGCCAAACAGTTTATATATAATATAAACCTCTGTGTGTTTATTTGGAACAGGTGGGACAGAAACTACATCTTCAGATATATTACTGAAAATATTTCAACAGTATATAGAAACCTTTTATCAATGTTTTCAAAATAATTTTTCATTTTGAATTATCATCACTATCATGTGCAACATGCAAAATATTTTGGACTCTTCAAGTCCAAAATTTATAAAACAATACTTTTTGGCACATATACCTCACATGCAAATTTTACATATATGTTAACACAGTAATTTAGATAGTATCTTATTAATATCATATTTGAGAAAAATTAATTCTGTCTAACTTTCATTGTCTATTCTAAGCCACTTCCTTTCTTCCTCATTTATAATTCTCATATGGTAAAATAATGGTATAAATGTAATTTCTGAAAAGAATATTTGGCCAATATGTTAGATTTACTTGGGAAATTCTGCCTGAATTTCTACTTACATTCTACAAATTATAGAATGAAGAAATGAGCATTTCAGTATTTAGAAGTATTAAAAAGTAGTGTGTGTGTGTGTGTGTGTGTGTGTGTGTTTTATGCTTATAAATATGTGCATACAGAAGGACACATAAATGGATGCCAAACTAGGAAGTAGAACATATTTCTCTTCGGCTTTCTGTCTGTCTTAGTCTCTTTAGACAGGTCTATCACTCAAACAGTTATTCATTCTTTGGACTAAGCCTGCAGGTCAGGAATATCCTTTTGTGTCTTCTTTCCCAGAGCTGGGATTTAGACACATGCATCTATGTATGACTTTATATGTTTGTTGGGGAGTCAAACAATAAGTGTTCTCATTACCAGAGCCATCTCTCCAGCAGGATTGATAAATTTTTATTTATTTATTTCCAGTTTCTAATCATCTAAACAAATCATTCCTGATTTCTTCACACCATGGATCACCTTTCTTTTATTAGTTTTGTTGTCTTCCCTTTATAGCTGGCTGCTTTGTGTTAAAAATCCACATAATTTGAATCCTATGTATGTTTTGTTGCATTCTCTGCATTTCTATTTTGTTTGCAAGATTTATTTGTTGTAATATATGTAGTAACAGATTCTCTTTATCTTTTCCATTTTATGGAACTGAGAATTAACTTAGGGCACTGAAAATACATAACAAAAGTTCCTCACAGGGCTATAATCCCAGCCTTCTTTCCATTTAATTTTTGGGAAAAGGTTCCACTCATATCTCTATAATTCTGTGTGTATTTATACAGCCTCATTGTTTTATTTTTGTTTAACTCTTGGAGAACATACCTCATAATAGTGTCACCATGTATGAAAAGCAAAGACAGGTTTCAACCATATCTCAATCAGTTAATTCTTTGCCTATTTTTTCATGAGATATTATAACTGGAATGGCAGAGAAGAATTGGATCTCTGAATGCATATCATCCTGACCCTTTCTTGGTCTTGACATGAACACTGCAGTTTAAGTTTCTGCAAAGAACAAGAGTTAAAAGGAGCATAGCATACCATTCAGGATGCTAGCTACCCCTAAGGAATGATTGGCATGAGAAGTCCTCCTGTGTACTCATTCTGAACTTTATCATCAGAAACTTCTTAAGGAGACATTATCTTTAAGATTATTTTCAGAGAGTCAAAGCCAATTCCTTTCAATTTCTTACTACAATCAAAATAGAGATTATGAACATTGATGTCTACTCTTAAACATAAACAGTAAAGTGCTATTTTTCTTTCCTTATGTACAGCCAAAGAAGTGTCAAAGCCTAAGGAGAGAGAGCTACCTTTCCCCCTTGTTACGATTATAGCTCAGATTGGAGGTTACAAACTCCTCTGATACAGTGCCAAGTGGCTCTCTCTGGTGTTCCATAAGCTTGCTTCATCATTTCCTGAACAGCCTCCATACTTCCTGGAATTCCACAGCTGCATATGCTCCAGACAAAATTTGGCCTCAGGAAGCCAAGCCTAGTACATTAGCCTTCCAACTCCCTGTAATCAAGTTTTCCAACAGGAATTAATTATGACAAGGAAATGCAGCTGCAGCTTATTCATGCTCCCTCAGATAAAATTTGAAATAGCATTGGTTTCTTCTATTCAATATAATTCATTCATCCCACAGGACAAAGGTGGATTTTTTCCAAACCTTTTTTATGATTAAGGATGGTAATATATCAGTAGTTACAAACCAAAATACAGCACAAAATAAAAAATACCTGTAAACTTAGAGTTTTATATTTTCATACACATGAAAAATTAAATGCCTTTGTTTTATATTATTTTCTTCTCCCATTTCCCGTTGTTATATCATTCATTTCCCCTACTATATTTTTAGTTAATTTTATCTTTCTTTTCTTTTTCAAAAGAAACATTGATTTTCCAAATTTCAAGTGTAATATATGGAACCTCATAAAAAATTATATGTAAAATGATTATTAGCAAGAGTTTTTTCTGTATGATGTTAGAAGCAAACTTCTTTTGTTTTCTAATTATTTTTAATTATTCTTATTTTACATATCTATCCCAGTACTCTCTCCTTCCCATCATCCCATGCCGCCCGGAACTCCCCTTCTATTCCATTTCCAATCCACTCCACAGGGAAGTCATTTGGAGTTGGGCCTAGGTCCTCCCTCCAGTCTCTAGGTGAAGGGAGCATCCCTTTATGGGAGATGTGCTTCCAAACTTCTTTCTGGCTCTAGGAACACATTCTGGTTCCACTGCCAGGGGTCGTTTAGATAACCCAGGCCATCCAACTGAGACCCAATTCAGGAGGTGTGGGTTGGTTCAATGCTGGTTTCCCAGATATCAGTCATGGGTCAATGAGCTCCCCCCATCATGTTCAGTTCAGCTGTCCCTGTAGCTCTCTGCAGCCTGCTCTTGATCCCTTTGCTCATCAGTTCTCCATCTCTGCATGGGTGGCTGCTTCTGCCTCCATTAGCTACTATCTAGGGCTCTAGGAAGGCATGTAAGTTAGTTATGAGTCTCATTTTCATGGAAGGCCATTAAGGTAGCCTGTCCACTATTCCACTATTGCTCAGATTGTTTGTTGGTTGGGGTCTTCCTTATAGGTCTTTGGATAATTCTATAGTGTCAGTTCTCTCTTGAAACCTATAATGGCTCCCTCTCTTATGGTACCTCTTTTCTTGCTCTCATCTGTTCCTCACCTGACTCAATCTTCTTGGACCCTCGTGTTCTCCTCTTCTCCCCTTCTTTTTCCCCTAATATTCTCTCCTCTCAATGCCCCCACCCCGCTCCCAATATGCCCTGGAGGTCTTGTCCCTTTCTCCTGAGGGGAACCTTGTATGACTCAGGGTGCAGCTTGTAGCCTAGCTTTTCTGTGAGTGTGAACTATGCTGGTGATCCTTTACTCTATGTCTAAAATCCATATATGACTGAGTACATACCATATTCATCTTTTTGTGACTGGGTTACCTCCCTCAGAATGGTTTCTTCAAGTTTCATTCATTTGCCTGTGAATTTCAAGATTCCATTGATTTTTTTTTCACTGAGTACTATTACATTGTGTAAATGTACCACATCTTCTTTATCCATTCTTCACTTGAGGGGCATTTAGGTTGCTTCCAGATGCTTTCTATAAATCTAATGCTGCTGTGAATATAGTTGAATGAATATCTTAATTGCATGGATATGAATCTTTTGGGTATAAGCCTAAGAGTGAAATTGCCTGGTCCTATGATAGACTGATTCCCATATTCCTGAGGAACCTAAATACTGATCTCCAAAATGGCTGTACAAGTTTGTACTCCCACCAGCGGTGGAGAACTGTTCCCCTTTCTCCACATCCTCTCCAGTGTAAGTTGTCAATGGTATTTCTAATTTTAACCATTCTGACAGGAGTAAGGTGGTATCTCAGAGTTGCCTTGATTGGCATTTCTGTGATGGCTAAAGATGTTGAGCACTTTCTTAAGTGTCTTTCAGTCATTTTGGATTCCTCTGTTGAGAAGTCTGTATTCCGTTCTGTACCCCCCTTTTTAATAGGGTTATTTGGTGTTTTGGTAACTAGTTTCTTGAGTTCATTTTATAGTTTGGGGATCAGTTATCTTTCATAGGTGTGGTTGGTGAAAACCTATTCCCAGTCTGTGGGCTGCCGTTAGTTCTTGTCAACAGTGTACTTTGCCTTACAGAAGCGTCTCAGTTTGAGGAGGTCCCATTTATTAATTGTAGATCTCTGTGTCTGTACTAAAGGTGTTATGTTCAGTAAGCAGTCTCCTATACTGATTTGTTCAAGGCTACCTCCCACTTTCTCTTCTAAGAGATTCAATGTGGCTGGATTTATGTTGAGGTATTTAATCCATTTGGAATTAAGTTTTGTGCATGGCCATAGACATGGGTCTATCTGCAGTATTTTACACACCATCATCCAGTTGTGCCAGCACCATTTGTTGAAGATGCTTTCTTCCTTCTATAGTACAATTTTAGCTATTTAATTTTTTTCAAAAAGAAGGTGTTCATAAGTGGGTGGGCTAATATCAGGATATTTTATTCCATTTCATTTGTCTGCCTGTCTATTTTTGTGCCTATACCAATCTGTTTTCAAGATTATAGCTGTAGAGTGGAGCTTGAAGTTGGGGACGGTGATGCCTCCTGAAGTTCCTTTCTTGTACTGGGTTGTTTGGACTGTTCTTTGTCTTTTGATTTTTGATGGAAATTCTAGTATTATCCGTTTAAGGTCAGTGAAAAATTTTGATGAGGATTCCATTGACTCTGTAGATTGCTTTTTGCAAGATTGCCATTTTTACTATGGTTATCCTACCTATCCAAGATCATGGGAGATCTTTCCATTTTCTGGTTTCATATTTAATTTCTTTCTTTAAAGATTCAAAGTTCTTGCTATATACCTCTTTCACATGTTTGGTTGGAGTTACCCCAAGATACTTTATGTTTGTGGCTATTGTATTTCTCTGATTTCTTTTTCAACCACTTTATGGCCTGTATATAGATTTTTTTTTTTAGTTAATCCTGTCTCCTGCTAATTTGCTGAAGGTGTTTATCAGTTGTAGGAGTTTCCTGCTAGTGTTTTTCAGGTCAGTTATGTAAACTATCATATCATCTGCAAATAGTGATTGTTTGACTTCTTCCTTTCCAATTTGTATCCCATTGATCTCCTTTTGTTGTCTTATTTCTTTAGCAAGAACTTCACATACATTATTGAAGAGATAGGGAGAGAGACAGCAGGCTTGTCTTGTTCCTGATTTTAGAGGAATCACCTTAAGCTTCTTCTCTCCTTTCAGTTTGATGTTGGCTGTTGGTATACTGTATATTGCTTTTATTATGTTTAGATATTTTCCTGTTATCCCTGATGTCTCCAAGACCTTTTTTCATGAAAGGGTGTTGGATTTTGTCACAGGCTATCTTCAGGATCTAGTGATACGATCATGAGGTTTTTCTTTTTCAGTTTGTTTATATGGTGGAACACATTGGTAGATTTTCATATAAAACCCTACATCCCTGGGATGAAGCCTATTTGTCATGGTGGATGATTTCTCTGATGTTTTCTTTGATTTGATTTGCCAGTATTTTATTGAGTATTTTTCCATCAATGTTCATGAGAGATATTGGTCTGTAGTTCTTTTTCTTAGTTATTCTTTTTGTTGCTTGTGTACCAAGGTAATTGTAGCCTCAAAAACAGTGTTTGGTCATGAACCTTCTGTTTCTATTGTGTGGAACAATTTGAGGAGTATCAGTATTAGCTCTTCTTTGTTTTTTGGTAGAATTCTGCACTGAAGCCTTCTGGCCCTGGGCTTTTTTTAGTTGGCAGGCTTTTTATGACTGCTTCTATTTCATTAGGGGTTATAGGTCTATTTATGTTGCTTATCTGTTCTTGATTTAATTTTAGTTAGTGATAGCTATCCAGAAATTTGTTCATTTTCTTTGGATTTTTTAATTTTTTGAAGTACAGGTTTTCAAAGTACCTAAGAAATTTTCTGGATTTCCTCAGTGTCCATTGCTTTGTCCACCTTTTCATTTCTGATTTTGTTGATTTGCATGTTCTCTCTCTCTGCTTTTTTAGTTAGTTTCGAAAAAGGTTTGTCTACCTTGTTGATTTTTTTCGAAAATCAAAGTCTTTATTACATTGATACCTTGTATTTGGTTTCTTAGTTTCTACTTTATTGATTTCAGCCCTCAAAATGATTATTTCCTGGGGTCTACTCTGAGGTGAGTTTGCTTCTTTTTGTTCTAGGTCATTCAGTTGTGCTGTTAATTCTCTAATGTTTTCTTCATATGGCACTTAGTGCAATGAACTTTCCTCATAGCACTACGTTCAGACTCTCCCATACTTCTGGGTTTGTTGTGTCTTCAGTCTAGTTGAATTGGAGAAATTTTAAGTACTTTCTTTATTTCTTCCTTTACCCAGGAATGGTGCAATTGTGCATTGTTCAGTTTCCATGAGTTTGTATTGTTGTTGAATTTTAACTTTAAAGCATTGTGGTCTGATAAGATCCTGGGGACTATTCCAATTTTTTGTATCTGTTGGATTTGTATTGTTGCCTAGTAAGTGGTCTATTTTAGAAAGGTTCCACGTGGAGCTGAGAAGTAGGTATATTCTTTTGTGTTTGGGTGGAATGTTCCATAGATGTCTGTTAAATCCAACTGGGGCATAATATCTGTTAGTTCTTTGTTTATTTGTTACATTTCTGTTTGGAGGGCTTGTATAGTGGTGAGAGTAGGATGTTGAAGTCTCCCACTATGAGTGTGTGATGTTTTATGTGAGATTTGAATTTTAGTAATGTCCCTTTTACAAATGTGGGTGCCTTTATTTTGGAGACATAGATGTTCAGAATGGAGACTTTGTATTGATGGATTATCCCTATGATGAATATGAAATGACCTTCTTCATCTCTTTAGAGTTGTTTTGGTTTGAAGTCTAACTTGTTAGATATTAGGATAGCTACATCACAAATAAAAATCACAGTTCCAGAAGTAAGATATCTAATTTGGAATTAGTGATGGTCAATGTTCTTGCTTCCTTTCAGTACTTGAATGTAAGAGCCTGTTATAAAGAGACCATATACTTGATTCATTGATCATAGAAGTATCAAGCTAGTTCATGCCTGGAAGCCTACTGAGCAGCTTTAAGTATGGTATTAATGCTAATGAAGAACAAAAGGAATCACCAGTTTTATTCATTTAAGATTCCTACAAGCTAAATCAAGCTGCAAGACATGAACCCTGATACCAAAGTGGCAAAAATATGTGAAAAAAAGTAGACAATCATTTTAGTATTTAGGTTCTGTTCTTCACACTGAAACCCATACCCAGCACACTTACAAGAGCCAAGAAACTAAAATCAGACTGTCATTGTTCATAGGAGAGAACATATTACATACTAGAAATATAGTGGTAGTCTTCAAAGATTAGAAAAAAATATTAAAATTCAGATGAAAACAAAAATCAAGAATATACCAACCAGAAAGAACAATGGTAAGGGTATTATACGCCCTCGCTTCACTTTACATAACATTGTTATAGTGACAAAAAACAACTTACTACTGGCAAAGGAATGTGTAATACAAAGCAACATGATATAAGATCCAGAAAAAAGTAACACAGCCAGGTCACCAAATTTGTTTTTGGCAAATATATCAAAACATACATACAGCCTTTTTGGTACACAGTGCTAGAGAAACTGGGTATTCCTATGATGATGATTGAAATTAGGTCCATATATCTTACCTGTGCTAAAATTAATTCAAATTCAAAGACTTTGATTTGAAAAATGAAGCTTATAGAGGAAAACAGTAAAAAGAACTCAAGACACAATCATAGGCAAGGACGTTCTGAAGGGGCTCTATTACTTCAGGGAATATTACCCAGAATTGCTATCCTGAATTTCATGAAGTTTAAAAGCTTACTCATAGTAATGGTAACACACAGCAGAGTGGAGACCAAGCCAAGAGGACTGAAGAAGAAAAATGTCAACCATAGCTTTACTATAGAGAATATTAAAAAAAAAAAACCTACAAAAATTAAACCAAATCTTAAATTTTTAATTCAGTAACTTCTCAAAAGACATGGTGGGCAAAACATACATCTTGTGTTTTATATTTATTTAGCTTGCTACCCTTAACTCTTAGCCTAGGATGTTTTCTTGTCCATGTTGATATCAATCGAGAGCACAAAGAGCATATGTTTTATGAGGCAGCTATTACAGTTCAGAATAATATATGAAGTTAGGCCATTGAAGACATAATCTAAAAGGAGGGGATAAAGGGAGATTCAAACCGAGGGTATTCTGGTGTTCCTAACCTAATTCCATGAGTTGTTAGTAGAATGTCTTAGTAATCCTGCTACAGGTAAAATTACATAGGCTTGATCAATTGTTTTGGGACTGACAGATACTAGAAAACCAATATCACCAAAGACTTTTCAGAGGTCAGAGAATTGCTCAACTATTGAGAATATTTATTTATTCGCTGCTATTGCAGCAGACTACAGTTTGGATATCTGCATACAAATAAGTTAGTACACAACAGCTACAACCTAGTTTCAGAAGGATCCAATGTCTCTGTTCTCAATGGGTACCTGTGCTCATATGTATGTTCTCACACACAAAAACATGCACTTTTACAAAAGAAATATAATAATTATAAAATCCCTTTTTAAAGGAAATTAGATCTTAAAACTACCCATAGTAGTTTTAAGAAAATGTTCCCCAATAGGAAGTGGCACTTTTAGGAGGTGTGTCATTGTTGAAGTAGATGTGGCATTGTTGGGAGGGGCAGAGAGAGGAACAAGCTTTGAGGGCTCAAAGGCTCAAGCCATGCCCAAAATGGTAGTCACTTCCTGTTGCCTATGGATCCATATGTAGAATTCTAAACAACATGTTTTTGTTTGTTAGTTTTGTTTTGTTTTGTTTTTTTACTTTTAGTATTTTTTGAAAGATGGAAATATTTTTATTTAATTTTTTTGCTCTTATTCAAGTTCCTTCACTCTCCCTCAGTCCCTCCCTCTCTCCCTTCCTCCCATGCCCTGACCCCCTTCCATCACATCCCTCCCCCCTCCACAGGGAGGGTAAATCCTTCCAGGAGGGGTCAACAAAATCTGTCAAGTCATTTGGAGTAGGGAGGCCCTCCCTCCTGCCTCTAGGTTAAGGGAGTATCCCTCCATGGGGAATATGCTCCCAAATTCCTTTTAAGTACCAGGAATACGTACTAGTTCCACTATCCAAGGTCCCTTAGACTGCCAAAGCCTTCTAACTGAGACCCATATTCAGGGGGTCTGAGTCAGTCCAATGCTGGTTTTGCAGCTATCAGTCTGGGGGCCCATTTGTTCCCCCTTGTTCAGGTCAGCTATCTCTGTGGGTTCATAGCCTGGTCTTATCCTCCCTCTCTGCATCTGGATTCCAGTTCGGCTCAGTAAACACCATGTTTATCTGCAAACTACAATGCTTTTCCTCATGACAATGATGTACTAAACCTCTGAACTGTAAACCAATCCAAATTTAATGTTTCCCTTTGCCATGGTCATGGTTTCTCTTCACAGCAATAGAAACCCTGAATAAGACAGAAGTTGATACTAGGTGTGGCATATTACTGAGACCATGCTTTGGTTTGGAGAAATTTGGTCTTTGGGACTTTGGATTAGAAGAGCAGTTAAATGATTTAAGTGAGGATTAATGAGCCATCCTTTTAGGAAAATGGAAGACCAAGGTGTTGAGTGTGATTTGAATTGTGGAGATCTTGCTCAAGTGGTTTTGGAGGATGAGAATATTATTTTTGTGGCCTATTGTCAATTCTTGTTATATTTTGGTGAAGATAGTGGCTATTTTTTGCCCTTGTCTGAAAAGTCTTCCTGAGTCTAAATTGAAGAGTTTTTAATTAATTTTATTTGAAGAGGCAATTTCAAAACAACCCAGTATCGACTCTGTTACGTGGTTATTAATGTTCACTCTTTTGAAGATCTAAGGGCAAGCCCAGTAAGGAAAGTTATAAAATATACAGTTTGAGGAGAAAGGGAGTACAGTAAGTTCATGGAGCTAAGTGCTATATTTAATGGGATAAACAAAATAAAGTAAATCCTGATGTTAAATGGAATACTGTTAATGCTGACACAGGATAAGACCCCAGCCATCTAAGCTTCCAACTTTTGAAAAGGAATTAGAGAGAATGTCAGAGCTGGTTGTGGTAGTGTATGAGTTTAATCTCAACACTAGGAAGGTAGAGGTGGGAAGATCTCTGAGTTTGAGGTTAGCCTGGTCTCCAAATGGAGTTTCAGTATAATCAAAAGCAGGTAGTAAATGAAACTATCAAAAAGAGAACGCTGTTAAAGATGTACCTGAATGAAGGCACTATGTTTTAGCCCCGGTAAGCAGCACATCTTGGCAGGTTTAACCACGTGGTTCTGGCTTTAGAGTCAAGATAGAAAAAACTGGTTATAGAATCTCCCACCATGACTCAGGACAGGCAGAGGCCAGGAATATGCCAGAGGTGTCCCTGGATGGAAGTCTAGAGAGGCCATTGTGTGAAGGTGTAAGCTGGATAGCCTTGGAGAGCACAAGATGTTAGAGATGCCAGAGTCATGGGATATCTGCCAACAAAAGCTGATAACAGGGAGTGGAAAAGACCAAGAGAAAGAAATGTGTTGCAGTCAACAAAGCTGAAAGTAGTTGTAGACCTAAAGAACATTTTGACATCAGACATGGAGATTTAGAGTTTAGAGTTTGCCCACTAGTTTTCAGTATTGTCTTGACCCAGTATGTTACCAGTATGTTTTTCTCCCGTGGCTGGTCTGGACCTGCTGTGGCGCCAGCCCCAAATAACACACAGAGACTCTGTATTAGATATAAATGCTGTTGGCCAGTTACTAGTTTCTTATCGGCTAGCTCTGTTTTAAGTATTAACCCATTTCTATCAATCTAAGTATTTACACGTGGTCTCATCTTACCGGAGAGTGGGCCCGACCTCTGTTCTCCCCAGTCTTTACATGCTGACCCCTCCCTACTCCTTCCTGGAATCCTCCTTGTCTCCTAGTCCCACTTATCTTGCTTTCCTATTGGCCAACAGTGCTTTATTCATTAACCAGTATGGGAAACATATTTACAGAATGACATCTCCCATAACCAGTATTTCCTTACTATGCTCTCTTATGGAATGGTAATATATATCCTGTGCCATTATATGGATAAAGTATGTGATTTCCTTTTCATTTTGATTTTATAGGAGATTATAGCTGATGGACAGAATGAGTATCAGAAGAAACTTTCAACTTTGACTTTTAAACAGAACTGACACTATGATAGACTATGGGGATTTTTGTAGTTGGACTTAATGCATTTCTGCACTATGATATGGCTGTAAACCTCTGGGAACCAGGAAGTGCAATGTGGTTGTTTGAAAGAAAATGGTCCCCATAAACCAACAGGGAGGGGCACTATTATGAGGTGTGGCACTGTTAGAGAATATGTAACATTGTTGAAGGATGTGGGTCACTGAGGTCAGGCTTTGATGTCTCAGATGCTCAAACTATGCCTATTATGCCCAGCGTGGCAGTCAATTCCTGATGCCTATGGATCTAGAAGTAGAACTCCCAGCTATTACAAATAATGCTGCTACGAACTTGGTGCACAAAAGGACTTTGGAAGCACACTCCCTATGGAGAGATACTTCCTTAATGTAGAGGCAGGGGAGAGGGCATAGTCCTTACACCAAATGACTTGACAGATTTAGATGACCCCTCCAGAAAGGCATTACCCTACATGTGGAGTGGGGGGCAGATAGGATGGGAGGGTAGTTGGGGCCATGGGAGGGTGGAAGACAGGGAGAGGGGAAGGGGCAAAGGGGGAACTGAGATCAATATGTAAAATAAGAAAAATAAATAGATAAAGGAAAGAGAACTCCCAGCTACCTCTCCAGAACTATGTCTGCCTGCAAGCCACCATGGTTCCCTCTGTGACAGTAATGGAATTAGTCTCTGAACTATAAGCAAGGCCCAATTTAATGTTTTCCTTTATAAGAGATGCCATGGTCATGGTGTCTCTTCAAAGCAATAGAAACACTAAGACACTACTCAAAGTACAAACAACATCCTAAAACACTCCATATGTGATGTGCATCCAGGCCACACATCAAGAAGAATGAACAGGAAAAAGAGTCAATGCTATCAAGTAAGATCTGTAGATCATCTCAAGCAAAGTCCAAAACTAAGCCTCTACAAGTGCCACAAGAGACAGAATTCAAATATTAAGTCTAAAGTATAAGAAGTATCTGGGACTTTCACAGAAAAGAGTATAAACCCAAGTAACTAGAAACTGAAACTTTATAAGAACAGGAAGAGACAGAACTAAGGAACTGAGGGATAAGAAACTTTACAAAGTTAGTTTACAGCCTGCCTTCATAAAAGAATTTCCAAAGAGACTCTGATGAAGGCAAGAGAAAACCTTGAATGAGAGAGGAGAAAAACTGTATACTATATGGGAGCAAGCATTCAAATAGTGTGTCTTTCCTCTCATCACAGACAGAGACTAGAAGAAATTGTATGAAAACCTTAAGTACTAAGAGAAAAATGTAAATTATAGTGACAACTATAATCAGCTATCATAATGAGTGAAAAAAGACATTATGGAATGAGAAAATGTTCAGAGAATTAATTGTTAACAAAATTCACTACAAGAAGTGCTAAACTATATTCTTAAGGCAGAAACCTAATGGTAGCAGATTGTAAGTTGTATAATAAGACAGGATGAGGAGAATAAGTAAATAATAACTGTCATTATTTTTCCTATATTTCAACTCTTTTAAAAAGACAGCATTCTATTTACAGTTAAAACAATAGTTAAGAGAACATTGTATGACAGTCAAAGAGAAAATATAAGATATAATAAAAATGATAGATGTTAAGGTAAGGTAGATTGTTGTGTTTGTAATGGGTATGAAGTTGACTGTCTGAACTGTTCAATAAGTTGCCAAATGTGTCAAATGTGAAGAAAGCAGTAGATAGCATTCTGTATGGGGCACTAACAGAAACAGGATTGACTCCATTAAACCGCAAAATCTTAAAGAAATGTGTTAACCTTGAAACACATACTAAAGGAATTAGCTCCAGAATGTGCAATTTCTAGTGAGACTGAGGAGATGGATCCTTGGAGCTTAACATCTCTTGCAGTACTTGACCTTACTTGACAATCTGTGTGGATACTAGATTGAAATTATCTGTTGGGGCATGGTTGGGTCACCAGTGTGTACACAATTGAGGGAATCACTCCCCATCTTCCTGAATTTATTGGTAGCAAATCTTTCAACAGTGAAATATAGAAGCCCCCTAAATACCTCCCCAAAACATGCCTCTCTGTTGAGAGTCCCATACCTATGCAGACCAGGGCAGGTATCTAAATCTACTGTGAACTCATTGTTTCAATAGCAGTGACTTGTCCATAACATGACATTTTGTAGCCCTTCTCTCCAGTGTTCTCTTATATTCATTCTTTCTGCACTATCTTCCACAGTGTTCCCTGAGATTAAGATAAAGTGGTTCAAATGGTTTTCTTATGCATAAATTCACAGCACTTATTCTAAGCACCTCATGAACCATGTGATTCTGCATTCACTCTCTTTTACTGAAAAGAGAAGAATCTCTGGTTATGACTGGGAGTAGCATTTGTCTATGAGTGAAAACATAAATGTTTAGAAAACAATTTACAGTATGTCAATTTAGGCAAATAGGAGTATTCAGTATGCACCTAAGGTCTATAGTCTCCCTGCCATTGTATTTTGAGCAGGTATATAGAATCAGGCATGGGATATCTCCTATGGAACTAGTCGCAAATCAAATCAGAACACTTTCTTATCCACCTTAACCATAATGGAACTGATACCACAAGTGAATAGTTCACAGGGTACACAAGTGGGTAAGAACATTAATAGTTTTTCTCCTTTGGTTGCCTGCATAATACCTTCAAAACCTATGAGGCTAGTAAACATGAATGAGGCTTTCATGTCAGTTTCTTCTTGACTTTGCTACATCATTCAACCAAAGTGTGCCCTGTCTTCATTAATAAGATCATATCACCTAGCTCTGGTGAGAAACTAATATGGATGGCAACAGCCTATTTTATTTTGGAAACTCTATATAATAAAAAATGTGATACATATACACAATATCCTATTATTCAGCTGCACAAAAGTGAGATTGTGGATATTCTGTTGAATTTCTAGTGAAAAATTATATTGACTAGGGTAACCCAGGCACTCTCTGATGGGAGATGTCATTCTGTATATGTTTCTTATACTGGTTAATGAATAAAGCACTGTTGGCTAATAGGAAAGAAAGATAGGATGGACTAGGAGATATGGAGAAAAGAGGAAATAGGAGGGAGGAGTCAGGATGGAGAGCCTGCAGAGAACAGAACTGCCATTCCTCCGCTCTCGGTAAGACCACGTGGAAATACATAGAATTGGGTTAATAATTAAGACAGAGCTAGCCGATAAGAAACTAGCACCTGGCCAATAGCATTGTATCAAATACAGAGTCTCTGTGCATTATTTGGGGCTGGCGCAGCGGCTGGACAAGACCAGCGGCGGCAGGCAGAAAAACCCTACTCCTTACAAATGGCGCCCAATATGTATATTTCTCCTTTTGTTTAGGTATTATGTTTATATAGCTCATTTAGGAATGTAATGTAAAATTTAATACAGATTACAGATAATTACCTATGATAGTCAAAGCTTAGAATTAAGTTAGTTAGTTTTTCAAGATACACAGAGATGTATTTGAGATAGATAGGAATTCTTCAAACCTTTCAAAGACCTACAAAATATGGCATTTAAAATAGTTTAGGGTTTTCTTGACAGTGAGACAGTGAGACAGTTGCTCCTGGCAACACCACCTACATCAGAAAGGAAGATGGAAGATGGACATTAAAGAAACTAATAATGGAGCTTGCTTTCAATATGGCAAGACTAGCCAGTTGGAGAAGATACTGCTCTTGTCTGAACTGTTTGACTTTATGCTATATAAACTGGACATGAAGGACCTACAGAAAAGTGACTGCTGATTGAAGATGGACATTGCTATAAAATTCCTGCTTCATGGAAGAGTCTGCCAGACAGTCTGCAGCACACAGAGGAAAGTGACTGACAAACTGCCAATACAAGACAGTTTAAAGTTTCCTGCTTTGCTGAAGAGTCTGCCAGACACATTATGGCCTATGGGCTGAAGATGGAAGATTACAGAAGAACTTCAGGTGACTGACAAATTAAGATGTCTCTGTCATTTCTAGAGTTTATATATTGTCCTTCTGTGGTCTTTGAAGGAGTTGAAGACAGATAGTTATGGTTATAGTTTTCCTTAGTTAGGCTTAAAGATAAGTTACATATAGGACTTTAGACTCACAAATATAGGATAGATGATAGAATAGTTTTTTAATCTTGCTAAATGTTAATGAACTAAATATTGTTAACTGTGATTCTTATTTGATAACTGTTATGTTATATATTTTGCTATGTTAAGGTTAAAACCCTTCTTTTAATTTAGACAGAAAAGAGGAAATGATGAGAGATGTCATAACATATATTTGTTTCTCATACTGGTTAATGAATAAAGCACTGTTGGCCAATAGGAAAGGAAGATAGGAGGGACTGGGAGACAAGGAGGAAAGAGGAAGTAGTAAGGAGGGCCAAGATGGAGAGTCTGGAGAAGGAAGAACTGCCAGCTGCCTCTTCCTGGTAAGACCAGGTTGAAATACATAGAAATGGGCTAATAATTAAGACAGAGCTAGTGGAAAAGAAACAAGTAACCGGGCCAACAGAATTATATCTAATACAGAGTATCATTGTATTATTTGGGGCTGGCTCGGCGGCGGGACCAGACCAGGCGGCAGGAAGAAAAACCCGTACTCCTTACAACTCTCTCTCTCTTTCTCTCTCTCTCTCTCTTCTTCATAGGTAGATACTACTTTTGATTATCTAATTTTGTGTGGTCAATATGGACTTTCTATAGAAAACAGAGACAAGGGGGAGGGAAGCTAGAAAGTAGGAGGCAGAGAGGTAATGGGGTGGGAGGAAGATAGGGCAGTAATGAGGTAGAAGACTAATTAGCATGTATTATATACAGGAATGAAATTGTAAAAAATATATGAATAAAAATGTAGAATCTCAACATGGTTGTTCATTCCAGTAGTGTCAACCTGTGGAAGCTAAGGCAGGACTTTTTGGAGAAAAATAGAGGCTGGATTATATAATGAGACTCTGTGTCACAACCAAAACACCATTAAAAACCAAACAGGCTTCAGAGGGATGATA
This sequence comes from Phodopus roborovskii, assembly GCF_943737965.1. NCBI lineage: Eukaryota > Metazoa > Chordata > Mammalia > Rodentia > Cricetidae > Phodopus > Phodopus roborovskii. The sequence goes on along the minus strand of NW_026126485.1, from coordinate 14,519,360 downwards.
GTATATGATTTCATAAATATTATAAAACAAAACCAATGTGTAAGATTGGACAAAGCAAGTAAACAGAAGAAAAAGTCCAAGAGAAGACATAGAATCAGAGATCCAATCTTTTGCACAATGCACACTCAGAAATCTTACAGAAACAAAATATTGGAAACTGACAACCTAATACACCACATGATGCTGAGTGGGAGGGAAGATGGGGAGCAACTAGGATGAAAGGAGGCAGGGAAAACTGTAATCAGAATATATTATGTGAGAAAAAAATATTTTCAATAAAACAAAATAGAAAATTTACAATTAATATATTAATTTAAAAATTATAGAACTGAAATTTATATGAATTTTTTAAATTTTTTATTGAAAACAGATTCTCACATACAATACATGCCATGCAGACCATAGTTTTCTCTCCCTTCTCTCCTCTCTGCATTCCTCCACCTCACTATTTCTCCCTGATACGCTTCTACCTCTCTTCTCCCTCAGATACACTCCTGCTGTTTCACATCAGAAAAGAGCAAGCTCCAAGAGACAACAGCCTAAACAGGACAAAGACAAAAAGACAAGAAGAAGGAAGAAACATAAAATCCCAGCATATATTCTCTCATGCTTTATATGAATCTTTCTGGAAAACTAAAACTATCCAAGAAGATAATAGTGAAGAGTTTTATTATAAATTGCTTTGTGCCAAAGATAAAGCATTCTATGAAGAATCCTATCTTTGTAAGTCAGAGTTCTGCCTACAAGAAAAGAAGTTTAAATGACAAGTGATTCCATAAATGACATTTTTGACAGGGACAGCTGTAGGATAAGCTGAAATCTTTTCAGTTGTTGGCAAATCACACAACACAGCCAAGATGATAGACCTCAGGCTTTCTAGTGCTTTTTCTTCCAGGTAGTTGTGAACTTTGATATCTCCTCTCACAAACACCAACAAAACTAGGCCTTATTTCTGAGATGACAGTCTATCAATACAGTTCCTGGGTATATCTCCTCATACCCAGGAAATGAGCAAAAGACATTAGATAACCTTGTCCAAAATCCTTACAGGAAACAACCAGTAAATGAGACTCCTCACGTTTCAGTTTTTCTAGTCTCCTTTCACCATCCTGAAAACAATGTAGAAATAAAAACCCACAACCAAATTGAATGAGACATTTTTGAAAGCAGAAAGATCAATGTACATGGTTGAAGAAATAATACTTCTTAAGTCAGTAAATATGGCATGGGATTGAAGTGTAAATAAGGAAGATAAAATAATTTAGGGATGCTACAAGATATGGAATTAGTATATTAAAACAAGTGGACTTCTAGTGAACAGTTATAAGACACATGAGAAAACCTCATTTGCAGGAACAAAAATGAGCAAATACTAACAGGAACTCTGGACAGTCCATGAAAGGAAAACTCCTGAACACAATGAATGCAGTATCAGATTTGAGCAGCAGGATGTATATCCTTCCTGAACAGGATAACTTTTTGCCATCCTCCAAAAACCAATTTTTTTTTTAGCAAAATTCTAACCATAGAATTACAAAAAGCTTTTCTTAATGGAGCTAAGTAAGGTGATAATAAGAGTCCATGTGGAAAATTTAATGTACAAGAATAATCAGGAAATCATTGACAGGGGTCAAAATCAATAAATGAACTATAAATGTTCCAGATGGAAATGGCTTACTAATACATCAAAGCCGTTAAAGAGTAAATAGTCTCAGACTTAGAACAGAGTTCTATTGGGTCATGAATGGACTGATGATCAATGCAATAGAAGGGAGTTACAGAGGTAGATGCACGTACATATGTATGTGTATGTTACAAAATATAGGCAGCATGTGATATCAAGGGGGCAAAGATCTTTCATAAACGATGTGAAAACATTAGGTGCAATTTTTTAAAAGTTAAATTTGGATGCTCAATACTTTGTAACAAAGATAAATTCCAGGCTCTGCCTTTTGGTATTGGCATAACCTTGACTCCATTTCTCTTTTCTCTACTTGTGCTATTGTTGACAGTCTTCACCCACTCTAAAAGTCAGCTCATCCTTGAATCTGGGTAAGTCATGGCAGAATTGGAGTTATCCTTGTCCACTTTCCATGGTTACTTTCCAGTAACACCTGAAATTTCAGTAGTCGCTTATCAGTAACACCTGTCCCACTTTCACTCATCAATTATTTTCTTCACAGTATTTAAACCCTTTTGCTTTTCTTCTGGTGCTTTACTTCCCTTGTGACCACCAACTTTAAAGATATTCTGATATAAAATTTCAATATTTCCACGTTTCTGCTTTTATTCTATTTTAGTATCAATGGATAAAGAACTTTTCTCATCTATTTATAGTCATTTTGAAAGTCAATTGCCTCAGTCCTGCCTGCTTAATCATCCACAAAGAACTCAAGATTTGCCTTTCAGTTATTATTCATTGTGTTAACATTCTATATATCAAGATTTGTTCACTTTTATTAAACAGAGATTTTTGTTTTTTAGACTCTCCTTTGAAAACCGGTTCAGTATAGGTTTCCAAACATGTGATTTGACATTTTCATATTATAATGTAGAACAACACTTGCTAGGCAAATGCTAAGGATAGATGAACATTTTGAAATCTTACTTTAGTGTCTTTTTCTTTTGAGCAGACACTAATTTCATAAGCATTAGATGACCTGGTATCTTAAGTTGGCTCCTATCACAGGATCCTTTCTTGGGAACTAATGTTCCTATAATTCCCATACTGAAATTCTCCTTATTCTCAAAATCAATGCATTTAATGCTATTCAATTTCACTTGTAACCAGAAAAAGTCTCATGGTTTACCAAGAGCATCCTTCCCTCTTCCTAATGAATATATATATATATATATATATATATATATATATATATATATATATATAAAAAGCTGTAGGACATTCTTCCTGGAAGCTACATAGCAAGGCATCAATAATGATATCCAGAAGTAAAATTATGTGCTTTACAACTTTTGAGGCAATTATCTCCATATATAAATACCCAGTTAGTATGATTTCAGAGATGGATGATATTTTAGATTATTGAAGATTTTTCTTCAGATGAAAACTCATTATGTGGTGTCATATTTGAGGATAGGAAGGGCATGGTGCTGCATGCTCATGTTCACAGTATTTGGGAGAATTAGGTAGAAAGTGTATGGTCATGCTGTTGGTACATAGTAATATATAGTCTCTCAAGAAAACACACACACATACTCTCTCTCTCTCTTTCTATTGGTTCTGTTTCTTTTGTTAGGATATCACTCATATTACCAGTTGTTAAGAAGCTAATTTTTCAGTGAGAGGATTCACATATTGATGATTAACTGTAACCTAACAGCATATGCATGTATTCTTTACACAGTAGTAGCTTGCTGAAAAGAATATGAATATGTGATGGGAAGTTTATCTTCTTAAAACAAAAAGCCATGGAATAATGAAAGTGAGGGAAGGGTTTTATATAGATCCAAGATCAATATTTTTCTTTATTTCAGTTAGGCTTTTTAATGTATTAAAAGCATACATTAGGTCTGTGTAGTGTGGGTTTTAAAAATAGGTTTTATATGTAATTTGAATGTGATTTGTAAAGCATAGACAGATGATACTTAGATAATTACATGGCATATTTATACATAGATGACAGACAGACAAAGATAGAGATAGAGGATGTTACTGTCTCTAAAATAGGTGATGTCAAACAGACACTAAAAAGCTATCATAGTGTAAAGAAATGGTTTTAGGTCACCTTATATATAGTGTGAGGCAATAGTTTGGTTCTAATATGAGACAAGAACAAATTATAAAACAAGTACAAAGTGTGATACAAATATTTAATATGTTAGGAACTTAGTCCTGTAGGAGTTCAGGGGTAAACAAAAAAGTTCAAATAAATGTGCAGGGTTGGGAAGTAGCCCCTTAAGAGTTCCACTGTCTTGACTGGAGGCATGAAATATGCTGCCTCTAACGTTAACTTGGAAACCACTCCTGCTGTGATTGTTCCTTAATGAACCAGCCCTTAAAAAGCTCAGCCCAGTGATTCACAATTGACTAGGAACCTGGTGGAGAATAGCCCCTCTAATTTTGTCTAAATTTAACAGCCACTAATTGCACTGTGAGACCCCCTTCCTTTGCTGATTACCTTTAAGTGCTCCATGAGATAAGGTGCTAATGAGATTTTCCTCCTTTCTTCCCTTTTTATTTTTTTTAAATAATTTTAACAGCACTATTAAGGATGATGCATTATGCAAGGCTGACTCCACTAACTCCAGTTTGTTCTCCGTATGTTTTCATACATGTGTGCAAGGTGATTTTGTTTTATGGCACATATCCTCAAGTGAGGATGCTGTATTTATATCATTAACTAACAAATTGCTTTTTTACAAGGCTTGGTTGTATGAGATTCGCTATTCCTTTCTGGTTATTTAGAGGCCCTTCAGGCTTACTTTTGGGATCTCATTACTTTTCTACCGTGCTTCAAAAAGAGATTAAAGACTCCTAACGGCTGTGAACATATACATAAACCTGAATATGTTATTCTTCTTCGAAAGAGAATAGGGAAAGAAAGTGGAGGTGTGTTGTTTGGGGGCAAATAAAAACATAATATATTTTGTTGCTGTGGGGATTATGGGACCTAATTTCACAATTAAACCCATGTGGATAATTTGCATCATTTATTGAACTTTTAAGAGCTTCTGGAACATAAGCAGTGGATGTCATAGAAAATGATTTTGATGTTATTTTCTTCATTATCAATTTATGAATGAATATACATCATGCTTCTGTTAAACATCATCTGAATTCCTCCCATGATGATGATGGTATTGGTTAACATTCAGTGAGCAATCACTATATCCCTAGAACTATGCTATGTAATTACACTCTTTATTTTAATTAATGCACAGAATAATCTCATGGGGTTAGCATCATTATCCCCATTTATGAAGAAACTGTAGTTCACCCATAAATGGAGAAGGGGAAGGTACCAATGGAAAGTTCTTCCTTAGTAGGGTATCTGTTCTTAACCTTTGGGAGGGGATGTAAAACAGAAAAATGGGAGACTTGGAGGTTTCTCCACTAGAAAACATTGATGAAGACTAAAGTCTGCTATTAAACCATCCATTTACATGTCAATAAGTCACAGTTCATTTGAAAGCAAACTTCATGGCAACCAATTACTGCATTGGTTGAGCAGTTGAGTTGGTTGAGTTCAATTCAGTACGAAGCATTTTCAGTGATTTCATTTTGCTCAGTTTTAGTGATCTGCAGTCTGTGGACCTGTGGCATCAGAACACCACATTGCATAATAGAATTACTTGCTCTGTAAAGGTGTATGAAGCAGTCTTTGATCTCAAGATGAATCTAGGAAATTATTGTTGAAGATCAGTTATTCAGTACTTACCATGGACTACTCTCTGTACTAAATTGTCTGGGTTTATTATCTCATTGATTAAGTAACTTCATATGATAATATCATCAACCCCTTTGCTGAAAGGGCTATATTTTTCTTCTCATTTCTCTCATGATTCACATTACACCCACAAAACCATATATCTGGAACATCTCTGTAATCCATTTCATGCTATCTCTTCTGATGTCATCCTGATTAAAGTCTCATAATATTCAGCTAGGTTGATGTATTAACATAATAGCTGCCTATTTTAAAAAATATGTTCAATTCTTACCTCACAGAATGTCCTTTTGCAAGGATTCTCTATATTCAGTCAAAAATGAGAAATCAAAAAAAAATGAAAAGAGAAATCAAAATGCATTTGAGGATTTTTGTAATGATTGAATGTGGGCCATAATGACTTTTTTTGTGATACTATATTTTATTTTATTTTTATTTTACATGTTTATCCCAGTTCTTTCTACCTCCCTCCCTCTTTTCCTCTCCGACCCTCTCCCCCCCCCCCCCGCGGCCACACCCACTCACTCCACATGTAGGGTGATGCTTTCCAGGAGGAATCTTTTAAATCTGTCAAGTCATTTGGAGTAGGGACTAGGCCTTCTCTCCTATCTCTAGGCTAATGGGGTATCTCTCCATGGGGAATGTATGGGGAATGTGCTCCCAAAGTCCTTTTGTGCACTAGGGATATAATATCTATTTCCACTATCAGAGGTCCCTTAGACTGCTCAGGCCTTCTAGCTGGGACACATGTTCCGGGGTTCTGAGTCAGTCCCATGCTGGATTCCCAGCTATCAGTCTGGGGGCCCATTAGCTCCTCCTTGTTCAGGTCAGCTGTCTCTATGTGTTTCTGTAGCCTGGTCTTGTCCTCCCTCTCTGCATCTAGATTCTAGCTCGGCTCAGTGTTTAATTGTGGGTGTTTGCTTCTGTTTTCATCAACTACTAGATGAGGGCTCTATGATGTTGGATAAGTTAGTTCTCGATCTCATTATCAGGGAAGGGCATTTATGGTAGCCATCATCTAGAGATGGCTCAGTTGTTAAAGGCTAGGCTCAGAACCAAAAACATAATGACTTTCTGTATGAATGTCAGCTAGGGCAGAAGTCAGAACCAGCTGGCCATTTCCTAATAGAAATTTAATGGAATTAGCTCAAATTGACTCTCTTATTTATGGTAGTACTATGATGAAATTATTACCTTATTTATTTATTAAATATTTATTTATATATTTATTTGAGACAGGTTTTCTCTGTGGCTTTGTAGCCTGTCTTGGAACTAGCTCTGTAGACCAGCTGGTCTCGAACTCACAAAGATCCACCTGCCTTTACCTCCTGATTGCTGGGACTAAAGGCACTTGCCACCAATGCCACCAATGCCCTGATGAAATTATTACTTTTATGTGAATCAAAATAATCATTCACGATTTCCAGGAAAATTATATGTGGACTATGCAAATTTTATTTCCTTAATGTTATATTCATAATGATGTATTCTATATGAAATCAATCACATTCAAATGACTCATTTTAGGCCTGGGACATCTCCTTTTACAGATCTGATTCTAGTGTTTGTCCTGTTCTTGCTTCTCCCTGCTTCATTTCCCTATATGTGAAGCACAGCCCATGCGTTAGAGGTTTCACCTCACATGAAATTGTCCACAAAATATTAACAAATCACTTTGATATTATGATTGTGTCATCAAATTAGACACTTACTAGAAATACATAATGGCAGAAATTGGATCCTAAGCTATTTTGTCATGTGGATCTATGAAGGAAAACATATTGGACCTGACATATTCTAAAGTATGAAACTCTCATTTTTAAGTTACCTGCTATTGAATTTTATTGTGAATGAGATAACAATGGATAGTAGCTTATTGCAGTAGCAGCACTGTATAAAGTTTATATTTTATATATTACTTTAATTTTTATATGGCTTACTTATATATTATCTCCTATTTTACATTCTACATAATATTATTATATATGGCTTACATACTAACCATTTTTGATAAGTATTTTCAGCTGAATGTTTAAAGTTTTATACTGTTTATTTTGCTTAATAGTTATTTCAGACTTTAATGAATCAAACCTAGTACTAAGAGTTTAGGCTTATGGCCCTGTTTACAAAATTCTTTTTTGCCCAGACTTGATTGATACTCATGTATCTTCAAACATTCAGTTTTTGCCTTTCAGTTTCCAAATTTTATCCTTTTATTTTATTTTTTGTATATTTTTTATTTTTTCTTATTTTACATATCGATCTGAGTTCCCTCTCCCTCCCTCCCATGTCCCCAACACCTTTTACCATCCCATCACCCCCTGACTCTACAGGGAGTGTGAGGCCTTCCAGGAGGGATCATCAAAATCTGTAAAAGCCACTTGTAGTAGGGTCTAGGTCCTCCCTCCTGCTTCTAAGCTAAGGGAGTATCCCTCCATGAGGCATATGCCCCCAAAGTTCTTTCATGCACCAGGAATGCACCCTGGTTCCACTGTCACAGGTCCCTTAGATTGCCCAGGCCTTCAAACTGAGGCCCCTGTTCAGAGGTTCCAAGTCAGTCCAATGCTGGTTTCCCAGCTGTCCGTATGGGGGTTCATGAGCTTCCCCTTGTTCAGCACAGCTGTCACTGTGGGTTTCTGTAGCCAGGTCTTGCTCCCAATTTCTTATCACTCCTCCCTTTATGCAAATAGATTCCAGGAGTTTGTCTTAGGTTTTAGCTGTGGGTGTCTGCTTCTGTTTCCATCAGCTACTAGATGAGGTCTCTATGATGGCATATAAGTTAATCATCAGTCTCATTATCAGGGAAGGGCATTTAAGTTATCCTTTCCTGTTATGATTTGCTTTCCACCAGCCTGGTTCCAGAGCTGTGCCAGCCCCAAATAACACACAGAGACACTGTATTAGATATAAAGATGTTAGCCTGTTACTAGCATTTCTTATTGGTTAGCTCTCTCTTAAATATTAACCCATTTCTATTCATCTAAGTATTTCCACGTGGTCTTATCTTACTGGAGAGAGAATCAAGACCTCTGCACTCCTGTTCCTACATTTTGAATCCTCCCTACTTCTTCCTCTCTCTTCCTAGTCTCCTAATTCCACCTATCTTGTTTCCTATTGGCCAGTAGTGCTTTATTCTTTATCCAATACTAGAAACATATTTACAGAATAGTATCTCCCATCATCTACTCTTTTCTGTCTAAATAAAAGAAGGGTTTTAACCTTAACATAACAACATATATATAACAAAACAGTTATCAAATAAGAATCATAGTTAACAATGTTAATCCATTAACATTTAGTAAGATTTAAAGAAAATATTTTTATCATCTATCTTATCTTTGTGAGCCTGAAGTCCTATATGTAACATTTATTTAATCCTAACTATAATCTTAACTATTAGTCTTCAATCCCATAAAAGACCATAGAATGATAATATATAAACTCTAGAAGTAACAGAGACAACTCATTGCCATGTCAGTCATCTGAAGTTCTTTTGTAATGTTCCATCTTCAGGCTACAGGAAATGTTAAAATGTCCATCTCTATTGGCAGTATGTCAGTGATTGTGCGTGTATGTGTGTGTGTGTGTGTGTGTGTGTGTGTGTCTGTGTGTCTGTGTGTGTCTGTGTGTGTGTGTCTGTCTTGTAGACTGCCTGACAGACTCTTTTATGAAGCAGGGACTCTGTGAATTAACAGTCACTTTTCTGTGAGTCCTGCATGTCCAGTTTATACAGTATAAAGTTAAACAATCCAGACAAGAGCAGTATCTTGCACAAATGGCTAGTCTTCCCAGATTGGATACAAAGTTTATAACGAGTTTCTTTGATGTCTATATTTCTTTCTGAAGCAGATGGTGTTGCCAGGAGCAGTTGTGCCTCACTGTTAAGAAAAACTCTAAAATGTTTTAAATGCCATATTCTGTAGGTCATTGAAAGGTTTGAAGAATGCCTATCCATCTCAAATATATCTCTGTATATCTCGAAAACCTAACTAACTTAACTATAAGTTTTAACTATTATAGGTAAAGCCTAATAAAATTTTGAGTATTATAGGTAACTATGTAAAATCTTTACTAAATAATACATTTTAAATGAACTATATAAACACAATACCTAAACAAGAGGAGAAATATACATATCACAAAATCAGCCTTAAATTTGTATCAATTAATGAAAGTCCATTTCAAAACAAAGTACTCATTTCTACCATAATCCCCCTTTTAGCATTAAAAAGAGATTGGTTGTGGTCATTAACTATTTCTAACCAAACCCATTTAAATGACAACAAATATTTATAGACAATATTTGGGAATTTGGGAGTCATTCTTTTCGAACTGCTTTCTGTTGGTAGGGGCTGTTGTCATGGGGGAGGATCCTAAAATGTAGAAATCCTGGCTGTAGTGTTCTGAGAAGCTGTCTTGTCCCAGCTGTTTTGAATGTTGGATTACCTGGGACACTGCTTCAGGGGGTCTTGTTTGATCAAACCATGTTAGTCTGGAAGGAATCCACAGCTTTTATTTCTTTCTTTTTTTTTTTTTGGAAACAAAAATAGAAATCCTTTTCCTAAGTAACCTATATTTGGACTTAAATTTTGGAATCAAAGCATTTTTAAAATATATAAATTGGAATAATTTAGCAGCATTGATAATCAAGTGTATTGCAGCAATTAACTTTTCCTCAGCAATTGAGCAACTTAAAGACATCATAGCATATAGTATCTAGACTCTGTGTGTGCTTTTCTTCTTTTTGTGGCTTTTTTATTATTCTACTTCTTTTACTTTTATTTTTTCATTTTTTGAGACAGGGTTTCTCTGTGTAACTTTGGCTGCCCTGCAATTCACTCTATACACCAGGTTTACTTTGAAATCACAGAGATTTGCTTGCCTCTGTCTCCAAAGTGCTGGTATTAAAGACATGTGCCACCAATGCCACAGCTACTCTCTATTTTTTTAAATCAGCTGCTCATACACACCATTGAATTGTTAGCAGCACTTGTTAAAAGCCATGCAGTTTTTTTGCTCTTATGGCCATGCTAACACATCCCCCATGGAGGGATAACTGCCTTAACCTAGAGAAGGAGAGAAGCCCTAGTCCCTACTTCACATGACATGTCAGATCTACATGACTCCAACTGTATGGCATTCCCCTACATACGGAATTAGGGTGGGGGGATGGGAGGGTAGGGTGGTAAGGGTGCATGTGAGAGGGCAAAGAGGGTAAAAGGTAGGGATGGTGGGAGGGAGGGAGGCAGGGAGGGAGAGGGAACTGGGATCAACATGTAAAATAATAAATTAAATAAAAAAAATTATTTGACTCCAAAATTTAAGTTTAAGGACAAGTTACTGGGGGAAAAGGATTTCTATTTTTGTTTCCACAGAAAATGAAAAGCTGTGGATTCCTTACAGACTAATGTGGTTTGATCAAGCCAGACTGCCTGAAACAGAGTACCAGATGATCCTACATTCAAAACAGCTGGACAAAGCAGACTTACAGACTACAGCCAGGATTTCTGCATCTTCTTAGCCTTGCAAGTGTCTGCTTGTCTCTAGCAAAACAAAGCCCAAATGAGAAAAATGCTGTTACTAAGAAGCCTTGCTTGTCTCTGTTCTTTTGTTTCTAAAGTCCTTTCTTAAACTTTTGTTAAGTTTTAAGTGAAAGGTCTTTGGTCTAAGTTGGGCACCTTTTTTTTTTCCCTGCCAGCCACGTCCTAGAGCAATGCCAGCCCCAAATAATACACAGAGTTGTATTAGATATAAAGCTGTTATCCACTGTTGCTCAGAATGTTAGTTGGGGTCATCCTTGTTGGTCTCTGAACATTTCTCTAGAGCCACTTTTCTCTTCAAACCTATAATGGCTTCCTTTATCATGGTATCTCATTTTTTTTCAGCTCTCATCTATTTAATCTATTTAATATTCCTTGTCCCACACATTTTCTTCTCTTTCCCTTCTCTTCTAACTCCCTCTCCACTCACTGTCCCCCCCACTTCCAATATGTTCCAGAAATCTTGTTCCTTCCCCCTTTTGTGAAGGACCTTATATGAATCTCTTAGAATCCTTCTTGTATCCTAGTTCTTCTGGTGGTGTGAATTATATGCTGGTGATCCTTTGCTCAATGTCTAAAATCCATATATGAGTAAGTATATACCATGTTCCTCTTTTTTGACTGGCTTACCTCACTCAGGGTGGTTTCTTCAAGTTCCATACATTTGCCTCCGAATTTCAAGATTCCATTGGCTTTTTTCCCACTGCATAATTTTCCATTGTGTAAATGTGCCACATCTTCTTTATACATTCTTCATTTGAGGGGAATCTAGGTTGCTTCCAGGTTCTTGCTTTTAGAAAATGGTTTGTGATATAAAGATCAACTTATCTATTTTTCATTTCATGGAAACCAATTTCTAAATTTCCATTTACTAAATGGTCATTCCTTTTGTGTGATTTCATATATGCTCATATCTCCTTATAAGCTTGCTCTTTTACTTCATTAGTAATGGCCTTATTATGTCTGTATTGAATTCTGATGAGTCTACTTGAAAAGTAACTGTCTTATCATGGACATTATTCTGTATCGATTAAATAGTTTTGTCAAGTTCAACAAACGCCACTCATTACTGCAAAGCAAGTAGTATTTGTCTTCACTAGATACAACAATCTTGGGAGAAGTTACATGTTTTACATATACCTAAACCAATTTTATATTTTTATTATTTAGAGTAATTTTGTTTTTTAAAATATGTAAATAATGTGCTGTGATTTTGGCCTAGTATCATAACTTCTTTTCTATCATAATTTCTGTGACAATGTTCTCTGATAAAAGCAAATTAAAGATACAAGGGTTTGTGTTCACTCAGAATCCATGCTAGATTCCATCATGGCAAGGATATAAATGTGTGAAACATTGAAGCAAATGATTGTATCCCATGTGCAACTAAGCGATATTGGGGGGTGAATGCTTTCTACTGCTCAGTTTCATTCTATACTTATATAGTCCAATATCCTAGCCACATTTAGGATAATATATATAAAAAGACCATTTTTCTTTCTTTTTAACTTAACATTGTATTCTGGCTCCTCACATTTATTTTACAAATCTGTAATGTTGGGTATTTCATTTTTTCTAGAATTTTACAAATTTAGTAGGGGGATGTAACCCTATATCACTTAGACACCATGCTCACCCCCAAAACTTAAGTATATATGTTGTTTCATTAAATTCTATTGATTAAATAAGTTTTAAAACCCGTTTTCATTATTCCCCTATTTGACATGTGTCAAAAAACTTTCTGTCACATTTTTACTTATTATATTTGAATTCAATTATCTTTGTGTTTCTTAAATTGTTGTACCTGTATTGAATTGCTAAAGATAGTTTTAAATAGATACAAGCTCTCATATATTCACTGATATAGCAACTTCTAAAGGAGAGGCACATTCCAGCTGATTTTCTGTCTAATTTCACTCTTCTGTGGGAGTTCCCCACAATTATGCATCAGTACAAGATGAAATGTAGTATAGATATAGGGGGAATGAAAAGCAGAATCATTAAAGTTCCTCCTCTCTGGGTGAAAGTGACCTTTTGTTTTCTTGAAAGCCTAAAAGGTAAGCATTCTAATTGTTTCTTTGAATCATAAGGTTCTAGAAAATATATTTGCAAGAAAGAAAAGCAATTAAATATTCCTGCTGAACCTACTGTTTATGTAAGAGGCCGTTTTTCTAGTATGGTACCTAAAGAATAAAGTCAAAATGAGAAATCGAGGTATATAATTATTTATCATTTCTTTTCAGTATTTTATCTTCTTTATTGGCTTTCATTTTTAAAAATACCATTCTCATATATGTAAATTTGGGAGCCCATTCACCAGGGAGTGATACCCTCTCATCCCAGATACATGGGGGAGAGCCTAGGCCCTCCTCCAAATTATGTGACAAACTTTGATAAACCGCCATGGAAGACCTCACCCTCCTTGGAGATTGGATGGGGTTTGGGATGGGGAGGTCAGTGGGGGGGGCTTGGTAGGATGGGAGGGAGAGGAAACTGGGATTGATATGTAAAATATGATTATTTCTAAATTAAAGAAAAAATAAAAAATATAGTTTATTGAAGAATTTTCCAAATTGAGTTTGTAGCCACATAACCTAAGAGGAGAAATAGACCCTCTGGTGCAATGAAAGAGTCTACTTAAATATCAATATAAAAATATTATTTCCTTCTATTTCCTCACTAATTTTCCAATTTCAGCTGACAGCACCATTAGAGTGATTTTGAATGATTGTAATGGCAGGATCCTATATACTGGACACACTAAAGGAGCATTGCCAAAACTTTTGCAGGGATGGAAATGCAGTAATCTACAAAGACACTCAGAAGGATACCCAAATTTCTCTTTAACATTTTGGGTCCCCAACAGATGTTTATTTATTGCTTCAAACACCTTCTAAAGTTAACTTCATTTTATTTTCTATACAGCATAAAATTTCCTTGGAAATCCAACCAAAGGAGCTTAATAAAATAGCCTAAAAGTCCAAGAATGACATGATATTGTATATGTATCTCTATCAAAGTGTGTGTGAAAGCATGAGTGTGAGAGCCTAAGAGTCCAGACAATATTTCAGATTTTCTGGAGCCGGAGTGATAGGCAGTTTCGAGCCATCCAGTGTTGGTGCTGGGAACTGAACTCGAATATGCTGCAAGAGCAATAGCTGCTCTTTCCCTCTGAGCCATTTCTCTTGCCCCAGGTTTTCCAACTTTGTAAAGTATCCTGCTTCAGGTATTCTGTTATAACAGTACAAACCAAGAATAGCATCAAAACTGATTACAGGTTTCTTCCTTTATTATACTTAAGTCACTTTGTAACTTTGAGGAAAATGACAGTTTAAAAGAACACTCCACATAAAAACTTGTGAAGATTTTGAGGAGAGGGACAGGAGCTGTATATTACCATTTTGTTCCTCACACATGGGTAGGAAAGTGTTTAAAGTAGGCATTCAAAAATACATATTGAATAACTAAATGAACTTAATATTTTAAAACTACATCAAAAATAGATGCAGACTTATTTAACAAGCTATATCATGATATGTGTGAGGATTATACACATTTGTGATTAACTTTGAGTTACCAATATTGTGTTGGTGTCACAGTAAATGAAGAAAACAAGCACTTTCTCTTGGAGTCATCTAATCAAGAGTGATTTCAGGTTTGAATTATATACTTCACATTCCCTGAATGCTCTGTTCCCTGACAGATGTATGATTCTGGCTCTGGCTTCCTTAAGGCTGTGTCTGTCACTGTCTGCTTTGTCTTTTGTATTAAACCCCCCAGGAGAGGGAGAAAGAGAGAGAGAGAGAGAGAGAGAGAGAGAGAGAGAGAGAGAGAGAGAGAGAGAGAGAGAGAGTTATGTATGTGGGTGGAGGGGTGTCCCTAACAAAGGATTTCACTATGGAATTCTTTACAAAACCTTTAACAAAATTTTACAAGGGATTGTGTAACAATCTCCAACTGATTGTAACTGACCCAGACAATAAATATCATTGTTTATTATCAAATATCCATAATGTTTGCTTTCAATCTTCATGGTAGATTTTAGGAAGTTGCTTTCAACTTCTGAATTTTGTGCTTTCAACAAATTATACACTTGCATTAATGTGGGTTAGCTCCATGGAAAAGTACATAATTTAATATTAGAGTATTGCATTTGATTTGGTTATAAAACTTGATTTCACTGGAAATCCAAGGCAAGTGAGGTTGGTTGTTACATTGTTCTCTGAAAGACATGTTAAACAAACATGCTGAGTATGCAGAAGGCTAGCAATCTTAAGTCTTAAGTGACCTCAAGCTGTGTCATTATTAACTCTGGCTATGAGATTCAAAAAGGTACTAGTCTCATAAGATATAATTGTAGAATATTGAATTTCCACAGATGCATTATGAAAACATGAAACAGAAATAATTTGCCCATGGGGTATTAAATAGTAATGATGAGATAGGTAACATGAGTCTTTTACCAAGTCTAGGCACATAATTCAGTTTTAAAACTATATGTGTTTTAACATCTTATTTTATCTTGAATTGAAACTGTTTTGAAAAAAAGAAAAATGTGTATCATTGCTTGGTGTTTTATTTGCACCTAAGCCCCCTAACATTATTTCAATAATTAAGGTTGTATATTAAATAAAGAGGTGATTGGTAAATAGAAAAACTCATGAGGGATTCACACATTTTTTTTTGGAAGCAGTGTTATTTTAAAATTGCTGAAAATTGCTGAAATTTTTTTTTGAGAAAGGATTTCTCTGTATTGCTTTGGGGTCTGTCCTGGAACTAGCTCTGTAGACCTGACTCCCTTGAACTCACAGAGCTCTGCCTGCCCCTGCCTCCCAAGTGCTAGGATTAAAGGTGAGTGCCACCAATGTCCAGCTAAGCTTTTCCATTTTTAAGCTGGGTTGTTTTGTACACTAGCCAACTCTAACCTAACCCTACTCTTAGCACTAAGTCTAAGCTATGCCTACCACTCACTCTGACCATTCCATTTGCAAGGCAGGTTATTGTGATACTAGCTACTGAGGTTACTAGCAATATCATCTCTAAAATTTATCTTCAGCTGGATAATAAAACCAACATATTAGAAGTATTACAGCACTAAGTCAGTTATGACTCTGAGGAGACTAGCAGAGTTAGAACATGTTGTTCCTGTGCAATTATACACCACAACTCCAACCCTCAAAATTCCAACACCAGCTTTACACATTGTGGCCAGGTAAACTCATTCACCTGATTTTGATAATTCACTAATTGTGGAACTTAAACCACTGGAGAGCTAAGTTCTCTGCTAAAGGATTGGATGGGTACTTACTTGGGTTGTTTTTTTATGTCTACTAACCTTACTTGTCAGTTTTGATTGATAGATGTTAGCCATTACTTATTCTCAGTACCAAAATAATAACTGAGGAAATAGGGGAAATCTACATTGGAGCAAATATGTTGAAGTCTCATCTCACTGCTGGCATAACAATATTTTGGTGTCTATGAGTATGGAGCCATAACAGCATTTCTTTAAGAAAGAGGTGAATCTCTAGACTGTTATATTCTTCTAATGGCACTGAACATGAATACTAAACATGAATCACAAAACAAGAAGCCATGCAAAACTTTGAACATCTATTGTACTCCATTCTGCCACTGAATTACCTTCATAAGTAGGTCACAAATCTATAGATAATTACCATTTCTGCTGTACACCTAACATTTGTAAAAATTTGTTGATGACAGTTCTTTTTGGCTTCTGAATATATTTTCTGACCTAAAATGAGGTATTTCACACATAATAGATGGTGTGTGCCCTATCACATAATGCTAGAAAAGTATGTCAGTCTTCAAGCTCAGATCGATATAGAGGATCACAGGTCCTTTCTAACAAGTAAAGCATTCTCTATAACTTCTATCAGCACAAATATTAGCACTCTGAACTACTCAGTATGAATCATTCAGAATGGTACGCACATTTTTATACACATGCAAGGCAATTAGTATCAGTTTCAGAAGGACTTTCTAAAGTGCCCAATTCATGTAACTTAATGATAGTATGTGTGAAGAGAGATGCCATTCTGTAAATATGTTTCTCTTATGGGTTAATGAATAAAACACTGTTGGCAAATAGGAAAGCAAGATAGGCCAGACTAGGAGACAAGGTGGAATCTGGGAGATATAGTAGGGGTCGAAATGTAGGACCAAGAGGAGTAGGAGGTCCGGATCCTTCCTTCAATAAGCTAAGACCATGTGGAAACACTTAGGTTAATATAAACTAATTGGTTAATATTTAAGATACACCCAAACAACAATAGACACTAGTAATAGGCCAACAGTTTTATAACTAATACAGCATTTCTGTGTGTTATATGGGACTGATGCGGCAGTGCGACAAGGCTAGCGGAAAAACTGATAGTAATGTGTGCATAGGTAAAGCAGCTTCATTTGCCATGGAAATATGCATTCTAAATTCATGAACATGTTATATACCTCCAGGAAAAGTAAATAATCAAGTATAAATTAGATAACTGTCTTCCAACACCTGGATTTAGAACGGGGCATCAGTCATGGCAGAATAATACTTCTAATGATGACTTGGCCTTAAATGTCTGCTCTGAGTCCAAGTTCATTTAAAGGTACTTACCTGAGTAGTGAAACTGTTGTATAACATGAATTTAAATGAGCTACAAGAAATTTCTATTTAATACATGCACATATGCACACCACACATATACACACAAAGTCAGAAATAACTCTTTATAGAAAAGCTATAAAAGAGTTGAGAGCCACAGTTATACATCTTTCATTCTATTGCTTGTCAGGTTAATGCATTACTAATAGTTAATATTTCTAGATAAAATACAAAGACTCTGTGAGTAAACGCACCTACCATCAAATATGACACTTGACTTTGTGCTCTGGGATCCACAAAATGAAAGAAGAGAACAGTCTTGGTAAAGTTGTCCTCTGACCTCAAGTTGTTCTGAATGCACTCAAAAAAAAAAAAAAAAAAAAAAAAAAAAAAACATAAGAAACAAACACCCCCTCAACATGCCTAAAATGAACCAGAAGAAAATAATTAATTTGGAAATATTTCATATTCATGGTTTATTCCTTATTGGAGATAGCTGACAGGAATGACTAGTGTAAAATTAATATTAATATGTTCCTTGGTCATTGCTACTAGGTTGATGGGATGGGTCATCTGGGAGACACTTGAAGGGCAATTACATTTCTAAGTCCAAAAGGCGCTGACATAATCAGAATGGGGCTGAGAGCTTAGAGTGAGCCCTGGCTTTTCATTAAGTCAGGTGCACTCACAGTCAAACAGAAGATGCTTTACACATCCTCAGTTCTCATCAGGGCACCCTGAAAAATGTTTCTTTCTCCACAAAAAATCAATTTAAAAAACTATTCAGTGACCACTTGCAAAATTCTGCTTTCAACATATTTATATATATAACATTACACTTCAAATGAGTATTTCTGACTCCTTGGGCTTCAGATGGCCTCATGCAGCTTATACAATATCAATGAAGCACACAGTTCAAAGAGATGAAAAAATGCACATATACACATCTGTTCATGAATAGGTGAGAGTTGGTGACAAATATATTTTGTAGATATTTGAAGGGAATTCAAGCAATAGCCATTGTTTTATGCTGAGTCTTTAATGCAAACACAATGCAGGGATTGGGGAAATCTATGTATTCAAAACCAATCATATATTTGTACTGTAAAATATATCAAATTTTCTCTATCAAACAAAATCACAGAAGGTCTATGAGCAAGTTCCCAGGCCCTTGCAAAACAATGCTTTTTCCAAGTGACTCCTTCACTCTGTGAGAAATTGGGTAACTGGGAAATTTAGGATTTGAAAAATTCACAAAATTCTTCTACACCTTTGACCACTTTAATCACAAACAATGAAAAATGAGTAGTTCTCAATATGTATTTATCTTTAAGAATAGTTGTATTTCAAGAATGATAATAAAGCTAAGACTCATTTATCATGAAGAAATGAAAGTTTCTTCCCCCCTTATACATGACTGTAAAGGATATTTCATTTTAAAGTTTGTCATTGTAAGTTGAAAGAATCTGTGTCTTATATTACTCATCTATTCAAAGAGATGAGAAGTCTGAGAGTATCTACATATTAGGGATGAACTGACGTTATCTATCAAGATAGCCACCCACAAACTTAGAAACTGGGATAGCTTAGTGACCAACACCTACAAAAGAAATAAAGGCGTAAAGGCTGTTGAGCTAAAATTTTTCCAGTTCTAAATTAAGCTGCATTTCTTTTTTTAAGAATGAGAAAATAAAACTAAAAGTTTTGTGTGTATCTATGTGCACATGTGTATGTTGACAGGTAGAGACATGAGAGTTTTGGAAAACTATGAAAAACTCTTCAATAGGGATTTCCAGAGCAAAATTCCAATGACAGAAGGGACATTCAGAAGTTTGAAAGATGGTTTGGGAAAGGTCCTGGTGTTTTCTCCCAAACAAATGGTCTGGTGGCTATGTGATCCCAATGGAAAACAAATCACTCACTTTGCAATCCTCTCTGTGTCCCATGGAGCCTCTGAAATCTGATATATTGCTCACATATATTGGAATACAAGTCTTGAGTTGGCCTGGTCTTCCATGCTTGACTTTTCTTCCTTTGCAGTTGTATTAGTCAATTCTGGCTGATATACCAAAATATCATGTAAGGAGTAATCGAAGCATCTGACCTTACTTTTGTCACAGTTCTTTAGGCTAAATGTCCATGGTAAATATGCTGGGAAATTTGGTTTCCACTGAGTACTCTCTTCCTTGCTAGCAGATAACTACCTTCTTGTAATGTCATGTGATCTTTCCTCTGTATACGCTCCATGTTCTACTAACTTCTCCATGTAATGAAAATAATAATACTGGATAAGAGTTCTAGCCTTCTGATCTCAAGTAGAGATAATGATTTATTTAAAGATCCGGTCCCCAAATATTGCCACAATATTAGTTGAGCTTCAACGTATGTACTTAGTTGGTGATCCATCTATATCTCCTCCTTCATTGTAGAATATTCTTTAACATTCTCTTGAGTTTCCATTCTATATTTTATTTCCCCCAAGTAGTTAATAATTGTTTATAATTAAATGATTAAATTTAGTGTATCTTTCCTACCTCTGTAAGTTTGCCTAATGCAAAAAGATTGGTAATATCACAGCAGACTCCATTTTCTCTATGACACCAAATAATACATATAGCTGAGAGCTTGCTTTACTGTAATTTGAACATTGTATAAGTTACTCTTGTTGCTTAGATTTAACATAAATGCTAGGTCTTATTTCATATTTGGTATGTATCTATAAACTTTTTCTGAGTTTGATTCATTCACATACTTCCCAAAGATGTTACTTTCATCATCTCTTCAGATATTCCTTCCCTTGATTCCACTTTTATTTGAAGGATGACTTGTGTAATTTTATGATTTTTGTCTTTCCAACCCTGCTAAAATTATACAAATAATCTGAATCATCACGTGTCTCTCTCAGACACCTGATTTTATTCTAGAATTGCTACATAACTGAAGAAAACAAGTCTTCTTGTGTAAGCAGTCATAAACTGTTCACAGTTGCTCAGTGAGGCATACATGGGTCTCATGAGAACCTCCCAGTGTATGATGAAATGGTCAAAGGCCCTGTATTGTGAAGATCTTACTCGGGTGACCATAGGTCTAAGTACTAGAGTGTAATGGCAATGGAATATGCAAAAGACACTCTGTCACAGGATTCTTCTTCAACATCTGGATCTTTCTTTATTTTCACTTCTTCAATATTTTTCTGAACTTTTGGAAGATGATATAATGACCCCTTTAGGGGCACATCTGTTTGAGGCTGAGAACTGCATTGATCTACGGGTATAAAAATAAGCATTAGAAGACAGTCTTGGATCTAGAGAGATGGTTCAGCATTTAAGGGCATTTAATGCCCTTACAGTTGTCCAAAGTTGTGCTCCAAACACCCAGATCATGAGGGTCACAGCAGCCTGTAGCTTAAACTCCAAGAGATCTGATGCTTTCTTCTGGAATCTTTGGGTATTCCCACAAAAGTGTGTAAACATGGAAACACAAACATACACATATAAATACATTAAAATAGATCTTAAAAACAAATAAGGAAGTATGATATCATGTTAATTTATCAAAATAATAGAAGTAGAATAGAAACAGTTTTAGGTTCTTAACCAGGTTTAAATACAAGGCATGAGTTCCTTCCTATGAAGTAAGACTCAAATCCAATCAGAAAGTAGTTGGTTGCTAACAGTGTAATCATGCCACACTATCACACTAGAGGGCAAAGAACTTTATATAGCAAGTGGGATTCACATCATGGCGGAACTGTTAATGGTTCATTTGCAGAGTATCATCTACTTCTATGAAAGCAGCCAGCAAGGAAGAATTTTCCAGCTAATATTCCACTTTACTTCTCAATGTCCTACCACCTAAATTTGTTATGTCTTCAGATCAGAAGACTGTGAGATTCTATTTCACCATAGTCAGTATGGCTAATAATGAAGAAATGGGCAAATCCTGGGATGATGTGGGGGAAAGAGAAACATTTAATCATTGTCAGTTGTTGGTGGGGAACAAACTAGTTTATCTACTATGAAGCTAAATGTAGAATTTTCTCAGAAAGCTAAACAGGGATCCAGCTATGTGACCACTAAACACCTACCCATAAGTTATATCTTACTAGAGAGACACTCATACATCTATGGTTATGTTGTTCTTTGCACAGCAGCCAGAAAATCCCAAAGTGCTAACTTTCTATCAACTACATAAGTGAACAATAAATTAATGGTACATGTATATACTAAAATTTTATTCAGTGACAAGGAAAATTTAAATTTTATGGTAAATGTATACAACTGGAAAAAGTATTGAATGGAGTTATCCAGCCCCAAACAAATATCCATTAAATGACCTCTCTTGTATGCATATAGATTTATTAATTTTATTTTCCATGTGAGTATTTTGTCTGTATCTTTGTCTGTGCTTTGAGCTCAAACACATCAGTAGGCATTGAATCCCCTGTAACTGGAGTTACAGGTGGTTGTGTGCTATTATTAAACTAAGGGCCTATATAAGAGCAACAAATACTCTTAACCACTGAGCTGTCTCTACAGTTCATAACTTTGAAGTCTTACACTAGTCTATCTATTTAAACTGAAATGCTTGCAAAGTCAGGAAACTAGAAGAGATTACTGAGCGGAAACTTAAGGGACAGAGAAAGAAGAACACATATGATATGAAAATGGAGAGAGGAATTCTCCAAAATACCACTGAGTTTATTTTGTGTTGCCCTTATACTGCTGGACATGGGACTAGCCTATTATTTGCATACATAAAAGTCTCTGTTAGGGAATACTATTTTTTTATTTACAGGTAGGTATCAATTGTTGATATCTTTTGATTTAGAGATGTGAGCTTGTGTTGACCTCCACTTTCAACATCAATACCCAATCAGGCTCAGACACACTGAAACAGTGTCTGTGGATCCCTAACCAATTTCAAGTATGATATATCCTCTGCACATGCCTTTGAATTGATGTGTTCAAACACTGAAAATGTCTAGGTTTTCTTTGTCATGATAACATCTTTTTAAAATGTTGATAAGCGCCTAAATAACTAATCAAGTGGACACTTCTTTTTTACATAGCAACATACAAAGTGCTTGTTGTAGATGGCCAATCTGTGTGACTAAAGAATAAAATAACTATAAAGAAATTATTGTATTTTCCTAGGCATATCTCAGAAGGAAGACTATGAATCTGAAAATGTTAAAAATAAAGGGAAATATCGTGGTTAAATAAGGATCAGGATAAACAAATAGGCTGAATAGATGTTTATTCAGGGAGAAATAACTTACAACCTAGATAGATGAACACCAGGAAATTCCACCCGATGCTCTCCTGTCCAAGTCATGCCAGCAAGAGAGCTTTTCCCGGCTCTCTCTCCGACTTCTTTCCACCAGTCACTTCCGCCCATGGCTCCACCCCCCAATTGGCGTGGTCAGTGCCACAGAAGGACTATCTCACTACAATTCCCCTTTAAGTCTAAAGAAAAGATTTAGGCTTAATACAAAACTATATACAAAACAGTGAATAACAAGTGTGCTCTAAGAAAAGGAAAATCAAGAACAAAATGACCTACATATCTAGTCCTAGGGTGAAGGCATAATGGAGTTTACAATAGAGTTGTCCTAAGCTGGAAAATAACAATACTAGAGTAGACAGGAAGTGCGGATGGAAAACTTCCAAAAGGTACAGCAAGGACAGAAACAGCAAGCCACCTGGACAGTCACCCTAGTTCTCACAGCAACGTTGGTACACCCATTTTTGGGTAAGGCCAAGAGAACTTGACAGACCACAACAACAGCAGGGAGGTAGATAGAATGGCTGTCTTACCCTGACTTGGCAAGGTCAAGCACTCTTCTATATTTGTTTCCTGCAAGCACATAGGACTGCATGTCCAAATCAGTGGTCAAGGTGGGGGCAATTCTTTGCCCAACAGGCCATTAGCTGAGGCGAGAAAGAACTCCAGCAGGAGCAACAACAGTGTCCAACATATTTTCAGGAAAGTGCATGGTGCTGTCAGGAGCAACAGTGTTTCATGTCAATGGAGTACTAATACTAAAACATTTAAAATGCCATGTTCTGCATGTCTATGAAGTGATTGAAGATTAAGCATCTATATCTGACTAATCTCATAGGTACAGGAAACATGAGTGAAGATAATCTGTAATACTCAGGAACTTAGCTAAAAAACTGATTAAAACTTCCCTGAGTAAAGTAGGAACAAATACTTAAACAATAACTATATACATATACATACATATAAATCCCTAAAATAGAGGTAGAGTAGAAATATCAAGAGGTAGAACTATAAAGGGCAGCATGATAAATATCCCAAATTGTATCAATATACAAATGTGTTGAATACAAGAAAAGTATACATACATAGAATATGGTAAAATAATGTGCATAAAACATCATAAGTGGAAAGATTTCACACAATATAACAAAATATAAACTTAATTTTATATAGCTTACCACATATAAGAATACATAACAATGTAAGCTGTAAAATACTATCTCATTCTTATTCAAATTCACAAGAAAATAGGCTAATCTACCTATATCCCATCTAAACCATACCTTTCCCAACCATTCCCTATTCCTGTCTAAAAGATAAACCCAAGTGTAAGCATCACCTTCCATACCCAACCCTAAATAACTAAAACCAACCCAAAGACAATGACTATTATCCCAAAATTCCAAGGGTAGGGAAAGGGGGCGTCGTTATCTTAAGGTTACTTTCTGCTGAAATGGGATGATGATCATTAAGGTAAGGCTGGTATTGCCTGCAATATTTTCCCATCCTTTGTCCCCTTATGGAAAAGTTTCTGTTTTTCAGATAGTGGCATTGACTTGAATCCATGGAAAACTTTCCTTTTGAAGTCAAACAAGGCAGTCTCTTTCCCCTTAAGTAGTATGTGGAGATTTATCTAACCCTTTAAAACTCAACTTTCTCATCCATCAAGTGAAGCTGATAATAATACCAATGAGACAATTCACGTAAGGGTAGCATGGAGCTGTACACAATAATTACTAGTTACTTCTCCAATTAGGGTTGTTGGGTAGATGTACAACTAACCAGTTCCGGGAAATGCTCTCCAGATCAAAGCCCCACCCTGATTTCCTGGCAGAGCATCATCTGACACTATAGGTGCAGTATGATCTCAAAAGAACAATCAACAATTTCTCCCACTCAACAGATTTTATGTCACCCTGCCTCTGCATCTGCTGGGAAGATGAGGGAGTCTCACTCTTGCTTCAGGACAGGGCTTAAATATCTAATCCTCTGACTTACTTTTCCTGATCTACTCTTTTCTTCCCAAGTAAAGTTGTATGTTTTCTTCCCTTTGTACTGATGACATATGCACATCTCAAATTTCAGTCCATTCTTATCTTATGTTTTGTATTTTTCTATCAGATCTCTGTAATTTCATTTCAACTGTTTTCATGTATCTACATGTAGACACTCTACTTTATTATGCACCCATATTTATTGTATCTACATGCATGAGTATTCAGTACTTCATAAATATTTGAGTAGGAAAATAACCAAATGATTGGATCAAGAAAAGGATGATTGGCAGCTTAGGAAAAATGAGATTTTAACTGTGAGCAAAGAATTTTAAAAAGTTATATTTAGTCTAGTTGATAATCAGATAAATAAAACTAAGAGTTTAAATAACTCTTTTGTTTTTGAAGAAGGCTCTTTCTGAGAATCTAAGGGAAGCATTGAACTCAGCAGCCCTCTGTCTTTCTTTTGAGCTCCAAGATTTCTGATCTGTAACAACAGGCCGAGACTAAATTAAACAAATTATTGATAAATATCATTTAAATCAAAATTAATCTTTTAGAACATCAATGGCTTGAATTGATGAACTTTATGAACTTTAGGTACTGATCTGGTTTTTAATTTAACTTCCACATTGAGCTCAAGCATTAAAGAAGAATGCTTTAACATGTGTTGTACATATGCTCTATATAAGCATAGCAATATAACCTGTTACTATGATACAGTAACAATAGTACCAGTTATTAGAATTGCAATCGACCAAATATCTCCCTTCAATAACTGAATGCCTAAGTATCTGTTTTATCAATGAGATTTTTCTTCTATTACCACTGTCTAGTTAAGTTGTAATGATTTGTTACTATGCAGAATCCATGTCATCTATGATAGATTAAGATATTTTATGTGTGAATGATTTTAATGAAATAATTAAAAGTGCTGTTGGCTGTGCTCTTCTGCATATCTTAGAGTAAAATTCTTCTTGTGAAACTTTCTCATAAATCTCAGTCCTTCAAGTAAAATGTACTGGAATGTCAAAACTGATGCCCTATTAATTAAATGAATAAAACAAGACACAATTTGAATTTAGCTTAATAAGCAAACCAAAGTGAAGGCAGCTGTGTCCCATTAGCCTCTGATTTTCTGCAAAATGGAGGGGGAATAGAATGCAAGGAAGACTGCCTAAAATTGAGAAGCTAAGCAGTTATGTTGCCATGGCTACCAGAAGTCTTTTTGATGTGTTCCTAAGTTGGTAAAGAAATAGAGTGTTTGGAATAGTTACACCAAACAATCTTATTCATTGAAATACTGCTGACATTTGACCACCAGCCTTCAATTTCTTCACAGAGTTAAAACATTGATGTGAAAGGGAAAAGAAAAATTTCAAATTAGCTTATGAACATAAGATCATTCTATTATATAAATTTTGTTGGGGTGGGGGATTCATCAATTTAACAAAAACTAGGAAGGTGGCAACATTCACAACCATTCCATTGCTACCTCTGCAAATCTGGGTGGGTACACCTGAATCCAAGCAGACCCATTTCAAAGGCTATGTAATTATGGCAATTCCATAATGTCACACGGGGTAGGAAATTTGTTTTAAAAGATTTCTTTCCTTAAAATAAAGCCTTTGCAGATATTCATGACTGAATGAAAAAAAAAACTGTTCATAGAACATTGTTCAAGTCACCAAAGCTATACTAAACAGGAATTAAACAAATTACAGAGACAATATATAATATACAGTTATTTACACACTATGAAAATAACTGTGAGGATTACATGTATACTTAACAGGAATTCTGAGGTTCCATAACATGTACAGAAGATTTACTGCCAATAACTTTTTGGGACATTCTATTGTGAGCATAAGGCAGTCATAATTATTCCAAGAACACTTGGGATCATCTTATGTTGTCTTAGAACACACACCAGTAAAACCTCCGGATTACTGATGGTGGATGTCCTTCTGTATGCTGTGAATATATATTCCTCTTATTGATTGATGAATAAAGCTGTTTCAGCCAGTGGACAGAAGACAGCATTTAGCCAGGCAGAATATCCAAACAGGGATAAAGTAGTAGGCATAGTCAGGGAGATGCCATATAGCTGCCAAGGAAGCAAGAAACCGAGGCATCACCAGTAAGCCAAGACCATGTGGAGATACACAGATTAATAGAAATGGTTAATAATGACAAGAGAGATAGCCAATAAAAAGCCTGAGTAATAATCCAAAAATTTATAATTAATATAATCTTTTATGTGTTTATTTGGGACAAAACAGCTTCAGGACTGGGAAGGACAGAAACTTCTCTCTACAGATTGCCATTTGTTTTTATGAAGTATGTATCTTTTCTTTTAAAATAGAATGATAAACATCAATGTGTTTGCATGAGGTGAAGATGCAACACCTGGGGTGAAGCATTCAATCCCATGATTCTGAGTTCTTTTTCCTTCCATGGTGGTCTCCTTTGTGATTTTTTTCTCTATTTTAAATCACCCATATTTTGGCACCATGATGAGCTTTTTATTAGCCCCAAAGTAAAAGAAACTTGAATGATACTTTTCACTTAAGTTAAGACTTAAGAAATAATTTCCACTCTCCTATGGACCTCCCAACTGAAAGACAGGCCCCTGGATTCTCTCACTGACAACTCTTATTTTACTAACATTATTGCAATGAAGTCAACTTCTTACAAGTAGTTTTACAGCCCGTTTTTCAGTAGGTCTGGATGTTACTCAGATTTGGTTTTCTGTTGAAATGCTTATCCTATTGCTTTTCATTTCTGAGAAGAAAGAGGAAATCCCATTTCCTGAAATGAAGTAATGAACTCCAATTGAATCTGGTGTTAGAAACATCAGAAAATCAGTTTAGTTTCTAAAACAATGACAGCTCATGTGTTCATATGTCTAATGCCATGAGATACTTGAGAAAGTATTTTGGTTAAAATACACACCCAGACCTAAAGATTGACTGTCACTAAATCACCATTTCAATTTCGAAATATGAAAGCTTATTTGGCTCCTATTGATCTTCTGACTATTTTCCCATAATTTGAAAGATAAGTCTTGTCAGATTTGAGGAAATACCATTGTTTTAAAGAGACAGAAATCCTTTTGAAAAGCAGGTATCAAAGGACACTTGGCAAGCCCAGTCCTGGCTGACAAAACTGATAGTGTTTTTTTTAAACTCACTAGCATCAGAATAAGAAGAATATTGGCTATGGATGATACCAAGGGACAAACAGGTTCCCAAAGGTCCCCTTGCGGTTTGATGATTTGAGAAACAAACCTTTCATTTTCTTTTTCTTTTTCTTATCTTTTTTTTTTTTTTTTTTTTTTTCAGATGAGGTTTCTCTGTGTAAGAATCCTGGCTTTCCTAGAATTCAGTTTTATAGATGAGGCTGGTTTCAGAATCATAGATATCCTCCTGCCCCTGCCTCCTGATTGATTGTATTAAAGGTGTGCACCACAACCATCCAGGAATGGTTCATTGTTTTTATGCCAAGATCTAATGTAGATTATGTACATGAGGCTTACTATCAGGGAAAACATGCTAATATCTGTACTTCTGAAATACAAGGAGTTTCAATGTGAAGTGTATTTACCCTTTAAAGTAATTATTCTTGCTTCAATTTACTCATTTTATATATTTAAAATCTATAATAAATCACTTTCAATTACCCCAAGTCTTAAGACTCAAAGGATGACATCAGTACACAAATGCATAGCTGTTTTATGCAAGATAAGAAAGGTCATTATAGAAGGTAGGGGACTTTAGAAGTATATATTGGTGGTTACAGAAAATGTTCCATAACTTTATTCCATTTTAACATTTTTAAAATTTCATTTTTATTTGTGTGAGTGTAGGTGTACATATGTATGTGAAGCTGCTCACTGATGCCAGAAGAAGGGATGCAGTTTCTAAAACTGGGGTCACATGTCATTGTGAGCTACCTGATGTGGTTCCTGGTACTTGAGTTCTTTAGCAGAGTACTCAGTGTTCTAACCATTAAGGCAATCATCATGGTTTCTCTGACTGTTTCACTTAATTTTGTAGGTTCATGTCATTGCAGAACAGAGATGTAATCATTTCTCCTACTTGTATAACATATTCTCTTCAATATAAGCTTTATACTTAAAAACTTTCTGATTGTTTCTCCTTCAATATTATTTGTCCCTATCATTTATATTAATTTGATTTCCTTTTCCTAATAGTGTTATAACATATTTTTATTTGATAGTATTATATAATTTTTAAATACTCAGTTATTAATTTCCCTTCTATAATAAAAGCATGTTGAGGATAAAGTGACAATAATTAATTTATAATATCCATTTGACTGTTAATAGTAATGTGTCACATTGTAAATTTGTAGCAAGTTTTTCCAGTTTTATTTTTACTTAATGAAATCTTAAAAAACTTATGCACATTATATGGAGAATTTTTGCTATGAAATTCCATGCTACAATAAAAATTTCTTGTTTTTTATTGCTTTTATGACTATAATATACACTCCCATATATACACACACACATATATATATGTACATATATATGTATGTTCATATACATACACATACACACACACATATATATATACATAAATATATGTACATAAATATACATGTAAATCTGTCAAGTCATGGGAAGTAGGGACTAGGACTTCTCTCCTGTCTCTAGGTTAAGGCATTATCCCTCCATGAGGGATACGTCCGCAAGGTCCTTTTGTGCACCAGGAATACATCCTGGTTCCACTGTCTGAGGTCCTTTAGACTGTTCAGTCCTTCTAGCTGAGACCCATGTTCAGGGGGGCCTGAGTCAGTCCCATGTTGGATTCCCAGCTATCAGTCTGGGGCCCTGTTAGCTCTTCCTTGTTCAGTTCAGTTGTTTCTATGTGTTTCTGCAACCTGGTCTTGTCTTCTCCATCTGCATCTGGGTTCTAGTTCGACTCAGTGTTTAGTTACAGGTGTTTGCTTCTTTTTCCAACAGGTACTAGATGAGGGCTCCATTATAATGGATAAGTTAGTTGTTGATCTCACTATCCAGGAAGAGCATTTATTGTAGCCTTTCCACGGTTTCTCAAATTGTTAGTTGGCGGCAGTTGTGGTCTTCTGCAACTTTCTGTCTGCAACATATTCTTTGATGAAGAGTAGGAGCCACTCCTACATGTGGGTCTCAGATTCATATTTATAGTGAAGTTCTTAGGAATTACAATGAGCTATGGAAATTTGAAGTTATGGTATTCTAGGAATTACAATGAACATCTGCCCAAACAGTTTTATATAAATATTAATTTAATTCTATGACAATATGGAACCAAGTGTCTTCCATGTTTAAAAACACTGGCTGCTCTTGCAGAGGACCCAAGTTAAGCTCCCACCATCCACATGATAGCTCACAGTACCAAAGCATTGACACCCTATTTGGTCTTCCTCACAAATCATTCATGTACCTGATGCACATCTGGGCAGAATGCCAATATACATTACAAATAAGCAAGTCTTTTAAAAGTTAAATACAAGCTCTGATAAGTTAATTGTATTTTCAACTTCAAAAAATTGTCCTTTTTTATTATATATATCACCTCTATTAAAAATGAGCTCACTAATGTAATTTGTATTTTAATGCAATTATACTTTTAAGACACTTAAGAAGATATAAAAATATATTCATATTGTCCTCAAAACTGTCCTTGCTGTTGGCTTTCTTTGCATTAAAACAGTCCATGCCATTTGCTTCCACACAAGAACACTTTCTTTTCTTTCTACTGGGAACATTGGATAAAGACAGCACAGCGTAACTCAGTCCTTATCTCTGACTCTTATTATTTTGCCTTCTACAGTGTAAGTCTAATAAGGTGGAATTGTCAGTCTAATATATTTTCTTTCAAAACTTTGTAATGCCTAGAGTTTTTAGTTTTCTTGTCTTGTTTTTGTTCTCTGAAATGGCATGTTTTAATTATATTTTTTCATTAAGTGGTTCACTTAAATACAATACCTTGGTTTTCCTTTCACAGTTTTAGAGATTTTTCTAATTAGTTTTACTTTGATTGGAATTGTTTATATTATGAACACCATTATTAAATTAATATATAAAAGATTATGAATATTGCAAATTGTTTTATTTATTTTAAATATGTAATAGTTAAATAAGTATTATAAAATACATTCATTTATCTAAAAAATACACTTATAGTTGCCACCTTGCTATTTGATAAAAGGAAATACTGGGCCCATCTGAACAGCTGAATTTAATGTGTACTTCTCAATGCTCAAATATGAATTTAATAATTTCCAATTATTGAACACAATGTTCAATTGGCTTAAAGTTTATTTGTTTAATTTCACACAAGTGAAATTCTTTCATTTAAGTCATACTTTCCAATTTTTCATATCAGAAATACAAGCAATATACATTCACTTGGAAATTTATATTCAGGAAAAAAATCTAATAATTTGAAAAAACTTAAAAAGTATTCACAAAATATTATTCTATACCCAACATTTTTCTCAACTTTGATACTAAGGTTAACATTTGGGGATAAGGCCATTGTTATAAATCTCTGCCGTGTTTACCTGACGCCTGATGGGAAATGCTTAATTAATAAAATTTCTGTAGATTTGTAGTTTGAGAAAAACAAAAAACACCAAGTATATAATAACACAAAATGAAAACAAAAAGAGACAGTGTGATACATGAGCTTTTTCTCCATCAGATTTCAGTTTCCATTCTAAACTTAAAAAAAAAAAAAAAAAAAAAAAGACTAGAACTGCTAAGCTTAGCTTGGTACATGATTACAAATACTAATTATACTTTTGAGTCTGTCTCCTAGCTAAGGACTATTGTATGACTAATTCTGAGCAAACAGAACACAGTGGATGCAAAGAGTCTAACCTTGTAGTCATCTTAAATCTGCTTTTTCTAGGATTCTGTTTGTCCTTCTGGGTAACAGGGTTGACATCCAAATACACAGATATCCTGGGATTATCCCTTAGAGCAGAACAATGTGTCTAAGAAAGACTTCTCTTCCATACTTAAATGCCTAAACTTGTAAAACAGGTATCTGTCTCAAAAGCCTTGATTATGGAAATCACAAGTGTGAAACATCAGTCTGCCAATGCAATCCAGACAATCCTGACAGAAATCCATTCTATTTTAAATTGATAGGCTTTTACACCTTTTAGTCTAATCCTCTACATAAAGCAATTAATGGTAGACCTGTTCAGCTTAATATGCATTTTCCCACCCATTCCTGATTGTTAAGTTGTTCATAGACAATATATAGATCCTTTAAATACAGTTTTAAAGCTACTCTTTTATATAATAACATTTTGTATTTTACCTTACATAGCTTTACTTATGTGATTTCATTTATCCACATGCAAACAGCTATGAAGTGAATTTTGAAACCTAAACAATAGTGACTGATGGAGAGTAATAGCTGCAAAAAAGAAATTAGTGTACCAGAAATTCTATGATAAAGATTACATAATCATAAATTTAAACAAGTCACAGGGTGTGTGCATTTCATGTTCATTGGGTGTGTATAGAAGTTCTTGCCTGAGTGATAAACTGCTGCCTGACATCTCTTCTCAAATAACTATTTTCAATTTAGTAAAAGTTATATTCAGTTTTTCCAGATCATGGGGAATTATTCAGAATCATGTCTAACGTCTCATAGAAATCACTTCCACTAGCTCATTTATCCAAGTTCTAGTAATGGTCAAACTTAGGTTACAATTCAGGAAAAGAAATTGATGGAGTAATTGTTTTTCATTTCTGTACAAAAAGAAAAGGGTCATATCGGTGATCAGAACAGTTAAGAGGTCCCAAAACAGTTGAAGGTGTACACTGATAAAAAAATAAAAATATGAAAAATTAAATAAAATGCCTCACATGCCCTGAAGAGAATTCTGTTTCTCCAAAAGTATTACTCCAGAAAGCATCTTACTCTGTTTTTTTCTCTTGAACTCATTTACAGTATTTATTATAATATTAATAACTACTTGAGCATAGACTCTGCTACCATTCATATTGTCACCCTGGCTACAATCTAGTCCAGCATTTTGTACACATGATCTTACAAAACAAAATATTTTAATTAAAAATATAAGCATATATTGATATATATCAGAACCCCAACTCAAATCCAAAATTACCAACTTCAAAATTTTTTTAACCATATGTAATGTAACCATCCTATGTAATCTAATGTATGCTTTCTGCCCAAGCTTGCCTCATAGATCATACATGTCAGTATTGCTAATTCATTTAAGTTTACAATATAAAACAAGATCTCAACAGACACAGTAGAAATCTAATGCCTATGTGTTCTGTGGCAAAGCCTCTCATGACAGCTTTGTTTAAGCAATGAATCACCTACCAATTCTATTAG
The DNA here is from genome assembly GCF_943737965.1 of Phodopus roborovskii. Lineage (NCBI taxonomy): Eukaryota > Metazoa > Chordata > Mammalia > Rodentia > Cricetidae > Phodopus > Phodopus roborovskii. The sequence goes on along the minus strand of NW_026126485.1, from coordinate 14,486,123 downwards.
AGCTGGTCCAGTTACATTCAAAGAAAAAAAATCCCATCAGGTTTGACTGACATGGTGGCAATCTACACAATCTGCCTTACACAAAATCAAGACAGGGAATCAATAGGGCTTGGGGTAGGAATAGAACCTTTCAAGCTAAATGATCTGCAGAAAGATTATTACAATCTACCTGCTATGTGAAAGTGATTTGACATAGACATGGAAGCTAAATTACACTGCTCGTTATCTGAAAATTTTTTCAGGGATTTTATATAACTAATATAGCTTGATTCAAATGCATTGGCCTTTTAAATGGAGAAAGCACTGGATTATGAAAAGTTTGCACTGCTTCCAGGATAGTACATTCCAGATGGACAAAAGCCTTGTCCAGATGGTACAATATGTGTTTTATATATTTTGACATATGTGAAAAAATTTACTTGTTATCAAATTAAGTACAGAAAAATAATTTCCAAATGTCATTGTGAAACATTTACAGTTATAATTGAGGCACTTTTTTTTTTTTTTTTTTTTTTTTTTTTTAGAAAGAAGCAAAGAAAGGAGTAGAGAGGGAAAGATGGACAGAGAGCAGAAAAAAGGAAGAAATGAGAAGAGACTTGAGAGAGAAATCTGAGGCAAAATTTACATTTACATAGATAAAAGAATTAGTAATTGTAAAATTACCCTCTTAACCCATTAAGGGAAGTGACTAAATGTACGTTTTTTTTCCTTTCTCCCCGCCCCCTTTTTTGAAAAACAGCATTAGCAAACCTGCAAGCTCAAACTGATACAAGAGTGGTAGCAGAGTCATGAATATAGATTAGATATTCAAATTCCCAAGAGCACAGCAAGCTTTTGTTGTTGTTTCTTTTTAAATTAAGTATTCTGATTGCAAGCCCATGTTGAGTTATCTGGAATATGCCACCAGGTAATTGTCTCAAATATAGTGTGATTAAAGACATTTAACAGTCTTTTGAAGGCCCTGAAAGGTAATTGGCTTAAAATATTAAAATAGAGCAGGGTTGACAAAGTAGCCATTCTCATGGAGTTTAAGTTAAATTAATAAATATGTAAGACTAATTACTACGTTTTATGTTCCTTTAAAGATCAACTTTCTTCTCTCCAGTTATCCTTATTTTAACTACAAGTAATTTCATGATTTTGCAAATCTAAGTATGTAGGCATGGTGTAGAACTTCCTCAGTTTTACAAAACTGATATGCAGCTGCTGTTTGATCATTTATTATTGTTTCTATATCTAAAACATTCACTATAAACACAGCATAGAAAGTTGTTACATCATGACTTTTCTTTCAGAATGAACAATGTTTTCATGAGTCCTTACATGCAAGAAGATATTTTTTGTCAATCTTAGATAAATAAATATTTATGCTTCCCAAAGAGCAGAGATGAAAATTCTTACTATTTGAAGCAGCTTGCAAGTACTCAACACCATTAGAGTTGTAGAAGTCTTCCTTTTTAAGGTGTGCTCAGAAATGTCTAATGATTTTAATTTGTGTTGACTGGTGACATTTGATGTGGAGTATCTTTATATGCATAATTGCTGTGTGTATATGTAAAACAGTCTTAATATAGTGGTTTGTTGTAAGTTGCTCAAATATGGTCAAACATTTTAGAAGCCTGTATTGCAAATACTGAAATTTCTAGTTTTAAATTGTTTAAAATACAAAAACAAAACAAAACAAACAAACAAACAAACAAAACCCCTTAATTTTATACCTGAGGAACTTTAAGGCAGAGTGTATATATATTCAAATGTTCAGTGACATCATAAGAAAACAAGTTTCTTTTGTTCTTTTTTTCTCAAAGTTCAATGTTTCAATCTTGTCTTTTTCTAACCACCTCTAGAAAGCTTCTGTGGCAATCCTAGCATAAGGGAGTGGCTTTTTATATACCATTGGCCAAAGAACCTCTATTAGGGAAGGTCATCTTTTTCAACACTTGTACAGCATTTGATGAGACATAAATGGAGCAGTGAGAGCAAGGATACCCCCCATCTTGCCAACCTGACATGCTGAATCAACTCAGCCATTAATAGGGTGATATACGATCTAGTCAATCACTCTCATATTCAAATGTTTTCCTATATATGGTGCTGACAATGGAACCCAGAAATGTATGCATGTACTCTGTCACTAGCCTGAATTTGACCACTAACCCTCTCTTGACTAAAAAAATCTCTTGTAAAGTCCTAAGTCATAGATGAATATACATCACTCTGCCACTAGCCTGAATTTGATCACTAACCCTCTCTTGACTTAAAAATCTCTGGTGAAGTCCTAGGTCATAGATGTATATACATCAATATATATAAAAGAAAGAAAAAAAAAACTAACAAAATTTTCTCTCTTCTTTTCCTTTCCCTTTATCTACCTGCATTCTTCTCTCCCTCCACTTTCATCCTCTCCCCTCTCTTCCTCCTCTGTCCTCCACTTCCTCCTCCTCTACTTCTAAAGTCTTTTAATTGATGAGGACATTCTCCCCAAAGCTGCTCAAGTATCACAAATGGCTTCTTGTCAGACTAAGACATATTCTATTACTAGCCTCCTAAAGAGAGAATATTATCACCAGTCCAGGATCATCAGTGAAGTAGATGACTATAGGAAACCTATTTTGAAGAAGGAAAGAGTTGGGAATGAATGCTAAGGAGGAAATCCATGTAGCACAAAGAGTCCCTGTATCATCAAATAAACATGTAACTTCTGAAGTGCAGCAACCAAATTTCTAAAAATAAAAAATATGCTGGTGGCTTTCATTATGTAAGTAGTTATTTTTCATGACTCTGGTTAAAACTCACTAAAACTGGAAAATTATCCAGAGTGTAACAGGTCTCCAGATGTTAGCATCACTGACACCATGTTGGAGGCAACATTTATGGGCCCTAACACCAGCCAAAACAGAAACAATGTCATCAAAGACATACTCCATAATTCCTGGATCCAGGAAATTTCCTAAATGTATTACCTTGTTTTGTGGCTTCCATAGCTCAGCTTCTGCATAAACTGTTGTTGCTGACTGAAGCTGTGAGCCAGATTTGGTTTTGTGCATAAGTATAAAGAACTGTGAGGCTCTTGGCTATATGGTTTCTACAATGTCCCCATGCAGTGTCCCGCCAAAAATAAAAACTTTCTTTTGGTTTTAAGAGTGACTATATTTTGGTATCTGGGAATATTGAATGATTAAGATACAATAATAAAATGTTCTCAAATTAAACCGAGTAAAAGCCCTATTGTTTATATTTCTCATCAATTAACTTTTTTTTTCCTTTCAAATAATTAGGGTACATCTTTCCTATCTCCACTCTAGTGCATTGTGCTTGGCTTCTCACATGAAGAAAAGAAATCTGATATCTTACAGTCTAGACATGTGTTACAATCAACTTCTAGTTTGTTCACTGTCACTTATTGTGTAAATTGTTCATTACCAGAAATATTAAATGTGTTATGATTTATGATCTTGGGAATGATTTGACAAATGTGATTTACTAAAGCAAAATTACATGTGAATAAAAATATTTGTTAGATGTGTGGTACCATAAGAGTTTAATTAAGAACAAATCTGATATTTTTCCTTATAGAACACAAAATCAGAAGTTCACATATAATGGTTCTGCTGACAATTGAAGAAAATTCAGCACAGAGCCATCTCATAATCAATCTATTAAAAAAGGAGGGGTACTTATATCATTTGAAGGTGGTTGTGAAAAATCTCTCCATATCTGTGATATTTTACCTAAATCCTATCTCAGCTTGAAAGATTAACATGAATTTCATTTGATTTCTTGAATCTGACTAGATTACACCTTCTACATAACCCCACTTCCATGTGTCCTCTCTCATAAATGACAACAACATGAATGGCACTATCATTTTTACATCAAAATTTCTATTTTGAAAATGAAATTACTGTCTCATAAAGGTAGTTCAACTATATAAAACAGAGATATACTCCCACAGAATTTTTCCATTTCAGAGTTTAAAATGGTTCAAAGGCGATCCATGTATTTCTGCAACCTGTTCTTTAGTGGCTATTGAGAGCTATAGTGTGGACATGAATATCCCACAAAAGTTAAGGCCTTGGTTGCTGTAAGAATAAGGTTTTTCTGCCTGCCACTGGTCTTGTCCCACCACCGTGCCTGCCCCAATTAAAACACAGAGACGCTGTATTTGATATAATGCTGTTGGCCAGGTACTAGTTTCTTATCAGCTAGCTCTGTCTTAAGTATTAACCCATTTCTGTTAATCTAATATTTTCATGTGCTTTTGTCTTACCAGGAAATTGGGCCTGTGTCTGGTCTCCCCAGCCTCTCCATGTTGACTCCTCCTTACTACTTCCTCTTTCCTCATTGTATCCTACTCCCTCCTATCTTCCTTTCCTATTTGCCAACAGTACTTCATTCATTAACCAGTATGAGAAACATATATACAGAATGACATCTCCCATCAGGTTCCCAATGCACTGGTGCTCATAGGTGGGGCTTAAGAAATGTATTGTTTCATTAAGGTCCTAACATTGTTCATGAAGTGATCCATTGAATGAGTTCATAAATCTCAAGGGCTTTTTGGAGGTGTTGGAAACATAGAATGTGGATGCTAAATGAATGAAATATTGAATCTTGAAGGGACTTTATCTTGTCCCCATGTCTTTCCTTCACCATACATTCTGGAATTCACAAGTTCTTACCCATTTCATGCTGACTGTCATGATGATATTTGCTTCACCATCAGTTCCAAAATAATGCACCCAAGTGAACATGGAATGGAACCTTAAAAAATTTTCATTCATTCTTCTTATATTTTCTTGCCACAATGTAATAAGGCTAACAGAGTGATGGATGTGCTTTGAGACTTCCATTCATAACCAAAAATAATTAAGAAACTTTAAATTATGTTTGTACATTTTAGGAATAGTTCATGGAGATATGTATTTATGCACCATTTTATTTATCCATTGAATTAGAAATATTGGATCAATGCCACTAAATAAAAAGAGAGGTTTTCATTGTATTAAAAAAGAGATATGAAATGAAGCATGTGCTCTGAAAATGCAGCATATAATCACCCTCATAAAGTCAATGTCCTGTCTGACTCACAGAGATTGAACTAGAAGTGTTTGTTTTATTGTTGTTGTTGTTTGTTAAAAACCACAATATCCATGAAATTTATTTTTCTTCTTTCTCTAGAAGTTTTTAACATTAAGAGAATTCCCCCCTCAAATGTTTCCTGACCTGCTATGGGATTGAAATAATATTTGTTTCATGGGATATCCATTGTTAACATCCATACTTTTCCAGTTTTATTCATTTATCAGCATGTTTCACAGTAGGAGCAATGTCAACCATTGTCCAAGACAGTCCTACCTGTATATATGCATAAAACCAAAAAGGCACATTGCATTAAAATGTTATAAGACAAAGCCAGTTTTTATTAGACATTTCAGAAGGTGTATTTCTCCATTCTTTTTGCATTCTTGGGGACAACATCATCCTTAATCTTATTTTATGATCATGAGTCATAGTATGCAATGCAATCATGGGTTCTTACAAATGATGTAAAAGAGGCCTGCAGGTGAAACTCCCTCCCCCTATCTCTTCCTTCATTCCCAGATATTGTCATGAAGAGGAGAGCAGCCTCTACTGCTGAATTTTCTACCATAGTGTAAGGGCAGAAATTAGTTTTCATCCTACCTGCCTCTGAACACAATGACTACCAAGGTTTTAAACAAGTTCAGCTTTGTCTGACTGCTTGTGTGACACGGAAGGACCCATAGCAAGCAGATATTAATATGATATAATAACCCTGAAAGGACTGAGATTAACACTCACAAGTGGTGTGATAAAGGAACCAAAATGAATATCAACTTGCTCAAAATTTAAGCAGGGTGAAAACTAGAATTTAAGCCATGTGCAGTACAAAGTGGTTGGATAAATGCTCCACACAATCAAAAATATTAAAAGTGAAATAAAGAGTACGGTGGATTTGAGATTCAGTCCTACACTCCTTGGAGAAGGCTACACATTGCAATGCTTACCTTTGGCATGTGGTGAGGTTTTTCTTTTCAGTTTGTTTATATGGGGGATCACGTTGATAGATTTTCGTATGTTAAACTATCACTGCATTCCAGGGATGAAGCCTACTTGGTCATGGTGGATGATTTCTCTGATGTATCTGGCCTAAAAAATAGCATTCTAGTTCTTCCCTGACTTGGAAGTATTCAACTGCTCTAGCATCTATATAACTTGCACGTGTGTGTTACGAGTTGTTTTCCTGCCTGTCTGGTCCCACCACCATGCCAACCCCAAATAACACACAGGTATGCTGTATATGATATAAAGTTGTAGGCCAGGTACTTTTTCTTATCAGCTAGCTCTGTCTTCTATATTAACCCATTTCTATTATTCTAAGTATTTCCATGTGGTCTCATCTTACCATAGAAAGGGCCAGGACCTCTGTTGTTTCAAGTCTCTCTACATGTTGACTCCTCCCAACTACTTCCATGAATCCTCTTTGTCTCCTAGTCCCACCTATCTTGCTTTCCTTGGCTAACGATGCTTTATTCATTACTCAATAAGAGAAACATATTTACAGAATGTGCAATAAGTTTGAATGCTGGGAAGTATGACCCAGAAGGTGTCATCTTGATAAGCAGTGAGTAGACTTTATCCACAGTGAAAATGGGCATTTTAGCCCTGAACTTTGGACTTATCCAATGAACCCTTGGGATTTGCCCTCCAACTGGTCACTAAAAGAGAGGTTATGCAGCCCCCCTATTTCTACATTGCCCTGAAGGTGTAGGTTTGAAAGAGCTCATTGGGCCTGTCATATGGCAGGGTCACACAGCACCAGGAGGATGTCAATGTCCTCACTGCCAAAATGTTTCTACATTTGACCCTTGGAAGTCTCACTAATTATTGTTGCTATAGATGACCTTGCAATGCCTATTCTAGCTGCCACTGTCACTCAGCAGGCATGGACCCATCTGTCTCTGGAGAAGATGTGGAGAAGTCTATACTCTCTGTGCTGTCACTTGTGCTTGTGGGAAGCACCCTTCAGAGCAGCCCATCCTATTGTTCCTTGGGAATTTATGATACCTTGTCCATCTAAAACATTGTATTTTAAAACTGGAAAAAATGTAAAAATAAAAACAGAAAGTGTACTCTTTGGGCTTTTTTGATGCAGGAATGCTCAGTTATCTGGTCATGATTGAAGAAGTAAAAAAATAATAATAATAATAATAAAGCAGTGTTTCTTGGGACTGTAAAATATTTACTGTTTTCCCTCTGGAGTCATTAGGCAGGACTCAGTCACAAAGGAATCATCTTTGGTATTATCATGTCATTTCAAACTGGTCTTGTGCAACCATTAATCCAATGAAACAACTGACTGGCACTGGTGAAGGAACACAAAGGATGTATTGGCTCAGAAAAGGACAATGATGAACTTGCAGGAGGGGGTATCACTTTCCTCACAGGCAGCTCTTCTATATGGTGCTTAAAGAGTTGTTTGGAAATTGCAATGATATTGTTAATTGTTCTGTAAACAATATTTTATATCTCACTCTGCTTTTCTTGTTTAGCAGAACCATTTCAGTGATTTGTTGGCTCATTCTTATATTAAATATTTTATCAAGAATGACTTCTTGACATCAGGGAGTCAGTCAGCTATAATAGAGTTCTGCTAATGAGACTCATAAAAACATAGAAAACAGATAATAAATCAGACTCCTATGCCTCATACATAATAAGCTGGAATTTGGAATAATTAGCAGCAAGCATCCTACAGCACATGAAAAACATTAAGAATCTGATACAAATAGAAAAAAACTGTCAATTTATATTTAAAGACTATTTTCCATTTATGCTTATAATTTATCTAATATCCTTGATGGTGTATTAGCCATTCTGACTTAGAACCACAGCAGAGCTTCCTTAGTGTAACTATTATAGTTATAGCATGTTTGAGGATTTATTGGGAAAGTTGACTAGATAAACAGAGGCAATGTGGAGTAGTTTAGCCACAGCTGGCCAGGACATTTCATTAGTGGCATTACCATCAATCCTTGGTGAAAGGCTCAATGGAAGCCCTATGAATTATTCAGAGCTCTGCTGGCTGGAAAAGTGTGACTGACACTTCGCCTGAGGGGCAGAAGTTTGAGGAAGCAAAGAATGACTGAGCAGAGTGATTTTCGAGGTTTTCTAACACACACTGATTTGATTTCTTGACCCAAATGCTACCCGTCATATTGAACCCTTGAAATAAAGCCCAATGCTGACTTTTTCCCCACAAGGTCATTTACATTCAGAGTAACGTGCCCAATGTTATAAAGTATCAGAATTAAAATGAAATCTTAAACAGAAGAAAATATTTCAATGCCAGTGTTAATTCAATTTGCATAGGTTATTTTTTTAATCAAGTAATACACAAACAATTGGATCTTTTTAAACCACTGAAACTAATCTTTAAAGAAGATGGCTGACTTTCAGTTCAAATGCTGCATACTTCTTATTCTCATATTGAAATGCCTAATTCAGTTTCACATTCAAACAAAATATATCACAGAGAAGAAATCTGATTCTTTGCCCCCTCCACCAGCAAAGGCAACTGATGTTTCATTTGGAATCTCAGAGGCTTGCCCACTTGTGGAGGGGTTACATACCAATTAACCCATCACTCATTGAACTTAGGAGGAAGCATGTATTTAATTTACCTTATCTGGGAAATGTCATAATTTAGTAACATGAAACATTATGAAGTGTTATTTCTGCACATAAGTGATACCATTGGTAATTGGGGGCTGCAAAAACTGCCATTGTAGAACATCAGAGAAGTTTCACTCACAGGACAGATCCAAGAAAAGACCAAATTTCACAACTTGAAGAAAGCATTTACAAACTGGGACTTTAACCACTGTAATTTGGGTGTCATGCCAAACAAATATTTCTTTACACTTATTAAATATATCTTGGAAAGACAACTATGTGTTCAGAAAATTAAGTTTATAAAGTTGGAGACACACATACAGTATATGAATATAGATATTGATATACAGAGCTATATCAAACATTACCTTCTTTTTCTGTGCTGTGTGTGTGTGTGTGTGTGTGTGTGTGTGTGTGTGTGTGTGTTCTAAGCTTTCTAACTCATTATGACTTTTTTGTTTTTCAGTGTTGACTTTACAACTTTGCTTAAGTAAGTGCTCCATACATTGATATAGACTCTCAGCACATTTCTAATCAATATTACACTAAATGATTAAACACAATGTTCCAACTGATTTTACCAGAAAACGTAGTAATAGAATGAAAAAATGATCAAAACCAAAACTGAAATCTGTGTATATGTATAGCTATAGTTATATACACACACATATATATACATACATATTTGTATATATATATATGCATATGTATGCATATATATATACATATGTATGCATACATGTTATATATACATACATATATATATATAATAGCATTTACATTCACAGATATACATATGTAAAAAACTCAGTCTACCACTCCATATCAAACTAAAAGTCCAGTTAAAAGAAGTCAGAAGTGATCAGATGTAGTGACATAAGCCCTTAGTCCCAGCACTGAGGAGAAAGAGGCAGGCCTATATTTGTGATGGAGGCCAACCTGAACTACAAAGTGAGTTCCAGGACAACTGGGACTGTTACACAGAGAAACCCTGTCCCAGGAAACAAACAAATAAACAAACAAAAAACTAAACAAAGCTTCAAAGATTCCAGAGTCCAAATATTTCATTTTCATTTCTCTGAGATTAGTTTCTCAACCCTAAGAAGTTCTGAATCCCTTCAGATTATACTTCATCACAGTAGTTTAAAGGACAAAACAGAGAGAGGAAACTAACTGGTTTATACTTAAGTACTTTCATTTCTAAAGTAAAGCTACAAATATAAAGGGGATGGTTCAGTGGGTAAAGACACTTGCTGCCTAACCAGATAACCTGAGGTTTGTCTCCAGGATCTACATGAGTGGGAAGAGAAAGCCAACCTGAACATGCACTTCAAACACAAAAATAAACATGTAAATAAATAATAAAAATTAAAATTGAGCTAGAAGTTTCTTAGAAAACTATCAGTCATAAGGATGAATTTTAGAATATTTTTTGGCATTATACAATATGTTAAAATGTAGATTGACTATGATCTATTAATTCCATTCACAATTCTTATCTACCAGGAGTATAAGTACCTATATTCTGAGAGGTAGGCATCCTTAAGAAGTTTCATGATACAAAATTTGGAATGGTTTTTAGATGAAAGCAGGATGTTTCAACCACCAATTTAATGTGTAATGATATAATGAGTTGAATATATTCTTGCTGGCACAATCTTACTTTTACTATAATTTATATGTGCATGATATATATGTACACATGCACATATATATGCATATGTATAGAATTTTTAAACATCTATATGATATTAACAGATTTATATATGATAAGACTATTCTCCTGAGCCACACTGAATTGTCCTGAAGAGGAAGATCAATACTTATTAGGGGATGTTACCTAGAATACAAATGCTTTATCTCAAGGACATATTAGCTCTCACAGAAATATAATCTTATGAAGATTTAAATTACTTAATAACTATCAACTTTAAAATGTTTGATATAAATTTAAACTATCATCATTAATTTTCTGTTATAGAATTGCTTCAATGCATTGTATGTAAGGCATCAGATTATCAGCTGAAAAAATATGTTTTATTGCAAATGAGGGAAAATCCACTTAAGATTTTTATTTTTGTTACAGTAACAGAAAAATATTTTTTCCAGTTATGAATAACCCTGAGGAAATCAGTTGAACTGTCAGTGAGAGTGTAGTTAATTGAAATTGCATTAATACTCACTTATGTATTATCATTTTAAGTCTATATACAAATTTTTCTTCAAGGAGTTAAGAGTGAGATTTTATTAGAGTTATTAACTATTTTAAATCAGACACCAAAACATGGGTTTTGTATACCTACTGATATTATACAAATATTTTATGAATACAATTTTAGCTGATCTTTAGTGATTTTGTAAATATATTTCCTAAAATATTTTGTACTCTTCCAAGAATATCCTAAAAAATCCTTCCCCTGATCAAAAGATGATCATGGAGGAATTCTGGAGGTTGAATAATTTGACAGAAAGTATGTGGCATGAGGAAGAGAATGACAGTCTCATTGTAATGATCGTCTATGGTCAATTCCGTATATATTTTTTAAATGTTCTATTCATTTTACATACAATCAGTTCCCCCTCCCATCCCTTCTCCTGTTATACCTTCACCTCTCCCCTATTACTCCCTGTGTCTACTCCTCAGAAAGAGCAAGGTCTTCCATGGAAAGTCAAAAAAGACTAGCATATCAAGTTGAGGCAAGAACACCACCACTCCCCCCGGCACATCAAGGTTGAGCAAGACTTCCCATCATAGGGAATGGGCATCAAAAGGCCAGCTATGGTCATTTCTTAATCTTTTTTGACAAGAGCATGCTTACTTTTAAAACCACTGAGAAAGGTACCAACTAGTGGTAGTAAGCTGTGTCTTCAAATATTTAGAATTCCTGAAAATGACTCAAGGAAAACCATATTGATAACAGAAAGTTGAATAAGTAAAATTTCCTCATGATTGACAAATAATATTCTTATGTCCTTAAGTATCAAAACTTATGTAAACTATATAAATTCCCACTAAGAAGAAATGAGTCCTGGTGCCAAATTAAAAAATAAATAAGTACCCTAAGAAAATATTACTGAAATGATTAACATGGTTTTATTTCTTTTGATTTAGAATACAATGGAATAGTTGCTAGTATTTTAAGCTAATATTTCTCTGCTGAATTTATGACATGAAAAGTTAGTTCTACCACAGTTACACATTTCCTTGACGAGTAGCGAACAAAGTCAAGAGTTTTGCTCACTTGAGTAATAGATATTTGCAAACAACAAGAAATGTGAATGAATAGCTCCCACTTCCTTATTTTATAGGTGAAAAATTTAGACTTCAAGGAAATTCCATGCCTGAAATCCAAGTTTCTAATAACAAAAACCATACTCCAGATGTTCAATGTGCTGCTGTATATATTGTCAACTGACATGTGGACTCTGATCAATTCTTATTTGTGAGGTTAAGATAACGATCTGGGGAATGCTGAGGTCTCTTTCAACTAAAAACATATAACATTGGTTATTGCTAAAGTGTTTGGGTAAATTTTCCAAATGCTGTGAGAAGAAAAGAAATAAAGAAATTTTCAATTAATATACTACAAAATTTTTTGAATTAATTACTCCTCGTTTAATATAGTTAAGGTTAGTTCGTAGAAACCTTTTGGACTGATAAGAGAAAGTTCAAAATTAGCTGTTTCATTTCCTGTTTGATTCAAAGTAAAAACTTGACTCCGTGTCACGATTTTCAAATAAAATGAAATGTGAGCACTCTTAGATTTTAATGCATTTACATAGAGTTATACATTTAAAAATAAATGTTTCAAATATTAACATGCAATGGAAATGTTTATTGACTAATAGTTATGCAAAATTAAGTAATTAGGAACTGTAAACTTTTAAAGGCATATGTAGTAACCAGGGTTTATGAAATGGACAGAACTGAAAGAATGAAAAATATGAAGGGTTTACTTGATTGGCTTATAGGCTGTGCTCCAAGTAGTTCAACAATCTCTGTTTCACAACATGAAAGATGAGAAAATAGCAGTTATTCATTTCAGGAGGATACATGTTTCTACAGTCCCCAAAACAGCATCTAACATAGTTTGACAATGGTAGGTACAAATCAAGAATGGCACTCTAGCTACCTAGAGTTAGGCATATAGGCATATAGAAAGACAAACAGAGGCAGTCTGGTGAAGGCTATATTGAAAAGAATTATATGAGTCATTCTGCCCAATATAAGGTGAAAAGATGCTTACTTTGAGGGTCCCTGAAAATGCAGTGTTGGCCATTATTATCTGACTTATCACACCCCAGATAATTTAGCTCAATCTGGATATCCATATCAGTTCCTTGTTGTTTCAGCATTACCTGGTACATCCATTTCTGTTATTTTCCACAAACCCATCTTGTGTTTGGATAAAACCATTCCCTAGGCAGGAGATCCAAGACTATAAAAAGCAAACAGAGCACTAAGAAAACATGCATGTAACCATTGAAATGTTCTTCTGAGTCTAGAATTAATATGATCAGCTTCCTCAGGTTACTGCTCTTGTGAGTTCTCTGTGGCAATGGACTGTAACTTGGAACTGCGAACTAAATATACCCTTTCTCCTTTAAGTTGCTCTAATCAGGGTACTTTATCACATCAACAGAAAAGAAATTAAGAAAGCATATAATAAATAAAAATAAGAACTTCTGAAAAAATAAGATAGCATAGTACTTCATAAAACTGTTTTTTGCCTTAAAGCCTTACAAAAAAACACACTAAATAAAAAAAACACCACCCTCCATATTCTTTATAAAAAGTAATGTACGCATGTATTTGTGTCAAGGACTCAAGTGTGTGCGTTCAATCGTTAATCAAATGGAATGCAAATTGCCTTGTTTACTTTTGGTAATCATGATCAAGAGCTATTACAACCGGAGGAGGGGTTCCCATGTAATTTTCGTTGTGAGACTTGCAATCATGTACTTGAAAACTGCTCAATTTTAAGTTTTGGCAATTCCTTTATCAAGGTTACAAGCTTGATATATTACCATGAGAATGTCAAAAAGCATTCCATCTACTGTAGTGCACATAAACCAAGCTCAAGAGATGACATGGAAGTATAGGCAGAATAATTGTTTTCTAGAATACCAAACATCGTTAAATCCAAAATGAGAAATAGCAAATTGGCCAATTGTTTACTTTTGGGTTAATGGTCTTTCTTCCTCCCTTTCCCCTTGGGTTTTTTCATGGGGGAGGGCCGGCCGGGAGGCGGGGGGGCACCCCCCCATGGGGGAAGGGGGATCCCGAGGATGTCCAACTTAGCAACTACCAAGAGCCAGCACCCTTGTCGTATTTATTTATTTATTTCATACTGTGTATTTTCTGTTCATTTTCATCCTGATATGTTAGTTCTTGTTTACCATTTTCATGAATAAGCAAAAAAAAAAAAAAAAAAATATATAAAAAAAAAAAAAAAAAAAAAAAAAAAAAAAAAAAAAAAAATCAATAGCCTACAGTGCACCTATGCAATCGAGTCTTCTAAAGAATTAAAAGGGATGAATGCCACAAGTACATTATGAAAAAACATTGAAATAATTATACTGAAGATGTCAGACTAAACTACAACTTTTTTAACAAATGGGAAAACAAGAACCAATGGTTTTCTGGGTATCAGAGGTAATTATGGACAGGAAAGGTGGAGGGTATGAGAATATTGTCTATGTAGATAGGTGAAGTTCTTGTCACTAATGATTTTCAGGAATATACATGTGTTCAAAATGAGCAAAGCATTCCTTTAAATGGTTAGCTTATTGTATGTCAATTATATTTAGATAAGCAGTGAAAACATAAAAAGGAGTAAATTAAATAACTAAACAGCTATACCAACCTGGAACATAAGAAAGTGACAGAAACAGATTGTGCCTTTATACACCCCCTTAAGGAATCAGACAGACATTCAAACTAAAACTATTTTCTGCTCAGAGTTAAACTCAATTCAACTATGTATTTGCATTTTTTTATGGGTTCTGGGAATGATGTGTGATTTTTTAGGAAGACTTTTACTTGAAAAAAAAAGAGTTGCTTTCAACTTGTTTTAGAAGAATAAGCAGAGTTAACTAACAATGCCATGTAAGTTGAGAAGCTGAGCCCTTGAATATAATGAGGAAGTGTCAATCTTCCTTTGTTAGATCAGTTTTCCTTAAGGCATGAGATCCTACAAGCAAAACACTTTAACATTTGGTGAGTGCAAATGGATTGTAACTGCTGATCAGTCTCATGCCTCAACTTGACAAGGAAGCCATGGTTAACTACTATATAGCAGATAGGGAGGTTTATGGCTTTAATTTGAAACAACCTCCAACCATTGTGAAGAAGCTCTAGCAACACCATCTGCTTCACAAAGGAAGGATCACTATAGAACTGAGTGGAGCTGGTTTCCTCCCACCACAGCAGAAGGTAAGAGACAGTGAGAAGCCTTTGAAAAACTCATGGTTGTTTTTAAGGAGGAGAATTTTTCTGTGGACAGGATTGGCTGTGAACTGAGGCCTATTAGCAGAAGAACCACTAAAGACCAGAAACAGTTGGGGAGAGAAGCAAAACAAAGAATGTAATTTTCTTCTACATCCCTGCTCACCTCCCTGGCTTCCTATACTTATCACTTCCAAACAAATGCCTTTCCCAGGATCCAATGTGCTTGCTTAGCTAGATGGAGCCAGTCCCAAAACATTTTTTAGTTCAGCATTGTATTATGCAGGATGTCATTGAAATAAAAGCCATTATGTGTTTTTTCTTTCTTCATTTTTTACTGTAAGATATATGGACAATATCTAAGTGTTTAGCAAGTAAAATTATGAAAAAGTTTAATTATTAAATGTCATAATGCTGCTTAATTTAAATTAAATGTTACTAAAATGGCACCTATATTGTAAAATGTGATTGAGAAAGACAGTAGATGTCCAAAAAAAGAAATCTGGGCCAAATCCTTTATTCTCATGAGCCCTTTCCACATCTTTAAGGCCTAAGCAGAACTGATGATGCCTAAGAGATGCTCTTGGGGACAGCACCACTGACTACTACACTATTAAGAAGTACATAGTTCTGTATGATGCCTATACATATCCCTTCTTATTCTGAAACCTTGGAATTGAACTAGAATCTAGAATGTTTAAGTAGTCATGAGGCAGAAAGCTTGACAATCCTGTAAAAAGTTTTTACATATGGCAATGAGCCACTTATTCTTTCCAGGAAAATGTTGCAAAGTACTGATTTTAGTCTTCAAGCATGAGATAATACTAACTGCAAAAGAGTCTGGATTCCTCACTGATATAAAAGTTTTAATTCATTTTAATCCATGCATATAATGCTCACATTAGCCTATTTTGTTGATGAGTGAAAGCTAAAATCCTTTCTTGGAGACATAGTAGGAAATAATCAGTATTTTACAGCAGTAAAATTGCTATCTGGATATTCATTAACTTTGAAAAGTACTCTCCAGTTGTAATTCCCATTCTCTCTCTCCCTCTCCTTCTACCTCTCCCTCCCTCTCTCTCTCTCATTGTGTGTGTGCGCACATGTGTGCATCTTAAAATTAGCTAAAACTTTTTATCTTACACATTGAATCACAACTCATTTTCTTATTTAGTCACTTATGAAAAACACATTTCATATATTTCAAGGGCCCCACATAGAGAACTATAAACATAGAAGGAAATGATGCCTACATATACTATATTTTCCTTATAAAAATAAAGGTAAAGTTAAGCACATTGATACTGTTAGCAATAACTGGTGACAAAATGGAATGAATATAAAAATTTCATCACTTCCTTGAAATCTCATAATAATAATTTACCTACTGCCTTTTCAGACTATAATTGATAAGGGTAAATAGAAGTACAGAGAATGAACACCATTATCTATTTTAGGAAATTGTAACTGAACCTTAACATGTACATGATCTAAAAAAAAAACTATTTCTTCCAAATATTTAAACAATAAAATAAGGATCTTGATGATAATAACAATATTAAATATATTAGTAATATGAACTTACCTCAGGATTTTCTAAAACTTGAATGAGAGAATAGAGGCAAATATCATTATACTCCAAGAAATCAGTGCTTTCAAGTTTTCTAGTGAACATAATTGCAGGTGACCAACAATGTCATAAGCATCAGAAGACAATGGTGAAATCAGACTTGTTTTTCTTTAACAAAAGAATTAAACATGAAGAAACAAAATCAGTTAAACAATTTTAGAATTATTGATTTAATTAGGAGACTGTCAAAGTCACATCTTCCTAGCAATTTATTCTGCTTGCATGAGTTTAGAGATTGCCTTGTGAATTTTGTAAATTTCACAAGCTTCCTGAGACTTGTAAGTTTTATTTTCTTACTACGTCCTCAGGATTCTACTTATAGGAAGAAATGATTAAACTCAGAATTAAGTTGGTACTTGTCAGGTATTGACCACATAGTTTATACAAGAGCTGTGTAACTGTATTTCTAAAGTAAAATGCAATTTACTAATAGTAAAGACTTTAAGAAATTTATTTCCAACGAGGTAGAACTTAGACAGTGCTCATGCAATAATATACTTACTTTAAAATGCAGTGTTATCTAGTTTTCAACACGAATATCAGATGAAGTTTATTGAGACGGGTGAGAATGTAATGGGAAGGTTGGTTTAGATACATGTTTGTTCAGTAAAATGGACAAATAAGGCTCATTTATGATGTCTTTGGTGCTACATTAATGTGTTTTTGGTGTGGCATTTGATGCTTTTTAAGATAGTTAATGAAATTCTCATTTTCTTTGCTTGTTACTTTTCCTCTGAGGGAACTAAATATCTTTCAAAAACTGTCTAGTACTTTCTTATTTTTCATAATACAGTTATTATTTTTATTTTATTTTACATTCCAACCACAGTTCTTCCTCCCACTCCTCCTCCCACACCCCCCCTTGCCTCCTCCCAGGCAAGGGCTCCAATAAGGCCTCAACATAGTCTGGTTCTTTTTGAATCAATCCCTTGGCCAGTTTCAAAATATTGGTCATAAACTCTAAAATAATAAAAAAATTTCATTATGAATATGTATGGGATAATTGTTTATATTCACATGCCATATGTTCATGAGTATTCAACTGTGAAACTGGCAAGAGCTTAAAATTAAGAAGAGCCACTTCAAATACAAAATATTGAGTATTGGGGGAGCTGTGTAATGGATTGAATCTGACTACTAGATCAAATATTCACCCTCAGTTTTTCCCTGTCCAGGGTAATTTTCATAGATCTGACTGCAGATATATTGTTTTTCATTTTCACAATGATATTTGGTTCATACTCAACTGCTTACTGGAGGATACTGTGGAGCTGGCCATTCTAGATATTTTTTCATTGCCAGAAGCAAATAAGCTTCAAGTGCTAGGCTGAGTCACAAAAATCAAAATCAAAACAAAACTTTCTTATGATCGTGCTATATAAACACATGAATCATTTGGAGATGAAACTGTTTGTCCTTCTATTTCTAGTTAAGTTTTCTTGGCTCTTTAGCCTTCACTCAGGTAGAAAAACAGGGCTCTTGTACAAGTAAATATACATATGTAGAATTATTTAGAAACGTGAAGCTCTTATATAATTTAGACTTAGCCATGAATCTTATTATATATAGTAGGTCCTTCCAACATTTCTATAAAATCATCACTAGGTCCCTTAATATGAAGCATATTCTCCTTATGAATATTATTTTTGTAGTCTAACCTAAATGAGCATAAATTTCACACCAAAACTTATGTTCTCAGTCCCATATGTATGAAAATTTCAATTTCTTCTTTTGCTTGTTTTAAAGTATACTTTGATGGATTCCATGTATAAGACACTATTCTATACTGTGGAATATTGAAATGAAAGAATAAAAGTATGAATTTCTTCCAAGGCATAGATATTTCTTTGAGATAAAGAAGGAATACCAGAAGGTTGGTACCCAGTAGGCTTAAAGAAATTAACATGAGATAAATTATCATAGACAAATATTCTGAAGTCCATGAATGCAGTATGTCATATTTGCTTGCAGAGGAAAGACACTGATAAAAAGAGAGAAAGCAACAGTGACAAGTAGCCTGATTTAGGTTGCTTTAAGAGTCTTCTGGTTTAAGCAGTCTATTTTCAAACTTATTATTTTTTCTTTTTTTATTTATTTTATATAAGCAAGTCCATTTAAATGAAAACAAACATTTATAGACAATATTTGGGAATTTGGGCATTGTTCTTTCCAAACTACTTCCTGCTGGTAAGGGGCGCTATAATGGGGGATTCTAAGAAGGTGCAGAAATCCTGGCTATATTCTGTAAGGCTGCTTTGTCCAGCTGTTTTGAATGTAGAATCACCTGGTAGTCTGTTTCAGGCGGTCTGGCTTGATCAAACCACATTAGTCAGGAAGGAATCCTCATCTTTTCATTTTCTGTGGAAACAAAAATAGAAATCCTTTTCCCCAGTAACTTGTCCTTGAACTTAAATTTTGGAGTCAAAGCATTTTTTTAATTTAATTTATTATTTTACATGTCGATCCCAGTTCCCCCTCCCTCCCTCCCTTCTTCCCTCTCTCCCTTTTTCCTTCTCTCCCCTCTCACATGCACCCTAACCAACCCTCCCCTCCCATCCCCCACCCCAATTCCATATATAGGGGAATGCCATCCAGTTGGGGTCATGTAGATCTGACAGGTCACGTGAAGTAGGGACTAGGGCTCCTCTCTTGTCTCTAGGTTAAAGCAGTTATCCCTCCATGGGGGATGTGTTTACAAGGTCTCCCCCAGAAGGACTGAGCAGTCTAAGGGACCTCAAACTTATTATTTTAGAAAATATTTCATATAATAAAAACACATATACTGATGCATTATAACATCTGTACCCACCTCTGTCACTTAGAACACAATACACAGTGATGGCTGAATATAAATGATAACTAAACATATGTAGTTTAGAAATAAACACTAATTTTCTATGTCTTTAAAATGTAAAGGAACCGTGCTTTAATACACATACATGTTGGTCAGCTGTGCTCTGTCAAAGTCAGAAGCAGACACCAGTCTGGACAGCAGGCATGGAAAAGTAAAATAATAAAAACAAAACAAAAAACACATACGCATGCATACCTGCTAAATGCTTGCTCTTAGCATGGATAAAATGGCAAAGTTATTATATTCAGAAATAACAAGAGGTTGACTATTTGACAGAAAGTAGGAGGTATGGGTTCCAGTTTCAGATTTTGGAGGTATTGATAATTGTAAACAAATTCTATACTTCTAGTGTTGGGGAAAAGATCACTAAGGTGAGTAGAGTGGGAAAGAAAAGCATTTTAAGGAGAGAGTTGGATTATTCTAAAGGACAGAAACGTCTTTCAAATGCATATAAAAATGTCAGTCATCCTGGTAGCAAATCCTTCAAAGCTTGTGTCTTGCATTTCATTCTTTTCCCTTTGCACAAATTATTTCTTATACCACCTTATTATTTTAAATTCAGGTTAAGAAACTAAGAAATACATTGTTTCCCTCATCAAAATTGAAGAGTTTGTTTACTTGGTTGGTACTGTTTTCTCTCTCTCTCTCTCTCTCTCTCTCTCTCTCTCTCTCTCTCTCTCTCTCTCTGTTTCATATTGTTGTCTAAAGGTCAGCAGAATTTTCAAGAACAGCAGAAATCTTCTGGAAATCCAGCACACAACTGGGTTCTGTGAGAGATCTACAGACCCCCAAACACAACACCATAGTCCTGGAATAATTCATTTATATCATCCTGAATACCTTCTATCATTCTTGTATCCCATTTCCTAGGGGTTGGTGCTTGACCCTGTAGTCCAAACTGAGTTCTAATGATTATTCTATTATCTACTTAATGATGTAACTAAGTAGGTAAATATATCACTTTTATTCATAGTATATTATTGAGAATTTAGTCACATGGGCAGCCCTCTAGCTGGGACTAAAGTGTTTGATTCAGTGGGTGAATATTAACCCTTCTAAAGATGATTTTCTGGCCATTGATTCATTACTAAATGAAAGAGGGAGACTTGGATGCAATTCACAATCTCTGCCTGGCTCCTTCATTAATATTTTTATGACAAACACATTTTTGTGACATTCTGCATACCCTTGAGAGAAGATACCTTGAACACAGAGAGATTGGCTTATGGACACTTCTTTATATTATCACGCACTCTATACTTACAAATTGGGCTAACACCTGCTATAATATTTATTCATCAGTATCTTCTTTATCCTAGCATCTTGTTAGTTTATAAACATTTACAATTGAATAAATGTATGAATGAATAAATAATTGATGATTTCTATTTATTTTAGCTGAAGTTTAATAGGTTTTTACTTATTTCTACATTTTTGTTTGACTTTTCTTCCCTTTCCCAACATGCCTGTCATATTTACTTCTTTTGCAAGAAACTGTGTTAAAACTCACATGAATGCTTAGGCTATAATTTATTAAGATTTGACATGATTGAGTATTAACTAGAACACTATTAGTTTAAACAAAATACAAGCATAGTAAGATTGTATCATATGTAACTATTTCAATGACAAAACTTATTGAAGATATAACCATAGGATAAGTACAAAGAACTCTAAATTCCTGACATATGAATGGACTATTTCCTGAATTTATTCATTTTAAACTAAGCATTTATTGAATGTCTATCAAGTTTTAGGAATGTAAAATGCATGAACATATATATATATATATATATATATAATTTGTGTGTATGTGCATATGGGCATATGTTTATGCAGGTTTATCTATCCACACACAAGCACAAATAAACATAACACACACAGCTACCCTATTGTAGAATATTAGTGTGACTAGTACTCAAATCTTGAAATGATCTGTCATTAACTAGAAAATGATGACTCTCACACTATTAATTCTTGAATAAGATCCCTATCTTTTGCCATTAACCATAAATTAATTTTGCCAAATAGTATCAGCTGTACTATGGCTTTTGAAGCAATGGCAAAATATACTATAAAAAGGCTTTCAAAAGCATTCCAGTCTGAAACAAATACAAATAAATGGAAGAGAACAATATAATCTTTCTGACATTTCCATGAAAATTGAATGTTCTTCTTCTACAAACAGAGAAGAGCAGTTTCATTATGGAATGCCAAAGATCACATATCCATAAAATACCAAGAGATTCTGCATGTCATTCAATCACACAACTGACAGTCTTCAAGGAGAACAGCTTTCAGTGAAATCGGATATTTTAATGAGCTAATTAGCTAGCTCCTGAAGGTGAATCTTTGGCTTTACGTATAGAATTACTATGAAATCTACATATTCCTGCTGTTATTTTAGAATAAATCATGTTACCTAATGGCTCTTACTCTAATATTTACTTTAAATATGGAAATCACATTAATATTATTTTACCTAGATGGCAGATATTTATTTTTTTCAGCAGTGATTTTTTAACTCTTTCAATTCTGAAATACCAAATGTGTATTTGGGTGTGTCTGTGTGTGTGTGTGTCTGTGTGTGTGTGTGTGTGTAGCTATACTATAACCATAAAATTTCTAGTCTATAGAACATTTCTCATGACACATAATATCAAAGTAGAAATGGACTGAGTCCTAATTGGGAAAGTGTTAATTATGTGTGTGTGTGTGTAGTCTGCTTCTGTGTGAGCCTCTGCACATGAGTGCACAGGTGCATTTAGAGACCAGAAGACAGCCTCTGCTTTATTGGAGCTGGAACTATAGGTTGTGCTTGAAACTGAAATCAGGTTCTCCAAAAGAACAGTATGTGCTCCTAACTGCTGGGCCATCTTTTTAACTTTACTATTATATTTTGTAGCAAGTTCTCTCACTGAATGTGAAATTATTGTTTCTTCTAGACTGGCTAGTCTTGAATGCCTCTGGAACTATAGATTCATGCATAATGCCTGGCTCTTCGCTTAGACGCTGTGGATCTGAACTCAGGTTCTCAGGCTTACACAATAAGTACTATGCTCATGGAGCTACCTCATGATCTTTAAATATTTACTGCAGTGTTCATAGCTGTATTCATTATTTTGCAGCTTCTTATTCAAGTCTCAAAAGACTTGGCTATAAATAAATTGTATTCAAAAAAGTTAACTAATTGAATTATGAAGGAACTGAAGGAATGAAAAACAAAATGCACAATTAACCATGGTCATTTATGACATTATCTTAGACAAGCTAGGATATTTAAAATGAACATAGAGGGCAACAGCAAATGACAATAAAGACCAGGGTAAATACAACTGAATATCTATATAGAACCATTTTATATGGAATTGTTCTGTATTCTCTCTCTCTCTCTCTCTCTCTCTCTCTCTTTCTCTCTCTGAGTATCTTGGCTGAAAAGATGTTGAAAAAGCTTTGCTTTAAAATATCCATAAAACCTTAATAGAAGGATGATTTTGCTTTTCACAATTGAAAAGAAAAATAGCAACACAAATTAGCACAAAAGTAGAAATTATTTTGCTGGAAAATTCAAAGTGACTGAGGGACAGGTGCTCATTCCAAGAAAATGGGTCACAAGTCTGTAGCCTAAAAAAATAGAACACACAATTTTAGGCTGATGAGAGGAGAGAGAGAGAGAGAGACTCCGGGTCTATCTTTGCATTTACCTGCACCTCCATCTGAAGGGAATTTGTTCCAAAGATTGGTTTATATAAATCTGAGGGCTTAGTAGAGAAAACTATTACAGGCAGGGTCAATAGGCCAAACATCTTCTGTACATGCAAGGAAAGCCAAGGTTGCAGATGAAGTCTGAAGGCTGTCTGCTGGAGTATTCGCTCTTCCATGAGAATTCAGCCTTGTGTTCTATTCTGGTTTTGAGTGAGTAGAATATCCACCCACATTATGAAAAGCAATATGCTTTACTAAAAATCATATTATTTTAAGTGTATATTATATCCAAATACCATCATGATTACTGGCACATAATTACAATGATGTATAAACCAAATATGAACTCTATGGACCCCTCAAGATGACACACACAATTAACCATTACAATCAATATGGTGTATTGTATCACTGCTTTTTAGTAAAATGCTTGGCAAAGCAGGTACTTAATACATGATAATTGTAAAAGCAAACCAAGCTGTTAAACTCTACTGAAGAAAAAGCTTTCTGTCTCACTATCTACCAAATAATGACCTTGTGTTGTAAGTTGGACAAGAATACTAGAGGAGATTTAAGGTGCTCGGTTACGAACTTTTAGGCAATAATGACCTTAATAATAATAAGCATAGCTTTATTTAAAGAAGTAAAGAGGCAAGGCAATTTACAATGAAGGCATGCATGCAATCTACACATGCAGGGTAGTAGTAGAAATATTCTAAGAAATGTGTGGTGAAGTGTGAAACTCTTGTGTGAAAAACCGTATTGTGAATCTTCACTATATGGCAACTTAGGTTGCATGATCTATATCAAATGATATAATATGAATATCCATCAAATAGATGTTTTTCCATTCAATGATGCTAGGTAACACATAAATGTATATATTGCTTCCACTGAATGATGCCATAACTAATACTTTTATTCATGGTTATTTTTAAGGTCACCACAGTTAAAATTTGGAATTATTACAGTGCCAAAAATAACATATTGGTACAAAAGATTTGGTTGTTCTTTCAAACATAAAGAATCTGACATACGAAATAACTTCTGAAATAAATTATGTTAAAATATGTTTTATTCTTTGACAATTTCATGCATTCATACATATTGATATAGTTGTTTTAAAAACATTTCACAAATAACTCATCTTGACCCTCCCAATATATCCCTTCCCTTTCTTCCTTTCTTTTCTTCCTTCCTTTCTTCCTTCCTTCTCTCCTCTCTTTCTTTCTATTTCCTTCTATTCTTTTTTCTTTTTTTTGTCTCCCCCTGATTCCCACTAGAATTGTCTGCATGTACAATATATCCCACCATGGGATATACTCTTCTTTCCCCAGCTGCCATTAATTAGCAAATAACTTACATCCACAGGTAGAACCTCATGGAATTATCCTCCACTCATCCTGGGATTATTGACAGCATTGATCTCATGCAGGTGGTTACTTGCATGAGTTTTTAGGTGCAACTGCCTTGCCAAATTAAGAATACACCATTTCACAACATTCATCTCCATCTTCAAAGTTTAATTCTTTATGTCCTCTTTTCTATGAGATTTTCTGAGCCTTGCAGTTATCAGTGTCCCATTTAGGGTTGATAATTCATGGCTGCTTGGCTTTTTTTTTTTTTTTTTTTTTTTTTTATAAGTTACAAGTCATTACATTGACAGCTATACACCGCAAAAAATTATCTGCCAAAGTTTAAAGCAAAACTAATCTATGAGAATAAGCAAAGCATTTAAAAGGCAGTTTAACAATGTATCCATTTAGTAAATCAACACTAGTAGGTTCTCCAATTGTGAATTATAGCTTTCCCAGCCATGAGCTTTGATAAGGTTTACAATACCAGGTGTGAATGTCCTTCTGTATAGCAAGTCTTAAATTCAAATTCAATCTGAAGGAGTTAGATGACCCCACCATAACAGTCAAGCTACTAATTTATTTGTGGGCACATCTTGTTTGTCAGTTTAGTATAACAACATGAAGAGTCTGTAGGACCATTGATGTGTTTCTTTCCAAGAGTCATGCATAGTAGTATCAGCCTTCAGAGAACAAGCACATCCAGGACAGTTCCCTTTTTTCTATGAAACATATTTGTTGTATCTTCATTAACAGACTCTTACTATGTTGTTATAGTGGGCATCTAAAAGCAATGACAACAGTCTTTGCTGATTTGAGGGCCTTTAGGGTCTTTCTGAGCAATGCCTATAGGAATATAATCCCACATCGGTCACTGATATATCAATTTAATAACTCGTCTCCTAGGAGAAGCTTCTAAAAATTGCTTCTTAAACTTACAAAAGAGCAAATGAAAACCACAGATTTAAACTCACATAGCTTTGACAAAAATTTTTAGTCAACCATCAATTCATATTTAATAAAAGGGATTCACATCCACTCAGTTTCTAGTTTAGAAAAATCTAGTGGAATTAGAGATATTTCAAGATACATTTCTTATAATTCTACATTTTTCAGATCTGTATAAGTGATGTTTTCAACATGCAATAAAACACGTTATACTTAATTTTAATCTGAATTTAATATTTTAATATGCTAATTGGCCTAAAGACCCCTTAATATGATTCAAAATAGAGAAAAAAATCCATGACTATAATATATAACAGAAATATATAAAATTGTGTTTATATCTTAAATGTTAAAATGTCTTTACAATTTAAGTTGTGTTTCTTTACTGATAGCTAGTTTGCTTTTGCCACTTGTTTTTTGATTCTACCCTATGTCTCTGAGTCATCCAGCTTCTTCTGGTTCCAGGAAGTATTGGGCATGGGATACCTCTTGTGGTGTGGGCCTCATGTTAGACACTCATTGGTTGGCCACTCACTTCTGAGATAAGGATGCATTAAAGAAAATTAGTAAAAACAACAATATTCCAAGATAAAATTTTATCTTCCACACACTTTGGATTATTATGAGTCTCTTCCTCCTATTGCTAATGCTTCACTGAACTGATCAAAATAATTCTTGTATATTCTTTTTAGATGTGTGTGTGTGTGTGTGTGCCCCTAGAGGTTGACTTTGAATCACTTCTTTTATCATTGTCCACTATTTTTTGAGGTAGATTTCTCAGAGAAGCTGAAAACCACTGTTTCAGCAAGGCAAGCTGGATAATAAAACTGAGAGATCCACTTGTTTTCATCTTTACTAGGGCTTGGGTCATGCATAGCCATGTCTCTTCCTCCTATTGATAATGTTAAGGGCTTCACTGAACTGATCAAAATAATTCTTGTATATTCTTTTTAGATATGTGTGTATGTTTGTGTGTGTGTGTGTGTGTGTGTGTGTGTGTGTGTGTGTGTGTGTGTGTGTGTGTGTGTGTGTGTTGGGGACCCAAGGTCTTAGGCTTGTTGATCTGGTACTTTATCCACTGAGCCATCTCCTTGGTACCTATGAAATTGAAATCTTCTTTTATTTTATTTTATCTTATTTGTAGACAGAGGGACTAAACTCAGAAACTTACGTGTATGAGGCAAGCAATCTAACATTAAACTGCATCCTGAGACCATTAACTTATTTTCTTATCCTCCAAATGATCAGTATAAAGGTGGCAATGTGAAAGTACCTATACTTGGAAGGACAAATATATATCAAAATAAAAGACTGTATTTTTCTAACCAAATATTGATTCAAGAGCACCATAAGATAGGAGAAACCTCCCTCTCTTGATAAATCTGTAGAAGTAAGAAAATTCTTAGTCCTTAGAAATACTTACTCCAATCTCATTAGATGACTCCAGCTACTAGGAAGTTTTTTTAGGAAAAAAAAAAACTCCTATTATTCTTTTCATTTGCATTTTAGATTTTTAGATTTTTCCTTGGAGGCTATTTCTAGCAAGTTTTAAGATCCTGCAACTCTAAGGGAAGTGGAGTCATTTCTCTGTCTACTCCTTTCATCTATGATGACTGAGGCAACACAATCCAAAAGGTCAAATTCAATTAAGATCTAATGATCACTAGGATTTTCGAAATTAAATCCTATAAGAAACATGACTTGTGGCTAGAGAGATGGCTCTGCACCAAATGTACTTACTGCTCTTGAAGAGGACTCAGGTTTAATAAGCCACACATACTCTAGACAGCTTACCACTGCCTGTAATTTCAACTTCAGGGAACCAGAGGAGAATTCCTGGCCTTTTTCGGGCACCAGCACAATGTAGAATACTGAAACACATATATAAATATAATTATTATTCTTTAAAAAATACTGAAATTAGGTGGTTGAAGGAAGAATGCTACTGATCAAGTAAAGAAGAACTGAATGAAAACTGGGACACCAGTAACCATTTTGGGATCCTTGGTGTAACTGCTTTCAACACAGAGTATAAATAGGCTGTGGATGTGTTGAGTGTAGGATCAGCATGAGTTACTATGTCCACACTCCTCAGGTCCTATTATGGCAGTTTCAAGTACACTAAGTTTCAAAGTTGCTCTATGAAAACAAAAACCAAGTGCCCTATTTTTTAAAACAAAAACCAAGTGCCCTATTTTTTTTTTTAAGTTCTCTGAAAGTAGCATGAAATAATGCCACCAAAACTAAGCCCTATCACCTTAAGTGACAGGGACATCATGGTACTAAAAATAAAGCCTAATTTATATTGATGGAATTTTGTGAATTATAGGTTGACCAGTATTAAGCTAATAATCAATAACTTCCTTGAATATATAAAGCTTCATTTAATTGAATATTAATGTAAAATATATACTTTTAGACAAAATTTAATTCAATTTAACTTGACACAATATAAAAATTATGGAGATTATTTTATACACTAATGCTTTTAGACAACATACTGTATCTTTAGATTTATGTCACCTACAATTTTGATAAGTGTGTGTATTAAGTGGTGGAAAGTTCATTGCACAATTGCCATCATTTCTCTCAGCACAAAATTCCCCCAGCATCATTACCCGTTTGTTTCCTCGATTTTGTCGAGGGTGATGTTTTTTATAGATGCAGTGATATATTCCTGTAATCTCAGAACCTGGAAGACTGAGGCTTGAGACTGCTACAAGCCCCAGAACAACCCAACCAACACCAAGACTTCAGGTAAAGGCACTACAAACATACTTGGGAGTTTTTTCTCTCCTTTTCATTATAACCATCTCAGGACATCATTATTTCCTGAACAAATACCAAAGTAATTGTGTGTGTGTGTGTGTGTGTGTGTGTGTGTGTGTGTGTGTGTGTGTTGCAATTATATAGGTAGGACCTGGGCATAATTGCACATCACATGCATTATTTTCTATTATTCTTTTTTTTTGAAAAAAGGTTTTCATACAATAATCTGATTGCAGTTTGCCCTCCCCCAACCCCTCCCACTTCCTCCCACCTCCCCTCACTTCTAAGTCTCTCTCTAGTTAGAGAACAAACAGGCAACTAAAGAATAATAATAAAATAAATAATATAAAGAAAGGTAAAACAAAGACAACTGCAGAAATAGAACAAAACAAGCAAACAGAAAAATGAGCCAAAAGAAATAGCATACGAAATATACATAGATGCACATATTGACACACAGAAATTCTACAAAAACATGAAATCAGAAATTATAATATATGTGCAATGACCTTCAAAGTTAAAAAAAAAAAAGCCCCGAGAAAGCATTATGATACAAAGAATGTCATTTAATTCATTTTGTGTTGGCCATCTACTGCTGGGAATGGGGTCTGTCCTTAAATGTGGTTTTTCTACCCATTGAGGCTCTGTTAGAGAAAACTAGTTTTTCATTTGCAAGGTTAGGAATATAGGCTTGTTTTCACTTTCCCTATCAGTGATGGGACCCTATCTGTTCCAGACCTGTGCAGGTCCTATGTATGCTGCTACAATATAAGAGTCCATAAGTGTATCATTCCTGATAGGTTTGGAGGGCCTTGATTCCTTGGTGTCCTCCTTCTCCTCTGCCTCTTCCACTCTTTTTGCCTTTTCTGAAAGTTTCTATGAGCTCTGAGGAGAGGAATTTGTTGGACACATCCCATTCTGGTCTCAGTGTCCCAAGGTCTCTCATTTTGTGCATATTTTCCAACTGAGTCTCTGTATTTGTTCCCTTCAAAAGCAAAACTGAGATAAAAAGGAGGTAAGCCATTCTTCAAGAATGTGAAGCTGAGTTCCAGGGTTTCACTAGAACACAGGAAGCTCTTCTTGTGGGCCAGATGAAGGAAGGGTTTGAGATTAATTTTTAAATAATGTTCACTTTGGATAAAGGAGATGCCTGTCTCATCACCATGAAGGTCTACTTATCTGGCCATCACAAAGCCATTGGACAAGTGTCTCTATAGTGTCTGCGGTTTCTCCCTTGCTAAAGGCTTAGACTTAGACCTAAGGTTTTTGGATCCATAATCTTTTGAAAGAGCAAGCTAAACAAAAGATTTCTTAAATACTTTCCAAAAAAAAGGAGACTGTGTACCTCTTTAGGATTGCTATATATCCAAGATATTGACTAACACATTCTAGCACTGTGTCTAAAGTATTTGATGGATGTATAATTAGTTATAATTCAATTGAGGACACTCCTTATTTACATGGATAGTGAAAAGGTAGTGCACACATTGCAACCTGTGCTGTCATTGTGCATGATATTAAGACAAAAATTACACACCTTCTACCTCCAAAAAGTAGACATTTAAAATGTTTGCATATCAAATGGGTAAAAATATAAATGATGCAATATGTAGCAATAACATATGGGCTGAAGTTCTCACATTTTGATTTGAGATTTTCTAATTTCTTGTAGAAAGCACACATGTTTCCCAAGGAAACCTTATTAGATCACTATGGTGACTATTTTTTATGTTTCCTGGTTTTTTCCAACATATATTCTAACAGAAAGCAGCTGGATAACTCTGTCACTGTATTTAAACCTTTAAACTATGGTGTTTATGTTGAGATAGAAAAAATTGTTGGCTTTACACAGACAATTTAAAAACAGGGTAGCATTTTACTACTCATCTTAGATAGTTGTTGATGTCACTCTTGGACAAGACATTGAAACTTAAGTGATAAAGTCTTAAATATTAACTGCAATGGATGCTGGAAAAATAATAGTACTAAGATATCTGCATTTTATTATCTTCTGCGCATGGGTGTTTTGTGTTTGTGTTCTTGTGAAAAGTGTTTTGAAAATCACTGGGTGTTCCAAGTTACCCAGATTTTCTAAAGGTTGCTATGTTTCTTATACTAACAAAAAAAAAATGACATTTTAAATGTCACTCCCACTGGGTTTTTTTTTTTTTACATATTGCAGAGCTGTCAAGCTTTCACTGGAAGATAGAAGTTTTCCAAAATTCAAAGGTTTTCTTGCAGTGCTAATCTTGTCACTGAGATAATCCTAGTCTTTCTTTTCTCTGAAGACACCAACTTCTTTCACTTTCCTTTATGTCTGTGTGAGTGTACATAGATTGGTGTTCCTGAATGGCTGTCAGAAATCTACATTGGGATTTGATTTTTCCTCAGGATACCACCATCAACTATATATATATATATATATATATATATATATATATGTATGTATGTATGTATGTATGTATGTATGTATGTATGTATGTATGTTATTGCAGTGTGTGAGTTTTTTGTTTGCATGAATGCCTGTGCAACACATGTGTGTCAGTGCCCATGGAAATAAGAAGAGGGTATTGAATTCTCTGTAACTGAAAGTACTGATGGTTGTAAGCCATCTTGTGTATGCTAGAATTTTAGAATTTGAACCTGGGTCCACTGCAAGAGCAACAAGTGCTCTTAATTATTGAACCATCTCTCCAGACCCTATTTTTTTTAAGATAGGCTCTGACTTTGATATGGCTCTGCTAGGCTGGCTGACTAGCAATGAGACAGTCTATTCCTCTCAGTACTGAGATTACCAATGTGCATCACCACACCTACATTTAAATGTGTGTTCTGGGGTTCAAACTCATGTCATTGTATATGTATGGTGCATACTTTATTAACTTTGCCTCTCTTTCTACCACATTTACTTTTGACAAGATATCTTCTAATCACTAGAGTTTAAAAAGCAATCAAATGAAAATAAAGTTTGATAAAATAACAAAGCTGTGGAAACAAAAATAGAAATACTTTTCCCCAGTAACTTGTTCTTCAACTTAAATTTTGGAGTCAAAGCGTTTTGTTTTTTTTTTTTACATGCGATCCCGTTCCCCCCCTCCCCCCTCCCTCCCCCAAGCCCCCCCCCTCTTCCCCCCTTTGCCCCTCACCCTCTCCCATGCCTCTAAACACCCTCCCCTCCCAACCCCCCACCACATACATATGTGGGAATGCCATCCGTTGGGGTTGTAGTCTGACGGAATGAAGTGTGGATTCCTTCCAGACTAATGTGGTTTGTCCCCGCCGCCTGACAGGTACAAGCTGTCCTACATTCCAAACAGCTGGCAAACGCCCTACAGCTCGCTGGATATCTGAATCTTCTTGATCCCCCAAGACGCGCCCCTTACCAGCGGGTGTTTGGGCGACGCCCAATTTCCCAATTTTTTTTTTTAATTTTTTGTTTTCATTTATTGGCTTTGTTTTTTATTACTCTATTGCTCATCAGCTGTTGTAGCTAATAACTTTAATAATTGCAAAGCCTTCCTCAAGGTAGCAATCATCATATATTTGCACGAAGGAGAACTGTTTAAGATGGACATTCTATTAGTTTGGGTACACACACACACACACACACACACACACACACACACACACACACATATATATATATAACATATATAAATATATATATAATAAAGTAGTTTTATACATATGGTACATGTGTATATATGTGTGTGTGTGTGCTAAAGGTTAATATACAATTCAAATAACTTGGTAGAATTTACCTTTTCTTATATATAAATGGCAATATACAGTATGAAATAATAACCATATGCACAGCTTAAGGCTAGCACTTTGCGCTAAACCATCCACTGTCTTACCCTTTACTCTTATAGTAAAACTGTTAGTTTTTATCCAGTCAGTGTGACATGACTCAAGATTAAATATTTCAACATCAATTTTGTTTGCTGCAAAGAAAGAACATAGAGTAAATTCTCTTCCAAATGTCACTGAGATGTGGTGCCTGAATCGGTGTATTATATAATCTGGGGTGGTTTAAATATGAACTATTCCCCATCGGGTCATGTGCTTGGCTACCTCATCCCTCAGCAGGTGGTGCTGTTTAGGGATGCCATATGTCTTTTAGGAGCTTTGTTGAAGAAAGTGGCTCATTGCTAGCAGGACTTGAAATTTTAATATCTGGGTCTTTCTAACCACTCCCTGTTTTCTTAACAACCCAGATGTGTACAAGCAGCCTGATGATTCTATTGCCACATCAACAAGCCAACCCTGCCACCAAAACTTCCCGGCTGTGGTATTCTGGACCTGCAAATCATGAGGCAAACAAACCCTTCCACTTTGAGTTATTCCTCATGAGATTTAATTGGTGTGATTACATATCTAGTGAATGCAGTAACAATGCTCAATTCCCAGGTTTTTTTTCTTCCCATTATGCTACATTGGATAAAGTCTCCTACTAAGACAGCCTTCTGTACCATTGGATTTCTGCATACTTCCTCCATATTTATAGGTGGTGAATTTCATTCTCTTAGTGATGGAATTATTCAAGCAAAGCAACTACATTCTTTCCTGAGTGGTAGAGGTTAAGCCTATTGACCCTCTTGTGCTCTATTCCCAAGAGCAGCCTCAAGTGATTTTGTGTGTTGTACCTTGTCCTTTCTCCTGGGATGAACATATCTGCCACTAATAGACTGCTGTTGAGCTCTAGTATAAGGTATAATGAATTTGAGAATCCTCAGAAGCCAGAGACAGGAGACCTAACATCAACAACTAGTGAATAAGAGACTACAACAGAACTCAGATAAATTCAGGCAGTTTTGTGATTTGGTAATTAATTGCATTAAGATAAATATATTAAACATGACACCCTTACATATTCTGATTGGGAGTGCAAATTCTGCAGCCACTGTCAAAAATAACTTGACAGATACTCAAATAATTTAAAAGAAAATGGCTGCATAATTCAACAGCTTTACCTCTTGTATTGAAACACCACCCCTTCCCCTGCCAAATTGAAAATAGCATCTGAAAGATTTACTAATACACCTGCAGTGTTAATAGCATCATTTGCAATAGCTAAATGGTAGAAGTTACCCAATGTGTATTGACATAGGAATATACAGGTACAAATTATGTGTCCACACAAAGGTGCATCATTCAAGTAAAATGCAAGGATACTATGACACATTTTATGGTATGGATTTTAGAGAAAACATTACAGTTGAAATAATCTAACACAGAAAGACAAATCTTATATGATTCCAATTTATGTGACCTAACAAGAATAGTTAAATTTCTATATATAGTAAGAATAATGATCCATAGGAGCTGTGAAGAGGAAATGAGGAGTTGCTTATTGAATATATTTTCGATCTGAGAATATGGAAGATTGGGAGATGACTTGTATAGTTATTTGAGATAAAATATTAATGTCTTAAATACCACCAAACTGCATATTTAAAGTATTTGAATTACAAGTAAGCATTATGTTTCTTGTAAAAAAAAAATCACATTTTTTTTGATAAAATGCTCTTCAAGTATAAGTTTACAGTGTTGAGAATTGGTTTTAGAAACAGAATGTATTTTCCGCTGACTAAATGATGACTATTATGGATATAAATATCCATAAACCTAGAAGAAAAGGCATAGAGAAATATATTGAAAGTAGAAGTTGATATGGGATCCACAAAATATCAATTCATCTAATAGAAATAAAGTCCTAACTTTATATACATAGTCAAGCAAAGCTGTAGCCAAGTGTCTCATAACAAGGCAAAAAAGGCAATAGAGGAAGATATTTCAACACTGAACTACTAGAGGTTCCACATGTGCCCACACACACACAGGGCACACAAATACATGTGTATGTGAAATAATTTTAACTCAAATGTAATTTAAAATATTAAAATTGATGTCAATGAGAAGGGAAGATATAAAGTAGAATGACAAAGTTATGACATAAAATATAGTGATGAACATGTAGAAGTAAATTGTCAGGTGTGCTGTCATGAAGTGTGATGGTGATCTTAGTAGCTAATATTGACCTAGAATCATCTTCTCATCTACACTTCTGAGGTTTTAGATGACATAGAAAATCCAAATCAACAAAATCATTCAGCACATAATTAAAGATCATCTATATGTGATATGTATAATATATAACGAAGGTTCTTATATGATGTATGATATATATCATATAATTGATATGTGATGTATAATTGAAGGTTTTCAATTACAATAACACAAAAAATACCATGAGAAAAATCTACTATTGTTAGTGAATAGACTTTACCACAATTATTTTGAGAGACTATAAATTACTTCTCTTAAAGTGAATTAAGCATATATTCCAAAAGATTTGAAATATGTGTTCATATTTATGTGCCTGTATATGTTTATATTGGATTGATTGTTAGAAAGATGTCAGATGATAAGAAATAGAAATAAATGCCCTCGGTGTGAATATGGAAAAGTAGATTTGATTGCATAATAACAGCTGTACAGGGAAGAGGCAAGAAAGAGAACAGCACTGTTATCAGTCAAAGACAAATGTCCATGATCTTGAATCTTCCCCAAAAGACATAATACTTCAGTACTTATGTGTCTACCAGCTGCATTGCAGTGACAATACAGGTGCCCCTACATCTAATCAATATAAGTGATTTGGGAATGGATTATGAAGTACATTAATGTACATAACATGGATAACTCACAGAGCTTTCATCAATGTCATCATGAAAATATACATGTAAGAGTATTAAATAATGAAAATAACCACAGAAATATACTATGTTTGGAATCAAATGCAACCATGCAAATAAATTCCCACTATTTTTCATATATATATATATATACATATATATATATATATGTGTGTGTGTGTGTGTGAAATTTTTTTATGTAGTAGCATCAGACTTGTGACTTCACTTTCCCTTTACAATTTATCATACACATGTTTATCAGCTTTTATATTTTCTTCATCATATGATAGTTATTTGGAGATGTGGGGCCATTTGTCTAAACAATCATGTTTTAAGGACTTTGTTTTCCTCATAACCCTCTCCATATCTCTTAAATATCGATTTAAGTGCAATGTGTATTAAGTTCCCTGGTAAAAGAAGTAAAACAAAGTCAGTGTTGGCAGAAGATTCTGTCCTGCCCAGTCCTATGGCCGTATAGTCCCAAATAAACATACAGAGTGTTATATTTATTATAAATGCTTGGCTGATACTAGGGCTTTTTATTGACTAGCTCTCTCTTAATTATTAACCAGTTTCTATTAATCTATGTATCCCCACATGGTCTTGGATTATGGGAAAATGCCCAGGCATCCTACCTTCCTGGTAGATACATAGAACCTCCTGATGACTATGACTATTTCTCTGTCTGTCCTCTTCCCAAGAGAGATTGGAGGAATGTGGGAGTGGAAGGATGCCTAATATGTCATATGCTAAATAGTTCCACTTGTTAATATCCTCATTTTAAAGTAAACTCTTCTGAAAGAGGCTTACCCCCCCACACACACACACACACACTTTGCCACAATGATATTCTACATAAGAGCACACTGACTACATTGTCAGAAGGGATCAAAGGTTTTCACAGAGAGGAATCTGAAAGAAATCACACCATTACTAAAGTTTTGTGCATATGGAGTTTTTGCTCAAAACTCTATGAAAGACACTGAGAATATAAACATAATCTTAAAAGCCATATGCAGTTTGTGCTTTAAATTAGTCTTCTAATTGCTGAGAAGTGCTAATAATTTAGGGTTCAGAAGCCATATGTCTCTTTCTACAAATAAGAATGACTCACTAGAAACAATATTGTTCTGAGGTCTGGTTCAGTAAGTTAGACACTATTTTGTCTGTGGAAGTAGATTTGACTCAAGTCATGATGGAATTTCTGCAAAAAAAAAATCTGTTTTATTATAAACAGTAGCCAGGACAAAACATATATTCACTGTGGTACCCAAAAAGAGGAATTTTATTCTTATATTAAAAAAAAAACTCTGTTCTCTAAAACTCTCTATTTTCCATACTCAACATCAAGAAGGCTTCAAATCAGAGGAACTCTGATAAAGAATTCACTTTTATTAGTAATATTTCCTTTTAAAAATTATTTGTATTAAACTTACAATGAAAATCAAAATGTTGCAAATAATTTTTTTAAAAAAATTACACACTTCAACTAACCAGATTAAGCAGACCCCCAAAACTATACAACTCAGTGACCTTGCCGTATACTCAGAGTAGCTATTCAGAATGGAGCTGTGGAGCTTCACATTGAATTTTTATTTTCACTATCAAATACAGAGTAAATGTGTTTGCACTTACCCATATTATTCTACAAGAAAACATGTAGAATAGAGAACAAGAACATCTGAGAATAAGGAGATGAGGGAGGACTGAACATGATTTAAAAAATAATCATGAATGAGGACATAAAGCTAACTATTTTTCTAGTTCTGTCATTTTTTTTTAAATTTGTGGGATAAACGGATCTTTGATTTTAAAAGGGGTTTGCCATTGATCAAACAATACCTAGTATGTTCATTATTCATGTAAAGTTGCTACAAGTATAGGAATGTTCCAGTTTTGAAATGTGTTATTTATCTTTACTTTCCCATACTCTTTTGTAAAGAAGGTGAGTTTTGAGAAACATTCGTTGCAGAACACATTTATATATGTTGCATGTAACCAAGTTTTTCAAAAAGATATGAGATTATTCCAATTATAATTTTCTATGCATACCTTCCCTTCTTGATTCCCCATTTTGTCCTAAATTAAATATGAAAAATGAAATACAATAATTAAAATGGTTGCTGTTACTAATAAATTACATTTTATATTACTGAACAAAGTCTAATCCCTGAGATTGTTTATTAGATTCCTTAATAATGTCAATCATCGGGCTGGAGGGATAGCTCAGCCGTTAAAGGCTAGGCTCACAACCATAAATAATGTCAATCATCTTATCATCTGTTTATGTCACTTACATGAAAAAAACAAATGAGTACATAAGAGAAACCAGATTTTTTTTTCCCTAACTGGTTATATGGAGCTTAGAGAGCTCCTACAATAGCATCCAGCAATGCTACAAGAATTGTAACATGGAAAGATTAGGCAGTTTGAACTAAACAATGTCCATCCATGGTTAAGTAAACATGGTGAGCTAAAAGGGCAAAACCACTGTAATGCTACCTGTATAAAGAAACAAGAAATTTTAGAAGGCATTTAGGACCAGTAAGATTTTTCTGTTGATAAAAGTGTTTGCAAGAAAAGCTTGAAAACCTGAGTTCCAGGAGCTGAGTGGAGGAATGATCCAAATCCCAAAAGTTTTCCTCTGACATCAACTTGCATGCCAAGCATGCCAAGGTTTGTTCATGTATATATTACACAGGAAATCTCACATGCATGCACACACACAAACACACAAACACACACACACACATACACAAGCATACATACACACACACACACACTGAATTTTACAGTGCTGTGATCTAAAACTCCTGTAATCCCAAAATAGAAAAGTCAGGAATTCAGACTCACCTGGACTACCTAGCAAATTCCAGACTAAGAAAAAAAAAAAATAAATAATAAATAAATAAATAAAAAACAAAACTGAAATCAAAATCGAAATAAAAATAAAAATATTTATGATGAAAAGTCAAAAGGAAATAACTTCAGAGATTGTATTTGAAGTTTATTTGTAGCTACAGAGTGATTTCTGAAATTATCCCTGTGCCATAGCTTTGCTATATACATTTTGAGGCAAGGAAATGAACTGTTCTGTAAAGCCTATGTCTTGTTCTTAAACACAGTTGGAGAAGCACAAAAAAATACCATACATAGGAGTGGAGATATGTGTTCAGCAAAGCAATGCACAGAGGAGGAATATCGTGGATTAATAAGGAACAGGAGAAACAAATAGGCCAAATAGATATTTATTTGGGAAGAAATAACTTACAACATAGACAGATGAACAGCAGCAGGTTCCTGCTCCCATGGATTCCTCCAGGTTCTCTCCTGTCCGCATGCTGCTAGCAAGAGAGAGTTCCTGGGCTCCTCCTCAGACCTAGTTCCCCCAGGTCCCTTCTGCCCAAATGGGAGTGGTCAATGCCACAGATGTGGACAAAGTGAATATCTCACTACAATTCCCCTTTTAGTCTAAAGAAAAGATTTAGATTTGATACAAGTTATATACAAAATGGTGAATAACAAGTGTGCTCTATGAAAAGGAAAATTGAGAATATACAAACTTATGACCTACATATCTTGTCCTAGGGTGAAGGAATAATGGAGTTTACAATAGAGTTGTCCTAAGCTGGAAAGCTTAAGTCTAGTACCTAATGTATCTAACTAGGAAGAGAGAATAATGGCTGTGATAGTTTAATCTTCAACCTCATCAAAGACCTGAGAAAGAAGATAAGGATACAAGGCTAGACAAGAAGTGCAGATGGGCAACTTCCACATAGTGCAGCACAGACAGAAACAGCAAACTACTTGGACAGTCACCCAAGATCTCACAGCAATGATGGTACAGCCAGTTTGGACTAAGGCCAAGATTACCTGACAGACCACAACAAAAGGAGGGAGGTAGAAAGGCTGTCTTACCCTGACTTGGCAAGGTTCAGCAGTCTTCTATATTGTCCAAATCAGTGGGGACAGTTCTATGCCCAAGAGGCCATTAGCCGAAGTGAGGATGGACTCCAGAAGGAGCGAAGACAGTGTCCAATATATATTGGGGAAAGTATATGGTGCTCTTAGGAGCAATAGGGACTCATGTCAATGGAATACTAATATTAAAACCTTTAAATACCATGTTCTGCAGGTCTATGAAGTGTTTGAAGAATAAGCATCTATGTCTGACTGGTCTCATAGGTATAGAAAACATGGGTGTAGATAATCTGAAATACTCAGGAACTTATCTAAAAACTGATCAAAACTTCCCTGAGTAAAGCAGGGACAAATACCTAAGCAATATAATTATATATATATATATATATATATATATATATATATATATATATATATATCCCTAAAACAGAGGTAGAGTAGAAATGTCTAGACCAGAGGTAGAAGTATAAAGTGCAGCATAATAAAAATATCCTAAATCATATCAATACACAAAATGTATTGAACATAAATAAAAGTACACATATATAGAATATGATAAGAATAATGTGCATAAAAGATCATAAATGGAAAAATTTTAGACAATATGACAAAACATAGAATACAATTCTTCCGGGAATGGAATATAAACTTAATTTACATAGATTACCACATATAAGAATCTATAACAATGTTAGCTGTATAATACTAATATCTCACTGTAAAATAATTCACAAGAAGATAGGACAATTTACCTATATCCCATCTAAACCATACCTTTCCCAATCATACCCTATCCCTGTCTAAAAGAGATACCTGAGTCTAAGCATCACCTTCCATACTCAACCCTAAGTAACTAAAACCAACCCTAAGAAGATGAATATTATCCCCAAATGCCAAGAGTGTGGAAAGGGGGAATAATTATCTTAAGATTACTTCCTGCTCTAATCTCAAACCATTTCTTTAAGAATATCATATTAATGATGAAACCCATTGCTATTACAAATATGTATATATTGGTAAAGTAATAGTTTCCCTCTGCTAAAATTCCTTCTATATGTGAAGTAAAAGAATTCCTAAAATCCTTAATTGTAAGATTATTCACCATAGATATGGAACAATTGATCTCAGCTATTATATCAGCTTAAATTGCAAAGGATGTTGCAATTACCTTAGGTGTAATTCTGCTGTCCTGGAACTTTGATGCATTTAGTTGTCCACTCAACTTGTGGTAGTTATGCCTGGAGGTATACCACCAAATAGCATCTGGCAACAGAAGATCCTTCTGATCCTGGTCCCTGTAGAATAGCTCTTAACAAACTAAGGCAAGTGAAATTTCGTTAAATGAAGGAGTGAAACAAGCCTTTTGCAAATTGCTGTGACCATGGGGCTAACAGGTGTCACCTCCAACTGGTGCCACCGGGCTGCAGGGACACACAAGCAGGGCAGGCCCAGAGGCCAGGCTGGGCAAGAGGAACACACAAGCAGGGCAGACACCACAGGCTCTGTGGGAATGCAACATGAGGGTATGGGCAGGAGATGAGCAGTGGTCTCAGGGCCCCGGTGGAGATAAAGGAGTTGTAGGGCAGACACACATCTCACAAGCTGAGGTGTGTCCACCTGGTTAGGCAAGGGACCTGCCTGTTCAGGGATGGTGGGGGAAGGCAATGGCATCTGCCCCTGGATGAGACCCAGGTCCTTTTAAAATCCTGATCCCACTTCTGACACCAGATATCATGGTTTAATAAAAATCAGGAGAAACAAATAGGCTGAATAGATATTTATTCGGGGAGAAATAACATACATCATAGACAAATGAACACCAGCAGGTTCCTGGTCCCAAGGAAGCCTCTGGTATGCTCTCCTGTCTGCTTCCTGTCAGCAAGAGAGTGCTCCCCCACCACCACTGCTCATCCTCAGACCCAGATCCCCCAGGTCACTTCCACCCCTGGCTCCATTCCCCAATGGACGTGGTCAGTGCCACAGATGTGGACAAAGTGAATATCTCACTATAGAGGAAGAGTGACCAAAGCCTGCAAAGCCATCACATAGCTTCACAGACTATGAAACCCTGCTACATTAACAGAGGAAAGAGGCAGGGACCCAATGGAGAGTGTGAGTGCTCGGAGCTGAGAGAGGGCACTGCTGAGCCACAGGCTCTAGTGCTTTGATGGGGACACTTGTCACATATAGAGAATCTGGGAGAGGTAGCTACATGAAAAGGCATATTTCTCACATTGTTCTGGTGCCAACCATCCTTCAGGGTCACTGGAGTTTAAAGGTGTAATGCCGATGCTGGTCAGAAAACTGAGCAGGCGGGTCTCCTTATGTATATTTCCACCCTCCCACT
The DNA here is from genome assembly GCF_943737965.1 of Phodopus roborovskii. Taxonomy (NCBI): domain Eukaryota; kingdom Metazoa; phylum Chordata; class Mammalia; order Rodentia; family Cricetidae; genus Phodopus; species Phodopus roborovskii. The sequence continues at coordinate 14,444,751 of NW_026126485.1, read as the reverse complement.
CTAGCGATAGGAATATTTGGCAAGGATTAGAATTCTTAAGATTATTATGTAATAAATTCATTGGAACATAAATTATGGGACACAGGAACATATAGAAAATTAGGTAGCTAGTTTGATTCTGGAATACCTCCTTTTTTTTCCTTACATGAGTTTAGAAAGATTTGAGCTATGAATGTCATAGGATATCTATGCCAATTATTGATGAGTCTACAAGCTTTAATATTCACCCAAATGGAAAGTAGGAATGACATGCTCATTAAAACAGACATTTTAATCCAAATCATACCAGCACAGGGAAATCCTCCTCAAATGGTGGCTGTTTACAACCCTTTTCTTATACAAATGAGACTTTTGAGCCCAACTGATTAAAACCATAATATTTTTTGCCTTAAAATATCTATCCACTGTGGTATATTTTTAACTCACAATAATACAGTAACCAACAACTAATTGGGCAAGCCATGTGGCACTCTGGAAAGTTCTCTCAAATTGGTTGAAAATATTTGATGGTAACTGCTAAGAAAAATAGCCCCTGAGATATTTTTTAAAAAAGATTTATTTATTTTTACATGTATGGGTGTTTTGCCTGCTTGTATATATGTGTACCACATGCATGTAATGCTTAAAGAGGCAGTGGGTCTCCTGGAACTGGATTCACAGATGGTGTGAGCTGCCATGTGAGTGCTGAGAACCAAACCTGGGGATTCTGGAAGAGCAGTCAGTGTGATGAAACATGCTATGCCCAAGCACTGAATAATAAATGTCTGTCATAAATACATAGATTTTTATATATTATATAAATATACATAAGTCAAATATATAACATAACTTGTGACCCAATTTATAATAAAAATTCTACATTAAGACTCATTTTTTCCCAACTTACTATAAATTCATAAAGATAAAACTATGTTACCTTCTAAGGGGAAGACTTGGGCCAAGTGGAGGAAGAGAGTAAAAATTCAAGTCAAATTACAAAGTCACTGGTGAGGAAGAATTCTGAAGTGGATAAACACAAAATGTCCATTTCCAAAGTAAACTATTCAGGATGGCCAATGTAGACTTTAGTGTCATGGTTTCAGAACAAACCTTCAATTTTTTAAAAACCTAACTAATGATTGTTCTTTTTTCCAATAAAATCATCAAACAACCTATAATCACTATTAATCATTTTTATCATTTCTAAGGAAGGAAAAATGAATTTATCTAACTTCATATCAACAATATTCATCACATACATAAAAAATTTCTCTTTTGTCAATTAAACTTATGAATCAGTAATAAACTGCTTAAAAATTAAACATTTGACATTTGACAAGGAAAGAATATTTTCTTGAAATTACAAAACCTTATTATATCTTCTGTGAATAATTCCTAATGGTATTAAGTTCATAAATTATTGTTTTCCACTTGTAGAACCTGCTGAAAAGTCATGATATCCCCTTTCACTGGTGAAGAAGGTCCCTTATGTACTCTAAAACACAATGTAATTGAGGGCTTCTTTCCCTTGTCCCTACTTATCTTGTAGGTGTAATATGCCATTTATATCACCTTGTAAAAGTGTATTATAGTTTGTAATAAAATATCATGTTTATAGTCATAATGGGCTTCAAAAGACAAAGGGACAAGACATGAGTAGTCAGAATGGATTGGCTCCACTCCCAGGTTTATAGACAAGCAAAAGCTTCGGTGTAGCTATTATGTGAATTTGAATAAGTCACCAATGTCCTCTACATCCTGAGTGTTCACTTCACTTGATTCATCTTTTTAGGATGTTGCTCCTGTGAGCTCTATTTTACTTGCCCAGCCACTACAGTTCTGTATGTCAACTTCCTAGAAGAAAAAGTTTATTATATCATACATATACAAGCATATGTTTAAAAAACTATATGCAAGAGTTTGTAAGTATTAATGTGTACATAGATTTAGGTGTATCCTAATATTATAACTTCTATTGAATCCTCTGATAAATAAAAATACTAGGAATCAAATTTACTATTATTGTTGGGTTGTTGTGGCTATTCTTGGTTGTCAACTTGAGTAAAGCAGGAGTTAAACAAAACCCAAACAGCTGTGAAGGATTTATCTTGGTTGGATTCTTTAATATTAGAAGAAGGCCTACCCTAAATCTAGATGTAATTTGGGGGGAGGGGTGGAAATGTCTGCCTTAAATCAGGGCCACACCTTTTAAAGGCAGCCTATAGAAGGGACACAAAAGACGGGAACACTTGCTCTTTGCTCATCTGACCTCCATCTTGATGTTATGTTAATTCTTCACAGCTATTAGAGCCTTGTAGGCTGGAAAACTACTGGATTCTTGGAATTTCCTTTGGGAAACAACTATTGATGAAATTGATGGACCATACCCTATAGCCATTGTAATAAATTCATGCTGTAGTTATGTAAATTTGAAGTTGTAGTTAATGTTCACAATTAGATGCACTAAGGATTTAACCTTGAACTAAGATGTAATTCTAAACCTCCTTTCAATATCTATTCTAAATCGACACTCAGGCCAGTCAGATGGTTCAACAAGGAGGTACTTGCCACCAAGAACGATGACCTAAGACTTTAGAATCCATATAGAGAAAGAAAGAAGTAATCCTCTGACCTTCATGAATTCTCTGTGATAACTTAAAATAAATATATAAAAGATGAATACCAAACATACATTGTGGAAAAACTAGGGCTAAAACAATCATTGCCCAACATCAGAGCATCATGAAGAAGAGAAATCTGTACTTCAGAGTAAAAGGCATGTGATTCAATTTAAAAGGATTTTCTGAGGGACCAATGCCAATGGTCAAACATCCGATTTGCTGAGATACGAGATAAATGACTAAGCAACTCTCCAGACTAAACTAGAGCTACTACTACATTAGGAATTTAAGGCATAAATCATTCCTAAGTTGTCAAAGTCAATGGTGGTTATTTATTATTTTAGATGATTTTAAAGTAACTCCTACTAATTTAAAACTCAGATTATAACTCTGAAACATCAAAAGTGAAAAAACAAAAGCATGTAAAATTTCATCATGAATAACATCAGAAAGTTTGTAAAATATAATAATGATATATTTGGTGGTAGTTTAGAAACATGAGCATTTTCATAGACAGTGAGTGAAATAAAACCACAACAACGAATTTGGAAGACAATTTAACAAAATTGCATAAAACTTCTAGCAATATATATTATCACATATTGATTACATTCAGTATGTATATTCTACAAAATATTGAATTATGTTTGTAGAACAAAGAGACAATAATGATTGCTAGAACATTATATAGTCTCAGAAATGCAAAAGTGTATGTAAGTTTAGTAATGTGGCCATCAGATTTCTAACAAATTTCAAACCTGTTCAACTATTTGTAGAATTCACAGAACCTAGAGCGAAATGGGAAGCAGGAAGAGCAGAAGATAAAAACTACAGTATTTTCATATTGAAATATTTCTACTCTGAACTTAACAAATGTCAGCTATTGGTGGCTCACATACAGATTAGAACCAGTGCTATAATATCTGCAATATTAAGCAAAAGATGTAAGGGAAGTTGTTGGTTTTTAAATACAACTAATAGAGCAATCTGTCTCACTATTAGGACATTAATAACATGTATTGCTAATTCTATGAAACAATTTAGTTCAAGGGATGGTTAGCTTCATTATTCTTTTCTCATGAACAGAAATGAGTAGTAATTTGTAATTTTCACTATGACGTGGAGTATGGCGAAAGGGAGAAAATGAGAGAAGCTCTTTCTAAATGACCAAAGTCCTCACAAGTAATCTTAGTCTTCATAACAATTCCCAGTGCATAAATACTAACAGATGTAAGTAAAAGCAATAAGCTAATATTAGATGAACACTGAAAACAAATCTACATAATTTTTCATCCTTTTCCAAAAATTGACTTACTACATTTACATCACATTAATTTGAATGAATTTACTATTCAACTTTATGGCATTCAATAAACATGTAGGAATTAAATTTCCACAATTAACACAAATCTGAAATAAATTAATGAATAGAACTACAGTGCATTGTTCATTAACAGAATACATTTTAACAAAAGATGAATAGCATGCATGTAGTTGTAAATAGGACAAAACAAGCATTGCACAACATCAGAGCATCATGAAGAGGAGAACTCTGCTCCAGAGCAAAATGTGTGCACATTTATGCTAATTTCATTTCTTCTGTTAAACAAACACTTTAATTGGACTCATTGCAAAAGCAAGAGTAGAAAATTTAATACATTATATAAAGATAATAAACATAATAAACATAAACTCTTTCTTGTAAAAAGGTGACCTTTAACTAATTTTGATATAAATACTAAAAAATATTATTCAATATTACATAAAAATAATTTTTAATAAGTTACAGAATCCATAATTGATATTAACTGATTCCAGTTTTAAATGTCAGGTGGCTCTTAATATTAAAGGATGCTTGGGTGAGAGATGTGACATGTGTCGCTTTTCTGTATCAGTTTACGGACAGATCAACAATTTTTCGCAACTACTAGTTATAACCCCCACCTCTGGAATCCACAATATGGAAAGTTTACAGATCCATCACATTAAATGCTAACAAGGTAGCCTGGGCTAGCAAACAATTTATTTCCTTGAAATCAATTCATGAACCGAGTCCTTACTTTGCTTTCCACACTTGCTAGACAGGTAAATACTGCCTCTCATCCCAAGGACTTTCTTTAGAAGGTGTTTATTGACAAGAAAACAAAGACAAACCCAGAATGCATGCTGTCAATAACTTCATAATGTAGAGTACTTGTAACCATAACCAAAATGGTTCCAATGACCATGCAAATTGTCTTAATTACACATTGCTTTTGATTTATAGAGTTCTGATAATATAAAAATTTTAAGCTTCAATGATTAATAAAAAAGAGAAGATAAATCAAGAATGTAGCACAAGCATGGGCTTCTGCTGAATTCATGGGGACTTCCTCATGTAAATCTCATGATGGAAGCCAGAGAGATAAGTTAGCTCATAAGTGTGAGATAAAGCACATGTTGAAGTCTTGCACAACACCAATTCTCAAAGCAACTAAATCATTCTCATGACAGCTAGACTCACTTCCTAGGGAAAAAAATGGTTTCTTCTCAGTGATGAACTTAACAAAACCATGGGCACCTCCCAATATTGTCATATGGAGTGCTAAGGTTCAATATGAGTCTCTCAGAGAATAAGTTATGGTCCAACTATATTGAAGGAAACTTACAAAAATGGTGAAAATATATGCATAGGTTCTCATTATTTCTAAAAAGCATTTCCAGCTATTTATGGTCTTTGTAGCAATCAGACTAGGAAATAAAGTAGTCTAAACATTGAAAAAAAAATGAACTTCTATTACGTTATCTCCCATAGCCTCTCCAATTAGTTTAGGAATAACAACATGGCCTGTTGACCAGACATGATCAAATGTCCTAGTGAAACCAAGCATGGGTTGTTGCAGCACCCCGGTATGTGTGAAGAAGCATTCTCTACAATCCACAGAATTATTAAGCTGTGGTGGAGAAATTTATTTTGCTGCAAAAGACAAAACTAAACAAAACAATTTCAACAGATTTTCCTAAGCTACGCAGCAGTGCAATTTAGCAATTTACTGATCAACCAAACAGAAGTATGGGGTAAAATGCTAACTCTTTTAAAGACATAGAACAGAGAACAAACCCAACACCTTTCAACCTCCTGAAGTAAGCATCAAATTGTCAGGTACTCAGATAACTTAAGTGCTGCTTACACTTGTTGGAAAAGAGAAGTCAGAGACACAGATCTAAAACCTGCAAAAAACTGCTTTTGCATAATTTTGGGACCAGTATGTCACCATGTTGCAAGTACTGAAATACTCATATTTTTATGGTTTTGTTTTTTTTCAAAAGAAGACTCTATTCATATATTTATTTTAGGCATTGTATTTCTGTGTATCTAAGAATAAGATCATACACAATTTTAATATAGTGAAGAGAAAATAGGATGATTTTCCCAAGTATGCAACAAGATTATTTTATAATTTCTCATTCCACTTAGTGATAGCTTCACCTTGATAGACTTAATAAATATACTTATTAGTTACTACTCAAAACTGTAATTGTGAGCCTGAACATTTCTCCTATAGATGTTTTGAATAATAATATTAACTGAACAAACAAGAGTACTGTAAACCATGGGACCGAATACCATTTAATTATAGTCTTTCTGTACTAACCATGATACCAAGGAAAGACTGATATTTGTATAATGTTTTAAAAATGAGCCTTTTCTAGGGCTGTTCTGCACCCTAGATGATGTTCAAGGCGACCTTTCAAAAGTGCTGTTTCATGATGCCTAGAACATCCTGTTCTAAAACTAGCCACAAGATGTAAAGTGCAGTATCTGGTTGCTCACTTACTCTCTACATCTTAATACATTTAGCTTCCTCAGCTAATTCATATTTCTAAGGTTCGTGCTTATAAATATCTTACATTTCCCCCTTTTCACATTCTAACTTCAATGTGATTCTTCCAATAAACTCATTTCCTTCCTTCCATCCTTTCTTCCTCCTTCCCTCCATCCCACCATCTTCCCCTGTTTTCCCTGCTCCTTTCCTTTTTTCCTTCATATCCCTCCTCTCTCTCTCTCTGCATCCCTTTCCCATCCTTGCTTTCTCATCTATCCATGCCAAGAAAACAGTCTCTAAATCTACATATGTTTCTGAAAATTAAAACATTTTTACAGTTCAACCCAATAAAAATTCCTCAACTGGGTTGTTCATTGAATTTTTGTAGTTCCTACAAGACATCCAATACTGCCCTCTAATGCCCATTTTTAAAACAGCTGTGCCCCACTTCTACTTTATTTTTTTTTCAGACTATTTTTTTATTTAATTTTATATAACAAAGTCCAATTAAATGAAAACAAACATTTATACACAATATTTGGGAATTTGGGCGTCGTTATTTCCAAACTACTTCCTGCTGGTAAGGGGCGCTGTCTTGGGGGATTCGAAGAAGATTCAGATATCCTAGCTGTAGTCTGTAGGGCTGTTTTGTCCAGCTGTTTGAATGTAGGATCAGCTTGTACTCTGTTTCAGGCCGTCTGGCGTGATCAAACCACATTAGTCTGGAAGGAATCCACATCTTTTCATTTTCTGTGGAAACAAAAATAGAAATACTTTTCCCCAGTAACTTGTTCTTCAACTTAAATTTTGGAGTCAAAGCGTTTTTTTTTTTTTTTTTTTTAATTTATTATTTTACATGTCGATCCCAGTTCCCTCTCCCTCCCTCCCTCCCTCCCTCCCCTCCAGCCCTCCCTCCCTCCTTCCCTCCCTTTTGCCCTCTCTGTCCTCTCACATGCACTCTAAACACCCTCCCCTCCCAACCCCCCACCACAATACCATATGTAGGGGAATGCCATCCAGTTGGGGTCATGTAGATCTGACAAGTCCTGTGAAGTAGGGACTAGGGCTTCTCTCCTATCTCTAGAATAAGGCAGTTATCCCTCCATGGGGGATATGTTTGCAAAGTCCTTTTGTGAACCAGGGATACATCCTGGCTCCACTGTCTGAGGTCTCTTAGACTGCTCAGACCTTCTGGCTGAGACCCATATTCAGGGGGGTCCGAGTCAGACCCCTGTTGGCTTCCCAGCTATCAGTCTAGTGGCCCTTAGCTCCTCCTTGTTCAGGTAAGCTGTCTCTATGTACTTCTACTGCATGGTCTTGTCCTCTCCATCTACTTCTGGGTTCTAGTTCTACTCAGTGTTTATGTATGGGTGTTTGCTCCTATTTTCAACAGGCATTAGTTGAGGACTCCATGGAGAAGTTAGTTGTTGATCTCACTCTCCGGGAAGGGCATTTATGATAGCCTTTCCACGGGAGCTGAGATTGTTAGTTGGGAGCAGTCTTGTAGTTCCCTCGACCTTTCTTTGTGTTCAACTTTATCTTCAAACCAATATTGGCTCCCTCTTTTATGTTCTCTCTCTGTGTCTCTGTCTCTGTCTCTGTCTCTGTCTCTCTCTCTCTTTCCTATTTTCCATTCCTAACCAGGCTCAATCCTCCTGGTCGCACATGCCTTCCTCTCCTCCCCCTCATTCTCTCCTACTTCTCTCCCATTAGCTGTCCTCCCCCATTTTACCTGAGGTCTGGGGGACTTGTCCCTTCCCAGTTCTGTGAGGGACTTTATATGAATCTCTTAGAATACACCTTGTATCCTAGTTCGTCTGGTGATGTGAATTATAGGCTGGTGATCATTTGATCTAGTTATAAAATCCATATATGAGTGAGTACATACTGTGTTTCTCTTTTTGTGACTGGGTTACCTCATTCAGGATGGTTTCTTCAAGTGCCATCCACTTGCCTGCGAATTTCAAGATACCGATATTTTTTTCTGCAGAGTAGTATTCCATTGTGTAGATGTGCCACATCTTCATTAACCATTCTTCAATTGAGGGGCATCTAGGTTGCTTCCAGGTTCTTGCTATTACAAATAGTGCTGCTATGAACATAGTTGAACAGATGTCTTTGTTGCATTGATGTGAATCCTTTGGGTATATGCCTAAGAGGGGGATTGCCGGGTCATGTGGTAAACTAATTCCCATTTTCCTGAGGAACCGCCATACTGATCTCCAAAATGGCTGTATGAGTTTGCACTCCCACCAGCAGTGGAGGAGTGTTCCACTTTCTCCACATCCTCTCCAACATAAGTCATCACTGGTGTTTCTAATTTTAGCCATTCTGGCAGGGGTAAGATGGTATCTCAAAGTTGTTTTGATTTGCATTTCCCTGATAGCTAAGGATGTGGAGCATTTTCTTAAGTGTCTTTCAGCATTTTTGATTTCCTCCATTGAGAATTCTTTCTTCAGTTCTGTACCCCATTTTTTAATAGGGTTATTTGGTGTTTTGTTGACTAGTTTCTTGAGTTCTTTGTATATTTTGGAGATCAGCCCTTTGTCGGATATAGGATTAGTGAAAATCTTTTCCCAGTCAGTGGGCTGCCGTTTGGTCTTGTCAACTGTGTCCTTTGCCTTACAGAAGCTTCTAAGTTTGAAGAGGTCCCATTTATTAATTGTTTCTTTCAGGGTCTGTGCCCCTGGAGTTATGTTCAAGAAGCGGTCTCCTATACCAATTTGTTCAAGGGTCCCTCCTACTTTCTCTTCTAAGAGGTTCAATGTGGCTGGATTGATGTTGAGGTCTTTGATCCATTTGGACTTGAGTTTTGTGCATGGGGACAGACATTGGTCTATCTGCAGTCTTCTACACACCCTCATCCAATTGTGCCAGCATCATTTGTTGAAGATGCTGTCTTTGCCCCATTGTATAATTTTAGCTGTTTTGTCGAAAATCAGGTGTTCATAGGTGCGTGGATTAATATCAGGATTTTCAATTCGATTCCATTGGTCTTCCTGTCTATTTTTTTGCCAATACCAGGCTGTTTTCAGAACTATAGCTCTGTAGTAGAGCTTAAAGTCAGGAATGGTGATGCCTCCTGAAGTGCCCATATGAAGAAAACAGAGGATAGTCACATAAAAGAATTAACAGCCCAACTGAAAACCTTAGAACAGAGAGAAGCGAATTCACCCCGCAGGAGCAGACGCCAGGAAATAATCAACTTGAGGGCTGAAATCAACAAAATAGAAACCAGGAAAACAATACAAAAAGTCAATGCAACAAAGAGTTGGTTTTTTGAGAAAATCAACAAGATAGACAAACCTTATTCAAATTAACGAAGAAGCAGAGACAGAACATGCAAATTAACAAAATCAGAAATGGGGAACATAACAACAGACACAGAGGAAATCCAGTCAATTTTCAGGTCATACTTTGAAAATCTGTATTCCACAAAAATTTAAAATTCAAAGGAAATGGACAAGTTTCTGGATAACTATCACTTACCAAAATTAAATCAAGAAGAGGCAAACAACTTAAATAGACCTATAACCCACAATGAAATAGAAGCTGTCATCGAAAGCCTTACAACCAAAAAAAGTCCAGGGCCAGATGGATTCAGTGCAGAATTCTACCAGACATTCAAGGAAGAACTAATACCACTACTCCTCAAACTGTTCCACAAGATAGAAACAGAAGGTTTATTGCCAAACTCTTTTTATGAGGCCACAATAACTTTGGTACCCAAACCTCACAAAGACACAACTAAGAGAGAAAACTACAGACCAATATCCCTGATGAACATCGATGCAAAAATACTCAATAAAATAATGGCAAACCGAATTCAAAAATACATCAGAGAAATCATCCACCATGATCAAGTAGGCTTCATACCTGGATTGCAGGGATGGTTTAACATACGAAAATCTATCAACGTGATCCACCATATAAACAAACTGAAAAAGAAAAACCATATGATTATCTCCCTAGATGCGGAAAAAGCCTTCGAAAAAATTCAACACCCTTTCATGATAAAGGTATTAGAGAGGTCAGGGATAACAGGAACATACCTAAACATAATAAGAGCAATATACAGCAAACCAACTGCCAACATGAAACTGAATGGAGAGAAACTTACGCCAATTCCTCTAAAATCAGGAACAAGACAAGGCTGCCCTCTCTCTCCATATCTCTTCAATATCGTACTAGAAGTTCTAGCTAATGCTATAAGACAACAAAAGGAGATCAAGGGCATCCAACTTGGAAAGGAAGGAGTCAAACTGTCTCTATTTGCAGATGATATGATAGTTTACATAAGCGACCCAATAAACTCTACCAGGGAACTCCTACAGCTGATAAACACCTTCAGCAAACTAGCAGGATACAAGATAAACTCAAAAAAATCAGTAGCCCTATTTTTTTTCAGACGACAAAGAGGCAGAGAAAGAAATCAGAGAAACATCACCCTTTACAATAGCCACAAGCAACATAAAGTATCTTGGTGTAACGCTTACCAAAGAAGTAAAAGATCTATATAATAAGAACTTTGTGACTCTAAAGAAAGAAATTAAAGAAGATACCAGAAAATGGAAAGACCTCCCATGCTCTTGGTTAGGTAGGATAAACATAGTAAAAATGGCAATCTTACCAAAAGCAATCTACAGATTCAATGCAATCCCCATTAAAATCCCACCACAATTCTTCACCGACCTTGAAAGGATAATAATCAACTTTATATGGAAAAACAAAAGACCCAGGATAGCCAAAACAACCCTATACAATAAAAGAACTTCAGGAGGCATCACCACTTCTACTTTATTTAGGGTACTAAATTCAGTCATTTAGGAATCCCATATCAAAGAATAAAACAATAAAGTATTTCAACTTGTAGAGACATACTTTATAAAACAACTTTTCAGATTTTTAATTTTAGTTAAAATGTGATTACATCATTTTAACTTACCCTGATAATATTGTTTGATTCATGCTAATTCCTTTGCTTGACATTATCATTGTCTAAGACTCTGTAAAGGTGTTTGACAATAAATTATGAATTGAAACAGAGACAAATAATGGTAACCCTATATTATATGGGTACATTGTCACCATAACCAGGATAATTTTCAGAGTTGTCTACATAAATATTTTCACAAACCTTGGCTTACCAAATATATATATATATTTAAGTGTACTGCTATTAACTTCTTGGTTTCATGTTTTCATTAATCAAAAAATGCAGCATGCATTAAAGCTGTCTTCATGAATAATGAATAGGTTTTGATATTTTAAGTATTCCAAGATCTTCCATTTTTAAATGATTGAGTCTAATGTCTGTCTGTGTCTATGTGTATACATACAAGTATATAATACACACTGAGGCCAGTGGGGGAGTTGGGTCATTTTGAATTGCAGTTGCAGGTGTTTGTGAGCCATTTCACATAGATGCTGGGAACTGAAGTGTTTTGATAGAGTAGTAAGTGCCTTTACCCTCTGAGCCATCTCTCATGCTTTGCAATATTACTACAATAATAGTCATTGTAAAACAACAAGTCTTTTAACCCAAACTTAAAATGATGCATTTCTTTCAAGTAAATATTTAGTGACCGCAGTGTTTTGTCATGGAATTTCTTTAGATGATCTGAAAAAAATATGTAGCACAAGAATTGAGTATGTGAACTAGATAGTGACACGAAGAAATACAGGAGTGTGTGCTTATCTGTGTCTCAGTGTCGAGAAGCAATTGAGATAAAAAACAAAGTGCGATGATGTATATGTTAAAGGATTGAGTCTATTAAATAAATCTATCAAAGGTGAAGAAAGGCAGTGTTGGAAAAGTGAGAGGTCAGTATCTTGATTAATCAACAATGAGAAATGACAATAAAAGCCCTAGAAGGAAAGATGGAATTTCAAAAGGGACACAAAAGCTTAAGAGAAAGGAGTTTATTCCATCTGTGTGAGATGTATCACAGCTTAGATAGAAAATGTAAACATTTTGTTCATCTTGACAGATTTCAAGTTACTTGTAAACTCTGTGGCAAAAGACCTTGGCGTCAACATAAGAGATCAATAAAAATGCACCTTTTCTATCCTCTTTTTCCAAATTCCATCAGTAGCTAAAGACTGTGTTGTCATGCTTGTTTCCAGCTTCTGTGACCTTGTTGCTTCAGAGTCTGCCCCACAAGCATGGGCTGCAAGAGCTTTTCTCTGGCAAATCCTCCATATGTTTGGGTCATCTTCCTTTACCTCATGCTTTTCTGCCACTTCACCTTCACCTTCTTCTCAGGTATTTCCCCAAGCTTTTCTTTTAGTTACAAATTACCTTTATTTATTTGTTTTGTTTGATTATTATAACATTTTGCATTCCAACATAAGCAGGGGAGGTCAATATCATGATGGAGAATCTCGAGCCAGCCGAACCAAGCTTGTGGAAAGTCATAAACCCTGGAGCGACAAAGATAGAGCCTCCATGAGGCCAAACTAGGCCCTCCATATGTGGAGACAGTTGTGAATCTTTATCTATATGAGGTACCCTTAGCAGTAGGACTAGGATCTATTCCTGATGCATGAGCAAGCAGGTTGGAGCCTATTCCCTATGGTGGGATGCCATGCTCAGCTTTAATGAAGGGGAAAGAGAAGCTTAGTCCTGCCTCAGCTTAAAGTGCCAGACTTTGCTGACTCCTCATGGGAGCCCATACTGGGTGGGAGGAGTAGGCTGAAAAGGAGGTGAGTGGGGCAGGAGGAGGTGGGGTGGGAGTGAGAACTGTGTTTGGAATGTAAAATGAAATTAAAATTAAATAAATTTTAAAAACAAGCTATTTTCTGAAAGGCCCTCTTATACTCCCTCATCATTTCCAAATTCAGTTATTTCAGCACCAAGCTCTAAATAAAAACTGTCTCTCTATGAGTTACTTTGGCACAGATTTTGGAAACATTTCTATTTCTCCTAATGGAGAAGGCAGGCAGTAGGAATGGCTCCTTCTGTGGAACTAAGCTTGTGAGGTTGTCAGGCTTCACAGTATAGACAGACAAGAAGAAACTACAGGCTGGAACCAGTAGCAGATACAACCCCCAAGTGCCATGTTACCCATGACCTACTGATGGTTAAAGGTTCTGCAGCTTGAAAACCTAACAATCACGAAATTAAAATATGATACTATTAGGTCTTTCCGGATGCAAACCACAAAATGCCCAAAGGATGTGGAAATAACTCAGAAGAATTCACTTCTGCTTACCCTGCTTCACCCATTCCTTCCTACAAAAGCCACATACCCTTTGGCTTACAGTTTCCTTTCTCATTGTTTAATTCTGGCTGCCCACTGCCATCTGAACACAGCTCCAGGAGTAGGGCCAGTGCTCTGTTGAGAAGTAGAATGGCATTAGGTAGGGTTTTGCTCAGTAAGACAACAGATATAATAAGTATACCTTACAAAGAGAATTTATTAGATTTGCATGATAACAACTGGATAACTGCAAAAACAGTTATTGCATACTAGATTTGATTGTATACTGAGTATACTGTATCCTCCAGTTCATGGTATAGATGCCTCAGGAGTCACAGTCAGGCACTAAAGGGATGGAAGAGCGTTGGAGAGCCACTGAGATTCAGTCTACCTTGGAAAGCTGACAGTTTGTTTTCTTTTTCTTTTTTTTTTTTTTTTTTTTGCATATAGAGTATTTTTTATTTAATTTTATATAACAAAGTCCAATTAAATGAAAACAAACATTTATACACAATATTTGGGAATTTGGGCGTCGTTCTTTCCAAACTACTTCCTGCTGGTAAGGGGCGCTGTCTTGGGGGATTCGAAGAAGATTCAGATATCCTAGCTGTAGTCTATAGGGCTGTTTTGTCCAGCTGTTTGGAATGTAGGATCAGCTTGTACTCTGTTTCAGGCGGTCTGGTGTGATCAAACCACATTAGTCTGGAAGGAATCCACACCTTTTCATTTTCTGTGGAAACAAAAATAGAAATACTTTTCCCCAGTAACTTGTTCTTCAACTTAAATTTTGGAGTCAAAGCATTTTTTTTTTTTTTATTTTACATGTCGATCCCAGTTCCCTCTCCCTCCCTCCCTCCCTCCCCCCAAGCCCTCCCTCCCTCCTTCCCTCCCTTTTGCCTTCTCTACCCTCTCCCATGCACTCTAAACACCCTCCCCTCCCAACCCCCCACCACAATACAATATGTAGGGGAATGCCATCCAGTTGGGGTCATGTAGATCTGACAGGTCCTGTGAAGTAGGGACTAGGGCTTCTCTCCTATCTCTAGAATAAGGCAGTTATCCCTCCATGGGGCATATGTTTGCAAAGTCCTTTTGTGCACCAGGGATACATCCTGGCTCCACTGTCTGAGGTCTCTTAGACTGCTCAGATCTTCTGGCTGAGACCCATATTCAGGGGGGTCCGAGTCAGACCCCTGTTGGCTTCCCAGCTATCAGTCTAGTGGCCCTTAGCTCCTCCTTGTTCAGGTAAGCTGTCTCTATGTACTTCTACCGCATGGTCTTGTCCTCTCCATCTGCTTCTGGGTTCTAGTTTGACTCAGTGTTTATGTATGGGTGTTTGCTCCTGTTTTCAACAGGCATTAGTTGAGGACTCCATGGAGAAGTTAGTTGTTGATCTCACTCTCCGGGAAGGGCATTTATGATAGCCTTTCCTAGACTGCTCCCAACTGACAGTTTGTTTTCAACGGTAGAAATAGTAGTAGAACCAGCAGCACTGCCATCACTACCGCAACCACCACTATCCGAAAGAGGAGCAGCAGTAACAACTGCAAAATAGATACATTCATATATAGGGACAAAAGGTTGGAGGGCAAAAGCAACCCTGATTTTTCCTGACCTTCTTCCTATCAGGGATATCATTGGAAGTCACTGTCCACTATGGAGTAAGCATTTTTCACTTGAGCTGATCTTAACTGGAATTGCATTCAAACACACTCAAATGGAATTAAGTTGGCAACTAAAAACAACTAAGAATCACTTCATCATCATTTCAAAGGGAACTATCTGCCACATTGGTCTGCCTGTGCTTTGTTTGCTATTAACACACTACATCATGAGTACATGACTCCAAATTATTTATAGGCCTTGTTTGTTTAGTTTTAGTTTCAGAGCAGAGTCTCATGGGTAAGAAAAACGATTATTTATAAACCAATCTTCTCATAAATGAATTTCACTGATGCATGGTAAATACCAATTATGTAAAGGACAGATTTTACCCAACCTAACCTGTCAAAAAACAGGATGAAACCCAAATGCAACAAAAGCATTTCTTAATTATTCAGAAGACCGTTAGTCTATAGTCTTTAAAACCAGAGCAATTAGACAAATATTCTTTTCTGTATCCTTTCAGTCCTAGTGGGTGAGGAATCACTGTGACTTCACTCAAGTCTTGGAAAATTCGAAATAATATCTAACAACTATTCAAAATGCAAAACACCAAACTGATGATAACAAGGAAACATAGATGCATCCACATAGGACAGTTCTGTTTTTAAGGAGGGAGAAGACCTAAACTGAAGGAAAGAATTCAATCAGACATTCCAAACAAAATGAATTTAAAAAGCTTTATACTTCAAGAAAGAATACTCAAGAACTTAAAGACCAGTAAAAGGCAATCACCCCAAATCCCAACAATTCTAAAACATCTAAATTTCAGACATAATTTATCTTCCATACTACTTGTCCTATGTTTTGTTGATGGAGCATGTAAATATGTTTCTATTGTTGGCCAATAGGAAAGCAAGATAGGTGGGAAAGAGACAAGGAAGATTCTGGGATATGTAGTAAGAGATTCAACATATAGGACTGAGAGATCATTACCCCGGGCCCTCTTTCTGGTAAACCAAGACCATGTGGAAATACTTAGATTAATAGAAATAGTTTAGTATTTAAGACAGAGATAGCCAATAAGAAATGCTAGTAACAGGCCAACAGCATTATATCTAATACAATGTCTCTGTGTTTTATTTGGGGCTGGTGCGGTAGTGGGACCAGACTGGCAGAAAACTGCTTGTAACAGTTTATATTCCAATTTCACAATTCACACATAATCTTCATCATTACAAACTCTCTACAGATGATCACCTAAGAGTTAGCTATTTTGTTTATTGTAAATATTCATGATTGACACTGTGATGAGCATCAATCTAAATTTATTAATAATTACATGAGGCCTGATCACATCATTATTCCTTAGAGAATATAATTAATTTCTGAAATTGAATGCATGGTTATTTAAAATTATAAGAGCAAAGCAAGGTTGATAAATGTTTCATTCTTTAATCTTGTCAAATATACTTTATTAATGACTCAGAGATTCATGGTTCCTTAAAATAGTCAGGTTTTCTTACAGAAATTTTATTGCCAAGAGCTCTCGGTGCCCCAAGAGTTGACCTCTGTTACATCACTCACCAAGAGGAATTATTCCCATGCACCTAAGGAACAACATTCTGGATGTTCTGCAGAGTATAGTGTTTGAAACTGGCACTTCTGTCTCAATCAGACAATCCCAATATAAGTACCTGTTTGCACCCAGGAAGAAATAAGGAAACTGCCATATCTTACAGCAGGAAGGAGAAAGAGGTTACCTCTCCCATGACACATAATCCATGGCCGTCTCTTTAAGAAGTACCCCTAGAGGACAGAGTGCTGTCACAGGGTCACACCCTGGCACTAAGTTTCTCTTTGGAGGTATAAAACAAAATCCAACTATTTCACATTATCATAATGATATATTAAGTGAGAAATAAGCTCTGGATATTGAAGGATAGAATTCATGTCAGATGGACAATCATCTGATGTCTCAGTCTGTTTCAGTGTGTGTGAAGTATCTTCATAATGCTATAGAAAGTTAGCTACTAAAAACATGTAAGTGGAAAGAAAGTAACTCAGAGTTTAAGTACTTAATATGATATGTTTTTAGTTTTAAAAATTGTTCTCAATATTAAAAATTATACCTAAATATAGACGTTAACATTTCAATGTTACTTTTTAATATTCTTAATTTAAAGAAACATAGTTTCAATATTATTCATGGTTAAAGCAAATATATTAGTTCATGGCTAGTGACCTGCATAATTTTGATTTGAAGTATGCTGTCCTCATTTCTGTCCTTCTCTATAATAATATTCTTTGGGTTATTTTTAAGATTTTTATCCTATCATATATTCTGTGCCATTTGCTCTTCTATTTTGATGTTTTTTTGAGAAGATTATGGAGATTTTCTTGTGCTTTTCATTCACTGGGTAGCAGAAGACAGAGAAGCTACATGTATGCCATAAAATGAAAAAAAATATACATGTGTAGAGTTCTAATAAACAATATTTGAAGCAAGATTACTAAAGTATTGTTATCTTAAGAGATAAATACCATGAATCTTAAAAGCCATATCACTCTAATTGAAATGGAACATTTTATCAAAATTCATCACAAGACAAATTTCTTAAATAGTTATGAATGTAATAAAAAATCTTCAAAATAGATGAAACAAAAATTTATATAAAAAGAATAAATAGTCAAATCTCAATTTAGAACTATAGAATGTTATGCTCTACCCTAATTATTCATAAACCACTGGTCTGAAATTTGATAAATTATAAAATGGTCTACTATACTAAACTGATATTTATAAAAAAAAATCTTTCAGCTATAGAAAAAGCATTGTGCACAAATATCTATTGAATATTCATCAACATATGTATTTTAGAACATAAGGCAAATCTCACAAAAGTTAACAGGGTTTAAGATATGTATCTTGAGCATAAGAGAGATTAGATATTGACAATAGAATAACAAGTGTAAATTTCCCAAGTGTTTTGAAGTGAATTCATCTGTAAAGAAGAAACCATAAGGGACATTATAGGACATTAGAAACTATTCTGAATGGAATTAGAATACAATATATTGGAGTTGGAAAGATGTCTCAGTTAGATTGTAAAACGTGATCACAACTACTTCCATGTATGTCTTCACTCCCTATTCCTGCAACATGTTCCTCTTATAACTTCATGTCAATTCAGTGCTTGCTATGACAAGTTTATATATTGACCATGGATTATATTTATTCCTTTACAAAATTAATTCTGCAAAATCTGTTGGATCCAGTTCAGCTAGTTCAAGGGTCTTGGAGAAGAAGATAAGTATTCATTTCTCTGGGAGTGTGACTCAAAGCAATGGAAAGAATTCAATGAGATTAAACCATTCTGACTTCTCCCAAGCAAGAACTTAACTTGAATTCAAAAGATATGATGTTAGAAAATAGAATAATTCTCAAATAAATGTTTTATGTTAAGCCCAGAAGAAATCAGTTATTAAGTTAAACTTGAAGGAAATACAAGACTTGAATCATGGTCTGCTGTGTAAGTACCATGCGGTAACTCATTGAACCACGGGAGCTCATAGCTAATATGGCCTGCTTTGTCTACTATATTGTGGCATTGATGAGGGAAAGATGCCCTCCTTCATCACCTGGCAAGGTGAGAGAGCTGGTATTGGGCTTACAAGAGCACAAGAGTAACCCTGTCCAAAAAAAAAAAAAAAAGTAAAACAGAGTGTATATAGCACAGAAAGGAGTTTTGCTTTTCCTCTAGGGGAAGGGACACAGGTAAGCCGTCCTGAGGGTATGAGAGCAACAGAGGTGATCCTGTCCCCCCCACATACTTTTGCATGTGGTGGACAGGGTGAGAGAAAGATGCTCTCTCCTCTATGCTCCTTGCTATCTGTAAAAGGTCCAGGGTCTTAAGAATGAGAGGACAGAACATGCCCCTCACCAGCTGCACCACACTGAAGAGTAGGCCCTGTACCCTGCCTGGGTACCACAGGAGACCTGACCCTGCTATAGGGTTAAAGGGCATGAGAGCATGACAACTGACTCTACAATCCCCTATGCTCCCTGCATTTTGCCTAGGCAAAATCTGGCTCTGAAGATTTGAGTGAGTAGAACCTGGATCTGGTTCTCTGATGCTTGGTGTAGACTACATTGAGTGAACTAGCCAAGGCAGTGTTTTAGAGCTGGCCCTAACAGTAATGTGAGTAATAGCCTTCAAGCTGACCAACCCAGCTACAACCCAGGCCCAGTATTAGGGCTATGAGCTGGCTCACCCCAACATCCACCAAATATATAAACTGTTGGAGCAGATGAAGGAGATGAACCTGCAGATCCAAAACAGTAGGATCTCCATAACAAAGACATAGGACAACTTCAGAATATCTGAGAGGAACACCAGTGACAGTCCATTATTGGCAGTGTAGCAGATTGCAGAAGCCTTGAGCCAGACCAATGGTTCATGGCATTTGATCACTTACAAGTAAAGGTGAATGGGCTAAAAGATTAGCCAACTGACTCAACAGGACACATTTCAGCCTCCATGACAAAATTATTCTTTACATTTTATTTTTGTTTATTTTGTTTTGTTTCTTTTTACAGTTTTTTTTCAAATTTGGTATTTATTTGTTATTTGTGTGTGAGGGGAAGGGTCACAATGGCAGAGAACAGATTCAAGGAGATAGGAGATCAATAGAACAGAATGTATGATGTAAAGCGATGAAGAATGAAGTATAAAAATTTAAAAAGAAGTCATGTAACCATCAAGATCAAGAAAATTATTAATTAAACAAAAACAAAAATTAAGAGCTAGTGTTTAAAAATATTAATCATTCAACAAATACCTACCTCAGACCTAAGACAAGACAATATGCAAAAAAGGGGGGAGGGATAAAGACGTAGAAATAGAAAGTGTTCCTGTGAGGAATGAGAACAAACCACCCCCATAGGTAGAACCTAAGTAACTGAGTGAATATGAAATAATGGTAAAACATAAACAGATGGGTGTATATATCATGAGATTCTTTTTAACAACAGAGCAAGGTGATTTGTTGACAAAAGAATTATATTTTTAACAAATGTGGGAATAATTAGATATCCACATGCTAGAATGAGAATAAGACAGAGACAGAATAAGAACAGAGAAAGTAAGCTTACCACACAGCCAGCAATCTATTTGCATTGAGTTCAACACAAATGTCAGAGACAAAACTGTAAAACTCTTAGAAGAAAACAGCAGAAATATTCATAGTCTTCTGCTTCACAGATATTTCTTAACTGAAAAAAACAAAACAACAAACAAATATAATAATATTTTTAAGTTAACCTTCTTTGCCATGAAACTTGCCCATCATTCAGACACTGCCAAGAAAATGAACACACACACCACCCACTGGAGCATATATCTTCAAAATAAGAGAACTCACTGTCAGTAGAACTTGATGTCAAGAGATAATAAAGACATTTCTTTTCTTTTTTTTTTTATCCAGACCTTAGATTCATAGGGGCTACATAAAAGAACATCTTCTTTTCCTGAGCTTGCTGGCCAAGCTTCAAGTAACTTTCTTTTATCCATGCTGAGACCAATTTTGAGATACCCCTAAAGGAATCCTTTAGCAGTGGTCTGACTAAGAGTGTTTCCCCCCTGCTTCCTCATCTCCTACCCATCCATCTTCTTTCAATTCTGTTACTGGTCCTCCAAAGCTGACCACTTTCTTACACCATCCTCTGATGTCTGTCTTCTCAATTCAGTAAGACCTCAGTCCCTCTTTGTGTACTCACATAGGGCAGTAGAACTAGAACTAGTAGCTAATTACATAAGTGTCTGTTCTTTCATAATCTTTATTTTGGGGGGTCAGGATCTCATGTAGTCCAGACTGACCTTCAACTTCCTGTGTAGTCTGACATGACCTTGATCTTCTGGTTTTCTTGCCTTTGTGTTCCAAGTCCTAGTATTACAAACATGCACCATCATGCCCAATATATGTCTCTTTTGGCAGTGATGTTATCTCTTTACTGCTCATTGTCCTGTGTGTACACACCACTGTGATGATTATTCTACAGTTCTCCCAATATTTAAATAGGAGACAAACACCTAGAACTCACTTCTTCAATTAATCAGAAGGAATATTGTCTGGATTTTAAGAATATATGAAGACCTTCATAGAGGTCAAATATATTTTGTTCTGACTTCCCAACAATGTCATTGTTTTAACATATTAAATCTCTTCTTATAATTGAAATACCTTTTAAATTACAGAAAATTGTAGTTTTAAAAATTCAAATTTACTTAAAAGTTTATCTGTCATTCATTTTTCTCTCCAATTCTCAACATAAACATAACATTGACCTCATATGTATTAAATTGAAACATAAACACATTTCTAACTTCCTTTAAATATTTCATGTACTCAAGCTTTTACAATGAGTTCTATAAATGAATTATTTTGGCATTGCAAAGGTTTGTAAAAACTAAAATGTGCTTACTGTAAATGTGTGGAAGGCAAAGGTCTGACTCTAGCCTGTAGTATGCCTAAATTAATGTGCTAACTATAGAATATGTTAAATTAAAATTAATTTGATTGTGACCTTACTGCATAGAAGGACTTTGGTGAACATAATTTGAAAGCTCTTTTAGAAAACGTGTTTAGTGCTAGATGGAACTGATTCCTTTGTATCCTCTGAGACTATTTCTCTACAGAAGGCAAAGTCCTTCATAATTATTTCAGGGCCTGCACAACTATTTTAGATGCAGTATTAAATGTTCAATTTATTTTTCATAAATATGGATGAATATAGTAGAATTTCTTCCAACTAAAAGTATATTTTTAAAGATAAAAGCAAAGAGCATTCCCCTCTTCTTTACCTTATCTTCCTCCGTAAGTTTCCTTCACACTTGGCACAATACAAAATCCAATAAAGGCTACTTGAAAATAATGATTTTCAGCCTCTAAAATCCTCCACGCTTTAATTTACCAACTTCATGAAACCATTAGAAAATTAATGGAGAAAAATAATAATCACCATTTGCAGAGAACTTAATTTGTATGAGATGAGACCCTATGATGGAGTCCATTATAAACATTTTTCACTTAATTATTCTTGTTATACATAGGGGTACTTATTATCTCATGTAAATGAGAAACTGCAAATAAATATTTATCTAAAATTTCCAAGGTCACATAGTTGGAATTAGCAATGGCCATGAATTTATTAACACGATTTTAATCTATAGGAAGTATTCCAATGATTAGATGAGAGAAATCTACCTCAATGTTGTTTTCAACCTCCTTCAGTCACCCCAATTTGTTGTCTTTCCATACAATTAATCATGGCCATTCTTATGCAAACTTTAAACTAACATCAAACTAGTACACACAGATATTAAGTACATCATGCATTTATACTTTTATTCAAATGTATGTGGTGTTGATGTGGGGGTGTATCCTAGTTATCTTTCTTTAACTTGATAAATGCCTAGTGTCATATGAGAGTGCCAAGTCCAGCATTATGTCCTGGGAAGTTGACTGTGGTGATGCAGAAATGAAGAAAAGATAGAAACACAAAAATTCTAAGATTAAGTGGGCTGTACTCATTCTCATGGAGGATGCTTGCTACTCAATCCAATAGTGTCAGGAAATAGTCTCAGGCTTGAAACATCCTTAGAAGAAGTAAGTTCTGGTCCACAGTTTCTATTCTATATATCCAGTTTTAATAAAAGGTCAATCACTTGTCATCAGGTATACTTGGACCTGAAGACTTTGTCATCTCACTAAGCCTCACCCAAGGAAAGCTTTACCATTCCAATGGATCTAAGGCATTGGAGTCCTTGACATGGCCATGCTCATGTCATGTGAACAATACATATCACTCAGGACTTCATTCCCACATGGGAAGAAAGCCTCCACTAAGGGATTACCTTGATCAGACTGACTTTTCAACATGTCTGTGGGGAAATCTCTTAAATAATATTTGATGTAGGATGGCTGAGAACACTTTGAATGGTACTATTTTTAGGCAATTAGTGTTGTTTAATAAGAGAGTCAGATAATTATGAGCCAGCCTATAAGCGAGCCATCAAGCTGAATTCCTCCATGCTTTCTACTTCAGATTCCTGTTTAAATGCCTTCCCTGAGTCCTGTCAATGATGCACTGTGTCCTGGAAGTGCCAGTCAATCAAATTCTTTCTTACTCTGAGCTGTTGTTAGTCATGTTGTTTGTCACAGCAACAGAGATGACACAGAACTATACTATACATAGAAGCTTTCCCTAAGATTTACACAAGCGTGTATTAAATCACACACACACACACACATACACACACACACACACACACACACACACACACACACACACACACGATCCCCATTTCCTTGGAAGATAATTCTAAAATTAAATGGGTAATAGTTTGGCAGTTTAAAACTCAACTGTGAATTATTGCTTCTAGGAGATTTTTCACAGTGCCATATACACTAACAATGAATGAGTACAGGCATGTACACAGTTAAAACACAATAACATTGGAAAAGATTCCCCATCAATTGATCTGTTGACCTATTAACTCTAAATGGTACATGTGTCAAATGATTTTTTTTCTTAGTTATTCAAAATCTATTCCCACATTCCAAGCATTTGACTCAGCCATTAGTATAAATTTGTTCCTTTCCTTCATTTGCATAACAATCATCTCTCTATGTCTGGATGATACATGTTTTGTTTGTTTGGTATTCATTATTTAATCGCCTAAAATTAATGATGGAATGTTACTGCTGGCTTCCAAATCTATGGCTGTGCATTACAGATCCAATATATTTTCAAAACAAGTATTATTTTGAAATTTTTGAGTGTTGGAAGTCTGGGAGCAGCAAAGCAGATTTTCATAGTTCTAGATTTCTTGCAATCTCTGTCAATTGTCCACCATGACCTCAGACAGCTAGAAACTGACCTTAGGTGAATCCATGTCCATCCCATATTAGTGACTTCTGCCAACCTTCTCTGGCAATTGACTGGAGTCATCAATCCCTTACCAAGCAGGTCTTTCCAGATTATCTGTTGTATTGTTACAACACTGAACACTGATCTACCTGAAGGCATAAGCATTAGGCCTAAATTGAGAAGCTAGGTGCTACAGCTCTGACTAGATTTTTCATTCCTCTTATTCCTTAGAAAGTTTCTGCATTGTACCTTTAACAAACAAGTTCAGGCTTTAGTTACAAGCTGATACAGAGAGAACCCTTATATTTCTATGCTTGCATGAATATATCCTCTCATCCAACTATGTGTATTTTCTTGAACAAGTGTACTCAGAAGCAGAAAATAATGCTTGAAATCAGTTTTTAGCCACACCTAAAAGTGGATATGTCACTTTAAAATAGTACATTATTTTAATTAAATTTTAAAAATTAATACAAAACCTATAGTATGTTATTTCAACATCATGAATTACCTAAAAAATATCAAATAGCATAGTGATTTTACACAAAATAATATAGTTGTGAACATAAAAATAACTCTTAATAACTCTTAATTTTCTTTGTGATTTTAGGGAAGTTAAACTTCTTAGTAAAAACAGTGATATTTTGTGTTGTTCAATATATTTTTTTCTTCAGTTATCTTTGGACATGTGCAAATCATCTAAACAATGTTTTATTTTGTGGACTTCTTTGGTGTTATGGTGTTCAAACAAATCCAATAAAAACTCACGATATATATATATATATATATATATATATATATATATATATATGTTCTTTCTTCAGATATTTATTTTAATTATCCAGGTCACACTCAGGATTACTAAATATGATACAGATCACAAAGAGTTTGAGGATGGTGCCAATTCATGTGTGTGTGTGTTTGTGTGTGTGTGTGTGTGTGTGTGTGTGTGTGTGTGTGTGTGTGTGTGTGTGTTTGGTATATCTGTATTGTGTGTGTGTGAAGTATGTATATTGTAGTACCCATAAAATGGACTATGTATATTTTTACATGTATATGCAGATGCATGTGTCTACTCATGTGTGTGAAAATCATAGGAGGATGTCTGGTGTCCTCTTCTTTGCCTTATTCCCCTAGGAAAAAATTCGGACCTCTCACTGACTCCAGAACTTCTGAGCAATCTCCCAAGCATGATCAGCCAATGCTCATTTAGAATGCTAACTTCTTACCTGATCCCTTCCTGTCAAACATACTCAGTTAGGCAAGGCAATCCTTTATTAACTTTCAAGCTCAAACTCAGCAATTAATACTAAACATTTCATTAATTGTTTATTATAATGAACCTGGAGAATTGAGAACTATATATACAGAAGAATATCAAAAGTGATGTAAATTAACCACATTTTAAAATTTGTTTCCAAGCAATGTTTATATTTCTATAAGTAAGTTGATGATGACAGGGCAAAAGAAATTTGTTCAATCAGTGAAAGTTTCTGTTCATTCAGTTAATCTATTGAATCACCATTAACCTGACCTCAAAGAGGAAAATTTGAACCTCTGTTTCTGCCCCAAAATCTCTGAGCCATGATGTATCAAATTTTGACTTTGATTTTCATCCTTTTTTGAAGTCTTTTAAGATTTATTGCACAGAGAAACTATATATATATATATATATATATATATATATATATATATATATATGTTAGCTCTTAGTTTTTTATTTAGAAACAATCTTATTTTTCATATGCAGTCTAAGGAGCTGGACTATGTTAGCTCTTCGGATGCTTTTCTTTTTTTCTTAATTTCAATCTTTAGTCTTAAACCATGTTTGTTTATTGGTCCCTACATTCCTGCTCCCTACTCTAGAAGGAGAATTCAGCAAAAAGCCTAATAGGAAATATGGGCTAGTTCCCATTTCTTCTATTTCTTTCCCCATTTAATTGTGGCATTTTTTTTTACCATAATAGCATCCAATGCTTTGCATTCAATGACTTCAAAAAATTACAGTTTCTTTTATCCAGCCTTAGCATCAATTAATTAAGCATATTTGTGTCTTGATCCTCAATTAAAGCACTACAATTCCCATGAGAGTTTCAAAATGTTTACTTCACTTTGCATGATTCTTGCTTTTAGTATTAGATGTTTGCTTTATTCATTCAACATTAATATTTATAGATGCACGAAAAGCCTGCTGCTTCCTAGATATTGTTCTTATACCTGAGGCATATCAGTTGGAAAAATACTGAGGTTTTTTATCTTTTGGGAAAGGTAAAAATATATACATTTTAGCAGAAAATTAAGGAGTACTCATAACAGTAATGATAATAAATCAAAGCATATCAAGATTTCAAGGACTAAGATTACAATTTATTAGAAGTTTGCTGAATAGGTTTTACTGATTTGGTGACATTTGAATAAAGACAGTAAATAAAGAAAAAATTGAATATATGCTAGGAAAAAGTGCTGAAGGCAAAGAGGATGACTTCAATATTAAGGACAAGTATGGTAACAATAGGACAGGAAGAGAAAGGCTCTGCAAAACCAACATTTTCCAGAACCTTGTGGGTCATTGTAATAACATTCTGATCATCTAGCAAGCCACTGGAATACACTGTATGAAGAAGTGGCAAAATACAAGTTACTTAAAATTCATTCCTAATAGCATTTTGAGAAGGAACTATCAAAGAGTCAAATCAAGGAGACAAGAACTGAGACAGATTAATAACCAATATGAGTTTTCAGGATAACTAAGAGTGGGTGGAAGAAAATACAATGAGAGGTGTTCTCCACATTTTTGATGCAGGTCTAAGTCTCAACATAAATGCTTCTAAAGAAGATGAAAGGGGTGAAATAAAGAACATTCTCCATGAGACATTAGTGTTTTCAATGTGTAGTTAAAGGGTGCCACCACAAATAGACAAAAGAAAATTGAAGTGATGGGACTGAGTTTGTAGTAGGGAAATACTATCAGGAATTATGGAAACATTTAGTATATATGACACATGGCATATAATACAACCAAGCTAACATGATGAGTGCCCATGAGTCTGAAGTTTAGAGAAGAGTGTTAGTAATGAGAATAGGAGGTTTCTAAGTTGCCAAATTAAAATCACATGTAAATACAGTTGGTTCGACAATATCAGTTTTTCATGTACAAATTTTTGAAGATATTCCAAAAAATATACTCTCTTTAGCCATTACCCTGTTTAAGGGCAACAAGACTGATTCCATATTAAAATATAATACCCTGGGTTAATACCCTGGGTTATACTCTTTTGGGTTCCTTCAGGTCCATGTACCCAGGAATAGTATGCAATAAAGATATTTTAAGTTTCTTAGAGGACCTTTGTACTGTTTTCTATAGTGGACTGACTAATTTCCATTCTCATCATCATGTATGACTTCTTTAATTTCTACATCCTCATGATTATTTCTTGTTTTTTTCATTGTCTTAAAGATATTATGACTGAGATGAGATGGGTTTTCAACATATTTTTATTTAAAGTTTCTATAAGATTCATATTTATTATTTTCATGTATATTCGCTATTTCGCATATTTGTTCATAGGATTGTTTAAGGCTAAAGCATTTCTTTGCATTTTTCTTCATGATTTCCTTATTCAGTCTATAATAATCCTTTAAGGTGCATAGCTATGAATATTTTCTACCATTCCATAGGTATCTCTTTATATTGGTTTGAT
Organism: Phodopus roborovskii; assembly: GCF_943737965.1. NCBI lineage: Eukaryota > Metazoa > Chordata > Mammalia > Rodentia > Cricetidae > Phodopus > Phodopus roborovskii. Next base: position 14,416,908 of record NW_026126485.1, on the reverse strand, counting down.
CTGTTCTTCTAAGGCTTAAGTGCTATCATTAAGTAATCAAGAGATTTTTTTTAATGCAATGATTTATCAGTCTTAATATCTCTTTAAAAACCATATACATTGTATCCCACAATTCTGTTAATGGTGTTCTTTTCCTCTTTCAATTCTAGTTGTTTGCAGTTGCCTCTCTTATTTCTTTTAGGAATTCTTCATCATTTAATTTTATCATGTTTAGTGCATGTAAGATTGCAAATTTTATATTGCTTCTCTTGTTATTTTGATTTTTTATCCCATTACACTCAAATAGAATACAAGATATTATTTAAAATTTCCTGTATTAAGATTTTCATTGTGTCCTAACACATGGTCAGTTTTAAAGAAAGTTCCATAGGCTGCTGAGAAGAATGCATGCTCTACAGTAGTGGGGTGAAATGTCAGTCTGTAAATATGTTTCTCATACTGGCTAGTGAATAAAGTACTGTTGGCCAATAGAAAAGCAAGATAGGTGGGACTAAGAGACAAGGAGGATTTGAGGAAGTAGTAAGGAGGAGTCAGCATGTAGAGATTGGAGAGAGCAGACGCCAGCCACAACCTACGGTAAGATGAGAAATAATGGAAAGAAAAAGGAAAATGTAGCCCAGATTTAGAGAGGAAAATTGAAGGAATGCTAATATAGACATCTTTTTATTAAGGTGATTGAGGCCTTGTAGAAAGTGTTTAGTAATGAATCTTCTGTTTCTATTGTGTGGAACAATTTGAGGAGTATTGGTATTAGCTCTTTCTTGAATTTCTGGTAGAATTCTTCACTGAAGCCATCTGGCCCTGGGCATTTTTTGGTTGGAAGGCTTTTGATGACTGCTTCTATTTTGTTAGGGGGTTATAGGTCTCTTTAAGTTATTTGTCTGTTCTTGATTTAATTATTGGTAAGTGATATTTGTCGGATATTTGTCTATTCCTTTGAATTTTCAATTTTTGTGGAGTACAGGTTTTCAAAGTATGACTTGAAAATTGTCTGGATTTCCTCTGTGTCTGTTGTTATGTCCCCCTTTTCATTTCTGATTTTGTTAATTTGCATGTTCTCTCTCTGCTTTTTGATTAATTTGGATAAAGGGTTATCTATCTTGTTGATTTTCTCAAAAAAACAACTCTTTGTTGCATTGATTTTTAGTATTGTTTGCCTGGTTTCTACTTTATTAATTGTTCAGTTCCATGAGTTTGTAGGGTTTCTGCTATTTGTGTTGTTGTTGAATTCCAATTTTAAAGCATGGTGGTCTGATAAGATACAGGGGACTATTCCTATTCTCTTGTATCTGTTGAGGTTTGTTATGCCACCTAGTATGTGGTAGATTTTAGAGAAGGTTACATGTGGAGCAGAGAAGAAGGTATATTATTGTGTGTTTGGATGGAATGTTCTATAGATGTCTCCTAAACCCAGTTGAGATATAGCTTCTTTGTTTCTTTGTTAAGTTTCTGACTGATGGACCTGTCTAGTAGTGAGAGTGGTGTGTTGAAGTCCTACACTATACATGCATCAGGTTTTATGTGAAATTTGAGTTTTAATAGTGTTTCTTTTACGAATGTGGGTGCCTTTGTATTTGGGGCATAGATGTTCAGGATTGAGACTTTGTGTTAATGAATTTCTCCTACGATGAATATGAAATGACCATCTTCTTATCTTTTGATTAAATTTGGTTTGAAGTCTAACTTGTTATATATTAGGATAGCCACACCTGCTTGCTTCTTGGGTACATTTGATTGGAAGATCTTTTCCCAGCCCTTTACCCTGAGGTAATGTCCATCTTTGAAACTTAGATGTATTTCTTGTATGCAGCAGAAGGATGGATTCTGTCTTTGTATCCATTCTGTTAGCCCATGTATTTTTAAAGGTGAGTTAAGACCATTAATGCTGAGGGAGAGTAATAACCATTGATTGTCAATGATAGTTTGTTTTAGATTTGTTGTTGGTAGTGGTATTCCCATGACAACTTATGCTGGAGAGGATGTGGAAAAAGGGAAACACTCCTCCACTAATGGTGGAAGTGCAAACTTGTGCATCCATTTTGGAGATCAGTATGGCAGTTTCTCAGGAAAATGGGAATTCGTTTACCACAGGACCAGCCAATCCCCCTCTTAGGCATATACTTAAATGATCCACATCCCTGCAGCAAAGACATGTGCTCAACTATGTTCATAGCAGCACTATTTGTAGTAGCAAGGACCTGGAAGCAACCTAGATACCCTTCAGCTTAAGAATGGATAAAGAAGATGTGCCACATCTACACAATGGAATACTACTCTACCAAAAGAAAACATAATCAATGGAATCTTGAAATTCACAGGCAAGTGGATGGAACTTGAAGACACCATCTAGAATGAGGTAACCCAGTCCAAAAAGAGGATCATGGTATGTACTTGCTCATATATGGATTTTAGACCTAGAGCAAAGGATCACCAGCCTATAATTCACACTATCAGAGGAACTAGGTTACAAGGTGGATTCTAAGAGATTCATAGAAGGTCCCTCACAGAAGGGGGAAGGGACAAGTTCTCTAGAGCACATGGTAAGTGGGGGCACAGTGAGGGGAGAGGGAACTACGAGAAACAGAAGGGGAGGACAGGAAAGCATGTGGGTCTAGGAAGATTGAGTCAGGGGAGGAATAGAGGGAATGAGAGAGAGAGAATGAGAGAGAGAGAGAGAGAGAGAGAGAGAGAGAGAGAATAAAAGAGGGAGCCATTATAGGTTTGAAGAGAAAACTGAACATAAAAAAATGTCTAGAGACCTACAATACTGACTCCAACTAACAATCTGAACAACAGAGGAAGGGCTACCATAATTGCTCTTCCCTGCAATAACTAACTTATCCACAATCATGGTGTCCTTATCTAGTACCTGTTGGAAACAGGAGCAAACACCCACAATTAAGCACTGGGTCGAATTAGAATCCAGATGCAGAGAGAGAATCCAGGTTGCAGAAATACATAGAGACAGCTGACCTCAACAAGGAGGAGCTAACAGGCCCCCAGATTGATAGCTGAGAATACAGCATGGGACTGACTCAGACCCCCTGAGCATGGGTGTCAGCTAGAAGCCATGAGAAGTCTAAGGGGCCTCAGACAGTGGAACCAGGATGTATTCCTCCTGCACAAAAAGACCTTGTGGGAACATCCCCCAAGGAGGGGTACTCCCTTATCCTAGATTAAGGAGAGAAGTCCTAGTCCCTACTTCAAATGACTTGAAAGATTTAGATGACTCCTCCTGGAGGGCATCACCCTAATGTGGAGTGAGGGGGGAGGGAGGGGAAGGTAGTAGGGGTACACATGAGGAGGAGAGAGAGGGAAAGATGGAGAAAGGGAGGGAGGGATGGAAGGAGGGGGAACTGGGATTGAAATGTAAAATAAAAGTTAAAATTAAAATTAAAAAATAACACTGACAAAATAGGAAGTCTGTTTATCATATACTGAGTATCTTTTAAACCACTTATCTGTACTTTATCACCTAGAGCATCATTTAAAATACAGAACCCCTGAACATGGGTCTCAGCAGTGGAAACAGGGTATATCCCTGCTGCACAAATGGACTTTGGGAGCACATTTCTCACGGAGAGATACTTCCTTAACATAGAGGTAGGAGGGAGGGACTAGTAACTACTCCAAATGACTTGACAGATTTTGTTGATCTATCCTGGATGACACCACCCTCCCTGTGAAGTGTTGGGGGGATAAGTGGGATGGGAGGGTGGTTGGAAGGGAAAGAGGGAGGGAGAGAGGGAGGGAAAGAGGGAGAGGCAACTGGGATCAATCTTTAAATTAAAATTTAAAAAAATACAGACTTCATATTGAGGCATATTTACACTAACACAATGTTTAGATTTTAAAACAATAATATGTAAACCATTTAGTCTTCCTAATATATGATTTTGTTCAGTAAAGCAATGAAGGATATTACAATTTTTCTGATACTCAGATAGTAGTAACCACATTTTTTTGAAAGTTGGTTTTAGATGCTCAGCAAGAACACAGCAGAAACAGTGTGAAAACTAACAGAAGTGTGTGAGGCTCATTTGCACACACCCACACACTGAAATAAAAATATCATAAATTTGTAAAACTACAAGGAAAAAAGAACAAGGCTATATTTTTACAAATCAAAGCATTTGTAAAAGAAACAAAATAACAGAACCTGATCCATGGGAATGAAACTTCGTTCAATTCTAACAGGTCTTATAGTTCCCAGGATTGTACTCTGTGGAACACAGAGAACTGGAATCCTTTTGTTGTTATTGTCAAAAATAGAGTTAGTCACGGGAACCTGTTTTGAAGCTACGGGATAACTCAAAAATTTTCCAACATAGGAGTAGGTGATCAGGCTGAGCCCCTAGTCTCCCAGGTTCAGCTCTTATTTAAGAGCTTTAGTCTCTACCTAACACTCTCCATGTATTTACACCAAGAACACACTGTATTTAAAAACTACAATAGGCTAAATGTGTTTCTCCCCCTGGCCCTCTAAAGATTCATTAATTCTTGCAATCCTTATCATGACTTTGATTATCTGAGATAACAAAGCCTCAGCAAAGTGACTAGGTTATGGGGCTGGAGCTCGTGTGGATGGGATTGGTGTCCTAAGGAGGACAGATGCCACAGATGCTCACCAGCACAGATTTCTGTGTTTGTTGCTACAGCAATAATATATCTATCTATTGCCTTGGAAGTCCTCATATGAACATGACTTTGTCTTCAACTTTCTGAATATATTAGAACCCTAATATATTCATGTTTGCTTAATCACTTAATCTAATCTATGAAAATTCCTTTTATCAGGCTATCTAAGACAGATATATTTACTAAGGTCACTGCCTCTTGTCTTCAAGGTGTTGTAAGAGGAAGGAAAATTCTCAAAATTTTATGTTCAAAAGGACTTTTGATAGATTAAATCCTCCTACAATGGAAACTGGTATCAATCCCCACTTCCCAAGTCAGATAACTAATTCATTTTTTATAGATTAGAGGAAAAACTTAGAAATAAGAGCAGAAGAAAGTCATGATTTACAGAAACCAACAGATGGGTGGGTCACTTGCAGGTGGTATTGTCTTTCCAAGGAGACTTAAAACTGTGCTTGTATATGTAAATGTACTCCACTCAGATTACACTATGGATAGATGTTCATTCTGACTTTAGTATGGAAAACAAACCTGCTACTATTACTATTATTCTGTCAACACATGAAGGCAAGCAAGGCTTATGATGTTGAGATAAATGGATTTTATTCTCAAGTATTGGCTCTGGCTAGAAATAGTTTTGGTAGAGAAGATGCCTTGTATGACTTGTTTTCAAAACATATTTGTGATTTCTTAGTTTGTCTTAACATTTTTGTTCTTTTGTTTTCAGTTTTTTTGAGACAAGGTTTCTCTTTGTAGTTCTGGCTTTCTTGAGTTGGCCCTGTACATGAAATTGGCCATAAGCTCACAGAGATCCACTGGCTTCTGCTGGGATTAAAGGTAAGCATGGTCACCACCCATCCCTTAAAGGTGAATTCAGAATGCAGAAGGCAATGGTTGTAGACTGATGTTTTGATGTTTAGGGATGAGTATGGCAGAGGCATGACTTGACTTTCAGTGTTTCTATCCTATGTTGTCAAATACCATTTGACCATTTTATGTATGTTCTTTAATCTTAAAATGAAACAAAATAATCAATTTTCAACACATCATACTTTCATCAGTCCTATATAATTAATGCAGGACACATTTACTAGGCCTTTTTCTCTATTTCAGTCTAAAGACAGATAAAAATTATCGTTTTCTCATGTATGACTGTACATAGCTCACATACACTTGAGTAGGAAATTGTCACTAGTTTTTGAGACAAACCCAACAGATAACTTATCTTTCTTTTTCACAGTAGGAAAAACAATCAGAAGAAACAGAGAAAGTGTTTCCAAAACAGGGGAGTAAAAGAAATTAATTTTATATTTTGCATGTGTGAGAGTTTTGTCTGCATGAATGTATGCAGATCTCAGGCATGCAGTGCCCACAGAGGCCATAGGATGTTGACAAATCTACTAGAACTGAAGTTATACATGCTTGTGTCCCACCATGTAGATGCTAAGAACAATACTCTCCAGCCCCATCCAGTGGAATTAGAAGGAAAAAAAGAGTGCCAGAAAATGAAAGAGCTGAAGTCAATTTTATATTTAAAATTAAATTTTCTTAGATTGGCTGTGAGTCTGATATTCCTAAAGAATAACATGTTTTCTGTGAGTGTTGAACAATAAAAAATGGTTATTACAGTGTAGACAAAATGATCAACATTTATTTCTGAAAAGAAAATTATTAAATTTAGCATAAGGATGAATCAACACAATAGCATCTAAAGCCAATGGGATTCCAACAAATTTCTATAATTGAACAGATCAAAAAACTCATTCTGTGTACATATATGTATATGGGAATATATAAGTTTGTGTATATGACTATAGAATATTTTATATAGAGACATTTATATATATACATATACACACACACGTATATAAACAAATTATAATATTTAAATTTTTACTTAGGTCTATGTAGTCTTTTAAGTAAAGGTAGATTTTAGTCCTATAAAGCTAAGCTACTAATTGCTAAGATTAGGATACCTTTTTCTGCCCATAATTATTTCTTTATCCTGCTAAAATAAATGTTCCTTTTTTTTTAATTTTTAACCTAATTATCCTTAGGAAATATGTGAACTTCTATATTTTGAAACTATGAAGGCCTAATGCTCTTTCTGATTCTTTATGTTTGCATTTTATAGTAAAATATTATTAGGATTTTTTTTTGGTTTGTAGGTTCTCTATTTAATGCTTACTTTATATTGTACAAATTTTTAATATATCTTCTATTTATTAAATGAAGGGCTTCAGATCAACAAAGCCAGTGGAAATATGTTGAACAATAAAATATTGCTACTCCATTCATTCTTTAATTAGACATTTATAAATCACCATGCATATTTTTCATGTTGATTTATGACACCTTCCTTCCTAGAACTTTTTCTTCCCTTAAATTTCCATTCTCAATGTCACGAGACATCGGTGTCTGAGATTTTGCTCACTCTACCTAGTCAGAAACAGAGTCCTTTCAGTGGTTCACAGAATTGTCTTCAAACCCCTGGGAAGTTTTATGCAAGACCTTAAGAACCAGAGGCTCATGGCCCTAGTCATTCTAAGTTGCATTCTTACTGTTTTGTCAATAGATGCAGGCTCATAGCCCAAAACTTAAGAGTTCCAAAACCCAGTAGCCTCTTATGCTGTAAGGTACAGAACTCAAATGATAAGCTCCTGGCTCCTTATCCTTTTGGTGGTGCTCTCTCAAATACTTTTGATCACTGATCCATGTAGTTCTTGTAGTCTTGGCTTCCAACTGTGACTCTTCAAGCCTCACAATATCTATAGTCTCATCTTCTTGGCTGTCTCTTGATCATGCCTGTGAACTCCTAAGTTTGTCCTTCATAAATGTTGCTATTGCAGTTACCAAGTCTGAAAGCCCTTGGCCTTTGCTTCTTGTGCAGACAGGTCAGCTTATATATGTCAGCTTATATATGTCAGCCTTGTCTAATTTACCCTTGTCTTTCACGAATGTTCTCTTCTCTCTTCTTTTACTCTGAGGAAAAGATTTTCTCCCCTCTCTCATATAAATCTCCATCCCTTTTGATAATCGAAGGAGTACTGTGCTCCAGCTTAGAAAATGAAATGACTTTATTTTTTGTTAATGTTCAGTTTTCTTTCTAGCTCACAAATACCCCTGAGTGATAACATTGCAATCACAGTGCTCTGGATTCTGGCATGGCATGCTTTTGCTTCTGGCAAAGACAAAAGACTTAATAAATAATGAAAAATAAAACTACAAAAGAATATGCATTTTCCTAGAATAATTAAGCTAATAGTCCTGATATTTTTATGAAAAGCACATATTGGCTTATGTATTAAATTCTTGATTTATGCTTAACAAATTTGCAGCTCTCTAGAATAATAATGAAATGTAATGTGGAACATTTGTGATGTGTGTATGTCTGTATGTTTGCATGCATGAAAGTATGTGTGTTTTTGTATGTGTCAGCGTGTGTGTAGTGCTCATGTTTAGTGTCATATTGATTTAATTAATAAATACCTAAAGTATTAGCAAAACACATTTTTATGGTGCATTTGTAATACATACATTTATATAGAAGTTTATCAAAAGGGTAAAAGGTGCTGTTAAGGTGAGTAGTACTATGATATGGCCTGTGGCCCACTACTGAATAAACAGGAAAGAGGAGAAAACTGTATGAGCATTAGCAATCATCTTCTTTCTCTTTCTCACTAGGGACACAATGCCAACCAGGCATTGCAAACTCTTACAGGATGTCTTCCCAACCAACATGTATACCCTAAAACTTTCAGTCCAAAAACAAATATATTGAGATAGGGAAGGAAGGAGGAATGAGAAAGAGGAGGAGAGGAGGAAGAGGATAGAAAGAAAGGGGTAAGAAGCAATTTGGTACAAACAAGACACACAAGAAGAGTGAATGGACTTTTTTTGTAATACCCATTCCATATGTATGGTAGGATGGCTTGCTCATCATTGATGCTGGGGTCAGGGGAGAAGGGTTCTGCCTCAATTGAATATGCCAGAATTAGTTCACTCCCCATGGGAGGTCTTACCTTTTCTGAGGAGTAGATAGGGGTGGGTTCGGAGAGGTGGGGGAAAGAGAATGAGGTGAGGGGGAGGGAACTGTGGTTGGTATGCAAAATGAATAAAATAAATAATATAAAATTTAAAAAGAACCACAAATAAAGACATGAGAAGAATGATGTATGAGAAAATACTGTCCAAACCAATGTCATGACTGCATTATGAACACACCAAAACTTAAAAATGTTCTGGATCTATGCCTCGTATTTAGTAACTTACCTTGACAGCTCTTAACTCCTGAAACTATTAATGTACTTGGTTGTTAATGGCTATTTTCTTTAGGCTTTTGTATTTAGTTTTTACACTCCAATCCTAGTTCCCCTTCCTCTCATCGGATTCTACCCACTCTCCACCTTCCATCTGCTCCTTGGAGAGGGTAAGTTCCCCCCCACGGAAGTCTATTAAGTCTGTCCCATCATCTCACCACCAAAGCAAGACCAAGGCACCGCTCCACCTGCCACACCCCTGCTTCTAGGTTGAGCAAGGTATCTCTCCATTTAGAATGGGCACAACAAAGTCAGTTTGTGTATTAGTGTTAGATCATGGACCTACTGCCAGTGGCCTCATATATTGTCCCAGTTGCATCATTTTGACCTATATTAAGGAAGAAGAAAATGAAAAGCTGTGGATTCCTTCCAGACTAATGTGGTTTGAGCAAGCCAGACCCCCTGAAACAGAACACCAAGTGATCTTACATTCAAAACAACTGAACAAAGCAGCCTTACTGACTACAGCCAGGATTTCTGCATCTTCTTAGAATCCCCCATGACAACTCCCTTTACCAGCAGGAAATAATTTGGAACTAACAATGCCCAAATTCCCAAATATTGTTTATAAATGTTTGTTTTCATTTAAATGAGCTTGATTATAAATGGTTAATGACAACCAATCTCCTTTTAAAGGTAAAAAGGGGATTATGGTATAGATATGAATACTTTGTTTTGGAATGGATTTTCATTTATTGATACAATTTAAGGTCAATTTTGTGGTATCTATATTTCTCTTGGTTAGGTATTGTGTTTATATAGCTCATTTAGGAATGTAATGTATAATTTAGTACAAATTGTAGATAATTACCTATGATAGTCAAAGCTTAAAGTTAAGTTAGTTAGGTTTTCAAGATACACAGAGATGTATTTGAGATGAATAGGAATTATCCAAAGACCTACAGAATATGGCATTTAAAATGGTTTAGGGTTTTCCTGACAGAGAGACATAAATGCTCCTGGCAATGCCACTGCCAGCCGCCTCTCCCTGGTAAGATAAGACCACTTGGAAATACATAGAAATGGATTAATAATTAATAATTAAGACAGAGCTAGCCAATAAGAAACTAGTACCTGCCCAATAGCATTATATTAAATACAGAGTCTCTGTGCATTAATTGGGGCTGGCGTGGTGGTGGTAGAAAACCAGCAGCGGGTGGAAAAACCTTACTACTTACATATGGCGTCTAACATGGGACTTTTGGTTCCTCTGTTTGTTCAGCACTTGTATTTTGTTTTTGTACAGACTGGATATTTGGTATCTGTCTTGTATAGTACTTTATAATATTTTTCCACAATTATTGAGGTCGTTTATGGTTCCTATGTAATACTGGAGGAATGTTAATCTGTGTATTCTATTGCTGTAATAGATCACAACCCCATAAATTTATCACTACATCAGCCACATATGGTCTCAACCTTCCTCTCTGTCCTTTGGTCCTATACATTCAATCCATCTTGTGCTCTGTTTTACCTGAGACAGAGTTGCAATCCCTAAGAATTGAACATTTACCTCATGCAGGGGCCATCTTCGAGGCCAAGATGTATTAGTTATGGTAGTTACATCCGCCCCTGTGTCAAGTATCCCATCAAACACTCTGTTATTCATCTTAACTATCAATCTAGATTTATAGAGGTTTGCCAAAATATATGTTTTATATTTCCTTCTGTTATGTTTAGTTCAACTTCCATCACTAGTTTGTCATCCAGAGCGGTATGAGTTTTTATAATAGGCACAGAATTTTCTAATGGTCCTGTGGGAGATCGTCTTCTACCGTGACTGGGAATGTTCGGACCGCCTGTGACATGGGGGCTTTCGAGAGGCCCCCCCCCAAGGAGTTTCCATATGGTAAAGGTTTTTCTTGCTTGTCTCTGGTCAATCTACACTTATTTGTCCAGTGTCTGCCTTCGCCACACCTTCTACATGACCCAGGAGGCTGAGGCTTTGCCTACAATTTCTTTTTAGATGTCCTATCTTAACACAGTAATAACATCTGACATTTTGATATCTCTTCAAACCCTTGGAGATGGCTTCTCCTACCTAAGCTTCTATGTCACCATAGTTAAGACCTCTGTTATCTTGATGTCTTCTCAGACCTTTAGATATGGCTTCTCCTACCCATGCTTCAGTCTTATTGTCATTATACTTAATGTTGGCTGTATATAAGAACCATTCATCCAAAGGTGCTGATCGCATTTTTAAAGGCCAAAAGCACCTGTTTGCATTGAGAATTCGCATTCACATAAGCTAAGGATTCTATGAGTATTTGCCTAGAATCTATATCTGCTACCTCTAATTGTACTGCCCTAGATAATCTTTCTAGAAACACACTAAAGCATTCTCTAGGTCCTTGCCTTATCTTGGTATAGGATTCTATCCTCTCCCCTAATTCATGAACCTTATCCCAAGCATTCAAGGCTGCTGTACTGCATAGAAACAAGATATGTTCATCATAGGCAGCTTGGGTTTCTGGGTCAGCATAAAGACCCTCACCAAGAATTTTATCTTGGGGAGCTTTATAACCTTTCTTTAAGCCCTGAAATTCAAGAGCTTTTGCTTCCACTCTCCTTAAAGCCCTCCATTCTAATTGAGAGGAGTTTTCAAGGAGAGCTGATATTAATTGATTCCAATCCTTAGGGTTTACCTTGTTATTCCTTGCCCATGATTCTACTAATTGCTTCACATATGGTGAGTGCATGCCATAAGAGACTACTGCTTCCTTTATATCTTTTAAATCTTTCATATGTATTGGTTCCCACTGATATACAATGACACCTTTTGGGTGCTTTTTCGTTGTTGGATTTTCATTAATAGATACAGGGAAAGCTCCCCTGAACCGAAATAGTGTGGAAAATTTTAAATCTTATTCATCCCCTGTTACCTGTAGTTGTTCTTCTGATGTATCAGACTGAAGGTCTTCTAAAGCCTGAAATCTACTCACCATTATTTCTTTGAGTGTCTGAACTTGTTGAATCAAATAACTTTCTAGAGACTTCATTGCATCAGTCAGTTTCTTACTTTCTTCAACTACAAATGATTCCATGTTTTTAATCTTCTCATCCTTAGATATTATCTGAATGGCATGTAAACTGCCTTCTAGAAACAATGTTCTATCTGCTAGCTTGCCATTATCCTCAGACATGGAAGAGATTCTATCATCTAGTCTTTGTATCTAATGTTCCAGTTTTTTAATCTTATTAGTAGCTTCCTCAGACCAGGAACGAGCTGTTTCTGCTAGCATGTTAATGCATTGCATTGTTTCTGTTCTGGTTATTGAGGCATCAGACATGGAACAAATTCTCTTTTCTACTTGGTCATTTTTATGTCTCACATTTTGTATTCTACCTGTCAGCTCTCCAATGCCACCTTCAATATTCTGAACCTTTTTTTCTAAGCATTCTGTGTTTTGAATTCTATCATTTTCAATGTTTTGAATCCTTGTTACTAAGTCTTCTATGGTTTGTTCAAGTTCCTTTTTTGTATGCTGTAATCTCAAACCATTTCTTTAAGAATATTAAGTTAATGATGAAACCCATTGCTATTACAAAATAAATGTACATATTGGTCCTGTTATAATTTTCTTCTGCTAAAATTCCTTCTATATATGAAGTAAAATAATTCTGCCATAGGTATGGTAAAATTGATCTCAGATTAAATTGCAAAGGATGTTACAATTATCTTAGGTGTAATTCTGCTGATCTGAAACTTTGATGCTTTTAGTTGTAGATCTCAGCTTGTGGTAGTTACCTGGAGGTGCACCACCAAAAAGTGTCTGGAAGTGTACTGCCAAATAGCACCTGGCAACAGACGATCCTTCTGATTCCAGTCCCTGTAGAATAGCTCTTAACAAACTATGGCAAGGTAAGTTTTGTTAGACAAATGAGTAAAAGGAGCCTTGTGAATTGCTGGGACTGTAGGGTTAACCGCGGGAAATGAGCAAGCAGGGCGGGCACCAAGCAGCTCTGTGGGAATGCAAAGTGGGGAAATGAGAAGCAGTGAATGCCCTCTCAGGCCTGCTGTGGAGGCAAAGGAGTTGTAGGGCAGAGGAAGATGTCCCAAAGCTGTGGTGAGTCCACCTGGTTAGGCAAGGGACCCTGCCCATTGGGGAATGGCGTCTGCCTCCTTGGTGAAACCCAGGTCCCGTGAAAATCCTGATCCTGCTTCTGACACCAGATATTGCAGTTAAATAAGGATCAGGATAAACAAATAGGCCAAATAGATGTTTATTCAGGGAGAAATAACTTACAACCTAGACAGATGAACACCAGCAAGTTCCACCGGATGCTTTCTTCTTGACGACCAGCCAGCAAGAGATCATTCCCCAGCTCTTCCACAGACCTCCTTCCCCAGGTCACTTCTGCCCATGGCTCCACCCCCAAAGGGGCATGGTCAGTGTCACAGAAGGAGACAAAGTAAATATCCCACTATAGTCTTATACAGGAATCAGTGATCTATCAGCTGATTCTGTGGGTTTCCCCATCATGGTCTTGACTCCTTTGTTCATGCTCCTCCCTCACTTTTATTGTACTCCAGGAGTTTGACCCATTGGTTAATTGTCTATCTTACATGCCATTCCTTAAAATGTTGCCAATGTATTTTATCACCAATCTAACATCATTCTCTCATTTTTTTATGGAAGAGTTAAAGAAGGACTTAAAAAATGATAGTGTATTTCTATCATCAAATAAATCCCTGGGTTTCTGATATAACATTTGACATCAACAGACAAAGAAAGGTTCATAAAGTTATAGTTGTTGAGAATGTTAAACCTAAAATATTAGACCATACTTTTACTCTCTAGTTAAATTTATTCTATATGTTTGTATTGCTGAATAGATATTTGTACCAAGAATTGTTCAATTTTGCTTAAGAATACTTGATCTATATAATAGACTTATGGGAAAGAATATTTTAAATCACTAAGACTCTACAGTTGTACTCAAATTTTGTAACTCCATTTCGGATATACTATAGCATTTTGTGAGCTCTATGAACTGTTAGCCTTTTAACTTTCCCCTTGCTACCCACTCTCATCAAATCCAACTTAATAATAAGAAAACTCATTACTAATGAGCACTGTTTGAAAGCACACTCTGCTTCTGTATTATGGCTACTTGCCAATCCCCCAACACATCATGGTTCTAATCTTCTTGAGTCTAAACTTGACCAGTGAAATCTCCTTATCAAAGACACAGCTTTCACCTTATCAGTGTTCTTATACCAGTGTTCTACTTTGGATACCATAAGAATTAATAATTCAAATACAGTTTTAAATTAGCACCAAACTAGTGCCAAATGGACATATTTGGGTCCTACACTTGGAACAAGTAAATGAAATCCACCCAGGCCCTAAAATTGGAGCCAAAAACAAAAAACAAAAATGAACCATAGAGAGAAAAACAGTTTGGTTTTGGGATCTTAGTCATGTCTGTCCCTAACCCCAAACTAGCAAATCCTTGGGCTGGAAAATTGACCAATTACAAGCCAGCAGGGTTGGAATTCCCCTGGGGTTTGGAACTTCTTAGGCAAAGGATTCCTCTAGAGTGGGAATTCCCACCACTTTATGGGGGCAGTCAATCACCTTCCAGAGGACTTGGCATTCCCCTATATCCAGCACAAGTCAGCTCAGTATAGGCTTGAGTCTGTACTAAGTTATAGCTAGGCAGGTTTGGAGTTCCCCAAGTCCCTCCTTCCAGTCTGGCTACATTTAAATCCCCCTTCTCTCATTGTGCAGATCTCTCCTGATCTGCTCCTGCTGTTGCTTCTGTCTTTGTATCTGGCCCTTCCTTGGACACACAGAGGGTCTTGAGTTAACTTACAAATCAAGACTCTGTATTTCACGTCAGTCTTGTGGTGGTGATTCAGGTTCTGGATTTGGGGTTTAACAAATAGCCTACAGACATACATTTGTATCACCTGCCATATGGAATGGGATTGCAAAGCCCATTCACATGCTAGGCATAAATATTGGTTCCACTGACAGAGGCCACATAGACTTCCCAAGCCTCCCAATTGACATACACATTCAGCAGGGCTGGTTCAGTGTTAAGCAGTTTCCCCAGCTGTCAGTCTGGAGTCCTTGAGCTCCCACTTGCTCAGGTCAACTATTTCTGTGGGTTTCCCCAGCATGGTCTTGATACATTTGCTCATCACTTCTTCCTGTCTACCACTAGAATCCAGGAGTTCATCTTAGTGCTTAGCTGTGAATCGCTGCTTCTGCTTCCATCAGCTACTGAATGAAGGCTCTAGGATGTCATTTAGGATAGTCATCAATCTCACTATAGGGGAAGGTAATTTAAATAGCCTCTCCACTATTGCTTAAATTCTTAGTTTTGGGACATACTTGTGGATTCCTAGAAATTTCCCTAGTGCCAGGTTTCTAGTTAAGCCCATAATGTCTCCCTCTATCAAGCTATCTCTTTCCCTGCTCTCCTTCTCTGTTCTTCTCCCAACTCAACCTTCTTGCTCCCTCATGTTGTCCTCCCTACTTAATTTCTCCCCTCCTCTTTCTCCTATCTCTCTTCCCTTATACTTCTACTTTACACAGGAGATCTTGTCCCTTTCATCTTCTACAGGGGGCCATGTATGTCTCTTAGGGTCCTAATTATTTCCTAGCTTCTCTGGGGTTGTAGATTGTAGGCTGTATCCTTTCTTCTATATGTAATATCCACTTATGAGTAAGTACATAACATGTTTGTCTTTCTGTGTCTGGGTTACCTCACTGAGAATAGTTTCTTCTAGTTCTATCCATTTACTTGTGAATTTCAAGATGACATTTTTTATATATTTTTTTATTTTTTTTACCACAAAGTAGTACTCCATTGTGTGTGTGTACCACGTTTTCTTTATCCATTCTTTGGTGAGAAGCATCTAGGTTGTTTTTAGGTTCTGCATTTTAAAAATAATGTTGTTGCTATGAACATAGTTGAATAGATGTCCTTGTGGTATGAATGTGTGCCCTTTGGGTATTGCTTAAGAGAGGAATTGCTGGGTCTTGAGATGGATTGATTGCCATTTTCCTGAGAAACATCTATACTGATTTCCAAAGTGGTTGTACAAGTTTGTATTCCCCGCAGCAATGGAGGAGTGTTCCCCTTACTCCACATCCTGTCCAACATAAGCCCTCACTGGTGTTTTTTGGTTTTAGCCATTCTGACAGGTGTAAGTTGGTATCTCAGAGTTGCTTTGATTTGCAAGGCTGGAGAGATAGCTCAATGCTATTCTTTTTTTCTTACACATAAAGAAATAATAATAGGGCTGTCTCAAAATCTCACAGAAATAAACAATCTTGTGACATTTAAAAACATACAAACAAAAGTGGAAAATACGGCATTTTTACTTATATTTGAAGATGGCTAAATCCATCAGTAGGATTCTAAAGAGGATGGGATAGAAGTATAATTTGTAAAGTGTGACTTCTTACAGATAATCTGTTTTCTTGTTACTTCTCAGAGAATACAATTCATGAACTCATGTTAAAAATGGGAAAACTTCATATTTTTATTTACCTCATCCTAAAAATATAGAAGAAAACATCAGATTTGAAGAGTGCCTAAATTTCTGGTAATGTAATTTCAATGGACCTTTATTTCCAGTGTTATTCATTCCTTTGTCTTATTAATATAAGTTTAGAAAATGTTAGAGTAATAAAACTACAACCAACATTAAACAGAGACTCTTGATCAAATTGAGTTTTTTTTTTAATGAAGTATATTTCTTGCTTCCTGTTCTTCCCTCTAGCTTCTCCCATGTCACCCATGTCATTTTCTGTCCCACCAGCTTACAAGTAATGACATGGAGATGTCTTATTACCTATTAAAGCTCAGCCTATAAATTAGGCCTGTTCCTAACTAGTACTTATATTTTAAATTAGCCCATTTATATTCATCTATGTTCTGCTCCAAAGTTTGTAGCTATTACCTCTCCTCCTGCACATCCTGCTTGTTCTGCACCTTACAATGTCTCCACCTTTCTTCTTCCCTGAGTCCTTCTATTCCCCAGAACTCCCACCTATAACTTCTGCCTAGCTATTGATCATTCTGCTTTTCATTAAACCATTCACAACAACACATCTTCTCACGTGGTAAAGATATTCTACCACAAGAAAAGGCAAGTATTCTGCAACAACACTGTCCATTTGATCTCGCTCAAATTGATGGCCTTTTTATTTGTCAGCTGTTATTGTACATGCGCGTGTGCGCACGCGCACACACACACACACACACACACACACCATTAGTTATATGTATATGATTTCATGGCTGACCACATGGTGTTAGATAACCAAAGAGATGATCCCTGAGGATGTGGAGAGTATTATTTCATCCACTGTCAACATTCTTAATCTTTTATAGATCTTTATCTATAAAATATTTTGGGGCCTGGTGAAATTTTCCCATCCTGTGTTTATTCTCAATCTAAGAAATGAAAAGTATCTATTTGGGTAAAGTAGGTAGGTCTCATTAAAAACTTACTTGTCTGACTGAAACAGATTGTCCTTCCAACTACCCTGTAGTGTGGTCATGGAGTCTTCATGTTCTTTCCTCAATTTTGTATCATGCTGTGCTTAGCAATAAATATATTTGAATTTTACAATACTAGCAAAAATGACTTATTACAAAAAGGCATAAAACTATTTCTTCGAAAAACATGTAATTCCATATAACAATATTTTCTGTAAATGGCATGCACTCAACTTTTGGTCACTTGCTGTCTATGATCTTTTCTATTCTATAAGTAAATAACATAATCCACATCATCATTACACCCTCATCCTGCTGAAGATTGATTTGCACAAGATCAAAACATTTTATTAATTTAAATAAGTATTCAAATAAGGAATTTATCCATTAATGTTATCCTTTAGAAGTCCAAGTTTACCAGAAAAAAAAATATAAGATCAGTGAAACTAGGAAAGGTCTATGATCACAAATTCTTATTGAATAAGTGCTACAAAAATCAAGGTGGTCTGGCAAGAAATTGTGGCAGGATTATCCATAAGAATGTTAGAGAAAAAGAGAAAGCATAAAATACTTGCAGACATGATAGTATTGAGAAAAAAAAAGACATGTCACAAAATTTTCACAAGCATTGTGGAGCTAGATTGACCAGAGAAGTTGCAGATGACTTGGGTAGGAATGGCACCCAGTGTATTCAGGTGATTCAGGTGGCAGCATTCAAGAAAAGAGAAGCCAACAGAGCTAATGGTGGTATCAAATATCTAAGGAGAGAAAAGAAAAATAACATTAATCTATAGTAAATAAACTGTTGGGGAAAAAACATGAGAGTGGAGTTTCAACTCAGAATACATACATACACAGAACAAAGAAAAAGTTGAGGTTTTCATTAAGACAGAGAATTCAACTCACTAGTTCCTATAACACCAACAGCTCTGTTTTTCAACATGGTCCTTGCCATAAAGGAGATGAAGATCAAAAGACGGTAGACTGGAACTCTGAGGCTTAAACTGTATCTCTGAGAAATTTGTCACAATGAAATGTCTTATTCCTATAACAAAGTTGCTGAACAAAACTCTTCTTGAAGCCACAGTAACCTGTTTACTTGGATCAGTCTTACAAAACAGATTTGCAACAGTGTGGTGACATCAACATATCCATATGCTTTACTTTAACCAGTTTATGTTTATCCTGCACTTTCAAATACACTATTAAAACTTAAGTAAGAAACATTATATTATAGAAACTCAAAGAAGTCCCTGAAAAATATCACACAGAAATTGTATCAATGTCTGGAAAAGTCATTATGAAACATTATTATATTTTTAATTGATACAAAAAGAAAACACAAAAGTACTTTTTATTAAAATATTTTCCATATAATATATTTGATCATATTTTCCCCTCTCTTGGTGCTTCCTGGAATCTCTCCCTCCTCCCTACTCACCCAACTTTAAATTTGTTCTTTCTTTCAAAAATCAAAAAACAAGAAACAAACAAACAAAAGCAAGAAACAACAAAATAACAAACAAAAATTAAAATCAAAACTAGTAGAAAGAAAAAGAATAAGAATAAAAACTGCTAAAAAAATAATTCCACAAAAATTCCATTGTGTTAATTTTGTGTTAGCCAGGTAGTCCTGGACTGGCAACGTGCCCTAAAGAATAGTTGATATACCTAGAGACACTCCTTTAGATAAAACTGATATTCCCTTTACTACCTGTTATCAATTGGCAATAACTTCTTAGTTAGGGTGGGAGCCCCTATCTACTTCTTCCTCTCAGTACTGCACTCAGTCTGGTTTGGATGAATGGTCTTGTACATGTGGCCATAGGTTCTGTGCATTAGTTTTGCTGTTCATGAAAGACACTATTTCTTCAGAGTAACCCATCACCTCTGCCTCTTATGCGTTTTCTGCCTCTCTTCCAAATAGATTTCTGAGCATTGAAGGGAAGGCCTTGATGAAAATGTTTTATGTAAAACTGTGTACTCCATAATTACTCAATCTCTATATATTGTCCAGTTAGTTACAATATACTGCAAAAAAGAGCTTGATTGTGTGTGAGTTGATTGAGGCAATGATCTGTGGTTATGGTAGTATAGGATTGGGAGTTATTTCATTGCTATGTTTCTTTAGCAGAATAACAGTATTATTTTTTGTTGTTGCGCGTAACAGATCTAGTTTAGGTTCTTAGCCACTATAGACATTTCAGGTTTGGGTTCCACCTCATGGAGCAGCCCTTCAATCCAATCATAAGGTGGTTGGTTTCTCCCATAATAGTTGTGACATTATTGTACACATACACACACACACACACACACACACACACACACACACACCTCACACTCACACACACACACCACACACACACACACCACACACTTATAAGTATATTTATACACACACATACATACATACATACATAAATATATGTCACTGTTGTATGCCACAGGGTTGGTAACTGGGCAATATTGAAGATTGCCCCCCCCAGTACCTTGCACACAATTTTTTTAATTTGCACACAATTTACAAAAAAGCACTATATTATACCTCTACTCTGAACACATAAGATTTTCAAATTTCCATCAGATAATTTTGGTATAAAAATCAACATTTTCATGACAGAAGTGAACATCTGCATCAGTTATTCTCTAGACATCTTGCATTATTCTTATGTTTTGCTCTCTAACACAGTGTGTGTGCATGCATGTGTGTGTGTGCATGTGTGTGTGTGTGTGTGTGTGTGTGTGTGTGTGTGTGTACTGTCTTTACATGATGAGATTTCATTTGTACCAAGAAAAATGGTATCTGTCTCCTCTTCACAAATGGGAGCAATTCATTTCTAGAAATATGAAAAGATCTATCTCCAGAGGCCATTTTTGGTTAAAATTATGGTGCCATCATTGTCTTAGAAAGAAAGGAATAGATGGACTAACCTTAACAAAGAAGTGTTTGATAAGCATTATTAAAAAGAAAGAGAGAGGTAGGTAACACTGACAGGAGACAGCAACCTCCTGATAATATCACAGCCTTGTTGAGATGATGCACACCAAGAGGATACACACTGTGCACCATACCTGGAGGAAGATTAAAAATGTGTTATATTCACTATCCACCTACTCTCCTGTTTTTTAATGACAACAATTACAAACCAGAGGCATGGGAGTTTTTTGATGTTGTCTATCAATGTTAACACTTTCGCATCAGGGAAGAACAGAAATTGACTGGGAGTGGTAGATAGCAACATTGAAAATTGCTTGTTATGGATGAAATTGTACAAGAAGTTTTTAAATGAATAGGGACTTCTTATACTGTTCATAACATGCAAATATACAACTTTATCATAAAAACATTAACAAGAGGTTACATTAGGTTGTACATTTATTCCTTTCAGTAAGTTCATGGCTGCTGGAATTATGACTCTGCCAATTACGCATCTTGAAAAAAAAACCTAAAAATCTAAGAGGCAAAATACAGGGTACAGATATTTAAGAAGACTGAAATAACTGACCACAAAAAATTACTCTCAGCTGAGAGTAGTAGCCCATACCTATAATTCCATCACTCAAGAAACTAAAGCAGGACACGGAGGCTGACTCCAACCTGTGTGCCATATGAATTGTACACATAAAAAAAAATTCCAGGATATCCTGGGTTGCATTCTACATCAAAAGAAAATACTGTCAATATTTTAAATAATGTTCACCTATGATTTTTGCTAACATGGGATCTATTGATATGAAGGATGGAATACTTCTGGGAAGAGACAATACTTAGAGTTCAGAGTTAGTGTTCACTATAATCAAAATATATGGGAAATATTCATGTCTGTTTATACTGATCTCTGATGAGATTTTGCATATCTTATCTTTTAAAGGTCTTTTCAGGAAGACATCTATCTCCAAATGAAGATACCATTCAGTGAGCATGTGATGCAGATTGAGCACATTCATCAAATTGAAGGCATTTATACAGGCTTATTTCAGATTCCAACTTGATAATGGTATTTTAGCATGTGGTTACATTGCATATTAACCTGTTCCCAAATGAAGGCTAGGTGAAAGGTCCTGGATTGCACATTTAAATGGATTATAAAATATGGAGATTTTTTTTTGCACTTGTATTGAGGTCAGAAAATGCTGCTAAAGCTGTAGTTTCAGTTTAGAAAATGTATTCCATGCAAATTTATGTGGGAATACAGATCTTGCTTCTTTATTTAACTTTTGACAGGGCAAGAAATGTACAAAGCAGCTTGATACAGATTATGACTCCAACAGTTTCTTATGGAAACAACTTCCTGTGTTGGCAGTTTCACACAAAGCATTGTTTTGCCTTGTAATTCTAGGTGGAGTTAACCACAAACATGGAAAAAATCTCACTTCCTAAACTGTTCAGTGTTCATAGTCTAGCATCATGCTTTCTGCAGGTAAATTTTATTCTTTGCCTTTCAATAAATAAATCCTAATAAAAGAACTACAGGGAATGATTCAGATTGCTGGTTGTATACTGTAGGTTAAGTTAGGTTTTCAGCTTTTCTTGACAAATGATGGCTAAGTCTCTGAGAATGCTAAATGTCACTATTCCTCAAAAATGTGTGATGAATGTTATAATCTTCTGCATACTATTCACCCATAAATTCTGCAATGTGTAAGCTGAACATTTCACTTCTTTAAAGTTTTTATGTTTGTGCAGCTAAGTCTTTCCCTAGTATATGTGTTTCTACCACCACCAACTGTGACACATCCTAGCAGATTTCTTGTCAAATTGTCGATTTTAAGAATTTCTCACAAAACATTCTTATCTTAAGCTGTTCTACACAGATTATTCACAGACGCTTATTCCTCTGTCACTTTGAAGTCAGCATTGACTCCTTTAATGTGCAGTAACACCTGAGCAGTGTTAATCATGTCTGTCACATTTACTAAGACAAGAAAGAAAGTGACTGAAAATGGTTTGCCTTGTGGATGATTGATATTGAATATAGTGTTTAAACTTCCTGAGCCACTATTCCTGAAAGAAAAAAAAACACTGTAATTGTCAAATAAAAATGAATTTTATTTGTGGGCTACAACCTGTTGTTTTAATAGATGTGGACAACTATGTAATATATATTAATTGCTTTGTGTACTTCTCCTTTTTGAATGAAGAGCCCTTCCCCTCTTAAAGTCTACCAAGTCTAATTGTCATAAACAAAATTGCTTAAAAGAACAGATAGAGGAGGATGAAGAAGAAAAAGAAAGAAGCAATAGGCAGCTGTAAGCCATCTGAGAGTTCATTTTTTCCCCTTTGATTTCATCTTGAATCCTTACTTTTACATAGAAATTCTGCAATAATGGATTATTTTATATACTTTTATTTAGTTAGCTTGGGAATTTTTATCTGTTAGTTTAATCAAAGGCTTCAGTTCAAGGGACTTGAGAACATCTTGACTGCAGCCAATTACTATGGGGAAATCCAATGGAGGCAGGATTCTCATTAAATAAGCTTTTAGTTGTCTAGTTACATACTTAATAGTTTGTCTTTTTATTTATCTCTCACCTTATATTCTGTTAATGTACACAGGGAGAACTATCAGCCATAAATACTTAGTTTCAAGTAGTATGCTAAGTTAAAAAAAAGCAAGTACCCAAATGTTATTTGTACAGTAGTTTGAGAACATGGACTCTATGAAGCAGAATATAATTGTAGTTCCTTAATGCTCAGTGAATATACTCTTTAAATTAATGGCTTTTTAATGTGAAAACAACATTTCCATGTAATAAATACAAATAAAGCAGAGATTAGGAAGGAAAGGCATACAAATGGGCAAACTGAAGGAGTGTAATTTATAACAATAACATGACTCACTCACTGTTGGACCTTTTATAATAAATAATAAATGTTCTAAACCCTAAAATTCTCATAAAGAGATAAAACTATAGAACTGAAAATTTGTTTGGAAAAAATGGCTAGCTTTTTAGAACCCTAAACCTACAGAAGTTATGTATATACTAAAATAAAGCCATAATAAAATATAAATGAACCAAATAAAACTCATATGCAGACAGATAACAAATGAGCTTCTAAAAAGGAAACAGAGGACGAAGTCTTCCAGCAGTAAAAGTTTCAGGACTAATTGTCTTCAATGATGTAGAGTGACTAACATTTAAGGAAGAAAATACCAACCGATAACAAACTCATCTAGTAAAAAGTCATATGTCTTTGTTGTACAGTTATCAAAAGCAAACACTATAAGAAAAGAAAACTTGGAGCAATGTTTTTCTTTTTCTTAGATGCAAAAGTCTAGATGTAAAGATATAGAATGACTGAGTATGATATTTCCTAGGACATCAAAAGGAGTTTAACATTGAAATCAATCAATATAGGTTATTTTACTAACAGTGTAATGAGAAGTATCCATTATAACATTGTTGCTGGATAATCATTTTGTACATTGTAAATGTCTGTGTCTGCCTAAGGTGTCTTCTGATTGATTAATAAAGAACTGAATGGCCAGTAGGTAGACAGGAGAGAAGAGGTGAAACTTCTGGGGAGATAGAGGACACTCGGAAGAAGAGAGCTAGAGATGCCAGTGAGACACAGAAGTTGGACATACAGAATATAAGGAAGGTAAGTAGTTTAATTTAAATAAAATGTTAATTTAATTTATAGGAGCTAGTTGAAACAAAGCTTAATCTAAGGCCAAACTTTCATAATTAAAAATAAGTCTCAGTGTCATTATTTGTGAATTAATGGTTCAAGAAAGACAAACAACATAGCATCTCACCATAGATAGGAATATAGTATATGAGAAATACATACATTCTGAGATCTTATCATTGTTTATATGGTCCATATAAAATATTGATTAAAAATATGTCATTAAATGACTTTAATAATTTTCAAGTCATAAGAACAATTACCAAGATATTTTCCCTGTATAGTAATGATTAATTAGACTAATCAAAATAATACCAATTAAAATAGTATAAAGTAGATTATATGAGTTAATCTAAAAGCATAATAATGATTGTTCACTAATGATTCCACTGTCAGAGGTCCCTTAGACTGCCTAGGCCTCCTAACTGACATTCTAGTGTTATTTCTATTCTTTAATTTATACAAATAAATAGAAATCATCTTCCTAATTACCCACAGAATACCATTAGAATATTACTGAGATAAACACACAAGAAGTGGGAATAATATCTGTAGTTATTTTTAATGGCATATGAGAAAAATTACATACAGAGACAAACAGTTATCTACAGTGACCCTACACCCTTGCTAAGTGGGGATCCCCTTAAGAGAATCATGCATCTCGTAGATTGCCCTGTATAATATTAGTTGTCACCTGCTGTATACTCCCAGGGCTTCCAGAAATTGGTTTTACTCACAACACTGAGGAGACTGAATTTTGTTCAACATGTTTTCTTTTAACATTCAAAAACCTCCACTAACTATAAATGTTTGGATTTATATCTACAATTTCTATGATGTTCTATTAGTTTTTGGGTCTGCTTGTAGTCAAACCTACACTGTTTTGATTACAGAAAGGTTTATATTATATTCAAAAGCCAGGAGGCTGACTCCAGTTTTTTTTCTTTTTGACTCAAAACTGCATTGATGTTTGAGGAATTTTTTGTGGTTCCACATATATTTTAGGATTACTTCCTTTAGCATAGAATTTAAATGGGCAAATAAAACCAAATATCAATAGTTAAGCAGGTAACCCTATTAAAATGACAAAAGAGTTAAATGCCTATTCCTTTGATAAACATATTACATTAATACTAAACACAAAGAAAGACATTCATTATCATTTTCTCATTATTGAAATGTACACAAAGCAAACTAAAGTAAGATATTAGTGTGTAACTATTACAATGGCTGCATAAAATTACTAATATCATCAAGTATTGGTAAAGACACAGAAAATAGAATCCTCATCCATTAAATTATGTGCACAAAAAATAGCACAATAATAATATGTCCAGATGATGGAATAAAAGCTGGGTTGGAAAAATATTTAGTCATGATTGGGGCTGTATTATGTGCAATTCTAAATTTCTTGGAACATGTAGTGCAAATTCTAATTGGTCTTAGTAATAAAAAAAAAAAAAGCATAGGTGAAAGCTGAAAGATCAGAGAATTAAAGCAGCCAGGAGCTAAAGTTCTTACCTCTATGAAATCCTCAGATTGAAAGGGACTGAGCTCCATGAATCCTCAGACTGAATGGGCAAGATATCCTGTCTCCACTTTCCTCAGGTCTCTAACTCCTCCTCCCTAGTGCTGGAATTAAAGATGTGTGCCTCCCAAGTACAGAGATCATAGGCATGAGATCCCAAGTGCTAGAATCAAAGTGTATGCCACCAATTCCTGGCCTCTACGGTTAACTAGTGGCTGCCTCCATCCTCTGATCTTCAAGCAAGCTTTATTATTTAGGGTACAAACAAAAGATTATCACCACAAGATACAGTTATTGCCAGGCACTGATGGCACAGCAGGGATTGGAGGAACACACCATTAATCCCAGCACTCAGGAGGCAGAGGCAGGTAGATCTCTGTGAGTTTGAGGCCAGCCTGATGTACAGAGTTAGTTCCATGACAGGCTCCAAAACTACACAGAGAAATCCTGCCTGGAAAAACCAAAATCAAAAGAGAAACAAACAAACAAAAAAATCCAGTCATTTATTTGTTTTAGTGTGTGTGTTTCTGTGTGTGTGTGTGTGTGTGTGTGTGTGTGTGTGTGTGTGTGTGTGTGCCTGTCTGTTTCTGTGTATTTGTATGCATACCTGCTGCTATCTGTGGATTGTTAGATTTCCTGGATCTTGGAATTATACATGGGTGCGAGCCATCAGTTATGGTGACTG
Source organism: Phodopus roborovskii (assembly GCF_943737965.1). Lineage (NCBI taxonomy): Eukaryota > Metazoa > Chordata > Mammalia > Rodentia > Cricetidae > Phodopus > Phodopus roborovskii. The sequence continues at coordinate 14,390,641 of NW_026126485.1, read as the reverse complement.
AGAACAAAACTAGGGTCTTCTTTAATAACTGCAAGTAATCTTACCCTTGGACTATTTCTGTAGTCCTGTGGCGATGGGAGATGTCATTCTGTAAATACAATGTTTCTCTTATTGGTTAATGAATAAAGCACTGTTGGCCAATCGCAAAGCAAAATAGGTGGGACTAGGAGACTAGGAGGAGAGAGGAAGTAGGAGAGAGGAGATTCAAGATGGTAGACCACATGGAAGTACTTAGATTAATAGAAATGGGTTAATATTTAAGACAGAGTTAGGCATTAAGAAACTCATAACTGGCCAACCTAATTATATCTGATATCGCCTCTCTGTGTGTTATTTGGGGCTGGCGTGGTAGTGGGACCAGACTGGAGAGGGAAAACCTACTCATATCAAACTGGTGTCCATGTGGCTAATAAGAATTTCCACTTAAACCTTAACAAAAGCTTTAAAAAGTGTGTTAGAAACAAAAGAACAGAGACAAGCAAGATTTCTTTGTAGCAGCATTTTTCTCAGTTTTACTCTGTTTTGCTATAAACAAGTAGAGATTTGCATGGCTCCATTAGGGGAGATTTCCTGACTCAGCATAAGTGGCAAAAAAAAAAAAAAAAAAAAAAGAATCAAGGCTTTTAAAGAGCTCTGCAAACAACTGATTGGTGTGTACAAGAGCTGGAAATTCCAATGACCACATCTCCAAGCCTGCAGCATGCTGCTGGGTACAGCATAAACCAAGGGAGTAAGCACAGCTCTCACTGCTGGCAGTAAAATTACCCACCACCATCTTGAATAGACCTAGGCTAACACAGCTATGACTTTCATTTTAGCAATGTTCTTTACCAGATAAAGACTTGTGGCCAGAAAAAGATAAAGATTTACAGTAAAGACAGATTCACATTAAGAAAAACCACTCATGTTTTACAGTGTGTTTTAAAATATACGTAGGCTTGGGAGAGAACAAGAATGAAATGGTTTTAAACAGAAAATAGCTGTGTGTGGTGGCACATGCCTTTATCTCTGTGATTTCAAAGTAAGTGTGGTACACAGAAGTAATTCCAGGATAGACAAAAGTTACACAGAAAAACCCTGTCTCAAAAAATAAAAAAATAGAAGTAGAAGAAATAGAGTAATAAAAAAGCCACATAAAGATGGGAAGCACAAAAAGTGTGTAGATATTATATGATGTTCTGTTATCTTTGTATCATTTGACTGCAGAGGAAATGACAACAACTGTTAAAAGAAATGCTTCTGGATCAATCTAATTTATATATTTTAAAAATGTGCTGACTTCAAAATTTAAGTCTAAGGACAGGTTACTGGTGAAAAGGATTTCTACTTTTATTTCCACAGATAATTAAAAGCCGTGGATCCCTTCCAGAATATTGTGGGTTGATCAAGCCAGACCCCCTGAAAAAGAGTCCCAGGTGATCCAACATTCAAACAGTTGGGACAAAGCAGCCTTACAGACTACAGCCAGGATTTCTACATCTCCTTCAGATCCCCCATGACAGCACCCCCCTACCAACAGGAAGTAGTTTGGAAAGAATGACACCCAAATTCCCAAATATTGTTTCTGAATGTTTGCTTTTATTTAAATGGGGTGGTTATAAATGGTTAATGACCACAACCAATCTTTTTCAAGGTGAAAAGGGAATTATGGTATAGTTATGAATGTTTTGTTTTGGAATAGATTTTCATTTATTGATACAAATTTTTTGTGTGTGTTTCTTTTATATATATATATATAATGTATTATATAATATATATTTATATATATTATATAACCAAGTCCATTTAAGTGAAAACAAACATTTATGGACAATATTTGGGAATTTGGGCGTCGTTTTTTCCAAACTACTTCCTGCTGGTAAGGGGCACTGTCATGGGGGATTCTAAGAAGATGCAGAAATCCTGGGTGTAGTCTGTAAGTCTGTATTGTCCAGGTGTTTTGAATGTAGAATCACAAATTTAAGATCAATTTTGTGATATGTATAATTTTCTTCTTGTTTAGGTATTGTGTTTATAAAGCTCATTTAGAAATATAATGTATAATTTAGTACAGATTATAGATAGTTACCTATGATAGTCAAAACTTAGAATTAAGTTACTTAGGTTTTCAAGATGTATTTGAGATGGATAGGCATTCTTCAAACCTTTCAAAGACCTACTGAATATGGCATTTAAATTGGTTTAGGGTTTTTCTTGATAGTGAGGCACAACTGCTCCTGGCAACACCACCTGGATCAAAAGAGAAGATGGACATCGAAGAAACTTGTTATGGAGTTGACTACCAATATGGCAAGGCTAGCCATTTGGGCAAGATACAACTCTTGCATGGACTATTTGAGTTTATGCTATATAAACTGGACATGCACAATCCACAGGAAAATGACTGCTGATATAAAATGGACATTTGGTAAAAGGTCCCTGCTTAATGGAAGAGTCTGCCAGACATTCTGCAGGATACAGATAAAAGTGACTGACAAACTGCCAATACAGGTGGACAGTTTAAAATTTCCTGCTTTGCTGAGGAGTCTGCCAGACACACTATGGCCTATAGGCTGAAGATGAAACATTATACAAGAACTTGAGGTGAATGACCAGGTATCAGATGTCTCTGTCATTTCTAGAATTTATATAAGATCCTTCTATGGCCTTTGATGGAGTTGAAGACAGATAGTTACAGTTATTGATTTCCTTTATTAGGATTAAAGATAAGTTTCATATAGGACTTTAGACTCATAAAATTAGGATGATGAAATGTTTTCTTTAAATCATTCTAAATGTTAATGGATTAAATATTGCTAACTGTGGTTCTTATTTGATAACTGTTTTCTTATATATTTTGCTATGTTAAGGTTAAAACCCTTCTTTTTATTTTAGACAGAAAAGAGGAGATGATGGGAGATGTCATTCTGTAAATACAATGCTTCTCTTATTGGTTAATGAATAAAGCACTGTTGGCCAATAGCAAAGTAAGATAGGCAGGACTAGGAGACTATGAGGAGAGAGGAAGTAGGAGGGAGGAGATCCAAGATGGTAGACTGACAGAGAGAACACCAGCCCCTCCCTCCGGTAAGATGAGACCACGCGGAAGTACTTAGATTAATAGAAATGGGTTAATATTTAAGACAGAGCTAGCCATTAAGAAACTAGTAACTGACCAACAGAATTATATGCAATACAGCCTCTCTGTGTGTTATTTGGGGTTGGTGTGCTAGTGGGACCAGACCGGAGGGAAAAACCTAATCAAAACACTGTGGGATATATTATTTTGCTCAGTTATTTATGACAATTTCCTAACTATAATGTTTACACCTATATTTGGGGAATTTCTGTGACTGACAATATACTATTGTAGAATTATATTTCTGTCATTTTCTATCAATGTGGAATCTAAACTAACATATGTGTCACAATATCAGTGATCTCTTCGACGCTGACTGAAAAAATATATCTCATTTCAATGACTACATTAGTAAAAATGAATGGATTACACATCCTTGTTTCTTTTTATTTTTCTGCTTTTGCATATGACAAACTAGGTATAATTCCAACAAATCTGAAGGTAAATCATGTTTTGAAATACCAACAACATTAGATAAAACAAATTAAAGTTAAGAGTGTGATATGGGATGTCCTTCTACATGTTGTGAATACATGTTGCTTCTATTGGTTGATGAATAAAGCTGTTTTGACAAATAGCCAGACAAAATATAGCTAGACAGGAAATCCAAACGAAGATGCTAGGAGAAGGAAGGCAGAGTCAGGGATTACCATGCAGCATCCAAAGGAGTAACATGTCAGAGCATCACTGGTAAGCCACAGCCTCATGGAAATATATAGATTAATAGGAATGGGTTAATTTATCAGAGAGAGCTAGCTAATAACAGGTCTGAGCCATTGGCCAAACATGCATACTTTAATATTAGGCCTTCAAGTGTTATTTCATAAGCAGCTGTGGGGACCTTGTGAGTGGGAAACTCTTCCAGTGAACCAGGAGAGGCAGTGGAAAACATCCAACTACAAGAGTGATGACCAGCAGACTCAGTTGGGTTGGAACTATAATAAAAAGTCTGAATAGCTGTCATCTCAACAAAATATGAATCCTGTATTAAATTACCCAAGATACAGAATGGCTTTAAATATGAAGCCAAATCAATTGTGAAAACTATACATCAATCCAAGACCCATCTCAACTCCCATTGCCTCATTAAAAGCTCTGTGCCACCTCTAAATCAGGAGTTATATTTCTCTCCTTTGAAGCTCTGAAGCTCTTTACATCATTTTTGACATAAATCATAATCTTTCTTATTGAAGTGTCTCAGTTCATGATTAAACTGTGATTTATCTAAAGGTGGAAACTATGTCATTTTTATTTTTGCGTGTTTTTATTTTTTGACAATGTCTGTCTATGATGGCATCTAGAGTCAGTAAAATATTGAGTAACTGGCATTTCCAGACTTGTTTGTGCCTCCATCATTATTTTTTGTCAAATGTAACTAGAAATGAATCAAGTACAAAAAGAATAAAAAATATAAAGCTTTTATCTTATGCTCTATAGCCACTGTTCTGAGTGTCTGGTCTAACCACACAGAATTTCATTGAGTGGTATAGACTTTGAGTCTGGTTAATTGTTATGGGTGATCTTTTTTTTTATTTTTTTTTTTAATTTTCACCTGTGAGACTATTTTATAAGTGCATGCATTGAGCACAAATATAAAGACATAGATGATTATCAGCTGGCTAGAAACTTCCCCAGTAGGCCCTTTTGTCTTATCATGTTATAAGCATTGTTTTGGCCTTGAAAGATATGAGTTCATTTCGTCCACCTTTGTCAGCTTTCATGTCTGGCTCTCGTCCCTACATTTCTGACATTCATCTACTTTGTATCTCATTATTTTACATTACCATATAACCCAAATAATCAAAGAGTGGTCCCAGGATCAATAGAATCAATAATTCCTAACATCAAGTTTGTAATGCAAATTCTTAGGTCCCAGGCTAGATCTGCAAAATCAAATTCCCCTGAGTAGGGTTTCAGAAATATGTGCTTCATCAAACTGTCCTTGTCATTATCATGCCTAGCCAAGCTTGAGAACAAAGTGATACTTCAGCTTCTGATGGATCAACTTACAATTTTTAAATTTTAATGTGGTATGAAAGCAATGTGAATTAGTGTAAAAAAATTCTTCAAAGTTGAATTTTTTTTCATCTTTATCCAGACTAGAAATATGTGGTATGCTGATCTTTAGGAATGCTTTGGGATTACGAGGTTCTATAAAGTAAAATAACAAATACTGTACAGTGTACCATACTTCAAATGTATGATTTGGGAAGGTTAAATACATTAAGTGCATTTGACTCTTTTTCAGCTTATGTGAGTTTATCAGGAAGTAACCAAACTGAATCAAGGCATATCTCTATCCCAGTGTGACTGTGCACTGTCTCTTCAACTACTTCATACTTGTTACTAGGAGCATCATTTGTTTCCTGTCCTAAGAAACCCATCGCAAAAAATGTTATAACTCTTTAAGTACTGGTTTTCCTAAAGGTCCCACATCCTTTTTATTTTCTTAAATTTGAAGCTTTCTGTGGATTGAATGTCATGGTACATGAAAATTCATTTGTTAACATCCCTATACTCAATATGGTGTTATCTGCAGATAAAGACTCTTAAGATGCAAAAAAGTCCAGCTAAAACCAGGAAGGTAGAGACTTTATAACAACATTAGTGTGAAAAAGAGATAACGAAGCAAGTGTCTTCCTGTTTCCCACCAATAAGGCAACGAACATGATTACACATATAGAAATTTCATATGGCTACTGTAAACTATCCTGATTTACATATTATTCTGATCCATAACAACTTCCCATTCTATATAATTCAATACATCAAATTCATATATTATATGTTTGTTATTTGCTCATTACATAAAAACTCATTAATGTCCCCACAGACAGGAAGCTCTTTCCTGCCTTCAGAGTATTAACATTTGTTTCAACCCTCAACACTGAACACTGGGGTTGGCATAAATGACATACTCAAAGGTAGATTTCAGATATTCTAGAAACATGTACCTCTGGCTCCACCCATGTTCTTCTACTTAGCCTTTTATTGAATTTCTTTATCTGCTACTTTCTTCTAATTGTAAATACAGCTTAGCGGGAATTGCATAAAAGGAACTTCCTCTGGTAAACAAAGCCAACAACTATCACATTCTCATTTGCTGTACTCAGTCTATTGATTTATAATATATATCATAGTTGAAAAAGAAATGAAAAAAATATTTAGCAAAAGAAAAAAGGAACAAATATCACAGAAATATATATATCATAATTTATCATTTTGTCCTTTGTTTCTCTAACTAGGTGTAAGCACTATAAAGGTAGTAGCACATGTCTCTAACAATGTAGCCTGATCTGTAGAAGCTATTCAATGAATATTTGCACAGTAAAAACTTTGTCACTGGTGCATGCCCACTAGTGATCTAAATATTAATTTAGATAACAGCAATATACATGGCTATCACTCAAGACTGTACGGATTGAATTTGAAAAGACATAAAATCAAATTAACAGAAAGAAAATAAACAAAATTAATTCTTGTATTCTAGGAATTCAAACGGCATGTCTTGGTGTCATCCTGGTCTGATTCATGGTAAACCTTTTTCTAGGCTCCTGCACTCAAGGTTCTCATATATGGTGGACATACCTCATTATTGAAAAAAAAAAAAAACACACCAAACCATGATAACAATGTCTCATGAAAGACCTTCTTTTTTTGAACAGTTTTTTTTTAAATTTATTCCTTTTATTACATACATTTCTTTAATGGTAATTATTTGAGAAAAACAGTGGGAAAAACACTTTACAAAAATAAACACTGGCCAGGGGGTGGTGGTGCATGCCTTTGATATCAGCACTCAGGAGACAGAGGCAGCAGATTTCTGTGAGTTCAAAGCCAGTCTGGTCTACAGAGCAAATGCCAGGATAGGCTCTAAGGCCACACAAAGAACCCCTGTCTCAAAAAAAAAAAAAAAAAAAAAAAAAAAAAAAAAACAAAAACAAAAACAAAAAACAATACAAACAAACTAAATAAACACTGATTCCTCACAATATGATTGTTTCCATCATCATATGATGGTGATGGTTAATTTTCAAAGTTAAACCCTGTTGATCCATGTTTTCTGTGTGATGAGGCACTACAAAAATGGGTATAAAAACATGTTCCAACCTATTGAAAGGTGGAAAATTCTATGGAAAAATTAAAAATAGAATCAGGTGTGTTGAGACTCCTGATGAGAAATGAGTACCAATGCTAGGCTTTAAATAGACTAATGGGATGGTTTAATGAGATTATCCCCATATTCTTGAGCAGCATCTGAATATTCAGACCCCAGCTGATATCAGTTGATATATAATGTAATTTTTGGGGGGTAAGAGTTAGGAAGCTTACTGGTTCCTTATCTTCTCTTAAATTCCTAAGGTAGTTACTTTATTGAAATGTTCAATTTTACAAATCAGCAAGTTGATTATCAAATACATTGTCTCAAATGTTGCCTATGCTAAGTCACCAAACTTAATATTATACACAAAGGAATGTCTGTGAATATTGGGCAAATTGTGAAAAGGAAAATGCTAGGGGGTGGTAGATATAAGACTTTTTACCCCACCCAAATGATTTGTTTTGTAGGATACAATGAATCTACATCTTAATTCTTTAGATAATAATAATTAGTTGCAGAAATCACATGTTTAATTAACTGTGGTAATATTGAATAGCCAATATATTAAAAGTGAATCAAGTAGTTTATAATGCAGCTCCACTAATCAGCTACTAATTAACATATGAGAGAAACTCTACAAAGAGTTTTTATTAAAATATAAGAGAGTGAAAACTCAGTCTTTTTATTATCTTATGCTATCAGCTTATTTCTTAATCAACTAACAAATAATGTCCTCAAATTACAAGCTTATTTGAACAATGGGAGCAGCAGCAATAACTTTGTGATAAAAGATATTAATATATTTAAGAGCCATGATTCTTAAATGTTGCTACAAAGAAAATAAATATGTATAATCTTATTGATTTTTCTTATTAAAACAAAATACTGTACGCTGAGTGGCTTAGAAACATCTCACAGTTTTCTTAATGAAAGTATCTGCAGATGGTAGTGTCTGGAAAGGGGCCATCACCTTTCATTTGTCTGTCTTCTCACCCTTTCTTTAAGTGGAAAATGAGGCAAGCCAGATCGCTGAAATGGTTTTAGTATTTTGTTTTTTTAATAAAGGCACTGATTCAAACTAAGATCATTCTATTCTCATAATAATAATCACAATTTTCCTTATTCTTCATCGAATACCATCCCCTTGAGGTTCAGAGTCCAACATACTAATTCTGAAGGACATAACTTTCAGATAAGAGTGTATAACATATTGTGATATATATATATATGTATATATATATATATATATATATATATATTTCAAAGTAGAATTGATTGGTTGGATAGCAGCATTGTCCTGGCCCATTCCATTCTGTGAACGTACATGAAATAACTCACATACATGACACCTACTTGAGTCAGAGAAAAGAAAGATGTGAGAACAGAAAACCCTCCACATACCCTTTCCTGTGAAGTTCAAAGAAAATAATTGAGAATCATAGGTCAATGGTAATATTATTTATTAAAAGTAGTTGCTAAATGAAATATTATAATACTTTTATGGAATTCAATAGTTGATTTAAGAATTTAGGGTGAGTTTTATGGACCCTTGTTTAAAATATATTTCAGGCACATTTTAAATGAGTTGTTTTGGGTTTTCTGTTGTTCTGTTTTTTTCTCTACCATTCTGAATCAAAAATCAAGTCTGCTGTGCAAAAAAATCCATCCAAGTGGGAAGCTAATTAAGGCTCAGGAAGTTATCAACTCAAATGTTTCAGGAAGTTTACAAAACTTACCATATGAACAAGTCCCCAATTAACCATTTTTCCCCACCGTCATCATGACAATACAATCAGAAATTGTTTCTAATTAGTGACTCTCAAGTGTTGATTTGGCTGCTAGTTATATAGAGGGCTCAGATTTCCATCCCTCTGCATATCCCAGATTGTGAATCTTTACCCATGCTGGGATGGGTTTTCACTGGCATAGTTCTCCTTAAGTCATTCATGCTTCCATATGTAATCTTTTACTCATACTCTTTGAAACAATCACAATAAACTTGTTGGTTACCAAGTTGAAATATTTATTTTGATTTTCTGTCTGGAGTGAGCCAACAATTCTTCACATCTCTCTAGGCACAGCATCACACAGTGTATTTCAACTTCAGTATCACCATATTGAAACTGTCCATTTGACAATGCTAAGTCTCATATTCTTCAAATGTGTTATATGTATTTCTAATATTAAGAGTATAGAACATAATTACATGCCATTAAGTTATCAAGATTATAGCTTTATATCCCTAGCCCTGTTACTTTGAAATGTTCTCCATATTTGTTATTATTCTCCATTTTTTTTTTTTTTTTTTGGTTTGTTTTAACTTAGCTTAGATAAAGACTTGATTTTTTTTTCTGTTTAAGTGTTTTCTTTTTCTCTCAAAAGGCAAAAGGCAGTTTTAGTTTAGCATTGAATTCATAGCCATGTGTTGTTTTTTTTTCCCATACCTAACAACAATATTATTTGTTAAATGACAACTACATTGTATCTGTGATCACATGGCTCATAAATATTTTTTTCAGGCTCTCTCCTTTGAGACTTCTTTACTACATTGTTTCTAATACTCTCATTCTCCTCAATTATGGCACCCAAATCACTTATCCAACCCAAATAGTACAGTGTATTAGCCTGGACATTTTACCCACATTTGGAGAATTTACTTTATCTGATATATGATAAATCATCCATTAAGTTTAGCTTTTTCTCCAAGTAACTGCTTCACTTTGGTATCTTTTCTCCCTTTGTGTAGCCACCAAGCAAATCATCTTTCCAACATTGATTTGCAATGCCATCCTGTGTTACAAGAAGTTTTTCCCTGCTGGTCTGTTCACACAGCCATGCCATCCCCAAATAACTCACAGAGACGCTGAATTAGATATAAAGCTGTTGGCCAGTTACTAGATTCTTATCGGCTGGCTCTGTCTTAAATGTTAACCCATTTTTATTAATCTAAGTACTTCTACCTGGTCTTATTTTACCAGAGAAAAGGGTGGGATTCTGCTCTCCTCATCCTACATCTTGAATCTTCTCCTACATATTCCAGAAACCGCCTTGTCTCCTAGACCCACCTAACTGGCTTTCTTATTGGCCAACAGTGCTTTATTCATTAACCAATAAGAGAAACATATTTACAGAATGACATCTTCCATCATCTCCTCTTTCTCTCTAAAATAAAAAAGGGTTTTAACCTTAACATAGCAAAATATATAACAAAACAGTTATCAAATAAGAACCACAGTTAGCAATATTTAGTCCATTAACATTTAGAAAGATTTAAAGAAGACATTTCATCATCTATCCTATTTTTGTGAGTCTAAAGTCCTATATGAAACGTACCTTTAATCCGAACTAAGGAAAATGATAACCATAACTATCTGTTTTCAACTCCATCAAAGGCCATAGAAGGATCTTATATAAATTCTAGAAATGACAGAGACACCTTGATACCTGGTCATTCACCTCAAGTTCTTCTATAATGTTTCATCTTCAGCCTATAGGCCATAAGGTGTCTGACAGACTCTTCAGCAAAGCAGGAAACTAAACTGTCCAACTGTATTGGAAGTTTGTCAGTCATTCTTCTCTGTGTTCTATAGAACATCTGGCAGACTCTTCCATGAAGCAGGAACCCTGTATCAATGTCCATCTTGTATCAGCAGTCACTTTCCTGTGAGTCCAGCATGTCCAGTTTATACAGACAAGAGCAGTATCTTGCCCAAATGGCTAGCCTTGCCATATAGAAAGCAAATTTAAAAATTCAATTTGTTTCTTTGATGTCCATCTTCCTTTCTGATGCAGGTGGTATTGCCAGGAATAGTTGTGCCTCACTGTTAATAAAAACCCTAAACCATTTTAAATGTCATATTCAGTAGGTCTTTGAAAGGTTTGAAGAATGCCTATTCATCTCAAATACATCTCTGTATATCTAGAAGTCCTAATTTTGACTATTATAGTAAAACCTAACTAAAATTTTGACTATTATAGGTAACTGTCTAAAATCTGTATTAAATTATACATTTTAAAATGAGGTACATAAGCAAAATATATAAACAAGAGGAGAAATATACATATCAAAAAATTGACTTTAAATTTGTATCAATAAATGAAAATCCATTCCAAAACAAAGTATTCATGCCTATACCATAACTCCCTTTTTACCTTTAAAATGAGATTTATTGTGATTATTAACCATTTGTAACCAAGTCCATTTAAATGAAAACAAGCATTTATAAACAATATTTGGGAATTTGGCCATCATCCTTTACATACTGCTTCCTGCTGGTAGGGGATGCTGTCATGGGCATCTTAAAAAGAGGAAGAAATCCTAGCTGTAGTCTGCAAGACTACCTTGTCCAAGTTGTTTTGAATGTTGGATCATCTGGGAATCTGTTTCAGGGGGTCTGGCTTGATCAAACCATGTTAGTCTGGAAGGAATCCACAGATTTTCATTTTCTGTGGAAACAAAAATAGAAATCCTTTTCCCTAGTAACTTGTCCTTGAACTTAAATTTTGGAGACAAAGCATTTTTAAAATATATAAATTGGATTAATCCAGTAGCATTTCTTTTAAAAGTTGTTGCTATTTCCTCAGTAGTCAAATAATACAAAGATATCAGAACAGCGTATAGTATCCAGACACTTTTTGTGCTTTCCATCTTTATGTGATTTTTTTTTTTATTACTCTATTTTACTTTTATTTTTTTCAGTTTTTGAGACAGGGTTTCTCTGTGTAACTTTGGCTCCCTGGAATTTACTCAGTAAACCAGTTTTACTTGAAATCACAAAGATTAGCTTGCCTCTGTCTTGCAAGTGCTGCAATTAAAGGACTAAAGGCCTGTGCCACCACACCCTCTCTCTGTGTCTCTCTTTTTATTCTTTTTTAAACCATTGTATCCTGTTTCTTTTTCTCTCCCAAGCCTATGTATATTTTAAAACACACTGTAAACCTTTAGAGGTTTACCTTAATCTGAATCTGTCTTTATTGTAAATCTTTATCTTCTTTGGCCATAAGACTTTTATCTGGTAAACAACAACATTGCTAAAATGAAAGCCACAGCTATTTCAGCCACTGTCTATGCAAGATGGCAGAGGAGGTTTACTTCCAGAACTGAGAGCTGTGCTCACTGCCCTGGTCTATGCTGCCATCCAGCAGCATGGTACCAGCTTTGAGATGTCATCACCACCACTGCCAGCTCTTGTACACACCATTAAGTTGTTAGCCATGCTTCTTAAAAACCTTGTGGGTTTTTGCTGCTTATGTTGAGTCAGGAAATCTCCCTTAAATGAGCCATGCAAATCTCTGTCTCTAGCAAAGCAGAGCCCAACTGACAAAAATTTTGTTACCATGAAGCCTTGCTTGTCTCTGTTCTTTTATTTCTAATACTCTTTATTAAGCTTTGTTAAATTTTAAGTGTAAGTTCTTATTAGCCACTTTGAAGGTGCCATTTTGTTATGAGCAGCTTTTTCCTGTAGATATGGCTCCACAGCTGCACCTCCTCCCTACCACTTCTCTTTGTATCCTAGTCCTGCCTATCTTGCTTTCCTATTGGCCAACAATTCTTTATTCATTGACCAAGAAGAGAAACACATTTATAGAATGATATTTCCCATCAATCCTGTTGCAAGTCCCACCATTTTGTGTAGACTATTCACCAAACTGACACCTGTATTGATTTTGAGTACAATATGTTCCAAAGTTTAGGTCAGAGAACATATGAAATCTTAGGATTCCTGGCATTTGTTTGTGTTACCTGGGCTCTGAAAACAGATTATTTACAAATTATTAACAAATTGTATTTTGTGTTTATGTAAATTTTTATTTTTATTGACATTTAAATTAGATCATAAATATTTGAAAACAAGCAATGTTCTTAATTTGTTATCCTAAATAGATAATGACATGTTACCTACAGAAATCATGAATAAGTACTGTCAGGTTGGAATCATGGCTAAGTTGTTAAACATTAACAGCTCTTCAAGAAGACATGAGTTCTGTCCCCAGAACCCAACTTATGTAACTTTTAGGAGATCTGACCCTATCCTTTGGCCTCTGAGAGTACACTTACACATGAAAACACACACACACACACACACACACACACACACACACTTACATAATTACAAAATTTAAGAATCAAAAAATGTATAAGTACTATAAACTAGAAAGGATATTAAAAATTACTTACTTATGGTAATATTATTTTTGCTGATAGTGCCAGCAAAATAATTCATAATGTATCTACTCATTACCAATATAATAAGCTAGACCTGTCTATAAGATGGTGAACAATATTAATGACATGTGGTTTATGTCTTCTTGGTATGATAGACTTTAAATATTACACATAAGAATAATTTTCCAAATGATTTAAATATCACTTTCTTTCAATTTGCACTATTTTGTTGCTATATAATACCCACATTAACACATAATATAAAATATTTTCTATTAATTTAAAAATGTTTCCAGCTTATTTCTATTTCATTCTATACTGCATTAATAAATAGCACAGCTATTCAAAATAATAATGAATTTTAGTGTGATGCTGTTTAAATACACACTTGATTTTTGATCTTTTCACCAAATGATAACTCATAGAGATGAATAATTACTTTAGAAGGTGTTCAGAATTCCAAATTAACATAAAATCTATGAAATTCATATTTTAAAACAGTCAAGTAGTATTTTTTTCACAATGCCTTTGCTGCAAGACTTAGCATCACTAGTAACATTTACAGGTGCACTGAGAACCTCTAGATAAATTTCATAAAACGTCACAGGAGAGCTAGTGATACAAACACCCAGACCCATTGTCATGAGAAAGATTTAGGGATCTGAGAACAATCACCAGAGGCAAAAAGCAGACTCAAGCAAGTGTTTTCTCTGAACTCAGAAGTGTTTTGAGTTTTGTGTATCTAAGATTATTTTCTACACAGGGCTCTTGAATGTAAATGTGTTTAGCATCCATCTAAGGGCTATACATAGTCTAAAAATTTACAGAAAGAAGCACATTGACAAGCATATTTCACTGATTGATTTGCTTATGGGCAGTGTGTAGAGATAAGAGAAGTTTATGTTTTGAATTGGGGGAGAGGGGAAAGGCCACAGAACGAGTTGTTGTCTTATAGCTTTAGCTAGAAGTTCAAGTACAATATTGAAGAGATATGGAGAGAGAGGGCAGCCTTGTCTTGTTCCTAATTTTAGAGGAATCGCCCTAAGCTTCTCGTCATTCAGTTTGATGTTGGCTGTTGGTTAGGGATGTTCCTGTTATCCCAGATCTCTCCAAGCCCTTATCATAAAATGTTGAATTTCGTCGAAGGCTTTTTCAGCATGTAGAGAGATGATCATATGGTTTTTTTCTTTTTCAGTTTGTTTATATGATGGATCATATTGATAGATTTTCATATGTTAAACCATCCCTGTAATCCAGGAATGAAGCCTACTTGGTCATGGTGGATGATTTCTCTCATGTATTCTTGGATTCAGTTTGCCAGTATTTTATTGAGTATTTTTGCATCGATGTTCATCAGGGATATTGGTCTGTACTTTGGAGTACAGGTTTTCAAAGTATGACCTAAAAATTGTCTGGATTTCTTCAGTGTCCCTTGGTATGTCCCCCTTTTTGTTTCTGATATTGTTAATTTGCATGTTCTCTCTCTGCTATTTAATAAGTTGGATAAAGGGTTGTCTACCTTGTTGATTTTCTCAAAAAAAAACAACTGTTTGTTACATTGATTTTTTAGTATTGTTTTCCTGGTTTCTATTTTATTGATTTCAGCCATCAAATTGATTATTTTCTGGCTTCTACTCCTCAGGGGTGAGTTTGCTTCTTTTTGTTCTAAGTATTTCAGTTGTGCTGTTAATTCTCTAATGTGACTATCCTGCATTTTGTTTATATGGGCACTTAGTGCAATGAACTTCCCTCGTAACACTGCTTTCAAGGTGTCTCATAAGACTGGATACGTTGTGTCCTCATTCTCGTTAAATTTTAGGAAGTCCTTAATTTCTTTATTTCTTCTTTGACCAAGGTATGGTGCAATTGTGCATTGTTCAGTTTCCATGAGTTTGTAGGGTTGAGATTTGTGTTGTTGTTGAATTCCAACTTTAAAGCATATTGGTCTGATAAGATACAGGGGACTATTCCAATTTTTTTGTATCTGTTGAGGTTTGTTATATCACCTAGTATGTGGCCAATTTTAGAGAAGGTTCCCTGTGGAGCAGAGAAGAAGGTATTTTTTTTTTTTTTTTGTGATTAGATGGAATGTTCTATAGATAGCTGTTAAACACAATTAAGACATAACTTCTCTTAGTTCTTTTGTTTGGTTTGAAGTCTAACTTGTTAGTTATTAGGATAGCCACACCTGCTTGCTTCTTAGGTCCAATTGATAGGAAGATCTTTTCCCAACCCTTTACCCTGAGGTAATGTGTGTCTTTGAAGCTTAGATGTGTTTCTTGTATGCAGCAGAAGATTAGATTCTGTCTTCTTATCCATTCTGTTATCCTGTGTCTTTTTATAGGTGAGTTAAGACCATTAATGTTGAGGGAAAGTAAGGACCATTGATTGCTAATACTTATTTGTTTTAGATTTGTTGTTGGTAGTAGTATTGTGAATATATTTGTCCTGTGTTATCCTTGGGTTCTAGTGATATGGGATTATCTATTGCCTATGTCTTTGTGAGAGTAATTAACTTCCTTGGGTTGGAGTTTTCCTTCCAGAACTTTCTATAGGGTTGGGTTTGTAGATATGTATTGTGAATATCTGGCTTTGTCATTAATATCTTGCTTTCTCCTTCTATAGTGATTGAGAGTTTTTCTGTGTATAGTAGCCTGGGCTAGCATCCTTGGACTCTTAGAACTTGTAAAACATCTCTCCAGGACCTTCTGGCTTTGAGAGTTTCCATGAAGAATTCAGGTGTAATTTTGATAATTCTGCATTTATATGTTACTTGGCCTTTTTCCTTCACTGCTCTTAATATTCTTTCCTATCCTTTATGTTAGGTGTTTTAATTATTATGTGTTGAGGGGTATTTTTTCTTTGGTCTAGTCTACTTGGTGTTCAGTATGCTCCTTGGACTTTCTTGGGCATAATTTCCTTCTGATTGGAAAAGTTTTGTTCAATTATTTCATTGAATATGTTTTCTGCACCTTTGAGCTGGCCTTCTTCGCCTTCCTCTATGCCCATTATTCTTAGGATTGTCCTATTCACTGTGTTCCACATTTTGTGGATGTTTTGTGTTAAGTATTTGTTGGAATCAAGATATTTTTTGGTCAATGAATCTATTTCCTTAGTTTATCTCCAACACCTGAGATTCTCTCTTCCATCTCCTGTATTTTGTTGGCTATGCTTGTGTCTGTAGTTCCTGGTCATTTGCCCAGTTTTTCTATTTCCAGTATTCCTTCATTTTGTGTTTTCTTTATTGTCTCTATTTTAGTTTTCAAGTCTTAATCTGTTTCCTTCACTTGTTTAATTGTTTTTCTTGGCTTTCTGTTCTTTCTTTAAGAGAGTTGTTAATTTCTTCCAACTTTTGTTTGTTTCTTTCTTCCATTTCTTTAAGGGATTTTTCTCTCATTATCTTTGAGGTCCTTTATCATTTCTTTTCTTGAGGATATTTTTTAATTGGTTCTATTCTGCTTCATCTGCTTTGGGGTGTTCAGGTCTAGTTGGTGTAGAGTCCCTACGGTGTCATGCGTGTCTTTCTATTGTTAGGTGTTTTCTTGTATTGATGTCTTCCCATCACTTTTTCCAGTAGGTGCAGGTGGGGTGTCTCTCTCTCTCTCTATTGTACTCCCATGGTGGGCTTAGGTGGGTTCGATGTCTGTATCACTGGGTTGTTCAAGGTCTCTAGGATATCTCTCCTCAGGCAGGGGCCCAGCAATTGGGGTCAAAGTTCAGGCTCCAGCAGAGGCCCTGTTCTAGCAGAGACCCAGAAATGAAGGTCAAAGATCCAGCAGGGAGGGACTCAGGATGTTTCTGCAGGGATAGCCAGATCTCTGGGAGGGGCCTGGAACTCCAGCAAATGACTGGCAGTGGAGTTCGTCCCTGTCACTTTTATCTCATGTAGTCATTAGACATTTTATCATCTAATATGAATCATTACCTTTTACTGACTTTCATCAGACTATGGGATATATTATCCATCTGCCCATTACTATTACTTTCATTCAAAATGAATATTGTTTACTGCTGATAAATCAAAATTTATCATAAAAGCCACAGGTATCTGAGAGTAAAAATCAAGTTATACAAGGTAAAAAAAAATCTAGTTTCTTCCTTTTTAAAAAGTTGTCGAACTAGAATATAAATATATATGGTATATATATTCTGGTATAAAAGAATTGAAACCTCTTGAAAAGTCCTTTTTGAAGATGAAAATGCATCAGAAGCATTGTAGACATAAATTCAGGATTGTGAAAGATGCACACAGAGAACCATATGTGGTGATGCCTTCCTTCTTTCTGCCTTTCTATCTGAGCACTAAAACACTTCTTCAGATACAATCCTCCACTGTATGTATGTACAATAGTGCCAATCTCTGTCTTATTTCTCAAACTCTAAAGACAACTGGATATTTCAAGTAAGGACCAGGGTAAAAATCGATGATAGGGCTTTATTTATCAAGTCTTTATATTAATATGTAATACACTATGACATTTCATGACAATATATATTCAGATTTCTGTTGAGGGGAAAGTTGGTCTGGGGTTGGTGGCTCAAGGATGAATTCATCCTAAAATAAACTTGTTGACAGGTGATAAATAATGAATACTCGTGTGATATCCTACTACAACCATGTGGATAAAACTCAATTAATTACTCAAAACTCACAGAACACTTTTTTCATATGATGCAGGAAATCAGTGTCTAATCCATAAACAGTGTTGGTATTTGTAGTCCATGAAAACATTAGGAGGAAAAGTAGTCTGTATTCTTTTATTACCTATTGCCTAACATTGTTAAGTTAGGGAAATTCACAAACAAGATAATTAAATTGTTTTAGTTTTCCCCTTCCTGTGGCAGAATAGCAATTGCATAGATATAATTTTAGCTTTCCAGCTGGCAGTGTCGAGAGCATGCTGACAGATACCTGTTTTGAGTGAATTGACAGATTGCTAAACTGTTGTTTTTCAGTTCTTGTCTATTGATTTGAGTTTGAAGATAAATGTAAAATTCAGTGTTATTGAGTCCTGTTAGAAAACTGGCCAATCACTGTCACTACCTACATAAAGAGAAAGGCAACTGATCCTCTGTTGTAACCTGATATCATAAGCAGTGGTAGTATCTTTTCAAAGGCAAGATTCATTGCTTGTTGTTCTGTCATATTAGAGTTTAGCACATAGTGTGGAAATTCTTAGTGCTGACAAAATTAAACCCTAAGCCTTCAGTTTCTTCACATGGCTTAGAAGCTATATTTACCAATAAGTATTCAAATACCCATATGGTTCAAAGTTCCTTAATGATTATTGACACAATGCATTTTGAGAAACATCAATAAATATATTCACTTTGTTCTTCCATTCTACCTATTATGTATCTCCATGAGTTTTTTTTTTTTTTTCAACGACTGTTCTTGATTTATTTGGTTTTGTTGAATTTTTTGTCATTTTTTAACCATCTCTACAATTCATGATTCTCTAGTTGGTCAGGACCAATAGGATGAATACATATTGCCATATTGTTGCACTGGATATTGGTAATTAAACCAATGTGAGTGACACATATTTACAGTATAAAAAATTATTCTAAAATACCACCCTTTTGTCTAAATAAAAATTAAAGGTTTAACTATATCATTAAAAAACTATGCACAATAAAACAATTATCAAGTATTGTCTAAATAGAAAGGAAAGGTATTAACTTTAAGAAATGTAACTATATAGTATAAGAACAAATATCAATTAATATTATATTTACGATGTCCGGTCCATTTGTATTTGGCAAATTTAAAATTTGGAATTAACATTATATCTTGAATATTTCCAAAGGCCCATGAATCAAATAAACACTTGTTAGGTATCTCTGGTTTTCTAATCAAGTGGTAGGTCCTTTAGGAGATCGGTTCTACTGCAAGGAAGTTAAATCATTGGAAGTGGACTCTTGGAAATGATTTGGGGTCTTCCATATACTCTTTCATTCTTGGCTACTGTAAGGTATTATTTCTGCTCTAAATGCTTCTTGCTGTAATGTAATTTATGCCTTACTATTGGCTCAGAAACACAGAGACAATGAGTCACAGTCTGTAAATGTGAGTCACAGTAAACCATTCTTTCTTTAAATTGATCATCTCAGGCATTTTTATCACAGAAAAACAGCAGTTAATTAACAGTTGTTAATTGACTGGATATGGAATCAACTCAAAGACATACTTCTTGAAAAGTTTGTAATGGTATTTTCTAAAAGGATTAATTGAATGGGAAAATCCTCTGCCACAGTGGGCAACCTTCTAACAGTAGACCAAGTATAAAGAGATGAAAGGGAGCTTTTGCCTACTTGCCTACATAGTTTGCTAATGATAGTATGTACACTGTTGCTGTCACTTTTGCCATCCTTTGCTGAACTGGAATTCATTTTCCTCAGCCTTTCCCAGTGGACTTAATACCAGTGATTTTCCAATGATCCTCCCAGTCTTCATCAGAAAATTAGAACTAGGCATCCAGCCTTGTGAACTAGAATATTTGCTTATTCTCAGCATCCCCAGCAGTGATTAAAATCTTGTCAGCCAGTGCAACAATATGACAATATTCATTCTATTGGTCCTACCCAACTAGAGAATCCTCTATATGACATCTATGTCATATTTTGGGCTTGGGTGGGGGGGAACTTTATGAATCGTTACTGCTATATCATGAAAGCTCCTGCAGTGTTTAATTATCTCATTAAGTTAATCTTTTACTGTTTTGCATAGACCCTCAAAGCAAATATCAGATAGGAGATGGGAGACTTCTTAGGTCATTCCTAGATATGCATATAGTCTTTTTTTCTATGTGTTATCTTCTGAGTTGACATATCAGTGATGTCCTATCTAAATAGTTGATTTTCCCATTTTTCTTTTTTTAATATTTTGGTAAAAACATGCTTGTTTTCAGTGTCTCTGCCTTGAGCTACTGCAGTGTTATACAATTGCCAATTTTTGTATTTGACAAATGGCCTAGAATAGGACTATTATCATAGAAATGGTTTGAGTTAGCTCAAACAAAGGTGAAATCCCTGAGAAATAGGTTTGCAGAGGATGTCTATACTTTCAAATAATATCATTCTACTGAGTGGTTTAGGAGTACACCAAACTCAACAATGCCAGGTGCTTGTAAACTCACAGCAGAGGCTGCAAGACTATTGGGTTTCATAATTATGGTAAAATTTGTGAGCAAAATAACTAGAATTAGAAAAACGCTACAGTGGTCTTTCCTTTGGAATGTTGTCATTTTTCTTTAAAAAGACTGCTTATATTTTTGCAAGCCTTTTGTGGTCATTAAATCCTTACATAGAAATCTCTGCCTTAAACCGAACTTTCATTTTTGTTTATATCTTACCGTTTCTGCACCCAAACAGTATTAAAGTTCTGTAGAAAAGTCTTTCTCTTGCCAGTAAATAAAATAAAATCTGTCTGACAATATTCAAGAAACTGGCAATTCTCACTTCCTTTAAGAAGGCTACCTCAAATATTGTGAATTTTTACATAGTCAGATAAGAGTATTTTAATATAGCCAAAGAAGAGATAAATGGTTCTGAAGCTGAGTGCATATAAGAGGTGGGGTGCTGAGCACCATTAAATGAATACATCAACATCTACCTTCTTTCTATGAGTTGACTGAACAGGGGGAGGTAGGGCCCCTTACTATAATTTGTTCACTTACTGTGAGGACTTACTTCCTTTAACACACTGTACAGATTATATATTATGAACTGTTCCAGCACTAGGGGAGATTAAGAAGTAAACAGTGATAAACAGGATGATTTTATTTTCTGCTATGATATCACAATTTACATGGGTCAGGACTTAAAGAGAAGTTCTTGAATTCAAAAGAGAAAACAAAATTTTCAATGTATATGAAATTTTGTCAGTCAGAGACAGACAAATCCTAAGATGACTAAAAGATGAACAAAAGGAACACCACTAAACAGCAAGAATTTCAGGTAAATATTTTAACAAAAATCAAGTTTAAGGTAATAGCACAATTATTTTCCAAATAAAAGCATGGTTCCCAATTTAGAAGCTAAAACTTGTAAAGAACTTCCTAGTGAACCATTGCAGTTGTGCAGGACCCACAGGAAAATGACTGCTAATACAAGATGGACATTGCTACAGAGTTCCTGATGTATTGATGAGTCTTGCCAGGCAGTCTGCAGGACACAGAGAAAAGTGACTGACAAACTGCCACTACAAGAAGACTTTCCTGCTTTGCTGAAGAGTCTGCCAGACACACTATGGCCTATGGGCTAAAGATGGAAAATTACAGAAGAACTTCTGGTGACTGACCAGGAAGTGAGTTGTCTCTCTCATTTCTAGAGTTTATATATTATCCTTCTGTGGTCTTTGAAGGAGTTGAAGACAGATAGTTACGATTATAGTTTTCCTTAGTTAGGATTAAAGATAAGTTACATTAGGATTTTAGACTAACAAAGACAGGATAGATGATGGAATATTTTCTTTAAATCTTGCTAAATGTTAATGGACTAAATATTGTTAACTGTAATTCTTATTTGATAACTGTTGTGTGATATATTTTACTATGTTAAAGTTAAAACCCTTCTTTATATTTTAGACAGAAAAGAGGAGATGATGGGAGATGTCATTCTGTAAATATGTTTCTTGTATTGGTTAATGAATAAAGCACTGTTGGCCAATAGGAAAGCAAGATAGGTGGGACTAGGAAACAAGGAGGATTCGAGGAAGTAGTGAGGAGGAGTCAGCATGTAGAGACTGGAGAGAGCAGACACCGGCCCCACTCTCTGGTAAGATGAGACCAAGTGGAAATACTTAGATTAATAGAAATGGGTTAATATTTAAGACAGAGCTAGCTGACAAGAAACTAGTAACTGGCCAACAGAATTATATATAATACAGAGTCTCTGTGTGTTATTTGGGGCTGGTGTGGCCATGGGACCAGACTGACCTGAGGGGAAAACATATGGCGCCCAACGAAAAACCTACTTGTAACACAGCTGTAATATGGTCTTGAGCGTCTGGTATAATTTATTCAAACACACCTGCCCACAACTAGAAATCAGAACCACCACAGAAAGAGGATGAAGCAGTATTTTCTTGGTGAGAGTAGATGCTTATTCCAGTCTTGGCAGCAAGTTGTAACCCGCAGATCCCTCACAGAGTGCCTATCTCTGAAGCAATATTGCTATAAGGAACCAGTGCTACAGTGAGGAGGACATTCTCTGTGCTGGATGGAGTATGAATAGAATCCTAAAACATCAATGCCATACACAACAGCCTTCTTCTAAACCCCCTTTTTGCTTCTAAACCCCCATGAAAAGCATAGAATTGGGAAAATTATGGTCACAGAGTATTTTGTGTATTTTGACATTTATAAAGACTAGATGGACTATATACAGGGTAATAAAAAATAAAGTAGCAATTCATGGCACACAACAATCAAGAATTTAGTACAGTCATCACCAGTACTGTCACAGTAAAAGCAACCCATGAAGACAGGGGCCTGGGGGTTAGTGGAGGTTTTTAAAAATAATAATGTTTATTTGTAAAGTGAGGTTCTAAACACTCCAAAGAAAAGATGATAAATAATGGTCATATTAAGAAACAAAAATGTAGACATTTTATATGAATAAATCTATAACTTGCCATCTCATACCAAGCTATGATTGGTGTATGTACCTCGAGATTCACATGTCAGAACATCAACTCCTCAATGTATCAGTATTGGGATCTGTTTGAGCCAGAAAGGAGGAGCCATCCAAGATGGATTACTGCCATTTATCATAGGAATGAATAAACTATAGTGAAGCTTTACCTAGGTGTCTCCATTAATATATACCACCACATGCTCTTCATTTCTGCCATGAGTTGAGCACCACAAAGCCCTCACCAAGTATGAAGACCTATTCTTGAACTCCCCCTTTGAAACCCTGAGCCAAAATATGTTTGTTTTCTTTAAAAGTCACACAGTCCAAGATATTATTTTATGTCAATAGGAAATGCACAGAGACATGTGCTGACACAACAGACTATCAAAATCAACATTATATTCAGAAAGATGATGAGTTAATTGAGATATTCCCAGGCTTTTTGATTTCTTGGATGATAAACTAGTGTTGAGTAAATATACTTTTCATTTATAGGAGTAAGGCTGAGTGAGGGAGACACTGGAAATGTAACCTTTTGTAACTTACACTGGACTTGTTCAAAAACTGGAACAGGGGTGTTCCTTGACAGTACTTCATATGAGAGAAGAAAACTTTCAAAAGCAAGTTGTTTCCCCCATTTCTAATTTCCTTCCGCTACCACAGATTTATGAGGGAAGTCAGGTCTCAGAAGATCTTGGGGGAGGTAATTACAAATTCAAATATTGAAACAGAATGATCAAACACAAATAATTTATGAGAGTTTGTGAGACTAAAAAAATAATCTGTAAATATTATGCCTTGAAATGGGCTCTCAGGATTTTAGGAAGGAAAGAACATTTTAAAATGAAATTAAACTTTTCCAGAAGAGCTAATTTTTTGGAGGTTCAGTATTCACTGTACATCAGGAGGTCTTCTGAGTGATTCATCTAGAGGATGAATAAGCTGCTAAAACAGAGTCAATTGTGACAAATAACAATACTCAAAACTTGAGAAATTTCTTGGTAAACGTAAATAGAAATAATTTAAAAGAAAATGATATCTCCCTCCCTCTTACTGTTTCTCCCCCCTCACATGCACCCTGATCACCCTCCCCACATCCCTCCATCCCCATCCACATTTAGAGTATGCTATCTAAGTGGGGTCATGTATAGTCCCTACTTTAAATGACTTGATACTGTTTTCTTTTATAAGACTTGTTTTTAATTAGAACAAATGTGGCACAGGGATGTACATCTGAATTCAGTGTTCACATAGCCATGAAAGGGGCCTATGATGCTTCACTGGGGTTGGGATTACAATTGTTTATGAATCAGGAGGCTTGGGGAGGGTGGTGAAACAAAACTCAGGTCCAGTATAATACCTAAATATACTCTTAACTTCTGAGCCATTTTTTCAGGTCCAAGAATCATTCATTTCTTCTCTCTTTCTTTCTTTCTTCCCTTCTTTTCTTTTTTTTTCCTTTTATTGAAAGTAGATTTATATATCTCACACAATATATACTGATTATACTTACTTTTTAATATATACTTTATTTTTTATTTTTATTTTACATATTGATCTCAGTTGCCTCTCCCTTCCTCCCTTCCTCCATCTTTGTGTAACTTTGGCTGCCCTGGAATTCACTCTGTACATTAGGTTACTTTGAAATCACAGAGATCTGCTTGCCTCTGCCTCCCCAGTGCTGGAATTAAAGACGTGTTCTACCAGTGTTCCAGCTACTCTCTTTCAATTTTTTTAAACCAATTTATCCTGTTTCTTTTTCTCTCCCAAGACTATGTATATTTTAAAACACACCGTAAACCTTTAAAGGCTTTTCTTACTCTGAATCTGTCTTTACTGTAAATCTTTATTATTTTTTCTGGCCAGGAGTCTTTTATCTGTTAAACAACATTGTTAAAATTAAAACCACAGCTGTATAGCCAAGGTCTAGCCAAGATGGTGGGGGTACTTTTAGAACCAACACCAAGAGCTATGCTCACAGCCTTGGAGTAAGCAGCCATCCATCCCCATGCTTCTAG
Source organism: Phodopus roborovskii (assembly GCF_943737965.1). Taxonomy (NCBI): domain Eukaryota; kingdom Metazoa; phylum Chordata; class Mammalia; order Rodentia; family Cricetidae; genus Phodopus; species Phodopus roborovskii. Next base: position 14,365,598 of record NW_026126485.1, on the reverse strand, counting down.
CTTGGAGATGTTATCATTGCCATGGCCAGCTCTCATACACACCATTAAGTTGTTAACAGAGTTTGCAGCTTATGCTCAGTCAGGCAACCTCCCTCAAAGGAGCAGAGCAAATCTCTGGTTGTCTCTAGCAAAACAGAGCCCAACCAAGAAAAATGTTGTTTCCAAGAAGCCTTGTTTGTCTCTGTTCTTTTGTTTTTAAATCAAGGCCCTTTTAAAGCTTTTGTTAACTTTAAGTGGAAATTCTCGGGTCCACATTGGGGCACCAATAACAGGCCAACACGGCTTTATATCTAATACAGCATCTCTCTGTTTTATTTGGGCCTGGTGGGGCTCTGGGACCAGGCTGGGGGGAAAAACATACTCGTAACTAGAATTGCAATGAAACTGCAGATTGCTTTTAGTGGAATGGCCATTTTTATTATGTTAATCCTACTGATCCATGAGAATAGGAGCTCCTACCATCTTCTGATATCTACTTCAATTTATTTGCTCAGTGTCTTGAAGGTTTTATGATACTGGTCTTTGACTTGCTGGGTTAGAGTTATCCCAAGGTATTTCATATTCTCGAGGCTGTTGTAAGAGGTGTTGCTTCCCTCAGTTATTTCCATGTTTGTTCTTTGTTTAGGGAAGGATGGTGATTATTGTGTGTTTATTTGCTGGAAGTTTTAGGGTCATTTATATATACTATTATATCATCTACTAATAAAGATACCTTGACTTCTTCCCTTCTGATTTTATCCCCTTGATCTCCTTCAGCAACCTTACTGCTTTAAGTACTATATGAAATACATATGGACAGAGTGAATATCCTTGTATTGTGAGTTATTGTAGTGGAATTAATTGAAATTCACTCCATTTTTATTGATGTTGCCTATATGTTTACAGAAAAATGTGTATTTTGTGTTTAGGTATGTCCCTTGTATCACTAGTCTCCAGGCCAATTATCATGAAAGGGATATATGATTTTTGTCAAAAGATTTTTTTATATCTGTTGAGATAATCCTGTATTAATTTTCTTTCAGTTTGTTTGATTTTTGGATTACATTTATCAATTTATGAATGTTCAGTTATCCCTGCATCTCTGGGATGTAGCCAACTTAATCATGGTGGATGATTTTTGCTATGTGTTCTTGGATTCTGTTTGCAAGCATTTTATTGATAATTTTTACATATGTGTTCATAAGGAAATTGGTCTGTAATTCTCTTTGTTGGATGTTATCAAGACCTCCTAGTGCCAATCTCAATGTGATGATACATATTTATGATTTATTAAAGCTTGCCTGGGGGTTCAGAATGCAAAGGTAGCCACAAGCATAGAACCAGGCAGTGGTGGCACACACATATAATCCTATGGCTCAAGAGATAAGCAAAATGACCTCTGTTAGTTCAAGGCCATATTGGACTACATGAAATTGATCCAGTCTAAAAATATAAACCACTCAAACAAGGTGATCTCAGCACTTTGTATCACACACCTTTAATCCCAGATATATGTATGTATGTATGTATGTATGTATGTATGTATGTATGTACGTGTACATACATAGATATATATCAGAGGAGAAGATATTCAGTCTGGAGCATTTTTGTCTGCAGCCACATTGAAGGCAAGATTGCTTCAGCCTGGGTAGAGGTAAGAGCTTTTGGCTTGGTTGCTTTGCTTTTTTGATTTTCATCTTGAAAACAATATCTATCTCTGGATTTTATTATTTCTGTTATACCTTGGTGTCCCTTCAGGGTTCAAGCAAAATGCTAAACAGCAAGTGTAGGGACTGGCTAAAGTGATCTGAGGGAGAACAAATTGGCTCACACATTTATTCTCATGTCTATTATTCAAAAGTTCTTTTCTCATGTCTTTTTTGTTTTTCAAGAGATCCCCATAATCCTTGTATACCTTGTAAAGCAAGTTTTCGTTTATCAGAAGTTATTTTTTACAGGTTGACACCTAGAATATTAATTACTACTTCTGTAATAAATAACAAAGATTCTCAGTAGGGTGTGTTCATTGCAGGTACCTAGTAAAATGTATTTCTAGGTTTGGGGAGCTGACATTTCTGAATGGGGAGAAGCTAAATTTGGGGCTCTGAGCAAGCTCCTAGGAGGGAAGAAAGCAGGGTTATCTGCCAGAGTATACTTAGTTTCTTGTTAATGGTAGCATAGGGTGAGGAGAGACCACAACAGGTAGTCTCATACAGAGCTGGGGATTAGACTGGAGGATTGAACTAGGAGGAGAGGAGAAAAAAAAAATGTGAAGATCTATAGTTAGTCTACCTGCTTTCCTGGCCACAGTGTCCTGTGGATTTCCCTGGAATCAAGATGTTCCTTTCTTAAAAGCACTAAAACAAAAAATACAGCTGTGAAAATAACACTTTTGAAAAGTGCTAAGTGGTTGATTTCCATCAACGGAGATGCTGGTGAGTGTATCTGTGACTAAAATAGGCTTTCTGAAATGTGGGTGGGGTGGGTAAGGCAGGAAAAGGGGGAGAAGTGAGAAATGCTGGTTTTAGCTCCAGTCTGAGAAACTTGGATCTTATTCACCCATGTATTCAAGACAAGAAAATAAACTGAATAAATGGAGACTCAGCAGCTTTTAGACCTACCAGTCAACTGTCACCAGATAAAATTTTACAATAAAATTCAGACACTTAGACAGGTATAGAAAATGCCAACAAATTTCAGAGGACTTGAACCCTATTAAGCAACCACACAGGAGATGTAAACTAGGAGTGTTTCTTTCCCAGTGGTAATATATGGGCTGGTTTTTGGGTTCTGAGGGTCTATTAATTTGAGCATATTAGCTGCCATTTTAGGAAGGCTACACAGTTAAGTGAGTTTTCCTCTGGGGATCTGAACACACACCTATTTTTGATTTTCAAAACTTGAAAGCCATCCTTTTATTTTATTTTATTTTATTATTTTTTTTTTGGTCAGGACAGAGGGGACAGTAGCCATTTGTAAATCTCTCTAGAGTAATTATAATAACATTCTCTCCTCTAAAACAGATTCTCAGCTCCTTCTTCCAGTAGAAAGAGCTACCACAGGCCCCTGTAGTTTTCCTTTCTCACATAAAAGTAGAGAAATGTTGGGGGATATTTATATACTGTGTGAAGGTGTATTACAGTGATTGGTGTAATAAAGTGCTGGACAGCCAAAAGTGAGGCAGGAAGTATAGGTGGGATTTCCAGGGACAGAAATGAAGAAGAGGAGGAACTGAGGCAGGTGGGAGAAGCCAGGAGACACAGAGAAGAAACAGGAGGTGCAAGATGGAAGAGAGGTATTGCCACATGATAGAATATAGAATAATAATAAGTGGGTTATTTTAAGTTATAAGACCTTATTAGAAGCAAGTCTAGGCTTTAGGTTTCATAATTAATAAGAAGTTTCTTTGTCATTTTTTGAGAGCTGGCAAAGAAAAAGACTTGTTACAGGGAAAAATTTAAACAATAACAAACTATGTATCACAGATTTAAGCCTCTCCCTAAATTACCTTTATTTCTAGTGTTATATATTATTTCTTCCTTGTCATCATATCATATTAAGAAGGCTCTAAAGAATGGATTAAAATTGAAAGAGGGACAAGTTGGACTTAATTACGAAACTATTCTTATGGAAGCACAGAATACTTGGGATTGGAAGGTACTACAGAAACCTCAAGCCTTGGCATCTACAGTTACAGCAAGCATTAAACACAGTCGAGCTTCTGGCTGAATTAATATAACATCTCAAACTAAAGCATATAACTCTCCCATTTTTTTTCTAACTCTTATGCCAGCTGTCAAGCGAAACATAATATGCTGAAATGGAATTTAGGAAGTCTGAAAATATCAAGCAATCAGACGAACTAAAGTCAAATGTAGAATTATCAGATGGGCAATTTAAAATAATTAATATTGCTTGTTGTGTTAAGGATTCCAATGGAGAAAGCAGAACACATGCAAGCACAAAAGAGAACTGGAAATGAAAAAAGAAAAGAAAAGAAAAAAGAATGAGTAGGTGATATAAAAAATAAAAATGAGGTAAATAAACCATATAAGTATTTATGGTTGTGAGCTTATTCTTTAACGGTTGAACTATCCCTTCAAAAGAACCCACAGAAGATGAGAGATTGAGTTTCTAAAGTATATTTCTAAACTCAGATGTTAGAGGTCATGTATGACGTTTTATAGGGTGTTGGGGGAAAGGCTTTTAGGATGTTTGTGTGCAAGCCAGTATGACCCCAGGATGTTAAAAGGGCAGTTGTAATGCTATAGGTACTGGTTCTACCAGAATATATAAGAATAAAATCTGATTTATTTCTCCACTAATGTGGAAATCAATCATATGAAAGTTCCTATACTACCAGAATTATTTATCATATTAAACTTATTTAAAATCTTATTATGCTTGGAATGGACCCATTGGTATATTGCAAAAGGCCCAAAAGAACTTACCAAGCTTAAAGATAAACTGTCACAAAATTTCTAATTCAAATGGAACAAAGAAGGGAAAACAGATCTAAGAAGCATGGAAGTACTCAGAAGACAGAGCTTTCTGGGAAGAACATAGATGATAAATGAGGACTCTGGTGATAATAGCAGTGTGAGTGTTACTATTCCAAAGAAATCTTTGCCACAATACAACAGCTACCATATTAGTCAAAATTTCCATCACCACTGTGAAAGGAAACTATAGGAAATATGACCACTGTGCTATCACTTGCTATGGGACTAGATGGAACTTGCCAAACTTATTTCCCCACTGTGCCTCATTCTCAAGCTAAAAGACACAGGAAGCATCTTCCTTCTCTGTCCTCAGAGAAATTGCTGACAGTGCTATAGACTTTAAAAAGCTGCCACTACAGGAAATTTCTCCTAAAGCTTCTTGGATTACATCTCTAACACCAACATCTACCTGACTCTTTAAAAGAGACCTTGTTCAGCATAAATTTAATATAGTCTTATTGGTAAACTTTAAAATCTCACACCAGTGACCATTCATATATTATAGGCTCCAATTGTGGTTACTATATATTGATGTAAGAAAGATAAAATGAATTAAATGCATAAAATGTTGTATACATAATGGAAATATCAAAATAAGAAGAAAGGGGAGCAGAAGAATTGCAATAATAAGAGCCAACAGTTTACTGAAACGAATTACAGGCATAAAATGGAAGATCCTGGAGGCACAGAGAACTCTAAGCAATAGAAATACAAAACTGGAACATATCTAATGAAGAAAAACAAGGAAAACATTACACAGAAAGGAAGAAGGGTGAAAATTACATTGAAATTGTTTCAGTTTTGCAAAGAGTATATAAAGTTAAAAGAAGAAAGAGTATATAATGAGTTAAGTATTAAAGAAAAGGCTAAAATGAAGATTTCCATATTTAAAGGAAAATCCCTAATAAATGAAAAAGATTACTTTCTAAAAGAGATTTTTTAAAACATTCTTCTTCAGGAAAAATCCAAGTAATGGATTACTACAATTTATATTACTAAACAGAGGGAAAAGGAAAGGACAATTTAAGAAGAGAAACATGCCAAACTATTGGTGATATATTCTTAGGTTTATTTATTCATGTGTATGTAAATGCACCATATGCATGTATATATACACAGCAGCTAGAAGTGGGAATGGGAGCTCCTAGAATTGGTATCCAAGTATCTGTCATGGTGCTGGAAACCAAACCTGGGCTCTTTGCAAAAGCCACAAGAACACTTGAATGCCGAGCCATCTCTCCAGCCCTACTTTCAATTTCCTGTCTTGACTTGAATGAGATTAACAATGTGCTGTACATAGATTAAATAAAAAGTGAAATTAAGAAAAGAAGTCTTATAAGAACTGAGAAAAGTAGATATTGATAGCTGGTCACTGCTATTAGTGCAGTTTCATTTGGATTAGATTAGTTGCAAAAATATATAAAACAAACTTCTGAGCAACTGCTCAAACTTGTTAAAAGAAGAATAATTTACTTTTTTAAAAGACAAGGAAAAAGATCATTATAATTATGATCAATTAATATTGAATAATTAGACAAAGAACATGGGAGCATCAAAGCAAACACAAGCAGAAAACAATTCCTGAGGTGGCGAAGTTGACCAAATATATAGGGACAATCATTTTAAACAAGGAAAATTGATATGCAGTGATTAAAATATGTACTTGACATATACATAATAACTGACAGTTTGCTGGGTGTTGTTGGCACATAACTTTAATCCCAGCATTCAGAAGGCAGAGGCAGGCAGATCTCTCAGAGTTTGAAGACAGCCTGGACTACAGAGTGAGTTCCAGGACAGGCTCCAAAGCAACACAAACACACCCTGTTTCAAGGGAGAGAGAGAGAGAGAGAGAGAGAGAGAGAGAGAGAGAGAGAGAGAGAGAGAGAGAGAGAGAGAGAGAGAGAGAACCAACAATTTATATCTGTAGATACACATTTGAAATGTATACAGAAAAGCCAAAGTAAAAGGATTTAATATATGTCATAGTAGCATGGGTCAAAGGGAAACAGTGTTGCAAAGTTACAAACACTCTTTCCTACCAGCCTGGTCCCACAACCATGTCAGACTAAAATGAACACACTTGACTAGGGCTTCTTATTGGCTAGCTCTGCCTAAATTATTAACCTATTTCTATTAATCTATGTATTTCCACATGATCTTACGTTACCAGAGAATGCCTCACTCATGTCCTGTCTTCCAAGGGTTCAGATGATAACTCCTTTCTGCCTACACTTCCCAGAATCCTCCACATCTCCTAGATCCACCTATCTTGCTGCCCTATTGGCCACAGTGTTTTATTCATCAACCAATAAGAAAAACATATGTATCTAAGCCATGCCCATCAGAGCTCTTGTATTCATGACTTTTGTATTTATCAAACACAAAACATGGGAAGTGATAGAGTATAAAGAGAAGGAATAATGCTGATAAAGTTATAAATTTTTCAAAATTATTTGATAGCTTACATTTTTAATGACCAAGCAACATAAAAATAACAAAATCCACAAGATAAAAATCTGTTGGAATTAAATAGAAAATTAAGAGGATATATTGCTATAGTTGAAGATATCAACTGTCTGAAATTTATGAGCATGAAGAAATCAGATCAATATTCATATGAAGACCTCTACTAAAATTATTATATAGTTGACATGCATAGAATATTATTTCCAACCTCATCAAAATGTGCAAGTTCACATAGAACACTCAACAAAATAGATCATAGCCAAGTCATCAAGTCCATCTTGAGTCCATTCTTGAGAAGAATCTCAAGTAGCTTTGAAATCCTAACTGGATGAGAATGAAAATCCATCAACCTTTTTGGGGTACAGAGCAACAAGAGCAGTGTGTTGAGGGAAGTTGGTAACACATAATGTACATGCTGTTCTAGAAAAGAAGGAAGGCTGGAAACTGCCAGGCTTGTCTTCCACTTTAGAAAACTAGAGGAGGTACATACGAAGCCTAAAGCAATAAGACTTTAAATACAAAATTAAAGCAGATGTGAATGACGTTAAAAACAAACTTAATAAAGACAATAAAAATTCTATTCTTTGTATAGATTATATAATGGATTTATATCTAGTAAGATTGGCTATGAAAATAAGAACAAAGACACAAACTACCATTATCGCAAATGATAAGGTTGTCATTACCCTGAATCTCATAGATATTAAAATATTGATGAGGAATTATGATAAATCCTTTGCATATTTAATCATGATTACAAAACTGGGGATCAGTGTAACAAATGACCTTTTTAAAAAATGTGGAAATAAACTAGATATCCCTGACTTAGAGTGACAGATGCTATTTAGCCCATGTTTGTTGAGTAGAGAGATGAGCAGGGTATACTTAAACAACAGTCCTTGCTTGCTTTTGCTAATTGCTACAAATCACTTTTCATCTGTGGGGATCTAATACATTTTATTACCCAACTTACTTATCACCATAGTACTAGTAACAGTGCAAATGTTTGCTGTCACCATGTACTGTCTATGGCATAGTGTCTATGCTATACTAGTAGGCCAACTTTAATTTTTGAAAGAAAAATCTCATACAGTAGACCTATGAGGATTGTGGCTATCCTAATTATTTTTTCATTACTAGTACAAAATAAATTCTCAAAGCATCTTAAGGAAGGAAAGATTTACGTTAGCTCACATTTTGAGGGTACACAATCCTTCATGGCTGGGCATTCATGGTGGCAGGAACTTGAGGTGAGTAGTCATGGTATATCCATAGTCAGGAAGCAGGGCAAAAAAATAAATGCAGATATTCAATTCAGTTTCTTCTTTTTATTTAATCTAAGATCAACCCAGCCAGCCCACAGTAAAGAAGGAAACTACTACCTCATTTCACCTCTTTTTGACAGCCTCCCCCAGGAATGGCATAGGCTTATCAACTAGGTGATTCAAGATCTTGTTGAATTGCCCCCCCAGAGAAACAATTACAAAGGAGGAAACTAGTTGTAGGTCCTATTCACAGAGGCGAAAGCAGTTGTGGTTTCATTCCTAACCTGGATTTATAGAATTTGTTTCATGATGTACCTAAGATATAGTTCATGGTTTCCTGCATCTTAAGCCCCTATCTTCAGTCCCAGTGATTTCATGACCTCTTGTACATTCTTTTAATGAAACACTTTGATGTCTAAATGACATCAACTTGCTTTCTGTTGCTCACATCTAAGTTTCTCAAGATACCACAAGCTTTCTAACACATAAAAAATATGGTTGACAGATCTAATTATTAGGTGGATGAGAGTGGTCATGTGGATGTGTGTACCTGTAAAGGTAGATACACTTGCATGCATATGCATGCATAATTTAAGGAGTCCCTTCCTCAACCACTATTTACTTTATTATTTGAGACAGGAGCTCACCAATTCATCTAGGATGACTAGCCATTGAGCTTCCTCAGCCCTGGAGGGATATTCTATCATGTCCATCCCTTATGTGGATTCTGGAGATCTGAACTTGAGGCTCCCTCCTTTGTGGCTGGTGCTTTACCAACTGAGGCATCATCCAGAACCCACCTAAAATGATATGAATTTTAATAGTTAATTCAGTTTTCTCAATATACAGCAACCCTAGAACATGGAAAGTTTGTAACCTAACAAGGACACCATTATGCATTTAATTTAATAGATATGATGAATGTTAGATAAATCAATAAGAAATAATTGTGGCAATATTATACAAAATGTAATTTCCTATCTGACGTTTATGAAAAAAAAAAAGGCAACAAAAATAACTTTTATGTTCATAAAGCCAGTATGGTGTTTGAATGACTTCAAAAATATTAAGTCTAGTTTGTTTGTGTTTTTTTTCTTTCTATATGGAAGGTCTGTTTCTCATAAATATTTTGTATGATCAATGAACAATTATGATAAATGGAAATTAAAGCTTTTCATTCTTAATTTTTCCTGGGGCACCCTCAGTCCAATACATGTACATACTGGAAAAATGCTAAATCACTAAAGAAGAAACACGGATCAAGTCACATTGTATCACTTCTGAGAATATTCCTCATGAAGAGGAGTTTCCCATTTAACGAATTCAAGCAACTGCAAAAGCAACATGGCTTTTCTTTGACTTTTCATATTTTATACCAAATAAATTTTGAACATGCAAATGCCTCTTTCATAACTCAATGTACTACTGCAGAACTTTTGAAAAAAAAAAGGAGGAGGTTTAGATCAAATAGATTCCATGCATTTCTGTGCTAATTCAGCTTGACAGCTCAATGATTGCTGTATACACAAAGTTAAAATAGCAGAAATAAAGGCAGCTGCACAACAAGAACATGCAAAAGCTCTCTGCTGCCCTCTGCTGCTATTATAGGAACTTGCTGCATGCTATAATTCTTTATCTGACAAAGATTTCCTTTGTGTGTTAGAGTGCATACATAGTTTAGATGGGGAAATATCGGCAATTAGTTTTAAATTTCCAAACTGCTGAAGATAGTAAATCTGTCTTAGATATATTTTCTAACATTGTAGGGGGGGGTGGTGAGAAACAACTTCAAGGACAAAGAGTTTATTTGGGCTCTGACTTTAAGGACACAGGCCTCAGACATGACAGGGATGTCCTGGTGGTGGGACCTTGGGTAGGCTGGTTAGGTTGTATCTGCAGTGAGGAAGGAGGGAATGATGACTGTTCCTGCTCTGGTAGCAGTCCAGGACTCAAGTCTGGGAACGCTGCTCATTCCTAGGAAGGACCTCACCAGTTCCTACATCTTGTCTGCTGAGTGATTCCAGAGCTTGTCAGGATGACAGCCAGCACTAACCATCCAAAAAAAATGAAGAAGAAGAAGAAGAAGAAGAAGAAGAAGAAGAAGAAGAAGAAGAAGAAGAAGAAGAAGAAGAAGAAGAAGAAGAAGAAGAAAAAGAAACAGTGATATAGGTGGAGGGCTGGACTTACAATTTTCCTACTTACCTTCTTTTACCTTTCCTGTGTTTAAAAGTAGGTTAAGTTTCAATTATTTCTGAGTAATAAAGCCCTTTGTCAATTCCATTTGACTTTTTCTTCTCAAAAAGATATTCTTATTGCATGATGAAATCATGAGGCGGACATTCTTAAGAGAGAGAAAAGAATTTAAGAGTGAGAAATGAATCGGTTTGCTAGGAGTCCTTGGAAAGGTAAATTGAAAACAAAATTAACTGGACTGAGGGGATAGCTCAGTGGTGAAGTGGTGCTGCAGTGCTTGCTCATCTATCCCAGGATCTTCCCCAGGACCCCCAGCTTCCAGGGATATAACACCCTCTGCTGGTCTCCAGACTCACCCACCCATACACATACTTCTCTGGTTCTCTCTCTCTCTCTCTCTCTCTCTCTCTCTCTCTCTCTCTCTCCCCCTCTCTCTCCCTCTCTCTCTCTCTCTCTCTCTCTCTCTCTCTCTCCCCACACACACATACACACAACATACATACATGATGAAATATACTAAACCTTTTCTTTTAAACTCAATCTTTAGTAATGAGAAACAATCAATGCCTAGAATCATTTACTGAAATCCATTTAGCTAAAAACATGTTGAAATTAAAGTTGGAGATGTCATGCAATATATATATTCTTGTAAATTTGGAGAAAATCTGGTTATCTTTTCCCCCACCACTCTCCTACGAACCTCCATCTCTCCCCATCCCTCCCTTCTGTTTCTTTATTTCACTTTCTTCCCACATTTCCTAATAATGCTATGTGGTAAAAACACAGCCAAAAACCTAGAGTATGAAAAGTTAAGAACCACTGAAGTAAAATATTATTTGAGTTATGTGTTTATTGTTCAACACATAAAAATCCAAGCATGTATAGCACAGAAAATCAAAATTTTGGAGGTCTGTGTTTTTGGTGGAGTCAAGTAATTAACCTCCCCGGGGGGGAGGCATTGCAAAGGAGCCAAGCTGTCTTTGGATATTATTCTGACGATAAAAAGCTGATGTCATTAGGGACAACAACAAGGGGCTGGGGATAAGGCTAGAAGTGGAGGTATGGGTGGAATTAGTCATACTGCTTGGCAGGAAATGAGGGAAAGCCGAGTGGATGGAGGACCCTCCCAAGCGCCATTTGCCAGTGTGGGACACAACGTTAATAAGAAAAATGATCAAAGCTGGCTTCTGTCTACCTTTAGAGACATCCTGTAGGAAACAGGATCAGTCAGACCAATAACGACTATCATGAATTTTAAGGCAGTATGAATATCCACTTGAAGGATTGGAGAAGAGGGATTATTGTAGCCAGAAGCTTCACAAGCTGACAATGGTTTAAGGATTCAGCCTTTAAGGAAATCACACCATGTAAAAACAACTAATGATGCAAATCCGTACGCCAACACTGCTCAGGGTTTTTGAAAGCAGCATCTGAGAGTCAATGTCTGAGCCTCTATAGCCAAAGCTAATAGGGGTGTGCCTGAATGGCGTCATTAAATGATTAAAAAGTTATTAGAAGCATCCGACGATGACAGTTAACTGTGTGGAAGTCTGAGGAATTTCAGATACTCTTGACTTTGAAACAAATATTCTCTTGCTGTCTTCTCTCTTCTCTCCTCTTTCCTTCTCTCTCTCTCTCTCTCTCTCTACCTCCTCTTTCTCTCTTGCCTCTCCCCCTCTCTGTCTCTCTACCCTCTCTTCTCACTCCCTCCATTCCTCTCTCTCTCCCTCTCATCTCCCCTCTCCCCAGTCTCTTTCAGTGTTTGTTTCTTGTGTTTTGTTAGGATTTTAAATAGGGCCTTATCTATGTATCTAGCCCTGCTGGTGCTAGGAAACTGCCTGAGCAACCTTCTCACTTTCCATTTTGAAACAGAATCCCAAAAGCCAGGCTGGCCTTGAACTCAATTTGTGCTTCAAGATGACCTTGAATATATAGTCCCCTGCTTCAGTCTCCCAAGTAACTGATATTGCATGTGTACACCACCTGACCTGGCATTTTGAGATGCTTTACATAAAATACATGGCGTTGTAAACATTGGCCAATCCCAACATCTACCCCATCTATGACCTTAGAGAATGCAGGAATCTTGACGTTCTGTTGTTATTTCTTTTGGCTGTGTATTCAGAGGATGGATTGCTGAAACATATGGTAGTGTTTTCAGTTCTTTTGAGGAACCTCTGTGTCATTTTCCATAACTGCTGTACTAATTTTCATCCTCTACAGCCATGTACAAAGGTTCCCTTTTCTCCAAGTCCTGAGCAACACCTGTTGCCTTCTGTCATTAATCCTTAATCTGTCTTAACTTCTTAAGTGGTGCAGATGGTTCCCTGGAACCTCAACTACATCATTCTCACTCACATTGCTTTCCAGACTGTCTACCACCTGTTCCTCCTCTTTAGTGTGTTCCCCACACTGTCAATGATTCCTCCTCCAGAGTAGTCAGAGTTCCACTTTCCCTCCTATTCCATATTCAATGAGTATTCAGTTTTACCTAGTTCTGCTTGAATTACTTCTCCTGTCAGGTGGATTATTTTATGCCATATTTTAACTCAACTCTGTACTTTTTCTCCCATAAATTATTATAACAATATCATAATTGGACAGTTGAATATCAGCAAAACCCATCTATATTCTGAAAAGTTCCATTAAGGCTATGTGTCTAACTGTGGGCTACTGTAAGAAACGCCATAAAGTGCATAGCTCCTGAACAGGAATTTCTTTTGCTCATTCAGGAGACTGGAAGCTGGAGGTGAGGGTGCCAGCATCACTTGGTGTGAGATCATATGAAGGGGACTAACTTCATTTTCTCAAAGATTTTAATTTTTAAAATTTTTGCTAATTACAACTGGAGTTTTACTTACCTTATTACTAAACATTTCTCATATGCCATTGAAAACAGAAGCTAAAACTTAAATGAATGACAATAATCTTCAAAACTGGAGACATGAAAATCCATTTGTAATTATTCTGAAAATTGAGTACTCAGATTACTATACTTCACTTAGTGTAACAGGACTGAAACTGAGTTAATAAAATTTATATGCCATATGCTTCATCAGTTTATATGAATTGATATTTTCATGCTTAAGGCTTAGAGATAAATTCCCTAGATTTTATTTACAATTCTATTTTCTAGCTGTGTAAAGCTGTCCATTAGTTCATTATCTTTACAATTATAATGATACATTACATAATTAGTATAATAATAGCATAATCTCTACTAATAGCATAATGTAGTTCATTAGAAATTTTGAAGCTCACATTCTCAATCAAAGAAACTTTCTGAGATTGGCTTTTAAAGATAGGATTTCATACTAATTGGTAGCACATACACTCCGAGTATGTAGTATATATTTTCACTGGTGGTTAGCACTCTGAGTCCACCATTGAGCATATTTAGTGCTAGTGTTTAGATGTGACTATATCTCCAAGATCACACAGCTGATGAGAATCCAGAATCCAACACTGTGGTCCTTTCTCTATAATTAATAGGAACCCATAATATGCCTCCAGGAAGCTTTGGCTACAAACTTGAATCATCCTTTGTCTTCCACGTGCACAAAATGAGAAAATGAAGGGAAAAAAGGAGTGAGCAGGTGAGACATCAGTACACTAATCACACCTGTGGGAAAGAAAATACTGATCGTGATCATTCCAATACTAAATGGCCCCCAACACTGAACATTCAATCACACAATGCCCCTCCTGTGCTGAACATAATGATTGAGATGCTAGGAGGGCAATAGGGAGTGGTTGCAAAGAGGGCTTGAGGAAAATATTCTAAACTTAGGTAAGAGTGATAATTGTATAACTCCATGAATACCAAACCCCACCCAACTGTACCCTTGTGTTTCCTGAACTGCACACTGTGCAATTGATGTATCAGTAAATCATTTTTATTTTAAAAGTAAAACTGTGGGAGTCTTGTAACATGCTTTTCAACAAGTAGATGAATGGATTTGAGATTGAATTAAGGAGATACTGTGGTATTTTCCTGATGTAAACAGGTTTATTCTTAAACTCTTTTGCATTTCACCTTCTGGCTCACAGAAGGCCACTTTAAAATGCTTCTTTTTACATTTATTTTTAGGAATTTAGTAATAAAAACAAAATTTGATAGGCAAGTTATACTTAACTGCCATCTAGTGGTTGAAAATGTGTTCACTCTGTTTTAGGTGCCTTTTTTAACCATTAGACTAGTTTCATGGGATATGATGCATTGGGGATTTTTCTTTCAATTTTTAAATTATGCGCATGTGAATGAGGGTGCACACATACATCAGAAGAGGACATTGGTATTGGTGAACTACTGCATTTGGGTTCTGAGTCCCACTGACATCCTCAGCAAAGCAGTTGGTGTTCTTAACTGCTGATCAATTATCTAGCCTACATTACAGGTTTATAACACTTACAGGTCTGCTCCACTTGTCTTTTATATCAGCTGCATGAGTATCATTCGTGATTATGCAATAAAAATGTGTTCAATACCATGTATTTTTCTGAATCCCAAAGTGTTCAGTTGTCTCCTTTGTGCTTAGAGGATAAGATAATGGCATATTGCTCACTCTCTCTCACCACCTACATTTACCTTTACTTACTTGGTCCTCCTTTTACATGAATGGATAGAGTTTGTGAGATGTGATGTGACTCTCTAGGATCTGAACAGAAGGTCACTGAAGTTATTAAAACAGACGTAAAGAAAAGCTTTGATATGGTTTAGGAATGGGGATGGTGACAGAAAGAGGAGACTATAGTAGTTTATGGGGATAATGTGATCAAAGTATATTATATTTATGTATGCAAATATGGTAATAGTCTAAAAGGCCACTTAAAATAGAATGTAAAAGTTAACAAACTGCAACAAATGCATGCAGAGATGCATACAGAAAGGAACCTTCTACACTGCTGTTGAGAAGGTAAAGTATTCCAACCACTATGGAAATTGATATGAACATTTCTCAAAAAAAAAGAAATAAAAAACAAAAATATGTACCATATGGCCATTTATCCCACTCTTAAGTTGTACCCAAAAGACCTCAAGTCAACATCTCAGATTGAGGGTTGTACATTAGTATTTGTTGCATCTATCTTCACGACAGCTATGTCATGGATCCAACTAAGGCATCCACCAACAAATAAATGGCAAACAAAAAACAAAAAAAAATCAAAACAAAACAAAAAACATGGTTTATATACACAGTACTCAGTGAGATTTGCTTTCAGTCATGAATACTAAGATGATATTGTTTGAAGAAAAATAGATGCAAAATGGAGATACTCATATGAAGCAAATTAAGAGTCCCAGAAAAAAATACTGTACAATTTATCATGGTCCCTAGATCATACACAGTCACATAAAATGTCATGTACTTAAGTTAAAAAGAGAAGTGTAGTTGGGAGAAGAAAATGGGCTAGAAAGGAGGGAAGAGAGAGAGAGAAAAGAGGATACATGGAAGTGGGTAGAATGGAGTGGAATGCACTCAGTAGACTGTGTTATTGTTTTAAAAGTTAATAAATGAAAAGCATAAGGAAGAAGTGTGTGTGTGTGTGTGTGTGTGTGTGTGTGTGTGTGTGTGTGTGTGTGTTTGGATATAAGAACTATAATCTTGCTCTGGATTCAATGACAGAGAATAACAGTGCCCTGTTCCCAGCTGTGAAAATTACAGAAAACAAAAGCCTAGCAGAGAGACTCACAGAATCCAATTTAATATCTCACCATCACCCAAGAGGAAATACTAAACTTAACTTTCATAGTATGGTACATGGGTCAATATGTTAATATCTTTGAACTTGGTACAAGTTCACATAACAAAGCCCAGGGAGAAGATTTTATGTTTAAGTATTGTATTTTTTTTTTTGCTAATAAAGGCTTAGAAATCATTTGGGGTCAATGTTCCATTCAAACAGTTTTTTTTCTTGGTATATTTCTCTGTGCTTTTCAGCTGTTTCAATAAATGCTGTCCATGGCATGCAATCAAATAATTTCTTCATACCCAAGGAGGGGGAAAAAGAGTCTCTGCGCTATCACAGGAACACAGGAGACATGAGGTTAGTACAAACAAGCAACTGTTTTGTTCTTGTTCATTTGTTTTCTTGCACTGGGAATCGAATTCAAGGCACTGAAGCATTCCATCACTGAGACACAGTCCCAGCCCTGACAAACAGCAGTATTGTATGCCAAGTTCTGTACCATCTCTTCAAACCACAGTCTCTTGGAAGTATGTTACCATATTTAAAAGAGATTATTGACACTAGAAACAGACCGATATCATGAAATAAGGTGAAGCATGTTTAAAACTTCACAGCAAAATGAAGCCTAGGACCAAATATTTTCACTGCTGAGATCTTCCAACTGTACAATGAAGATCTAACATCAATTTTGCTGAAATTATTCCATAAAATAGGTAGGGAGAGATGCTGTTGAAGCTACCTATGAAACTATGTTTACCTTGGTATAAAAATACAAAGGGAAAGAAAGTACAGGAAAGAAAATAAGTAAAATAATGGAACAATTTCCCTAGGAAATAGACGAATGTGCCTCTCAATAAAATACTGAGAAACCATATCTAAGTACACCTTAATAAAATCATATGTTGTAACTAATTTTCATCCATTTAATTTTGCATTCATCTCAGAGATGCAAGCTTAGTTCAAACCCATATCCAAACCAATAAATGCAAGATAGCACGTGAACAGATTAAAAGACAGCAAACACATGATCATATTAGACATGCAGGAGACACTTGACAATGTTGAGCATCCCTTCAATGATGAATGTTCTAAAGAAACAAGGGCTTAAAGAAACATATCTTGAAATATTAAGGGTGTGTATGGCAAGGCTTTAACAAAATTATATGAAATAGGGACAATAAAGCATTTTTATGAATATGAAATGTGACAAAGGTGTACCATCTCTACTATTATTAAATATTTTTCTTGAAATCTGAGTTAGAAATATAAGAGAGAAAGTTAAAGGGGAGTCACAAATGAAAGGAAGGATTTGCAGTTTCCATATTTTAATTGACATGACCTCATTCTTAAAAGACCATAAACACTTAAGCAGAAAACCCTTAGACCTGATCAGCAAAAAACTGTCAGTAAAAGACAAAATCAACATAGAAAAATGAATAGGTTTTCTCTACATCAATAGCAAATTCACCAAGAAACAAACAATGCAATAATGGAATCCTTTTCATAGTCTCTTAAGGTGATACAAACAAACAAACAAAAATCAACCTAAGAACAAACCAACTAAAGAGGTTTAAAACCTTTAAGACAAAATGAAATTGAAGAAGAAATCAGAAGATGATGAAAAAGATTCCCATACTTATAGCTTTGTAAAACAAGTATTTGTGAAGATTGCATTAACAAAAGTGTGCAAAAGATTCATTAATCTCCATTAAATGTCCAACAACATTCTACACATCAATAGTAAAAAAAAAAATCCTAAGATTCATATAAAAATAGATAAACTATTTTGGATAGGAAAAGCAATCCTAATCAGAAAAAGCAATTATTAAGATACCTCAATACCAAAGCTGAAATGAAGCTACAGAAAAACAATAACAAAGACATAATAGTAGATAATACTGGTGCCATAAAAGATATACAAATAAATGAAACATAACAGAGAACCTTGAAGTGGTTGCAGACAACTATTTTGGAAAAAAGAACTCTGAAACATACATTAGATTGGATAAATGACAGCCACTTCCAAATCAAGTTGTATGTTCACCTGTAGAAGAATAGAACTACATCAATATATCTTACCCTGAACAAAATATATCCAAAATGTATTAATGACTGTGGTGACTTGAAAGAAAACGACACTCCAAAGGGAGTGGAATTATTAGGAGTTGTGATCATGTTGGCATAGGTGTAGTCTTTTTTGAGGTGTGTCACTGCGGAGTCAGGCTTTGAGGTTTCATATAAACTCAAGCTATGCCCAGTGAGACAATTTACTTCCTATTGACTGCAAGACATAGGACTCTCAGTTACTTTTCAAACACAGTGCCTTGCCTGCATGCTGCCATATCCCACCATGACATAATGGATGCAACATCTGAACCGTAAGGGAGTCACCCTAGTTAAATATGTTTCTTTATGAGTTGCCATCATCATAGTATTTCTTCACAGCTATAGAAACCCTAAGACAAAGACTTTAAAATATGGTCAAGGCACTAACATTGCTTTATAAAGACAGGACACATAAAGATACAGGCCCAAGGAACTTCTGAAAAGGAGTTCAATGGTACAGAAAATAGTGCCAAAAAATGACTAATGCAATCTTGTGAAAATCAAAAGCTCTTCAAAGCAAAAGGAAACCATTACTACAGTACAGAGACAGTTTGCACAAAGGATGAATGGATGAAAAGCTTTAAAAAATTAAATATCAAATGGTTGGTTATGAATCAGAATCTGGAAAAAAACAGTAAAAAATTTAAACACCATAAAATCCAAAGTCTTCCAATCAATAAATGGGCTAATGAACTGAATAGTCCATTCCTAAAGAAGGAAATACAGATGGACAATGAATATTTGCAAAAATGTTCAATATCTGTAACCATCAAGGAATTACAAATCACAACTGCTCAGAGGTTCTATCTTACTTAGAACAGCTAATATTAAGAAAGCGAGTAACAGTCTTTGCTGAGGATATTTGGAAATGTCTACTGCTCCCAGATGGGGACACTGAAAACTGGTGCAGCCACTGTTGAAACCAGTGTGGAGGTTTCTTATAAAACTAAAGACAGAACTGCCATATGACACAGTCATACAACTTCTGGGTACATACCCAAAGAACTTTAAGTTCAACTCAACAGGGGAATTATTCCATAACTATCACTTCATAATATTCATGAAATAGGACTAGCCTTGAAATCTATCACAGATGATTGAAGAAAATGTAATGCTTTTATACAATGGAATTTTATTCAGGCTTAAAGAAAGATGAAAATCTGGAATTTTCAAGAATATTAATGTAACTGGAAATAGGTATGATTAGTAAAACAAGCCAGACTCACAGAAATAGCATGTTGTTTCCTCATATGTGGAATCTGAGTTTTAATGTGCCTGTGTGCCCCCCCTTTTGTGTGTGTGTGTGTGTGTGTGTGTGTGTGTGTGTGTGTATGTGTGTGTGTGGTTGTATGTGTGTTGAAACAAAAAAGATTGTCATGAGAAGAAAGATGTCTTAAGGTTAATAAATTGCATACACTGTGAAGGTTTAAACTGTGAAACTTGAGGATAGAAAGGGGACAAGCAACCAGGCCACAAGGATGGAGGATGGCAGCTGGGAAGGAGGGTGAAGGAGAACAAAACGCGTGAGAAAATGCTATAATGAAATCCAGTAGTTTGTAGGCTATTTTAAAATATAGTTCAAAATTAAGTAACTGCTAAAAACAGAAGATATGTTATCAGTATGTGGTATGTCATGCAGCTCATAAAATGCAAGATTTTTAAATTTAGCAAAGTATAATCAGGTATGTAATATCTTTTAAAACCATTCAAAGTTGGTTTAAATATTTAAATTAATAAAGTCACTTGAGGTATACAATGCCTTAGAAACAAATAAATGTTAAATATTTCTAATTAAACTTCAAAAATTAAAACATAAAATATATGAAGTTTTAACTCAAAGTGTAAGAAAAAAATTGTATCAGATTTGCAAATTGAATATCTGTTGAAAAAAGTGACATACTTGATTTTTTTACTCAAAGTTATTATTTAGTTAGATGAAAATACCACAGAATTTATAATAATTAATAATTTTATATTTAATAAAATTTTAATGAAATATATCAAAAATCCATCATTTAATCTCTGATAGAGAATCTTGCAAATCAAAGTTTATTTCAGGACTATTGACAACAACTAAGTTCAGAACCAATTTTTGTGTTCTGTAGCTGAATAATGGGTAAACAAAAGGTGGCAATTATACAATAGGGGTTATTTTTTTCAGCATAAAGAAAAATAGATATGTAAGAAAATAGATTCCACTGGATATAAGGAAATAATCCATAGTGAGTGGATTAAGTCAGTCTCAAAGAGACAAATGTCTTTTTCTTTAACGATTGGTTTCAGGATGTTATACAGTTCTATAAAATCATACGTGTGTGTGTGTGTGTGTGTGTGTGTGTGTGTGTGTGTGTGTGTGATATGCAACTAAAGTAAGTAAAAAAGACACTAACTAGGAGGAACAAAGGAGACAAACAGGAAGGGAAGGAATATACAGAGAGGAGTGTGATGGTATCGGGAGAACTATGCTCAACATACATAATGCATATAAAAATTTTAAAGTATAAACTTGAAATTTTTTAAAAATCACATCAAAAAAAAAAAAACTATTCATTGCAATAAAATGAAATATCACAGAGAGGAGCTTGAAGGAAAAATAATGAGCCAATAAAGAGTCAAACTAGTTTTTAAATGCCATGATAGCTTTCTGTGAGACAACTAGTGAAACTTTTCAGATGGAACTACATTCAATGCAGAATTGAATTATCTGCAAACAGAATCCTATATACAAAACCAAACCATGATTAGTGGGTATTGGATTGAAAAATGAGTCTATAACTCTGAATTGTTTAACTATATTAGGTTATTGCTTTATTATGATATTTAAAAAATATAGTATCTTTGGTTGAACTCTACTGGTGATTATTAAATCTATACAAACAAGAATTAGTAATCCTAATACTTAAGGAAAATAAAGGAATGACCCCCGTTTTATCTGACAGCTGAATATCTCTATTATGTTCCAAGGGCTGCTAATTTAATGGTTTAAATCGTTATACAATATGGTTGGACTTTTATACAGTGCTAGGGATTTAAATCCAGGTACATGCTAGCTCAACAAGTACTCTTATAGCTGAGCCACATACCTAACCCTTCCAAATATTTGTTAATAACTGCAAAGGATTTAAAATTAGATTTCTAATCAACATTTCACTATGAAATATGCTTTTAATTTTGACATTGCTGCCAGAGTTTGCTTGTAACTTTTCTGCTATAGTTCTTTGAAGTTAGTAAATACATTATTTTTTTTCTAAGCTAAATGATGACAAACTCACAGGGGAAAAAACTATGAAATTTGCAGGACATGTTAACACATCTATAAACCCTGCACTCTAGAGGCAGCAGCAGGTAGTCTCTGGGAGTTCAAGGTCACTCTTTTGTACCTAGTGAGTTCCAGGACAGAAAGGGCTGCACAGTGAATGATGCCTCATCAACATTAAGATTCAGCTCTTGAAGGTTTTTATTCCTTTCTGTACAGAAACAATAATGCAATCTTTATATCCACTGTCTCTTAGTTCTTTAGCATTCCACCCCTCCCAACTCTAATGAAATAATCAACAAGCATGGAAATTACTCCTTGCACTGCTTTGTCCCAAGCATTTGCCAAAAGCAAAAAAAGAAAACAGTCATGAAGGGGAATCCTACGTGGTCATTTTGAAAAAAAAATACAAGCAGCTGAGACTTGTAATAATAAGATAATTTTAAAGGTGTTGAATCTTCGCTTTGGTAATTTTGTTATTTCTTGCTTATTACAAAGAAGAAAGACTTAAAATAATTTCCAATTATTTTTAAGAATTACTGATGTTTTCATGGTTCCCATAGACAATGATACCAGGAAAAATACTGAAAGGAGGGCTTTAAAGGTGTTGGGATATAAAAATAATTTTATGACATGACCTTTATCATCGGCATTAGGAAGCAGTACTTTTCTGCTTTCTTTGCGTGATTGTGAATCTGAAACTCACTTAAAGCACTAGCTAGTGAGACAATGCTACCAAGGGGGTAGGGCCATTATCTTGGTTTCATAGTCTCTGGTAAAATTCTGTGTAATTTTGAAGATGCCATATAAACTCTTCATTCTAAAAAATGAAAATATAGAAATGGTTGAGTAAATTGTTAATTACTCTTGTGAAACAATTCCTAAGCAGTATGTAGTCAGAAAGACACACCAGTAAGGAACAAATCTTACCTTTTAAGATATTGGCCACAGTGACATCCACTGAATCATTAATACTCAATAGGTGGAGCCAAGAGGTTTGTGACCTCAACAACCCAAGAAAGATGGGAGTGTGTATATTGCTCCAGAAATGGACCTGAGTTCAAATCCCAGCCTTCATATCGGATGACCCACAACAACCTGTATCTCCTGCTCCAGTACTTCTGATGCCTTCTCCTAAACTCTGTGGTTGCTACAGTCACTCATGCATATATCCAGGCACAGGCACAGGCTTGGGAACGGGCACGGGCACGGGCACAGGCACGGGCACAGACACACAGGCACAGACATATACACTCAGAATTAGAAATTTTAAAGTATTTTAAAATAATACTTAATTTATTCATGCACAACAGTACCTTACACTTAAGTAAAGAAGACTTGGTGAGAGATTCAAACATTGGCTTTCAGTATATCACAGTGTGGTGGTTTAGAAATGGCCCCCACAGACATATTTCTTTGAATGTTTGGTCACCAAGGAATGGAAATGTTTGGAAAGTTTAGAAGAATTAGAAGGTTTGGCCTTGTTGGAGGAAATGTGTCACTGGCTTTGAGGTTTCAAAAGCCTATGCCATCTCCCTCTCCCCCTCCTCCTCCCTCTTCACCTCCCTCTCCCCCTCCCTGTCCCCTCCTCCCCCTCCCCCTCACTCTCCCTCTCTCTGTGCCTGCAGATCAGGCTATAGCTCCCAGCTACTGCTCCAGAGCCATGTTCTGGATGATAATGAACTAACCTCCAGAACTGTAATCAAGACCCCAATTAAATGCTTTCTGTTACAAAAGTTGCCTTGGTCATGGTGTCTCTTCACAGCAACAGAACAGTGACTAAGACACACAGTATTAGCAATATCCCATCATTATCATTATAACCCTAATGTTGAGTTGTTTTAGTAATTTTATATTTCAATAATGCTGATAACACTGTAAACTTAAGCCTGGAATTCTCCAGCCCTCTGAAAACTTCATTATTGAATATTAGAGTTCATTTTTCACTTAATTAAAGGAAGACCATTATTCTTCAAATGGTTACAACCATACATTTGGAACTTTAGCCCAGCTAACAATTCTTGGTCCCTCTTTTTGTGAGAAGCCAGTCTCGACAAGTGTGTGGTTTCTGGTCAGACTGGTTCATAGCAGGAGACTGAATGCCCTTTTAAGCTTTGCTAGGGTAGGACACAGTTACTTTTCTCTGTACTTTGGTTTGTTATGCAAGTAACTTAAGTAATATATTTTCAGAGTTGAGAAGGAATTTGATTTAGAAAACCTTCTACTTAAGGAACTGGTTGCTCTCTTGTCACAAGCTGGAAATGAATAGGATACAACATGTTTTCTTAAAGAAGATAATGAGAAGGAGCAGAGATTGAGAGAAATGAAGATGATACCCCAGAGTCAGTATTTTTGAGAAACGGGGATAAATAATAAAACTGTGGAACTTTGAGGATATTAAGGAACTCTTCAGCCTTTGTTTTCATGAAATGCTTCTTACTGAGCACATCAATGCCTAATGGACATCATGTTTTTACTCCTTGCAGAAGGATTTCTTGCAAGGTTGCCAGATGTCCACATCATAATGAAGAAGTAAGTGAGGTATGTACACACCCTCCTGAATACTACTTTAATTCTGTGACTGTTTTCATGAAGAAATTATATCCTTTCTATAGGGAACATTTGTTTAGATGGCTGCAGTCTGAACTTGTTGGATGTGGGAAAAGCTGATAACTGTGGTGATAAGTATGTGTGGTGTGGAATACAACACTTTGTTCTTCTGAATGATTTTGCATGTACGATGTTGTGGTGGGTATCTGTGTGTCCTTATATGTGTCATTGGAGGCATGTGGGTGGCACAGCACATGTGAGAATGTCAGAAGAATGCTGCAAATATTGTCTGAGCCTTCTGCTTTGTCTGAGCCAGGGTATCTTTGTTGATTTTTGTCAATGACTATCCTCAGCTCACTGACCCCTGAGCTCATGGATATTTTCCTCACCTTATCTTTCCATAGAAGTGCTGAAATTACATTATCTGTGTTACTATGCCTGATTTTATTTGGATTCTAGGGATTTGAACTCATACCCTCCCCCCACTTGCAGAGTGAAGACTTTACTCACTGAACCATGTTTTCAATCCTAATTCTTTGTTCCTAATGGTGAAAAGCATCTTTCTTTGCAATGGCAAGCAGAAAAATAGGCACATCATTGACGTGTGATAAATTATTGGTTAAGAACTTTACTAATGAGATCTGTAAACATTACTGAAATGGTATAATTCTTCCCCCAGAAAAGCTACTTACCTTCTCTTATGGACTTTTCTGGCTTAATCTGTTATCACAGTACAAGGAACTGAATAATAGGGTCATAGCAATGGATGTTTGAGAACCATTGATCTAGCACACTGTACTCATGTTTCCAAGGTTATACATTCATTGCTATATTCATGATTTACAATCTGGTTATAAACCGCCTTCCATATGTCCCAAAATTTAACTAGGGAGATATTTATGATACAGATTCACATGGTCATTGTATGTAGTCTGATTTCATAAAGGGTATATCCTTCCAGAAGGTTTGTATGTTTTCAACTCCTTTTCTGCTCTACTTCACCTTTCTACCAGCCTAAAGTGATCACAGAAATCTGAACATATAGTGTGTTCTTAAAATTTTTGTGTTCTGTAATATTTTCCCATTTAATACTACCAGTTTCTGTGTGCTGAATTCCTTCATTAAAGTTGATATTAAGCTGAATTTTGACTTTATGTTATCTCCCAAAGGCCAAGTTTGTTGATGAAAAGTGTTACTGTTTTATGCTAATCTTCACTTTTCTTTACACAAACTCTTAACCAGGACATAAATATTTTAAGTAGAATAGCTGTGTGATTTTTAAAATATTTTATTGCATAACATATATACACAATAAGCTTCAGTCCTTTGTCAGTTTTAGTAAACATGCAAAGTCATGGTAATATCACTTGAATCAAACTTTATAATAACATTATCAGTCTAAAATTCATATTAGTTCATTTATAGTAGATCTCAATATCTACTTCTAGAAAACTATTGCTTATAAAATTGCCATTTCTGAATTTTTCACATAAATATGGTTATATGTAATCCAATTAGTTTTTGCCTCTTTAAGTCAGTGTTGAGTTTTTGAGCCTCATCAATTTCAAAGCATGATTGGATAGTTTGTTTCTTTTATCCTCAATAGTTCACTGTAGAGGTAAGTACACTGCAACTGCATACCCCACTTGCCTGTAGATATAACCCTTGCTTCAGCTACCTCTGACCAACTGATTCCAAATGTATTAAAAGGGATACACAAAAAATTATCAGTAATATATTTTAATTATATGCCATTGTGGATAGCGTGACCAAAACACATGCATCCCTACTTTTTCCTAGACAAGACATATATATATATATATCAACCATCTATTAAATGTTTCTAGCCTGTATATGTTGCCATTATTAGTTACTCAGATATTGTCTATATTATTTGTGTATCTACACTACTTCTTAGATCAATACCACAGTGTATTGATACTGGCAAATATGAAATTACATTAATATTCACTGCTAAACTATAACCTTATAGAAAATGGTCTTGAGTCTTTGTAAACATTTGCATATTCATATATATTTTCAGATTGGTTGTCAAACTTCATAAATGCCCTGGTGAACTTTATTTTTTTTTACATGTCGATCCTAGTTCCTTCTTCAGCCCTCCCCCTCCCTCCCTCCTTTCTTCCCTCTTACCCTTTCTGCTCCTCACATACACCCTGACGACACTCCCCTCCAATACCCCACCCCAATTCCGCATGAACGGCAATGCCATTCATGTGGGGTCATGTAAATCTGTCAAGTCATTTGAAGTAGGGACCAGGACTTCTCTCCTGTCTCTAGGTTAAGGCAGTATCCATCCGTGGGGTATGTGTCTGCAAGGTCTTTTTGTGCACCAGGAATACATCCTGGTTCCACTGTCTGAGGTCCCTTAGACTGCTCAGTCTTCTAGCTGAGACCCATATTCAGGGGGCCTGAGTCAGTCCCATGCCAGATTCCCATCTATCAGGCTGGGGCCCGTTAGCTCCTACTTGTTTGGATCAGCTATCTCTGTGTTTCTGCAACCTGGTCTTGTCCTCTTCCTCTGCATCAGAATTGTACTTAGACTCAGTGTTTTGGTATGGGTGTTTGCTTCTGTTTCCAACAGGTACTAGATGAGGGCTCCATGATGGTGGATAAGTTAGTTATTGATCTCACTATCCGGGAAGGGTATTTATGGTACCCTTTCCATGGTTGCTCAAATTGTTAGCGGCACCTTTCTTTAGGTTCAGTTTTCTCTTCAAAACAATAATGGCTCCCTCTTTTATGTTCTCTCTATATATCTCTCTATCTCTCTCTATCTCTATCTCTCTATCTCACCTATCTCTCTATCTTCCACTCTCTCTCTTCTGTCTTCTATTCCTACCCTGACTCAATCTTCTTAGTGGCACATGCTTTCCTTTCCTCCCCTTCTCTTTCCTAATTTCCCCATTCACTCCCCCCCCTCCCATGTGCTCTGGGGGCTGCCCTTCCCCTCTGGGGACCTTATAGATCCTTGAACCCTTGACCTGTTCCCTGGCGGTGTGAATTATAGGTTGGTGATCCTTTGCTCAAGGTCTAAAATCCATATATGAGCCAGTACATACCATATTCCTCGTTTTGTGCCTGGGTTACCTCATACAGGATGGTTTCTTCAAGTGCCATCCACTTGCCTGCGAATTTCAAGATTCCATTATTTTTTTCTTCAGAGTAGTATTCCATTGAGTAGATGTGCCACATCTTCTTTATCCATTCTTTAGTTGAGGGGCATCTGGATTGCTTCCAGATTCTTGCTATTACAAATAACGCTGCTATGAACATAGTTGAGCACAAGTCTTTGTTGCATGGATGTGGATCATTTGGGTATATGCCTAAGAGGGGGATTGCCGGGTCCTGAGGTAAACTAATTCCCACTTCCTGAGGAACCGCCATATTGATCTCCAAAATGGCTGTACAAGTTTGCACTCCCACCAGCAGTGGAGGAGTGTTCCTCTTTCTCCACATCCTCTACAGCATGAGTTGTAATTGGTGTTTCTAATTTTAGCCATTATGGCAGGAGTAAGAAGGTATTTCACAGTTGTTTTGATTTGCATTTCCCTGATAGCTAAGGATGTGGAGCACTTTCTTAAGTGTCTTTCAACCTTGTTGATTTCCTCTACTGAGAATTCTTTCTTCAGTTCTATACAACATTTTTAATAGGGTTATTTGGTGCTTTGTTGATTAGTTTTTTTGAGTTCTTTATATATTGTGGTGATCAGCCCTTTGTCAGATGTAGGATTGGTGAAAATCTTTTCCCAGTCTGTGGGCTGTCGTTTGGTCTTGTCCACTGTGTCCTTTGCCTTAGAGAAGCTTCTAAGTTTGAGTAGGTCCCATTTATTAATTGTTGATCTCAGTGTCTGTGCTTTTTCATTAGTTTGGATAAAGGCTATCTTGATGATGTTCTCAAAAAAAAAAAAACAGACAAAAAAAAAACACAACTCTTTGTTGCATTGATTTTTTTTATATTGTTTTCTTGGATTCTATTTTGTTGATTTCAGCCATCAAATATCCAGGCATGCCCTTTTCTGAATAGATACAGAGAAGTGGGTGTGACAGAGGCAAAAAGGAGTTTGGGGAGAGACTGGGAGGAGAGGAGAGAAGAGAAACTGCAGTCAGTATGTAAAATTAATAAATACTTGAAATTAAAATAATTTACCTTATTATTATCTAATTATTAGATAAATATTACCTAATCTTATTATTATCTAATCTTTGATTAGGCTAGATTTGTGGGATAGTGAAGTATCATGACAGAGTACATTTCTATTTATTTGAAGATCACATGTAAATAAAACCAGTTTAATCCAAGTCTGTTAGGCTTAACTATAGCTTATTCTCAACTCTTCTTTCCACACTTTGCCTTTTACAAGCACATACTACAACAAAGAGCAGGAATTTTACTTTACTTTCTTAGGGGCTGGGTATCTATATATTTATTGCTAATGATCATAGTACGTAAAAGATTTTTCTGTTCCCCCATACATATTTATTCTTGCTCAATCATTGTCAGGCTTCAGTGTACTCCCTTTATGTTGTAGGTTCAAATTTAATATTGCTTTTCATTGCTGCTCAAAGTTCTGCTTCTCATTTTAGAACTTCTATTAGTTAGTGATGGGAGATGTCATTCTGTAAATATGTTTCTCTTATTGGTTAATGAATAAAGCACTGTTGGCCAATAGGGAAGTAAGATAGGTGGGACTAGGAGACAAAGATGTTTCTGGGAGAGGAAGGAAGAGATTCAACATGTCAAACCAACAAAGTAGAACTCCGGATCCTCTCCAGTAAGATAAGACCAGTAAGATAAGTAAGAGAGAGATTGCTAGTTTGACTTATCTAAATCCACTCAAATAGTAACATATTCATACAAGTACACCTAAATAAAAGCGTATGTTTAATGTTCAGAAGAGTTACACATCACACAGTACCATATCACATAGTATAACAATGTACTTATATGTATAAATATGCTTATAGATATATCTCAATTGTATTATACAAGTTTTATAAATTGATATACATATATTTGTGAAAGTATCAGTTTCTGTATTGGAAGAGTTCTATCTTTCCCTTATCACTATCCATATTTATTCCCATTTACAGATCTGGAAACTATTGGTTAAAAACAGGGTCCATGGTGATGATGAAAGTCACTGTGAATTTCTTTGTTGTTTAATATTCCACAATCTCTTACCCATCGATTTAGATTCATGTTACAAAATAAGCATATAAAGTAAATTTGAGAATAATCAGAATTTTGAGGAATATGAAATATAACATTTGTGTTGAATTGAAAGCAAGTTGTCAAAACTATAATCAGGGGCTTGTAGTGTGTATAGAAAAGGGTTAGTGGAATGATGAAAGTGTTCAAGACAAAGCTTAAACCAAGATGTGTCCATCAAGTGTCTCTTTCTTCTTGACCCAAATATGTAACTGAAAAAAATACTCAGCATCAGAACTGAAGCCTTAGTTTTCCAAGTCCCCATCATTGATGAAGAAAAAACAATACTTTAATAAGTTCAAATAACTTATAACCCAGTCCCAACTGTATCAGTTAAATAGTAGGTAAAAAGTATTATTTTAAAAAATGTATAGGATGCAGAGACTGACAGTGTCCAAAAAGAATAGATTGGTCTGGGGTGATGAACCTTACAATATCTTCATGTACTACACCCATCTGAACTCTGAAAAGAAATTCACATAGCATCTGTCAACAAATGCAGGAAGTTGCCCTCACTGACATTGATCATGAATACTAATTAACATGTTTTACACACTCTATGTGCTTTAGCTGATGAAAGAATTCTTTATTCTTTTCTCCAAGAAAAATAGAAAGTTATACCAAGAGCCATGTGAATTCCCTTTCTTACACTTAGCATGGCACTGTGATTTTATGTAAGGAGTAAGGTTTTTCTGCCAGCTGCTGGTCTTGTCCCACCGCTGCACCAGCCCCAATTAACGCATATAGAGTCTGTATTAGATATAATGCTGTTGGCCAGGTACTAGTTTCTTATCGGCTAGCTCTGTCTTATGTATTAACCCATTTCTGTTAATCTAACTATTTCCACGTGGTTTCATCTTACAGGGGAATGAAGCAAGCATCTCATCTCCCCTGTCTCTGCAGGCTGACCCCTCCTAACTACTTCCTCTTTCCTCCTTGTCTCCTAGTCCCTCCTATCTTCCTTTCCTATTGGCCAACAGTGCTTTATTCATTAGCCAGTATGAGAAACATATTTACTGAATGACATCTTCCATCATTCCCTTTCTCACAATTGGCTTGGCACTGTGATTTTAGGAGCTCAACATTGTACAGATCATAATACTGGTCCACTATGTCCACTATGATATGTTCATCAGACTTGGTGAATACTGATTGTATAAATACCTGAGAAGAAATGGTGTTTCAGATGTCTCTGCTGAGATAGACTGCTAGTCTACAAACCCTAAGGTGTCAATGCCAAATATAACCAGAATAACAACTCTTTAAGTTAAGAAAAATAAAATGGCAACTGTATCTGTCACTATGAAAATATGCATTAAAGAATTTTGGTAATGTCTCTGTATTTCAAAAGCTGACTATGCCACATAAAGAATGTAGTTCTGACCCATTCACCACTAACTTGGAAAGCTATAAGCTTGTGCATGAACAAGAATGAAGGGCAGTTTTGTACCAGTTGTCAGCTCATTTATTGCTACCTACTGTAAGAGGAGTATGTGATTCTAAGTATTCAATATGCTATTTTTATTTTTACTAGAAAGGATACAGATAACTCATGTAAGTGAACAATATAAATGCAATACAATAAGATTTGGGTTCTAAAAGGAAATGATAAGATTGTCTCTGTTGCTTTTGAAAACCTGAATATCTCACTCCATGACATTCTTCATCTTGCTTTATCTCTCTTTCTCTTATACTTTGTGTCTATCATTGAATGTGATACTAGGCTAGTGTCTTAGTTAGGGTTTCTATTGCTCTGAAAATAAACTTGACCATGACAACTCTTATAAAAGAAAACATTAATGGTGTGATTTACAATTTCAGAAATTTAGCCATCATCATCATGGTGGCATACATGCAGACATGTTGGAGAGGGAGCTGAGAGTCCTACCTTTTGACCCATAGTCAACAGGAAGTAAACTGTCTCACTGGATATGGCTTTAGCATATATAAGACCTCAACTCTAGCCTCCATAGTTACACATTTCCTCCAACAAGACCACGCCTCCTATCATTGCCATTCCCTTTGGGGACATTTTCTTTCAATCTACCACAGATAGAAATAAGGAAAACCAGTACTACTCTTTGCTTGGCTCTCTGATCCCAAAAGTGTCAGGGTTAAGCATTTACATGATTATGCTCAGCTTTTTATGTGGGTTTGCAAGTATCCAAACTCAGTACTTCAAGCTTCTGTAGTGCATGCGCCTACCTGCTGAGCCATCTTTCTAGCCCAGAAAAATATATGCCTTTTATTCATTCTTTAGGTTAGAACACTTAAAGTGAACATCATCAAAGTAACTTTACTCATACTTGCCATTGCATATTGTTCTCATTTGTTCCCCTCCTCAACTGCCTTTTCATGCCACATCCCTTGAAATTGATTCAGTTTCTTCCAGCAGCCACCTCTTCATTCTGCTTTCTTCTTGTTTATTTATATATTTTATTTTACATGTCAATCCCAGTTCCCTCTTCCTCTGTCCCTCCCTCCCTCTTACCCTCTTTGCCTCCTCACATGTACCCTGACCACACACCCATGCCATCCCTCCCACCACAATTCCACATGTAGGGCAATGCCATCCAGGTCATTTGAAGTAGTCTCTAGGTTAAGGCAGTATCCCTCCATGGGGGATGTGTCCACAAGGTCCTTTTGAGCACCAGAAACACATCCTGGTTCCACTGTCTGAGGTTCCTTAGACTGCTCAGTCCTTCTAGCTGAGACCCATATTCAGGAGGACCTGAGTCCGTCCCATGCCAGATTCCCAGCTATCAGTCTGGGGCCCGTTAGCTCCTCCTTGTTCAGGTCAGCTGTCTCTATGTGTTTCTGCAACCCGGTCTTATCCTCTCTGTCTGCATCTGAATTCTAGTTAGACTCAGTGTTTAGTTATGGGTGTTTGCTTCTGTTTCCAACAGATACTAGATGAAGGCTCCATAATGGAGGATAAGTTAGTTGTTGATCTCACTATCCGGGAAGGGCATTTATGGTAACCTTTCCATGATTGCTCAAATTGTTAGTTGGTGGCAGTCTTGTAGGTCTCTAGACTTTTTCTTTAGGTTCAGTTTTCTCTTCAAACCAATAATGGCTCCCTCTTTTATGTTTGTTCTCTCTCTCACTCTCTCTCTAAACCATGAACCAATTAAAACAGTTTTAGAGTGGGAATTAATACACCCTCTGTTATATAAAATAAAATATATGGTTGGATTTAGAGTAAATGACCCAAGCTAAACACATAGTTGCATCATGGCCCAGAAGAGGAAGAAGTGTTCATTTCCAGTAAAGAACTATTGTAATCAATTTGTATAAACAGTAAAGTAAAATCCAAAATTCTCTTCTCTCTTTTTTTTTCAGCACAAAGCTTAGATTTTAACAAAGGAAATTCGATGCACTTGTGGGAAGCAAAGTTATTGCTAGTCATTTCTTTCTATCTCTGCTAACCTCAGTTTTGACCAACAATTGAAATGCATGGACTTCTATGGAAAGGAAGAAAGGTTTAAAAAGGGGGGATGATTACTAAGTTTGATCTGTGAAGGAGTTCTTTTCAATGGTGAAAAAAATAACCCATTCATTTCCTTGCAATATGGTTTTTATAACTTTCTTTATTCCATAGAATTCAGTGAAAGATATAGCTATAGAAAGATCTTTGGCAGGATTGCATCAGTGCTTCTGAAAGAGTCACATGCAAATTCTCTAAGCTTGTCTCAAAGAGTAATGAAAGCCATTTTCAATGGAGATATGCTCATAGTTACAATATACTCACTGCAAAAAGAGCCAGGGAGAATATTAAGGAGAAATTTGATCCAATATGTTTTTTTTTTCTAATTTCAAGAATGATTTTATTAGCAACATTAAATGAATAGGAATATCAAGATGATATGAAGTTTCTGATTTCTTCTTTTATTCATTATTTAAATCCCTTATTTGCTAAATTAAATGGATTAACCCAAAGGCTCACTATGAGTGCATTTCTTAGTTTAATTAGCAATGTTTGTATCTGAAAAGTGACCTTGTTGGCATGTTTTATTCTTGACTAGACAATTTGTTTTAAATTCATGTAACTTTTAGGTTAAAGGATCTATCTTAGATATTGTAAAGGCCTTTATAGAAAATTTCAGACAATAATATACATTTCTAAAGAACTGAAAAAAATGGTTTGTGAATATCTCTCAGTTAATAAAATGCCTGTCGTGCAAGCATGAGGATCTGCTTTTGGATTCCCAACATCCATATAAAAGTCTGGTTTGGAGACATGTATCTGTAACCCTAGCAATGGGAGCATGGGAAGTTCTATGAGCCTTTTGCCAAGCCAATCTAGTAGAACCAGTGAACTCTGTTCAGTACTAAACCTTCTCTCAGAAGAATAAAATAGAGAATGATTCAGTAGACACAGAATACCTGCTACTGCTCTCCATTTTCATATTCACACATGTGCACACACACACACACACATTTGATGGGGGGGAGAGAAGAGAGAGAGAGATAGAGAATCTGCTGAATACATTGGGTTGCCTCACCTATTAAGCTTCATTGGCATTATCAGTAAGCTTGTGTTAATTTTCTTTGCTACACTAAATTTCTCTGAATCTTCTCTAATTCAGATGTCAATTAGAAAAGAAATGTTAGGGTTTCAATAAAAACTAAAGTGCTCTTCCCAAACACACAATGAAGTAGCCAAGTTCAGTTTTTAACCAGTACCTGAAAGGAGAGACATCTAATTGTTTTCAGAGATGAATCTGCCCTTTCATGCTTAGATTCCTTTTCCTCTTCTCTGTGTAACCTTGGTAGAGGGAGGGAGTGGCTTCTAACAGGTGAATAACTCTGGCTCTCTCAGTCCTCTTCAGGATTGTGAGACAAGGAATGTGGTATAGCTAAAACATCTCTCTTTTCCTTTTCTTTCCCATCCCACCTGTTCTCAGAAAGTGCATCTACCTGTAATCACAAACACGGGGTTGTCAAGTCTAGAGGCAGCTTGCCTGGTTTATACTTAGGGGAAAAAAAAAACAAAACTCCATTGTTGTGTATAGACACTGTGAGCACAGGGTTATCTCATAGGTCAGCCACATTCTTCACAGCTTTATCAGTTATAAGGGCCATATATTGTTGTCTCTTGCCAAGTATTTTTGTATTTAAAGTGGTTGAGTATTTGAGTATAGAAAAGGCATATTGGTTATTAGCCTTCTGACATCCTGATCACTTGATGTATTGCTAACTACTGCATCTTCCATCCATGCCTTTAACTTGTTATGTTCTCATTAAACTTATATTTGTCCAGACTTAAATAAAAGGTTTAGTGTTATTTAATGGCCAAATAGCATCACAAATTTTATTTTAATCTTCTATTTTCCATATCTGTAAGCATTCTCTATTGATAGTTAGACCCTGACTTCAATTACTTTCAATTTTAATCAACAACACATTTCATACTTTGGGGGGACAACTAATATGAAATTTTCTTGTATGAGCTATGATAAACACATGTACCTGAGTGTGTATATAAATATGTGTGTAAATATGGGTATGCATGTGAAATTGAAAAGGCAGGACCAGTTTTGTATGTTTTTCCTTGTGTTTCAATTTTATAATTAGTATTATTGCAAAAATAAATTATTAATAACTTGTCACCTTAATTCTCATGCATTAACTTTTTAAAACTTCATTCACAGTATACATGCAAAGAACTAGCTGCAGCTGAATTTTGTGGGATAGCCTTATGAAGAGTATCTGACTTGAACTCAGCATTGAGCCATTCTCTCTCAACCTCAGCAACAATTCAAAATTTGCTATTATTGTATTAAAATCCAACAGGCTGCTTTAAAAGTACCACCTAAGCTTTTGGAAATGTAGAAGCTTCTTCCATTGTTTAACTAGGAAATTACCACTGAAAACAATTGAAAACAGGGAAAAACAAATTCTAATGAAAGGAATTATGCTTTCACAGCCAGAACAAAGTGTGTCTCCTAGTAATGGCTTCTCCCTGCAGTATATACTTAAAGCTACAAATTCTCTAAAATTTAGCTATTTTCTGACAGTATCCAAGCATCCTATCTAATGTGAATATGAGTAACTGTTTCCCCAACATCTGTGGGATAAGTGAAATTCTTCTGAAGGGTAATGTGCTTTAATCTCATGCCATTGACTCTTATATACAGATGGTATTTAAACCTGATCTCTTATCATAACTCTCTTATCATCAACTATGCCTTGAAATACTAGAAATGGTTTAGTTTTTATATTCTTCAATGGAATATCAGACTGTGGAGAACACATACATTGGATTATAGTGACAACCCATCTTGGTTTATGGCTGCTGACACGTAGCTCCAGGATGATATATTTAATAAACAGCAAGCAGCAGGGGCCTCCTTAGTACAGTGGACAGCTCACATGTCTCATCTGATAAACAGCAAATAGCAAGCACAGTGTGGAGGACACTCTTGAACTCTAGCAGGAATAAGAGTTTTTTCATGTCTATTATGTGAACACATAATGTGGGATTGAACATGTACATATCTACAAAATGCAACCAATTCCCTTTTGTCATTTTATGTCCTAGTTCTGTATTAATGGAGGGGCACCCTGCCCCGAGTCATGGTTCTTTATAATATTGTCTCCCAATAATCTGAGGTAAATTGTGTAGGCCATTTTCCAATGTGATCTCATTCAACCTCAAACGGGTTAAACATGTCAAAGGCATGACACCACTCTCCTCCTCCAAGATTGTGAGGTTTGAAACAGTAAATACCTCAATATTAAAGAACATTGATGTCTTCAAATAATCTTTTGAGTTTCTTTTGCAGGTTCTATCTCAGCTGCCATAAACGAGACAGTGTGAAGAAGAGAAACCCATGCAATGAGCTGCCCAGGAAACACCCTGTGATGGCTTGTCTGAGAGCAGAATGATGAAAGTTACTCTCCTGCATCTCACAAGTCTAAGACTGGTCCAAATCCTTCCTGATAAACATCAAACAGAGACAAGCAGTTACAAGAAATTCCTCCAGCAGCCGAATAAATATTGGCACACTAAGAAATAATCTACTGATGGAAATAGAGGAACTGAAAATCATCCCACAGCTTGTCAATCTCAAATCCAGTGCAAATCCCCATCATGACAGAATCAGGAAGATGTCCAAACAAGTCACTTCTAGTCAACATGAAAACAGTTATTCCAGCTTTTATTTTCTCCTCTTGGCAGCTCTGTACCTTCCCACCCACTCCATGAAGCTTTCCTTGCTGTGTATTTACATTGGTAGCAAAGTCAGTTTAACTAATAGACTCACTAGGCATTTATATTTATTAATTTGCCAACAAAGTCCCCTCAACAGTTCTCTGACCCTACCCAACATTGAGTGGAAAAACTATTTTAAAGGTTCCTGGTCCACTATCTTTTTAAAATACACCTTTGTCTCTTGAGCAAAATGTGGTATGGTAGAGGGATGACTTTAAAGGAAATGCACTTAATTTAGTCCCAGGAAATTTATGGTGGTAATTTGGTAATAATGTTCCTATATGAAGTCATAGGCTTTTTATGTAGGTGGGATTATACTTCTTGATATATTATATTTGTATTGGAATAGGTAAAGCTATTAATATAAATAATGTAATATAAATGAACTGATATTTTAGGAACAAAATGTTATCACTGTTGTTACACATGTATGAAATAGTTAAATATGTCATAACACCCATGTTTAGTTCTGGAATGATCTCTTTTGAGTTGGTTCTCTCTCTACCTCATGTGATTCCCAGGAATCAAACTCAGGTCCCCAGGTTTACACAAGCATTTTTATCCATTGACCCATCTTTGCAGTCCATGAGCAAATATTTCAAATGATCTCTTGATGATATTTCTTTTTTTGTGCATTTTTTTAGGTTTTATATTTTTTAATTTATTTTAATTAACAAAGTCCATTTAAATGAAAACAAACATTTATAGACAATATTTGAGAATTTGGGATTTCTTACTGAAGTAGATTAGTGTCATCTGCAATATTGTCCTAGTCACTGAAAAGTAGAGACTTCATTAAGATTCCTCTGGTTTTTGTGACTGTCAAGTTCTGTTAGCTACTGAGCCATTTGCTTTTCTTCAAAAACATCCTCAGATTTTTTGGAATTAATATTAGCAGTCAGTACGATTTAAATTTAAACTTCCAATACTGTAGAAGTAACTAAGCAATGGGTAAATAGTGGAAATAAGTGATTTCTTGAAATCACAACTATTGTTCAAGTAAACAGTATAATGTCTTGCACGTATCAAAAGTGGCATGTGTATCTCCTGATCTTGTGCTAAACAAAACTCATATATGATTGAAGTGTGAATACAGGTTTTTGGATTAATTTTAATGGCTGAAAATAAGCATTCCTTTCTCCCCATGCTCTATGTATGTTACTATTTATATATGATATACAGTAGGGCTATTATACTTATGCAGCTTACCTGTAGAGTAAACATAGATTGAGTTCGGTGCAATATCCAAATCCTCGCTGACCCCGTTACAAAGCATGTCTTTCAAAATCATCCATTGACTGGAATGACAGCACCACAGCCTTTTTGGCTATATGCCATTTTGAATTACATTCCATCATATGGTAAATGGGTCCTGTGCTGTAATGGAGATTCTGCTCAAAATAGTATTTTGTTATTACAGCCAATAATAAAATCTAGCTGAATATTTTAAGTTATGGATGGATACACTGAATAAAAATCTACTGAGAGTAAGTAAGGCTGAAAAAGCCTTGTTGTCTGATAACAAGCACATGCTTGGATGGGAACTTTTAAAAATTTACAGGCAAATAAATAAAAAGCCCAATGTATAAAGAATAATGCTATTATTTAACATCTGACTATGGAACTATGGAGAGATTACCAACTAAATGAAACTATATTCTCTCACCACAGAGGTTTATAGATTTTAAACTCATTCTTGGCCTAGTAAGAAACTTTACTTTTTCTCCCTATAGTTTCTGATATGTCTTTCCTTTTTCCAATAACTTATTGCCAGTTTACCCACTTAGTTCATATCAAAGTCAGACATTTTTATGTATCTAAGCATTGCTTCATTTTCTTCCTTTTACTATTTGCTATTATGTCAAGAGATGTATTGAAGGAAAGGACCTCAGCATACTGGGAGAGCCAAGCAGTCCTATTTACAGAAATACAATTAATTCATAAAAGTTACTTGCTGTGTATAAATCATGGGCTATCTGTTTTCAGGGTTAAAACTGTGTTGCATTGAAGAATAAGAGGTAAGCACATGATCCAAGTGATAACTACATTTATCAATTTAGTCATTTTCTTTTTTCCTTCTCCTTCCCTCTATCCCTCCCTCCCTTCATTCCTTTTTTTCTCTCATCTCCCTCCCTCCCTTCTTTCATTTCTTCCTTCCTCTCTTACTTTCTCCCTCTCTTTCTCTCTTTCTTTCTTCCTACAGTATCTCCTATAACCAAGGCTGCCACTGCACTCACTACGGAGGTGAAGGTGATTTTGAACTTATTATGCTCCTGCCTCTTCCTCCAGAGCTAAGATTATAACCACATGCTACTCCACTGGGTTTTATGCAGTGCATAATAAAAAACAAACAAACAAACAAACAACCCCAAAACAAAACAAACAAACAAAAAACAGACTTTCATGAAAGCTAGGCAGGCACACTAGAACTGAGCCTCATCTCCAGCTCAGTCAAGCCATTTTCTACTTTACTTTATTCTACTTTACTTCAATGTATACTAGAATCATCTACCATCTCTGATTTGTCCCTGTAGAAGAGGATATTTGTTTTGCTCTTACTATCACTAAAAAATAAGCTTATATACTATCTACTCTTTGATTGCCTGTTTCTTAGCACTGGACATTTACTTCTGTCATTGCCTGTAGAATAAAATTCTCTTTCCATAAGATCCTACCTAAGTCTGCCTGTACACCAATGAAGCCCTTGATCCTACTCAGCTGTATATACTGAGAAGACAGAGAAATTCAACTAATGCCGCCAGTGGAGGGCGCAGATGCTCCATGGGAACAACTCTCATTTGTTAAAAATGAAGCAAAGCAAATCAGAACCAAAAGCTTTCCAATGAATTTTATTAGGCAAATAACAACCTTATCATCCATCATGAGTCTGTCAGATGAGGAAAATATATCTTTTAATGATGACTGCTTTTCAAGATGACATCTTTTCAGGATGACTGCTGGGGTGGTGAGAGAGGAAAATGGATAGGCCCATATGAACCTAGTCTCATTGTATTTCACCAGGTAGTATAAAGTCAGATTCTTTCAGTGAATACTCTGAGGTCAAAGGACACAGTACATTAAGTCAACGGGATATCTGACTTAAAAATGAATTATACCAAATGAGCCAGAGTCGGTGAGAGGCATGCCTGGTGCCAGGCTTTTAAAGCTAAAAGGTCCATGCTAGAATGAACCAGCTATAATTCTGGATTAATGTTCAAGTAATAGCGGTATTAAAAGTGCAGAGCCACAGTATTCAATGAATAGATATCACAATACATCACGGTGGGCATTAAGGTAACAACTAATAGCAGCTTAAATAGCACCCAAATTCCATAAAGAGTGGGTTACAGATAAATATAATGGGCAGAGAACCTGGGTTTACCAGCAGGCTGAGCCAGAAACTGAACCAGATGAATGGCAAATGTTGCCATCGTTATGGTAATCACATAGATTTAAAGCACATAGATAGGCTGTGGCCACAGACACATTGTCCTAGGTGTATAAGCTGCTACTTTTAGGCAAATCGTTGTGGCCAAAATTAAATGTGACTATAGATGTTCTTTCATTGGTTTTTGTTTTATCTATAAAATCTGTCATACAAGGGAAGGGAAGAAGCAGGATTAGACACAGGGTGACAATGAACAATGAGGCAAATTCAATAAAGCTGTGGCTAGCTAAGAGGACAGCTCTAGAAAGAGTCAAGAGCCTACTCTTAGTATTGACATGAATTAAGTAAAAAATGTCCAGGACAGTTGAAACCATTCAGTTACAATATTGGGATACTTAAAAAAGCTATGCCCCTTGTTATGTGGAAGACTAAAAACCACCTGTTAAAGGCTAGCATGGTTTAAAAGAGAGAGAGAGAATACTGCAGAAGCGTGGACAGGAATGATGGGATCCACAGTCAAGACATAGGTAGCAGATACACAATGAGATTTGGAGAAAGAAAGGCATAAGAATTAGATGTAATCCAGGTGGCACCTAATGGAAGCTTTTTAGCATGTATATTTCCTGTTTCAACTGGATCAAACAAGGAAACTACTAGTATAAAAGCCTCTTTCTTCATGTTCACTGATCAAGTCTTTAGAGGGGAGTTTTGTGTTCCTGATAGAATATAGATCTAGATACTTGGAGGACTAAATGAAGATGGAGCTAAAATAACGTGTGCCATATCTGGTGAGGAGAGATCTCAACTGATGCCTAGTAAACACAGCAAATCCTGAAAATCTACGTTTCCTTCTATTGAATCTCTGTATTCTCCTGCATACAGGCCTCCAGTTTACAAAGCCCATCACCTGTGATAGAGAAGTGGAAATAATTTCTCATCTTTAGTAGATGTAATGGGAAGTCTAGGATCTCTCCACTTAGAACTCTAAAATCCCAGAGTTATGAATGTAAGCCAAAGTCCCATTGTGCATTAGAATTTTGTAATCTTCCAGCAATCAACCCCTACACATCAGATCACTTTCATATACACACAATATTCAGAATCCTAAACAACTAATTTAAAAGTTAATACAGTACACCTAAGCTATGCTTACATTAAATTCATGCTCAGTTTATCCACAAGATGTCACTGTCTGCCACCATTTGTATTATAATCAACTTGACTTTTCTTCTGGGAATTTTCTGCATTTCAATAGAGTCAAACACAGGGAGAGTGAAATCATTCATGGTGGTTTGATAAATAACATTTCATTCAAAAACGTCAAACTTCAAAAATAATATTCTTATATGTTTTGGTAGTCTCCCAAATGATTTTCACATTATCCACTGAAGTTTTACATAAAACACAAAGGCTAGAGGTAAACAATTATATGGGAAGATCTTGTAGCAAGAGAATATGCAGAATGAAATGAGTTTCATAGAGAATGAACATCATCTTGGCGGAGTGAGTTGGAGAGAGTGTTTGCTCTGCTTTATGAAATGGAAAAACAGAAAATTCTGGCCTCAGACCGTGACATGACCTGAGGGGATGTAGAGTACATGGTATTCAGATCCACCACCCTGAAATTGAAAGTACAGCAAGATTGACCTTTTCTACAGAGTTCTACCACCACCTGTGACCATTATCACCATTCATCCTTATTATCAACACCATGCCTTCTAGCTCAAGCCACCCAAAATGACAGGTGAAACATGGGAACATCAAGTTCAGAGGTTGGGATAATAAAATGCTTCCAGGACAACATTTTCCCTGTAACCTTCTCTTGGTGTAGACTTGGGAGCTACTGTTAGAAAATGGACCCTACATTTAATTGCCCAGATAAACTCAAATCACAACTATCACAACCATCTAATTGCTGCATGATTCAACATGTAATCTTTAGGACACAATGAGCAGACTCTAAGACGCAATTCACAGTATTTCTTGGAGAACAATTTGAGCATAATAATCAAATGATAAATCTATTTCCTAGTAGAACTGTAGTATTCTAGAAGGCCACTGGATGTCAC
This sequence comes from Phodopus roborovskii, assembly GCF_943737965.1. NCBI lineage: Eukaryota > Metazoa > Chordata > Mammalia > Rodentia > Cricetidae > Phodopus > Phodopus roborovskii. Next base: position 14,323,681 of record NW_026126485.1, on the reverse strand, counting down.
ACTCCATTCTAAAACAGTGAAGCAAATTGTGTTGCATGCATTATCTCACACTTCCCTAACTTTGGAGTTTGGATAGCTAAGTCAATTTTACATTCTGTTATCTTGTGTAGAGCTGTTAATTCTATCTGAGTCTAATTATATTTTCAATGAATATACAAATTAAAAAGAACACAGATTTTGTTTTCTTATTTGATAGGCCCACATACCTTCCTTCTTTCTTCCTAATGATTTTTCTATTAATTTAAGATTTCCACATTAGAGAAAATGTGTTCATGCAACATTTCAACCCTGCCAAACCCATTCTCCATTCCTGTGAAATGTGTGTGTTGCCTTCTTGTTGATGTTAATAATGCATCACCATCAAGCTAGTTAATTATTTCTGTTGTTTTCAGATTCTCTCTGATGTGCCCAAGATTTTGGGTTCACCAATACTGTGTTCATTAATTAGTCTTGACCGGATGCTAGGAAATGTGGTAGACATATAGAACTAAGTATACAAGTAATCAGATTCAAACACTTATTATACTATATATTGGTTGAGAGATATAAAAATCATATATCCAAACTTGGCCTCAATTCTCATTATTAAATAAAAATATTAACATCAAAATGAATGTTCATGAGAACAGAAAGAGCACTTCATTAATTCTTATGAGAGCCAGGTTGGTAGATTTGTGTTAAAGATTTAGAAAAACCAATTTTATTGCCCCACCAGCTAGACATCGAAGTCCATCCCAAAGCAGCTTCATTTAAGAAAAGTCGCTGTCAACCACAGGGTCTTTTTGCTCTAGTGAAGGTGACAGGAGAGAAATTGTATGAAAAGCCAGGAGTGATCAATCCCTAGGCACAACTCACTCAACCAGACAGAAAGTTAGGCATTAGCATGAGGCCTTGAAGCATGTATTGAGCATGCATTGTCACCTTATTGGCCTTGGGTCATCTTTCAACATGGTTGAGTATCATTGGCTTCCTTGTTTTACCATACCACCTGATGGGCAGCTAATACAACTTGAGTCAGCATGTTTCCAGGCTAACAGAAGGGTCACATGTTATGTCTCTGGTTACTATAAATGACCATCCTCAGTGTTGATAGAAAGTGAATAAGGACTGCTTAATCTGCCCATAGTCTTCAGAGTCAGTCTACACAAAGGTAGAGAATACTTTCCGTAGAAAAGTGTGACCTCCTTGCTCATGTATACTTAGGGGGAGTTGACACCAAGTTCTGTACTGTTTGAACTTCTCCAGAAATTGGATGGTGTAGTTTTAGCACTATTTTTCAGATTTCTTTTTCTCATTATCTATACTGTTTCCAAAATTAGATCAACATAAAATTTGGTCTACCACATTTGAAAAGGTGGTCAGATTCAATTTCAAATAAATCACCAGCTTGCCAAATTTGACCAGGCTTTCAAGGCAGAAAGACAAGAAAGCATTGACATTTAAGTAGTTTGATGAGTGGTCAGGGCTTTTCTGTATGTGAACCCATTTTCTCTCAGGTATTGGTAGTGCTTCTGTGGCCCTTCCCATCTCTCCTTGCCTAGCAGCTACCATTCACCTCATCATTCATGCTCTACTATTCTCAACTCATGTAGTCAGCCCACATAAGCATGAAATCTTTGGTACATCTGCAGGATTCCCATAAAGTTCAGTGGGTGGTCATTTCTGTGTTAGTAAGTTAGTATTTTATTAAGCAAAGGGGTTGAAAAGTATGACATTAATGTTGCTGTCCATCATATTCTTTCCAAAAGATATACAATAATTATTATTCAAGAGAGCATGGGCTATTTTAATTATTTTACCGAGCAATAATTAACTCAGTATAGAATACAAATATGATGTTATAATATGACAACATTATAACTTCTTTAATATATTTCAACCAACATTTGATTGAAGAGATATATTTTAATTTGTAGAGATCCCTTGCAGGGATATGGTTTCTTCCCCTACATGAATTCCATTATGTTAACATGTACTTTATGGCCAGACTGGAATTAATCTATTGATTTGGACTCACGATACCTATTTTCATTCGTCACAATTCAGTTCTTCATTTGTAGGGCTGATTCACAGAGACTAAAAAGAAACAAAATTAAAAGAAAAAAATCCTTTCTACTATAGCATCAGATATCAGAGAAAGAATCTTCCCATTATAATTGTTAAAGGCAATGTTTGCTCATCTGCTGGAAGGCTTGGTTTCCAAGAGCCCATTGTTTTATTTTCTCTATGTCTGTTTACCAGTGGCAGATTCCACCTATGGTATTTTCATTTGTCTATTGAGCTTAAAGAATGACTGTTGAATTAATTTACTTGGATAAAGAAGCCAGGTGATATAATAAAGAAATGGTTCATGTCAATTTAGAACTAAGGCCAAATCCTTTGTTTTTAAAATATCTCTCTTAAAAAAAGGAAAGCTTTTAAAGTTATATATATATATATTGCTTAGAAACAAACACTATTCAAGCAATCAGGTATCATTTAAAGCTTCCTTTAAAATCAAAACTGTGTAAAGTGGTCTTCAGCCAGCTCACTTTCTTCTGGCCCAGAACTCAGGAGTTTTTATTTTGTCATAAAGAACTCATCAACCAGCTTTCACATGTGAACTCCTAATTTCTTCTTCTTTTTCCTTTACTTTTGTTAGGGGTGCAGATTACTTGCTAAAGATTGCATGATGAAAAAAAACAAAACAAAAACAAAATAAACAACCTTAGACCCACAAGCAGTGAATGGTGACTTCAAGCATCGAGTTAGAATTAAATTCATGGTACTGTAAAATACTAACCTCACTGAGGATCAAAGTCATTTTTTTTCTCCCAGTGCCTCTTTGTGACAAACACATTATGTCAGCTCCAGTAGCTCATTTGTCTGCCGCAGTCCCATTTTATCAGGCTGAAGTAAAAAGAATTGATGTGTCTGGATAGATAAAGTAAATGGAAACTCAGGACCCATTCCAATATGCTGCACTTTGATATATTTTGCAAACCTGAGAGCAGCTGGTGTAACACTAGTTACTGTTTGTATTTAAATATTGTACATTAGAACCTGTGAAAAGGTGTTTTATAATGTTCCATCTTTTTTTTTTTTTTCCTTTGTAGCACCTACTGGCTTGCAGATTGTTCTCTTTGCCTTCATTTCCTTTGTGTCTACACTCATTTTTACAGCTTATTCTTTCAGAAACTTTTGTCTTCTGTTAGCAAACCAGGAAGACAAGTTAAGATTCCCTGCAGATGCCCATTGGAAAAAAAAGCATAATGTTAATACTCACTTGAATTTGCTTTATTAATTTATGATAACAGACTGGTGTTTTTGCGAATTAGTGAGATTTATGTGTCTTCAGTATCATACTTGCTGAATAAAATCCTACCAAATTTAGCATAACAAATATATTATACCTTCTTTAACATTTGATCAGGGACAACAGGAAAATACTTTCTTTTAAAATTACGTCTTGACTTAAATTATGTTCATTGCCATAAAAATCTTTTCTGTGATTCAAGATGAACATCAGTGAAACAAAAAGTGGAACCAAAAGTATGAGGCAAGTAGAATTATATTTGTCTCAAACTCTTAAACCCAAAGAAGTTTATACTACAGACACTTACCCTAAAACTGCTGGTGTTTTCATAGTTTCAGGTAAGGGGTGGACTTTTAAATCAATCTGTCTCTATAGGGGATATGCGAAAATAATCCATATTTTGAATAGTAATCAATAAAGCCTCTTTCATGTGCCCTTCTTTTGTTTTTAAAGCATATCTATGAGGTCCAATCCAACCAATTACTGAGAGTAGGAGATCAGCAGCTAAAGCTTAAAATCCTCTCGGTTCATTAGCTAAATGTCTGAATTAATGTTTTTTGGAGATCTCTTTTGATTCATCTTCAACATCTACTTTAATCTACTTGTTCTATACTCTCGTTGCAAGCAGCCATTATCATGATTTAGAATTAGTTGTTATGAATATGACCCTGAAACTTCTCAAAGAGGTGGCACAAGATATCATGCATATTAATGCTTTAGCCCTTAGAGGTGGTTACTGTGACAGGAAAGCTTGGGGATGAGTCACTCAGGTGACCCGCAGATCTTTCTTTTACCAATACATTTAGCAGCAACTAAATCAGCCTCTGATCCCTCTGCTGATCTTGTGTTTTCTCAAGCTGCCTTTTTGAGGAACAGGAAGACAATATGATCAGCTTTTATCCTAAAGAGGAACTTGATCCTGATGGAAACATCCTAATGGAAAATGTGGCTTGGGATGAGGGTAGCCTGTGATGCAGTGGCAGCTTGGCCATGCCACAAGTCATCTGATACCAGCTGCTTAACTTCTCATTCAAACTTTCAAAGAGATCTTTAGCATGTGGAAAAAATGAAGGGACATAAAATGGGTCTTCATTGCTATTGTTCCTTCATCTACACATTGGTGAACCAGCAATATTTAAAATACAGGGACCCATTTAAAGCCATAAGTAACAAGGAGAGGTGTATATGATTACTGCTTTATAGCCTATGTATACATCCAATTCTATTGGCATGTGATTGCCAGAATATTTTAATCCCAGACTAAAATCCAGTATGAAGTGGTAGAAAATAATGAATCATTGCATAAAATCTATCTATGTAAAAATAAATGGATTTTAAAAGCATCCTTGAAAATTAGCCTTTTCACTTAGTATGGACCATGAATATTAAGAATTTAATTAAATTTCAGTGTTTGTTAATAAAGAGATGAGCAAATATAGCATTAATTCTAAAACCCTGACTTGTAGGTTTGTTTCTTATCACTTAGAGTTTATAGTATACATGAAATGCCATTTATGGTATACATAAAATGGCAAAAATGTCATATATGATGAATATGCTTGCACTTGAATGACATGACAAGTACTCTCATCATACTAAGCAAATAGTTCCATAGTTTGGAGGGTTATGTTAAAAGCAATTGGTTCCTAGATGTTTGTTTATATAACAAATGTACATGGAAATAAAATAATCCAAATCTAAGGCATATGTGTTCACAATGCTATAAATATCTGGAACATGTGTTTAAGTTATTGCTGCTCCAGAAAAGTCAAGCTTATTAAGGTACAAAGTGGAGAATTTGGTTAGTATTACAGATCATAAGGAGAGGAATCCCAAAGGGAAAGAAAGGACAATACAAGAGAGCGGTATTATTTAGAATATGTGCAGTGTAGACACCATGTAGCTTTGCTTTCAGCAGCTCAAAATGTCAAACCATTGTTCAATGTGTGCAAAAGGCCATATAAACCTTCTGGTGAGTGCAATGACATTTTCTAAGTTATATCAGCAGGGATGAGCAGTGGTAGCACCCTGGGTCCTACAGGGTGTGATCTGAAGGAATGCAGGTGCACATGCTCAGTGAGGTCACTGAAACCCTACCCTCAGCAATGAATGTAAGCCAGTTTCTCCTCTGAATGCCTCACTTGATATGCTGAAGGTGCAATAGGAAACCCTTCCCACTTGCTGAATGTCATTCTCTGTGGTTGGATAGCACCATTTCTTTGCAGTACAGCAGGTGAAGTAAGTTTGCATTTGCTAACTATAGCATGTGTAACTATCTGGGCCAAATAGGGCAGCACATGCTTTGATAGTTCTTTGGTGTGGAAACTACACTAATGAGGTGACTTCATTCTGTAGTATGAAAATACTGCATAAAGAATGCGATCAGAGAGTCCTAGTATGAACCCTTCCTTGAGTGTCTGTGTGACGTTGGGCATGCCATTTAATCTAGGAGAGTCTCACTCCTTATCTGTAAAATGAGTATGGTGGACTCTGCTTGACTGTTGGTTTCAGTTCTGAACTTCTATGAAAAGAGGCACCTGGATTTCTTCCTCTCGGGGTGGGGTGGGGTCTAATTTCTAGCAAAGAATTTTGTGAAGTCTGAAGCAATAGTGGTAACTTATTTGACTTTTGGGGTATGGGATTTTAGAAAGCTCTTACAGAAAGGTGGAAAGAGCTAATGATTTCACCTACTCTATAAGAAAAACTTTTTTTTTCATGCTTTGTCATATTTGATTTGTAGAAACACTCTCAGTGAAAATGAATGCTAGCCCCACTTTACAAGTGATAAATATGAAACTCAGAGTATTATCGCATAGCCAATCAATCACAGCCAGAGCACAAACTGTTTTGGAGATTTAGCATCATGTTGTTTCCATTGCACCTTGGCTACTTGGACAGAAAGAGCATCTCTTATATTTCAGGTGACACTGCTTCAATTTTTCTTCCCTTGACTGATGCAAATCATTCACTACATCAGAGAGTTTGAACCCGAGATTGCCTTATGGGCGGAATCTGACAGTCCAGATTTGTACTATGCCAAATTTTGTAAATAAAGCTTTATTGAAACTCATCCTTGAACATTTTCATATTGTTGCGTCTACTTTCATGCTACTCCAGCAGTACTGAGCCATTTTGACATGATAGCATGACATTTGCATGATGTGCATCATTTAAAGTATTATCACTTGGACTTATTCAGAAAATTGTTCAGCAACTAATTTAATGTACTCTTAGGAGATTGAAGACAAGTTTGCTTTTGTTTGTCAGACATAGTCTCACTGTGGGGTAAACATAGGCCTGCGTATCATTGTACATCTTAGAATCATCTTGAACTTAGAATTCCCCCTGCCTTATTCTTCTACATGCTGGGATTCCAGGTGTGGCCACCATATTTGACTGTTTTGTCACAAGAGTAAAAGGCTATAATTTGATAGCTAGAATTCTAATTCTCAAACATTTATAAAGGAGAAACTAATTTATGAGTGAAAACTGAAGTGTTGAGTGTAAAAGATTTCTTTTTTTGTGTAACTTAACTAACAACTAAAGTTGTACATACTCATAGTATATAACATCATAGTTTGTGCATGAGAATACCTAAGACACACAGCTAAAACATTGTCTTAATGTTTGTCACAACAGTTATTCAAGTCAGTTCTCTTAGTATGTACAGCTACCATGATGCAGAATTATTTCTCTTCTCTGGCCATCCCAGTCCTTGGTTACCATCTTTTTATTTTCTGGTTCTATAAATTAAACATTTTTTAGATATAAAAAAACATGCAATATTTTTCTTTCTCTGCCTGGCTTACTTCACTTAATATAATGTATTCTCAGTTCATCCATGTTGCAAATAAGTGGCAGTTAAATACATAGTCAGGCTTCCTTCATTAGTTTATTCATTGATCTCCTTTTAGGTTAATTTTGTGTCTTAGATATTAAGATTAATATTGTAATAAATTTAAACTTTGTAGATGTTTCACCTATAGACCATCACTATCACTGATAGGAAAACAATATCAGTGATTTAACTAAGTTTCTTCAAACTTATTATGAAGGTATTTTTGACAAAATTTCCAAGAAGAGTTTGAACACTCATAGCATTGCTGAAATAAATGAATTTGTTGTTGATCCTATTTTTTATTTCTTATAAATTTATAAGCTTATCTCATTATTGATGTAAGAGTGTTTCCTTGGAAAAGTGTACCCACTTTTATACTTATATATACATACACACACACACACACACACACACACAAAATACATATATATGTATATACATTTATATATAATATACACGCATTTGTTTATTTATTTGTTTGTTTGAGACAGGATTTCTCTGTGGAACTGCCCTGGCTGTGCTGAAATTTATTTTGTAGGCCAGGTTGGCCTTGAACTCACAGTAATTTGCCTGCCTCTTCCTCTTGTGTACTGGCGTAAAAGGCATGCTACTCCCCCTGGACCTATTAATTTCGATGAGTTTATTTTAAAAATCATGAACCATTTTTCACCTTTATCAGAACTATTTCTGGTGAGACATAGAATGATGAAATTTGGAAAGAGAAAATATTTAAATAAATATAGGTATATTGATGTTACTAAGTGGTTTTAAACTTTAAAAGCATTGTCATTGTGTCTTGATATAGTCTCTATTATTTTGTATGAGAACTGAGGAACAATAATGCATGGTAGCTGTGTGAAAATTTGCTATATCCATGCCTTACTCAAGTCTTTGATGGCAGATGTAGTCCAAATCTGCTCTCTCTTTTCCATACCATCTTTCTTGTTCATTGTAGGTCCCAGAACATTCCAGTTACTAGCTTGGCTCAGACTTATAGTTTATGTCTGTCCTATTACAGTTAGCAGTACCATGTCACTTTGAGAACCGATGAAGTCTAGTTCTCCTAAGACTTTCTCCTCATTTGTTAAGCTTTCATCTTCTAAAATGCTCCCCACACAGGCATTGATATCCATTACTGTCACTTAGACTTAGTTATCAACCAGTTTTGTTCCCATCTTACTGGTGATATTGATGAACAGTCAGCAATGACTTAGTGGGACCTGTGCCCAGGCGTTTTGGCTCCTATTACCATATTCTGCTCCTACATTGGCCTCTGTAACCCTGTGAAGAAGAGGAATGGAACAAGCAGGCTTCCTTTCCATAGAATGGAAAAGGGTAAAGGTGACTGCATGTGCTTTTTGTAGAAGATGACATCTTAGAATGGGGCTTAAATTCTGCATTTTAAAAACATCTTCAAATTTCATGAAGCCACTACATCTGAACAGTAATGAAATAAATATATGCTTGATATGACAAAAAGTATAGATTGCTAGTATGCTCTGCAATTATTTTATTTCAATTTTATAGGTTGATAATTGAAAAGGGGGCCTTTTTAATTAATGGTAGCAAATCTTATAATAGGACTCATTCTTATTCAGTGTGGAGCAAAAACTTTGATATTGGGGATATCCATACCTCCTCCATTTAAAATAGAAATCGCATGATTATCTCAACCTTCAAATGTCATTTATAATCCAGCTGTAAATATTCATATAGTGTCATATCAGGCTACTTCAGAATTTGTGGACTCATCCCTTTCCTATGCTGAAAGGTACTGACACCAATCAGTTCAACTCAATCCCAAGATGGCTGGAGTTGTAATTAACTGAAGGGGTATACAAAGCCAGTGACGAAGAGCATTGCTTCAAGATGCCAGAAGTCAATGGAAGCTGACATCTACAGAAGCTGTCTTCAATTAATCAAAAGACTTTATCAGTGGCTTGCTATCACAATTTAGCAATGTGGGCAGTGTATTGAGACCTAAATGATGTAACAATTGTGTCTCTTGGGGAAATACAAGGGCAACTGGTGAGACTGCATCAAAGAGGAAGTACTTTCTTTTCTGTCTCACACCAACTTTTAAAATATCTTTTATTTAAAGCCATAAAACTAAGAAGAAATTGAGTTATTGTTAGAACAAATTTTCATTAGCTGCCCAAACTACATCAAAACACAAGACGTTGATATGGATAGAATAAATGTGTTGGCTCTGTTCAGATTTTTAATTTCTATGTTTGAAATAGTTAGGAAACTTCTAGAACATTATTGATTGACTGAAATAATAATGGATGCTGACAAAGGTAGTCATGATAATGACTGGAGAAACAAACAATGTGATGGTCCCATAAAAGCTATACAGATGGAAAAAAATGAAAGAAAAAGGACCCTGATGTGACAGTAGTTAATTTCCTCTCCTTGCTCCATTTTTTTCTTTTAGGAAAGAAAAGTCAAATATATTCCTAGTTTTGAACAAGAAATACATATCTGATTTAAGAAAGAAAAGTGGTAGGGTTACTTAATACATGACCAAAAATAAGACAATGGACAAATAAAAATTCTATATTTATTGCCACCATTTAAAAAATGAAGTTAATAGTTTTGGGTTTTTATATTTTCATTGTACAAACAAATTATTAGTTTAGGATCCTGAAACATGGATAAGAGGTTAATAGAATTGGCTGTTTTTCAAGAGGCCTCGAAATAGGTTCCTAGCATCCATTCTGGACATTTCACAACTTCCTGTAATTCCAGATCCAGGGGATTCAATTCCTTCTTGTGTCTTCTGTTTGTGTCCTGACAAATATGGCATAAACACATATATACACCACAAGCATACAAACACACACACACACACACACACACACACATGCACACACCACACCACCACCACCACCACGGCAGCCCCCCTACACACACATACACACACAAACCACATACACATACTCTTATGAACATCTTGTTTAAAAGACATTGTACTATTAAAGTATTGTATTTCCTTGTGAGACATAATTATTACATGATTTAGGTTTCAATAATAGAAAAATGTCTGGCATGTTTAGATCTCAAAAATTGCTTTTAAAAATCATCAGTTTTCATAAAAGAAAATTTAGTTTCATAGTGGTATGCAGTGAAAAGGTGGTAGATAAGTGTGCAATTGCTCTTGATCAACAAAAGATTTCCAAAATTGTACAAAGTCTATTCTTTCAAGATTGAATAAAAGTGACGACTGAAACTCATATTATTATGAGTTTCATAGTTTTAGTATTTAGTGTTCCTATTAAATCACATTACTACAAAATGCCTCTCTGTACTCTGATTAAATGTGGGTAGTTCCGTAAGGCAATGTTATCAGTCTGTTTTGAAGACTTTCCTACATTTGAAATCTCAGGGTCAGGTATTATATCTTATTTATGTTCCTCCCCATTACTCAACACTGAATTTGCCCTATGCTGGCTACAAAACAAATAAACTTCTTTCATTTATTATCAGAGGGAGGCACTCGCATGCATTGTCGCAAACAAAGATACAAACCTTGCACAGTAGATTCAATTATTCAGTCGCTTTACTGACAGAGTTTAAAACAGTAATTAAACACATGGTTTTCTGGCATCAGGCCCAACTATACCTATTAATCAACTACAGAAAACTTACTTTAGCATTATTTTGTGCTTTTAATCACTGCTTGAGAAAGGTATTGGTGTCCAGAATGTTGTCACTTCAGTGTACTGTCAGAAAGAGTATCAAGGGCACAGACTGCATGGTGGTTTTTCTGGCTCCTCATGAATAATTATTGCAAGTGTTACTCTTTCTGTCACAAGACTAACATATCCTGTAGAAGCAACTTTAAGGAAGACTGATTTTAGCTCATGGTTTCTGGTGCTCTTAGTTCACCATAGTGTGATAGTCATGCAGCAACTCCATGACAATGTATACTGTGTGTCCTTGCTCATATGATGACTGTACACCTAGAACCAGAATATCAAGACCAGGACTAGGGGCACGGTAACCTTCACCTCAATATTTAGTCACTTTTTCACTAGCTCAACTCCATGACTCAAAGGTTCTATATCCTCTCAATCAATGCTAGCTCAGACTACATATTGGAATGTGTGAGCCCGTGGGAGACCTTGTTATTCAAAATGAAAACAACGCATCTTATAATTTACCATTCTTAATGAAATGGTGTGCTCAGTCACTGCTGACAGTATGGAGGCATATATGCCCAGGATGCTTTATTCACAAACGCTAGGACCACTCTTCATTACTAGGATTGGTCCTGCATGTGTTTCCCCTTTTCACCTTGTAGAGACTATTTTTTCAGTGTTGCATTTCCTCCCATAGCCTTCATGCATGTGTAGACCTTTTAGACTTTCATACATGCGACATCAATGAGAAAGATGACTATGACTGCTGCAGGTAGAAATCATCTCTTCCCATCTTGAGCTGAAGGTCCTTATGATTTTCTGCTTATATTAGATTAGCACACAATAATTTTTTAATTAGTCCTGCCCTTGGCAAGGACATGCCTTCCTATCTATCTGTCATTCTGAGAAGATACTTCATGTCTTTTTGATGTCTAACACTTCTCTTGCTCCTGACCTTAACTTGAAGACTATCTCTTTAGAGATCTGATCCATGGTATTACGGCACCTATCCCAAACTAGGTTGAAATATCCTTGCACAATTTCTCCTCTGCCTAGACTTCATGCCGGTGCTACATGTAATATGATCAGCTTTGCAAAAACCAAAATGATGAATAGTTAATATTTGACAATAATTGTGTGGTGCGTTGAGAAAGGAAGAAGGAAGAAATGTGTATGATCCCTCCCATACAGACAAACTGGTTTATGTATTTGGAGTCTTCATGAGACCTAAACTTAACTTAAGAACAGTTATACAACAGAAAGCATCCATGATGCAATTCAGACTGGTGGACACTTAGCAATTTTAAAATAAAAATGTTTGAACGGATAGTAGAAGTTTATTTTCTTTCAAGAGTCACCATTTCAGTTAAATCTTTGCAACAGATTCAGTTTTTCTATTTTTATTTATTTTGAAGAGACATTATCTTAACATAAATTAAAAATGTCTTATTTCTAATCCTGCTACAGATATATAAGTGACAGAGACAGGGCATCCTGACAGAAATCATCTCTGAATCAAATACAAATAGGGTCTAGAAAATTCTCAATTCTTTTTTATTATCTTGCACAATTGCATAATTATTAAATAAGAGGTTTTAGGGTTTAGGGGTTCATGTTTGTTTCCTTTCATTGAGCCCTGTGTGTATGTGTATGTGTCTCTGTGTGTGTGTGTGTGTGTGTGTGTGTGTGTTTGTGTGTGTGTGTGTGTAGGTGTACATGTGTATAGTGTATGTGTAGAAGTCAGAGGACAACTTCAGTGCTGAAGTGCTTCCACAGTTGTTCAAGATAAGGTCTCTCACTAGCCTGGGATTCACACATAGACCAGGCTCACTGTCCTATGAGCTCCTGGGGAGTGTCTCTTCTCTACCTCCCATCTCATCATATGGGTTCTGGGGTTCTGGGGTTCTGGGGTTCTGAACTCATGCTTGCCAGACAAGTCTTTACAGACTGAGCTGTCTCCATCAACATTACTTCTTTCATTGATATTTGATGCCAAGGACAGAGGGTACTTGAATATATAATAATTCTCATAGCAGCTTTCAGTTGTCAGGTCCAAAGTTGGGCTGCATTTTTGAGGATGCACTATATCATATCTGAAGTGAAGAGTTAGGAATGTCTGGTGTCTTAAAACAATAAAATTTCTAATTAAAATCTCACCTCTTTTCTATATTTATCAGAAAGCCTGTGTAAGTGAAGCTACTCTTCAATGTATTTTTTTAACTCAGCATCTTATTTAGTTGTATGCAAATTATAATTACTTCATTACTTCCTTTCTTCTTTTTATAGAACCTTTACCTGTGTTTGATATGTAAGCACTGCCATTCTTGTTAAGCATGATCACAAGATACAAGCCTCAAAGGAGAAGCATAAATGGAAATCAGATGTCCAAACTAACTCTTCTGTATCTATATCTTCTAGGACACACTGGCCACTTACCTGACAAAGCATAAGGGAAATTGCTATTCGGAGTTTTGTTTTAAGTAGGTTTAAGATCTGACTTTTTAATTCTCTCCCTGGCCATTGTTGTAGGTGTTTTGTCTTGCCCTGTTTCATCATACATCAGCTTTGCCGTTTATAGCTCTAGTGATAAATTTTAATTTGTATTTATTTTTTTTTGTTCCTAGGTTATTTATTTTATTTGTGTCCACTGACTTGCAGGCCAGGATGGTGATTGTTATATAGTAGTTTACTTTTAAAAGAAATAGGACTGCTCAAGCAGCTAATACGGGAAGATGTATCACCAGCCTGAATAATTGTGACAACCATAGACCGTATCAGGGCCTGTTTGTTTGCACAATACCCTCCTGCATTAAGAAAGCCGTCCCAGCTGTCTTGGGCTCTGGAGTCACCCATTTCATCACTTGACACTGCAGCAGATGTTATGGATTGATAACAGACTTCACTTCATTCACTCCCCATCTAAGATTACCTCTGAAAAAAAAAATCTAATACATTATAACCCTCCCAGCCATTTGTTAAAAAAAAAATTAGCAATGTATTCCTCTCTTTAGCATTAAATGATGTTTTTTTTTTCTTTCTCTTTAGATGCACACACTATTTAAACATGAACATTTAATACATTTGTTGCATGGTTTTCTGTGGGCAAGAAAATCAGTGAAAGACAAGAATGTAATGATTTAATTGAATTACGAGCAGATCAGATTTAGAGTTGATGACTCCTATTCCCATTATATTTGAAAGATGCTGTTTGCCTTTGGTGACAGACAGATGCCCTGTGTGCACAAGCTTGTTAGAAATAAGGGGTTCTTTAATTCTGAAAAATTCAAAACAAGAGATCTCAGCCAAGGGATTGAAAGGGAGAATAAAATCTGAATCAACTTGAATACATTTCTTAACTAATCATCATATTGTCTTCTTTAGTTTGGGAACTGGGGGATTTCTGTACATTTAACACAAATAGGATAGACATTGTTTAAAGATCACACAGGGGTCAGTGAGGACTTGTCATTGCTTAAATACCATGCAGGGGGGAGTGAGAAGTAGTCATTGCTTAAAGATCATGGTGGGGACAATGAGAATTGGCCATTGTTTAAATATCACTCAGTGGAACAAACAGTCTGAAAAGTAGGCAACTCCTCCAATCAAAATGCCTTACGGGAAAATGGGGATTAAAAAAAATTAATAAAAATAAACAAACAACTTGTTTTTTAGATGGAAAAAATACTTTGTTCACAAAAAGCACGATTCTGATGCCCATGTTGTAGAATATGAAGGAGGTGGAAATGCATCTCAGAAGTGAAGGTACACGGAGAGTGTGTGCAGATTATCAGTAGCATTTCTTCACGAGCCAGTGTTCAAGACTTACAAGGTTGCCTCTGCATTCAGTCATTTTACCATTTTGTGCATCTTTTTGTCATAAAGCCATACCTGTAGTGACAACTCTCTCCCATAGTATCTAGTATGTGCATATAGACAATATCCAGCCATAAACCCCAAAGCCACTGAGATGCTCATGGTTCTTGGTCCAGGACAGAAAAGTGAGTTGTTTTAAATCTAGAAACACACAGCCTAATGTTATGATTTGCCTCTAAAATGTCCTACATGTGCAAGTGATTTAGGTCATTTGGTCTCTTAGAGGGTGACTGTTTTGGCAAGTTAGATCATCTTTGGGAAGTCAAGCCTAGCTAGCAGAGGTAAAGTTTTGCCTGATTCTGCTTCCCATGCCAGCTCTCTGTTATTCACTATGATGTGTGGCAAAAACTACCAGGCTCACCCTCCTATGAGGAAATCTTCTGATAATCAGACAAAATACAGCTGTCCTTTCTTAAATGATTCCATCTTGTTGGGTATTTTGCTAACTAGAGAACTAATGAATGTAGTGAGATAGTCCTTCTGTGGCACTGACCACGCCCATTGGGGGTGGAGCCATGGGCGGAAGTGACCTGTGGAAGGAAGTCGGAGCCGGGAAAAGCTCTCTTGCTGGCATGACTCGGACTGGAGAGCATCGGGTGGAATTCCCTGGTGTTCATCTGTCTAGGCTGTAAGTTATTTCTCCCTGAATAAACATCTATTCAGCCTATTTGTTTATCCTGATCCTTATTTAACCGTGATATACTAGGGATTTGTGGGAGAGTCTCAAGAACCCCAGTCCTGGGGATGCTTTTTCCTGAAGAACACTATAGGCACTGTTACCTCCTGTTAGAATCCTATTATAGTAGCCACTGACGTCTGTTGGTAAAAATGAGAACAATGCTTAGAAGAAACAAGAACCATGCATCTTACCATGGTTCTTTAAGAGCACCATAGATGCATGACACTGAATAGATTTTTTTTTTCTGATTTCCATATTGGAAAAACTAGAAAAAACTGTAGAAGTTCTAGACATCTGATGAAAAGTAACTAAACAGCCAAATCATCAAGCCTAGGAAGAAGCTGACCAATGAACTGAGAGGAGAAAGGTAAAGGTGTGTGAGAGAAACCAGAATGGTATGATCTAGCTTTAAAACTTAAAAGTCTCAGAATGGACCTGCTCTGAGGAGCCAGGTTTGCTGGAATATCACAAACTGGTGAGGGCAGGGCTTGCTATGACTTCCCAGTAAGAAACTCTGAAAATTAGAGAATGTTGATAAAGAAAGAAAAAAGAAAATACACAGCTGCTCAATAACTTGAGGCACTACTGACATAAAGGATTCTTTGGTTTACATTATAAGTGAGAAGATACTTTCCTGTTTCTTTACATTGGCATGATCTGTGTATCCACAGTTTAACACACTTGAAGTCGGGGTGTATCATACACATGAGTGGCTCCCATGTTTAGAGCTGGTAAATTTTTTCTTAGAAATATAATGTTGCTTCTTCAATTTGAATTAAGACTATTAGTGTTAAATTTCAATAAATACAGAAGATAAGGAATAACTGTGAAATATGAAAGCAAGTCATAGGCTCAGGGTATTGGTTTTGATGAGAAAAGTTTCACAATCCATTACATTTAAGATCTGAAATATTTTAATACTGTATTACATTGAATTTTAAAATCATAAAAGTACATGTTTCTGAGAATTTGTATATTATATTGATTTAAAAAAATAATGTATGATTTAGTGCTGGTGAGAGAGGGATCATTGGGTAAAGGCACTTGCCACCATGCCTGCAGACATGAATTCAACCCCCATGACACACATAATAGAAGGGTAGAACTAGCTTATTCAGGCTGTCCCCTAATTTCTGCATACATGCACCACACACACACACACACACACACACACACACACACACACACACACACACACACGTGCACACATGCAGTATTTTTAAAAAATATTGTTAGATTTATGAACTCTAGTCAGATTTTTTTGTATGTATCTGTGCTGTATGTTTGCATATGTGTTAATATGTGTGCTTATGCATGTGCTTATGAAGGTCAAAAGTTAATGTCAGATATTTTCCTTTATCACATTTTGTGAGATGTAGTTTTTAAACTAGGAACTTGTCCTTTTTGCTAGACTGGCTGGCTAGTGAGATACAGTGATTGTCCAGTTCCCATTCCCCTGGGCAGGATTACAACACATGTGGTCATCCCTAGTACTTTTTTTTTAACATGGATGCTAATGAAATGAACAAGATCACCATGGCTGTGTAACAAGCACTTTGCCCATGGAGACATATCCCTGGCCCTCCAAACTTTTTTTTAAATGAACAAATATTGTTTGCCTTTCCCATGTATCTGAAAGGTCAGTTTGACATAAGCCTAACCATAAGGCAATAAGAAACAGTATGATGTAAAACCACTAACAGGCTCTCTGTCATCTCCCTTCTAGTCTTTTAAGATGTAATGTCTGTGTGGTGGAACCAAAAACCTTTTTCTTAATTAGAAAGCATGTATACTAATAATAAATTTCCTTTCCATTTTATGAAAACCTAGTGTCATTTTACCCTTACCAACCAGGCTCACAGGTTGGTCATGACCTCTATGGGAGCACTGTTCTCTTTCCAGCTGTCTGTTGGCAAGGGCAATGGATGGACGTGTGGTACCAAAGGCTACTTTCTTTGGAATTTGAGGGCTATTCATAGTCACATTTCCCTTTGAGGAAAAAAACCTCATCTATTCACTTGCCCTGAAGGTGACTTTAGGATCACAGTGCTCTCAGCAAAACCACCAAGGAATGGCACTGAAGGAGGGAAGCAACATCATCTTGTTTTCAACTGGAAGGCAGACAATTCATTGAGGGGAAAATGGTAACTGAAACCCTTGTTTTCTTATTATAACAGATGAAAGGGAGTGTTTGGCTGCTTAGTTCCTCCTTAATCTACAGAGTGCAAATTGTGCTTTCTACCAGTTGATGCTCCAGCTCCAGAGAAACACAAACAACATATTTTTTTGGGGCTATGAGGGAGTTGAAAATAATTGACAAGCAAAGGAAAACAAGACTACCTTAACAAAATATAACTGAATCAATCTATCATATAACTATTCAAGGGTATATATTTAAACAATATGCAAAACAAAATATGCCTTGAACAAAAAGGAGCTGACTGTCCTTCAGTCCTCCAGTGGAATGTGAAACTGACATGAGGTTGTCCTTTTGACTCTCTCTCTCTCTCACACACACACACACACACACAGAGAGAGAGAGAGAGAGAGAGAGAGAGAGAGAGAGAGAGAGAGAACATGCAAATGAATCGAATTCTAGTCTACATTACTAAAAAAAAGCAGACATCTCCATCAATGAGCCCACATTCCAGGATAGCTGATATATGGCCCACCACCTTAGTAGAGAGGATGTGAAGAGCTTGGACACCTTAGTCTGGAATCAAGTTTTAGTGGTCATCTTACTGGACATGCTGTCATGCAATGTTGCTTGAAAAGGCATACAGAGCAGCTCCAAGAAGAGATGTGAAGTTGATTCAGGAAAGAGAAACTAGAAGGCTTGAGGTCACCTTGAAAATGTGGTTGCATTGACATGTCATAATGAAATGTAAGCTTCCAGAATCCTTGTACAGCATAAAAATATTGGTGCATGTGCAATGCCTGTGTTATCTCTGTATCTGCTGATGGCTGATAGGGGCTTTTCTAAAAACGCCCAGAGCATGACCACCAAGTAGCAGAATCTGCACATTCCCTACGTTTGCCTCTCCTTTTCTCCTTTCTCTCCTCTGACTTTATGGACAGTTAACTGGGAAAAACACAAACTAAAAACAAACCTTAAAACCCAAAATGTTTTTTATGGTAGGTAGTAGATGCAGAAAGGACAGAGTGCTTGAGTTTCTGAAAACAGACATTCTTTCTCTTGTTGAACACTGCTGTTGAAGCCACACTTTGAAAAGAAGCTCTACTTTGACTGCAAAGCTGCAGCCGGTTCTTTGCTGACCTAACTGTGTCGAGGTGCATTGTCAAGCCTGACAAAAGGTTGTTATTGGAACAAAAAAAATGTGTTTTTCCTTCCCATGTAATATGTAATAAAACTATTCTATGAAGTCTCAATGAACTCTCTCAATTGAGAAAAATACAGACAATTTTCATTATAAGTGAATGTCTCCAATTCATTCCCTTTCTATGGAAGGAAGACATGCAACAGTAACTTACTGTAGGCCACATTTCAGAAGATATAATCTATTCCATTATTCTTGTGTATGTTTCATATGAAAAATGTTATGAAGTTTTTTTCTCTTCACAAAAAAATACATATTCCCTTATCTCATTAAGTCCCTATCTCACACAGCACCCATTCCGGCGCTGCCACCAGCTCCCTTCCTTCCCCCGCCAAGGTCTCCCCAGACTCAATTGCTATTTCAAAAGTATAAAAGAAAGGCACACACAGCATTCACACACAGTCAGTCTATTATTCAATTTAAAATCTCTGGCAAATGTAGATGGCTTTCTGAGAATGAAATGAGCCTGGTTTTGGTTGACTGCGCCTGATGAGATCCAGTATTATCTAGAAGATGCTATGACTTACAGGTTTTGTTATACATAGAATGCGATATTTGTTTCTATAATTTGTAGTGTTTCAGCCTCAGGGTTACCATGGACTGGTCAGAGGTACCCACGTGGGAAAGTTAGTCTGAGTCACTGCAATAGCTCTGAATGCTGCTTTTTTTATCTAAGGAATTTAAAGTTTGATATCCTTAAATAATATTTTGCTGTTTGATTAGAAATTTGACATATGCTATTTTTTATTTCCATACTCCATGACACATATAAACTAAAAAATATGAAGTTTTCTAATTTTCCACTTTATGACCAGGTAGTGTACCTCTAGATATGCATTGTCATACAGACACACAGATACACAAAATCACATACCACATGCATAAGGATCTATATGCAATTTAGGGTCATTCTAATTCCATCAATAGTATCTATAAACTTGGCTCTGATAAAGGTTTTACACACACACACACACACACACACACACACACACATATATATATATGAGCACTTTTAAATTCATATGTGCAAAAGAAAAAGTGGAGTCCTTTGTTTGAATAATCTACTTAACAAAAAAACCTCATTAGTCCCAGATTGGGAAGAAACTCAACATGCTTGGGAGGGCATTAAACACTCCATAATTTTAGTAACGAATATAGCATACAATTATCTCATCATTTCAAATCAAGGCACACAATAGGTCATTATGCATCAGCAATTTTCTTAGTGTTGTTAGATTTCTATATTGAAAGTTAAAGATTTATTTTCTTATTATCTTCTACTAGTCTTCCACTTATCAATATATTAGTGTTGTAAAATACAGTATCAATTTACTTTGTGGTATCAGGAGTTGAATCCAGGATATCATGCATACCAGGTGATGCTGTACCAGTAAGCTATATCCTCATCATGAAAATGCCTTAGTGAGTCTTCATATTTATTAAAATAACCAAAAGTGTTCTCCTGTCATGTACTATGAGACAGCCATTAACATAAGCCATGTACATCACTTACATTAATTCATGTTATATGTTCAACAACTCTTAATAGTGCTTTACAGAGAGATTAAACAATCTGCCTAATATCAAGCAACAAGTGGCAGAGTTTGGAATATTCCTGGAAAAGATACTGAAATCCCATTTACTAAGAAAGAAATTGTGGTTACCCTGGAATGAGGTGCTAGAACGAATTATAGATGAAGATAAAAAAATACAACTCAGGATCTCAAGGTGTTAATAATCTATTGAAAGAGATACATTTAATGTGCATGAAATGAGAAATTTCAATTGTCATCACCTCTAATAGCACCTATGAATGTACAACATGAAGAAATAGTAACAACTAGAATAGACATATGTCACATTCAGAAAGGAACTTACATCTTGTATTTAATTTAAGTACTTGCAATGGCAGAACCATGGGTAGGCTGGGGAGAGCCCAGGAAGGTATTTGAGCAGTAAGTCCATTCAGATGTGTCAAATTACAACTAGATTAGTGAATCTCAAATCTCTATGACAGATAAGAAAGTCACTATTAAGATGGTTTTTTTTTCCAAATTACTTCATCTCTGAAAGTAAAAATCAAACAAAACAAAAGCAATAAACAATGAGCAGTTTAGATTTAAGTTCTTGAATCTTCCTTCTCTTAGAAATTAGACAAACAACAGAAGTGTGACCTTGATCATGACTCAGATGCTGTCAAACATTGCTTTCTACCTGAGCCTCATCAGCCTTTCCTATCTCCCCACTCAACTGGTATTCTCTGTTACCTCCAACTCTATATACATGCCATGTATTTCTTTAAGTCAGATCATAATTATGTCTTTTTCTCCTCTTGCTTAATATGAAACATAAATCAGACTCACACCTTCACATACCCTGAGAAGTAATTACATGATGGGCCATGATATAGTATAGATCTCTCTCTCTCTCTCTCTCTCTCTCTCTCTCTCTCTCTCTCTCTCTCTCTCTCTCTCTCTCTCTCCTCTCTTTTCCCTCATGGAATATAGAATTGAACCCTGTGAATTATGCTTATAGGTTTTACAGGAGTCATTTCTCAATACCTGTTGTCATATTTTCAAGTACCCATCACAACACATATATGTTTGTATGCATACACATAAAAAGAGAAGACACTTGTTCATGTATATGTATGTATTGGCATTGAGTTTTATGTTTAGTATAAAACCGATAAAGGAAATATTTTACTAAATAAGTATTACTGAACATTTGAAATGGTTGAATGACTTTTTGGAGAGTCTTGACATTCACTTATTTTTCATCTCAACTTTTCATACTGTGGCAATGATTAAGGATAGAGGGGCTTGGTGGCTTTTCATTTGTAATGATTTTAAGGACACTCAGAACACTATAAGACTCCACTTCACTTACATGAGAAGAAATGGTGTTTGGAAAGTAAATGCTTTGAGAATATATAACATAGGGCTGGCAGTGTTTCTGAAAAATTAATACAGAGCAACCTAGAGTTATCAACTTCTCCCATAATGCACATGGAGCATAGCGATGTGTCTCTCCATGTTCTCTCTTTTATTTTATATGTTGGTCTACATGCCAGACCACACATAAAATATGCCCTTAGCCTGTCATATGTAGTCCAGAAAAAATGTTTATTCACTTATTGTTGTGTTCCACAGCCAGCCTGAAATACAGAAGATATGTAGTAAATACTTAGAGAACATTATACAACAGGCTGAAGAATTAAATAACTGCATACTTGAGCTTTGCAAGAAAAACTTCATTATGGGGTAGTCAGGGGTAAATAGAGTTTTGCATCAGACAAAGCAATAGTGTCTACTGATACAACACACTGTGGACATTTGCCCATTCCACTTATACTCTTCACTTCTACTTCCCCTGCTCTTGCAAGTTATAATTTTAGACATTTCTTTACTGTCACCACCCATATTATTGATAGGATTTACTATCTCTCTTTTGCTATCAACCACAAAGAATGAATTAATTCAACAAAACATTGCTCTTCTCCGGCCATTGAACATTATTCAGTTTAACCATCTATTACTGACTAAAGGTAATTTCTGTGCTCACCTTAGATAGCATCACAAAAGTTACTAGTCATTGCAACCACCATTTAATCAAAAACAATAAAAGGAAAAAATAGAAAAAAGAAAAAGGAAAAAAGAAAGAAAAATTCCCATGAACCCAAGAGTTTCTCCATACAGTGTTTCTGGGATCTCTTCCTCATCCCTCTAATGTAGCAAAGATGATTGCTAGGTAAGTGAATAGAAGGATCTAGATGCACTATATAGAATATAGAAAAATTCCCAGAGATCTACAAGGATGAACCCAACTAACAATCTCAGCAATAGTGGAGAGGCTACTTTTAATGCCCTTCCATGATAATGAGATTGACAACTACTTATATGCCATCCTAGAGCCTTCACCTAGTAGCTTATGGAAGCAGAAGCAAATACCCACAGATGAACACTAGCTGCATTCCTGGAACCCATTTACAGACATGGAGGAGTGATGAACAAATGGGTCAAGGCCAGATGGAGAAACCCACAGAATCAGCTAAACTGAACAATGGGGAGCTCATGTACCCAAGTCTCATGCATGGAAAACCAACATAGGACCAACCCAGACCCCCTGAATGTGGTGTTAATTAGGAGGACTGGGCAGTCTATAGGACCTCTAGTAACGGATCAATATTTATCCTTAATATAAAAATGGACTCTGGGAGCTCATCCCACATAGTGGGATACTTTCTCAGCCTAGACACATGGGGGAGGACCTAGGCCTTGCCCCAAATGATATGACAGATTTTGAACCCCTCTCCCATGGAATGCCTCACAAGAAAGGGATGTGCTGTGGTTTGGTGGGGGTAATAAGGGACAATGGGAAGTTGAGGAAAGTGGGATTGACATGTAAAACCACTTTTTTTTTTCCAAATTTAAGTAAGAAAGGAAAAAAAGAAATGAAACTAAACAATGATTTCTATGCATTTTTGTCTACATAATGCTTCACGGTGTTTGGGAGTTAGAGTTTAATAAGAGTTTACTGTGCTTTTGAGTGCATTTTTCTTCCTTCATATGCTCATGGTTTCCAAGGGTCAGATGGAGGAAGACAGCTAAGCAGTGACTTCATCCCAAACCACTTTTTCTCCAACTCATAACTAAACTTCCCAGAGGTTCTGTAAACCCAAGATTCTGATCATTTGAGGCAACAACACAGTATGATCCAAAGAGTTCTCTTCTCTGTTTCCCTTCATCAAAGTGGATGCCTGCTTTTCTATACTTTGACTTAAGTAATTCAGGATAGTAAGGTCATTAAGGCCAATGAACTGTTACTTATGGATTATAAGAAGGTAAAAATAAATAGTAAATTAGGCTGAATAGCATGCAGTTCTCCATAGAATGTTAATATATATGCTATTAACATCTATGTAGTTCATTCACTTCTCATAAGTGAAAGTTAGCCCCATCAAAGCATTTGAAGGGTCTCTGGCCTACATCCTTGTGTACGTCCTTTTTCTGATAATCACACGAGAAAGACACAATTTACTTGAGATCCTAAATTGTATTAGACCAAAAGCATAAGGAAAATTATCCAGGCTCATTCATCAAATTGAAATTATAATTTTTCAAAAGTTTGATGATTTTTCAATTCAATATGATAAATTAACATTCAATAATGAATAGTAAATCAGGTTTTAATTATCAGCTCTCTTAAATAAGTGAAAAACCATAGTTTATTGTGCATAAGAGTCCACTGTGTTATTAATGACCAAAGACATTTTCATATATACCTTATTCCTACCGAGAAAAACAATATTTTAAATGGTTCCAAGTAAACTATTCAAGCATTCAATAATTAGTAAGCTATGATAATTTTCAAAACCTGTTATATACAAAATATCCTGGTTTCTCATTAACTTGTCTAGTCTATATTTTCTATTATGAGTGAATTCCCTGTTTATTAGTTCCACATAAAAATAATAATTTCATGTTTGTGCAATATCAAGTTTATGCTCTGAAATAATGTAGTAATTTAGGAAAGAGGTCAATAATTTTATCATCATTTATGAGGAATTAATAACCAAATTATTCAAGTTATTCAGATGAATTACTAACTTTCTGCTCTTAGCTTTAGTAAGCCTCAGCTTATCTATCACATCAGTATTTGTTTTTACAAAATCATGATTTACAGCAGTATTATTTAAATAGGTTATGGGATTTTAAAATCTTTCCTATGGGAAGACATTAATTTTGATTCTGATGACACTAGATAAGTATGTTTATTAAGAGCATTCACTTTTGCATCTCTGTAGGTACATATTTAGACCTTGGTTACATAACCAGCATTTCTTCTGTACCCTTCAGAATTTGGCAAGGCATGCTTGTGTTTTCTGTAAAATCATCTTTAAGTTGTTGACTTTCCTTGCTCACTATCTTATAATCTCATTTCCTTCTTAGACAGGAAATCTATTTTAGTAGTTGGGCACAGTTTAACATATAAAAAGTATATGTAATTTTAATTAATGATTTTTTTCTTTTCCTCAATATATTTTTTAGTCATAAATAGGGACCATATTACAGTGAAAAAGTTAACTATCACAGTACTATGTAAATGAATGAAGCAGTATTTACAGAATAAGATGCAATGAAAAGATTACAATTCTTAGTAGAAACCAGGAACTAAACAAGGGAAGAAATGAGAAGAAAGTTCTGCCTTTGGGAAATGAAATTATTTCCAGAATTCTAAGTTTCTTGATAAATGCCTTTTTTGCATTGATATGGTTGATAACCACATGTCTATTAATCAAATCATTCAAATCATTCTCCAGTTTGTATAAGCCCTGCTGGTGGTGAGACTCCTATGTAAGCATTAAAGAGAGGGAGGGACCACATTAAACATCAGCAGAAATTGATTGTTTTCCATTAAACTTTTCTGGGCACCCTCTTATTTGAAATTACATGAGTAATAATGCTGTTATGATCATTGAAGACAAATTTATCATATTCCTGAATTCATCAGTGTTCCTACCCTCGAATTCTGGTATCAAAAATATATTGGTATCACAAGATCATAATTTCTGTATTAGATTTAAATTTTTCTCCTCCAATAATTTAAAGATATAGGTTTTTTCATTCTGTAGATATTGGTAAAAACAGATATATGTATCCCAAGTTTTTCACTTTGACTCCATACATAAAGCATTCTACTTTAGAAAGCAATGAGATGATTCAGAACTAGTTATGGCTTAACCTAAGACTAGGTGTCAGGAAGATATACTAAAAATTTGTTTGGAGTTAATAATGAACTCTTAAACAATGATGTATACAAAAAGGATCCTATTGAATGATTTGCCCATTCAGAAGGATTATATTGTGACAAGGAGCAAAGAAATGGCCCATAAGAAAAGGGACTGGCAAGATGTGTGTACCTGTACTCAAACACAAATATTACACACACACACACACACACACAGTATAAAATAAAAAAATTACAATAAGTAAAAGATAATAAGTGAAATTTATTCATGTAAAGGTACTGAAGATTTAGATAAAAAATGAATAAAATGGAACTATCAGCTTGCAAATTTGTTGACATGAGAATATGGGTCTTGTCTAAAGAGAGGACATATGAAATGCCATGCCTCTGGTTTCTTATCACTTTTGGTAGCTGCTTATATTTGGGTGGTCAGTAAACAA
This sequence comes from Phodopus roborovskii, assembly GCF_943737965.1. NCBI lineage: Eukaryota > Metazoa > Chordata > Mammalia > Rodentia > Cricetidae > Phodopus > Phodopus roborovskii. Next base: position 14,297,824 of record NW_026126485.1, on the reverse strand, counting down.
TTTAATTCATATGGTTCTGCACATAGTATTCATGCCCATGGTGTGCAATGACTCCAATTTTCTCTCAGTGTTCAAGCAAAAGTCATGGGAATGTTAATGATTCAAAGCTTAGTTTTGGTGCATATTAATAGTTGGGTCAAGCCTCCAGCATTTGGAATGGCTACAAAAGTGTATCAAATTATATCTAGGCACTTTGCCCTACAAGTTTGCTTTTAAATCTTGATGGAGCAATCTTTCTAGATTATTTTTTCCTTTCTGACTTACACAACAAATATTTATTCTGAAAATGCCCTTTCACTTAATATTTGCTACATCTACCTCTAAAACTTAGGAATGCATAACACACAGGAAGATCTTTCCCCAAATAAAAATCTGGTGTTATACAAAATTTAGAATGAGAGCATTAAGTAGCCCATTCTACAGTACATGTCTATTTATTCATTCAATGGTAAATAAGCATCTACTAGAGGGTACTAGATGGCAGAATATATATATATATGTATATATATATATATATATATTCCCAACTTAAAGAAGCTCAAGTATTATTGAAAAACACAGATTAAACTATTATAAAGAACTGTGCTATAACAGAACTTGACATGAGACTGAAGGGTCTAGCTCCTGTCTCTCACTGCACATAACACCTAGAAAGTCATCAATAATATTAACCACATAAATCAGTTCATTTCTTCACATACTACCCTCTGTGTTTGTATTACAAAGTAACACGAATGTACCTCACAATCTTGATGGTGTAATGCTCTTTCTGTTACACTTTAAAGTTAAATTTGATTTGAAATAAAATCATACTTGCTGAGCTCAGTTCCCTAAATCTTCTCCATAAATGAGATTATATACACTGGGTGGTCTGTGGCTTGTTATAATTAAGTTATGATGAATGTAGGAAGGATTGGAGTCTTGGTTATTCAAGTCTGCTTTAGTAATTGGGACAGTGCTGATAATTTGGAAACTATAGTTTATTTAACTTTTATTCCATGTTTATGGTAAATTTAACATAATTTATTATATATTTTTTACTTATTTATTTCATTACAAGGAAATTTCAAACTTTTTTTTGTTTAGGGCTTCACAGAGTCTCCAAATAAAAAATAGAAATTTGAAAGCTGTAAGAATGTGAATGATTTAGTCAATACCAAAAAGTGTTGTTTATAAGGGTGAATTTCAAAAATCTTAAGTACTCTGAAACTTAAGTGGAACTTTACAAATTCATAATGCTTTACCCCAAATAATTTTCTCATATAGTTATTTTATTTTCTTCAACTGTACTAAATTTCTAGTATAATTTAGTAAAACTTAGTAGAATCTGTTTTGCTGGAATTGGCAAATTCCTAATGTTATGATTTTCTGCTCATTTGCTGTTCTGATGTGGGTCTAAACACACCTTTCCTCAGTTATAAAGATAACAGAACCCTAGAAGCTGACACGCAGGGTTTGGGTGATCTTTATCTCTGCCGTGGTAATATGATTCTGCTGTGAGACCAAGACCCAGGGAACGTTACCTCAAACCCACATATCAACAAGATACTGGATCTTGAATAACAAATTAGGAGAATGGGAGTGAAGAGTAGAGAAAGCCTCTCTTCAATTATAGAAAGTACTCAGATGGGTCTCTGGATATGGCATTCCTCTATAAAAAATATCCTGTATATCTTGGAGAAAAATTAGTAGATCACCTATCCCAGGAGCAAGATTGCTCTAATTTTTACTTTGCAGTTTTACATACATTTAACATGTCTTTCAATATCATCCTCCTGCTTCTCTAGCAATTACCACTCTTTATAAAGTTTTCTCTCTCTCTCTCTCTCTCTCTCTCTCTCTCTCTCTCTCAATCTCTCTCTCTCTCTCTCTCTCTCTCTCTCTGTGTGTGTGTGTGTGTATGACTCTCTGTCTGTCTGTCTGTCTCACTGTGTTTAATCAACATTGCTGTATAGCTTAGGCATAAATAGGGGACATTTTTACAAGAGTTTGGGCAACTTTCCAGAAACTTTTCAGGTTGATTTGGAAATACACAGCTTCAAGGCCTGTCTGGGCTACAAAGTGAGGGCCCAGGCAATTCAATGATAACCTGTCTAAAAGTGGAAACAAAACCAAAACCAAAATTAGTGATAAAGTGTTTGTTTAATAAAGTGTTAATGTTAATATGTTTAATATGTGAATAGGTTAAATCTCAAACTAAAAGCCAAACAAACAAGAAAAGAATTTTAGTGTCCAAAGATGGAGATTATGGCAAAGAAGATGAAGATATGAAAGGCATAGATTGTATACAGGTGGAGACAGGAATGAAGGTTAGTATGTAATACTTGGGTCTCTGTGCTTTTTTTTATTTATTCATGACAAGTAAATGAATCCCATTAAATGAAAGAGTGGAATTAAAAACCATGAACATTTATATTGATCAGGGGTCAGGACTTTGACATCACAGGTTTCTGAGATGTCATTGTGTAATGACAGTGCTTAGCATAGCACAAACAAACACACATACCTCATAGTGTTACAGAACATACTTATTATAATAGTGTTGTGATTGCAACTGTATAAAATGTAATAGCAAAGAAGAAAATAATAATAACAAATTATAGATTAAAATGTTAGATTTTAAATATAGCACTGGAAAGTTAATGTTTCCCATGCAATTCTGAATATAATAAAAGTATCTGAAAAATACAGCCTTTGTCTCCCATACACTCTTTAATTTTAATCTCATTTTTCTAAATATTTATACCCATTATAAATAGAATCTAGTAGACTAGGCCCATTAACTTCACATTCGTTTTCTGAAAAAGATTTTTCCCCTACCAACAATAATTTGCAAGAATAATTATATCCTCAAAGTGCATTTTTCCTCTATTTCTTTCTATTGCATCAATGAATGAAAACTAACTTGATATCCATCAACAGATGAGTAAATGAGTAATTTATGGTATATTTACATAATGATATATGTGCATCAATAAAAAAATAAGCTCCAAAAGCAATTGTTTAAGTGGAGTGTTATTGCAAAGCCCTTCTGTACTGCTTGCTACTCATCACTACAGTTTTAGAAGAAATATTTGTAAACTCAGAATATTACCACTCTTTCACATGACATTTAGTGATTCCTTGTATACTGAGCACTAAAGTCCAGCCTACTCATATATGTACACCTACTGGCAGAGAAGAAGTTTGGAAACTAACTTAATTATCACTATAGTTTTGTTTTCTGGGTATTCTAAAAATCTTTTTTTCAATTATTGAAGGATTAATTAAAAATTACCCTTAGAGCTTTATAAGTGTTTTTCAAAGACAAAACAAGTGACACTTTCTTACTCCAGAATACTTGATAGTTTATAATTATACAAACCCATAATAATACTCCTCATTTGTTCATTTTTTTGTTCAAGAATATCTTTATGATAGTTAACCACATGCAATGGTATTTCATTGAACATATATTTTTGTGTGGTCTTAACTGATTAAAGGATGGAATAGACATGGAATTAGCCATCTTAAAGAAGAATTTCTTATATAAAGAATGAAGAAATAATTAAGAACTCTTAATCCTGCTCCTCCCTGGGTTTTTCTTGGTGAATAAGGTGTAATCCAAAATCTCTGCTAAGAGATTGGAACCATCCCAAATGATTCAAGACCTTATAGAGATGACTACCACAAATGCCTTCTCATTGAGATCTCTTCTATTAGCTCTAGCTTCCAAGGACCTATTCTGACACAACACCTATCCGAATGGAAACAGAATTTCCCAATAGTTCCCTTCTCAGAAAAGAAGGTCACCCATTCCTCTTCACTTTATCCATCCCCAGGGACAAAAATCATAATGATTCATGTCTGGCCCCCTCTTACCACCCACTCATATCAATAACAGTCCTCATTTAAAATTTTCATTTTGCTTCTTTGCTCTCCTTTTGCATGAGAAATATTGCAGAGAGATAACTTTACTCCTAAATTCCCTATTCAGTGAGAAGATAAGACCCCTTCCATGTCCTTTATTCCATCTCCCTTCTCACAATATATAGATTTCTTATTAATCAAGTTCTTATTGGTGTATTGACATTTTGGAGAATGAAAGCCTAGAGCACAAAATGAACTGTTTCCCAAACTGCTCTCAGAAAATTCTGAGATAGATAGACAGACAGATAGATAGATGATAGACAGACAGACAGACATGCAGACAGACAGACAGACAGACAGACAGACAGACAGACAGACAGATAGATAGATAGATAGATAGATAGATAGATAGAGATGGGTGGTGTTAAACAGAGAGGGGGACACAGCCCATTAAAATGATATAGTGTGGTGTGTTTAGGCAAGTGTTAATGTTCCAGCAAAACTTGCTGGGTTTAAGGTTAGATAAAAAAACTGGAGCCAAAGTCAAGAGTTGTGATTGGGAATATATTTTTATATCATATTATTATTTTTATTCTGGACTCTACCATGTGGGTTGAATCATTGGAATCATCCTGACTCAGAGAATAATCACAAATGAAGAGTAAGTTTCTTAGATGAGTTTTCTTTAACCCATTTTAAGATGTTAAAGAAAAGTATTTCATAGCTGCCTTGTAATTGAGTACATCTGGATTTGTAAATGCTAAGTAATCAGGTTTGAAAATCTGACACACAAAATAAGCTGCTTCAACTCCTCAATTAATGGCTATAGATAGCATATGTGGCCTTCTATCTGGAGGCTGAACACATGATATGAGAGCCACTCACATGAAACGCAATCTCTGACCCTTACTTCTGATGGTAGCAGGCATCCTAAGAATTTGTTATGGTATTTAGATTGAGGTTTTTTTTTTTTTCAACATAGGAAAAAAATTAACAGAAATAGTCTGACAATGTCAGATTCTCACTTTATTATTATTATTATTTTTGTTACAAAACATCTCAACAACATTCCTGTGCCTACTTTTTGATGTGATCACAAGTAGAATCTGCCATTCTTCCTTCCTTCCTTCCTTCCTTCCTTCCTTCCTTTCATTTTTTCTACTGACCCTATTTTTCCCTGCCCTACTTATGTACTTATTGCCTTGCTTTCTCATATTCATTTTTTTTAAAAAATAGTCATCATTAACTCTTATGTGTCCTTTGTACTATTTATAGTTGAGTTGCAACTTCCCAAGGGAAAAGATAATCTAATTCTGACACTTTTGTCTTTTTTGATAATAAATTATAATTTTATATTGGAGAAATCACAAATATGTAATAATAACATCTTACAAATATTAGTAAGTTATAAATTACCATGATAATCAGAATTTTCAAATAATTGGAATTCATTTAATCGACAACTTTTGTCAATCCAAGTAAGCAGTATCACTTAGGCATAGAAGGTCTGATGCACATAAGTACTTATAGGGTCTGTGGCAGCTTGCACAGAACCTGCACAGGTTCAAGCCCTAAGAGTCTCCAATGGAGTCTCACTAGGCATATAAAACCACATTTAAGGATAAGACTCATCCCCGGCAGCAGTGGATGGCTAATACAAAACAAATTCAAAGGTATTTTTGTAGAAGTTTTGTACCATTTGTTGGACATTTATGTTTTGGGGTTTTGGGTTTTTGTGAATTTGCTTTGATCTTTTTTTGGGGGGCTTATTGATCTTTTACTTGCTTGCTTATGGCTTCCAATTTTGTGTTTTTATGAATTGTGTTTTTTTTTCTTTTCTAAAATTATGGTTTGCTTTTTTGTTTTTGCTTTTGTTGTTTTGAGAGAGAGAGAGAGAGAGAGAGAGAGAGAGAGAGAGAGAGAGAGAGAGGAGAGAACACAGGATGGGATGAGAGGACCTAAGAGGTTATAGGGGGAGGAAACCTGACCAGAATATATTGAATACTTGCATAAAGATTTTTTCCAATAAAAATATAAAATGCAAACATTGTCAAAACTTTTACTTCAGCATCTCTCAAATTTACTATTGCATCAACTATTTTGCTGCCTTTTGCATTTCTTTCCTTATTTTATAAATTTATTGATATGATATTGTCATTGTTGTTACTATTTTTGGTTCTAGGGATTTAACTAAAGACTCAAGCATGATAAGCAAGCACTCTACAACACACAATTATGTGTATTCATAACACATGGGGGAACATAATGATCTCTCATACCAATATATAGTATATTTGAGCATATTTCACTCAATAGTTCTTTAATTCTATTCTTTTGTGGAAATAAAATTTACTGTTTAATAATAAAATTTCTTAATAATAAGCCATATAAGAAATACATTATATTTCCTAAAGTACCCCAATTATTCTGATCTATTGCAGTTCAAATCCAGAACCATTTGAATTGTTTTATCTACTTTTTAATAGAAAACACCCCACATAGCATATCAATCCTTCAGTACTCACTTTTATGTACATAAATTAATAATATACTTCAATAAGTATTCTGTTAAACATAAATATTCTTAAGATTTTTGTCTACTTCTGTAAGTAATGGAACTCAAAATACAAATGAAAATGTGTTGATTTCTCTTTATTAGTCTGTGCTAAGCAAACAGTATCAATTTCTATCAAAAAAGCCCACTTTTGAAACAGCCATAAATTTGTGTTTGCTTAATTTGCATGTGTATGCTGTGAATATTCTTTTTATAAGACTGTCTTTTAAAAATATAAAAAGAATGTGGCCCTGAGTTTCATTTTCAAGTGAGAAAGTCCAGCTTTATAAATTAAAAAGGCTGTTTCTCCAAGCTCAAACTCTGCTCTTGATTTCTAACTTAGAGCCAGTCGAGAGAGTGATTCAAAGTAAATGTTTATCAGTCTCTTAAGCACCTTTGGCAAAACTCCAACAACAGATTCCATAATAACAGAGAGATAGGAAGAAGGAGGTCAATGCTGGGGGCAGGGCCATTAATTTCATGAAGCCCAGTGAGAATCACAATTAAAGATCTCAACATTTGGGAATGACTTCATACTTGTATCTAAATGCTTGCACGTTAAACACAAACAGTATTTGCTTTATTGTGAACAGTTTTATAACCCTGTTTCATTTGGTCCTTGCTTTTATTCTGTTTTGTTCTGCTTTGTCTTTTGAGGACGGTTCTCAAGCCATAAGCTCTGGTCTTCTAAAAACTGTCCAGCTCCCACTTCCCAAGGCATACACACCAAGGCCTGCTTATAGTGATAGTTGTCATCAATAGTTACTTAGATTATTCACTTTAAAAAAATCAATGGTGGTACATAGCTATGATTTCACATGTTGTGCAGGTCTGAAGGTAAGGGTAGGGTAGGAACATCTCTATTCTTTCTTTCTTTTTTTTTCTTTATCTTTTTTTTTAGCATCACTTAGGCTACTTATTTGCTCCAGAAAATGATAGATTCAATTCAAATTGTATTGAATTCAAAAGTTAGCAACATATTTCTTTTATAACCCTTTTTGCTCATTTGAGAAACTAGTAACTTTCCTTCATATAATTCTCTTGAAAAATGGAAGTTATTATCTGTGGCAAATGATCAAAAAAACTGCTATCTATTTACTTTGAATAAAATCAGAGTTATTTAAAAAGATTAAGATAACTTCTTACTAATATGCTAATGAATTAACCTTACTACACTTATTTTTGCTAGTCACATCTCTCTGTTTTTGTTCCCACTTCCTTCCTTGTCTGTAACTTTTATCCTGTTCTTTGTTTTATATTAACTAATCATGACTCACTTAACCTTAGTAACTAGCTTACCAAGTTTAACATTGTCATTTTTGTTAGTTGTTTTGTGACTGCAGCATACATATTAAATTAACCTCTTTTACTTCAAGAAAATTGCATCACTTAATGTATAATGTTTTTTTTTTAAGTAGATGTTCATTCCTTTGCTATTCATGAAATGAGTTATTATATGGTGAGGCCTCTATTTTGAATGTCACATGCATGCACTTTAATTATTTTCATCGCAGGTAGCCAGCTAACTTTTACAAACAAGGAATCTCTTAGAATTGATTTCTTTTCTTTTCCACTTTCTAAGGACCATGTCTGAGGACAAGGATGTTGGCTGGCTGTCTTCTTGAAGGGCATAGTAACTTTCCAGAGCATGCTTCCTTCATCTTCATTGGTATGTTTTCTTTCTACTTTCCTCTGTCATATATCTGTGTGTGTGTGTGTGTGTGTGTGTGTGTGTGTGTGTGTATAAATTTTTCTTATGTTACAAATCAATCCTATTCCATCTCCCTCTCTTTCTCTCATGACCCCCAAATCCCTTCCTGTCCTATTCCACACCCACTCCACAGGGAAGTGATGCCATCTAGGAGGGATCATCAAAATCTGTGAAGTCATTTGGAGTAGGAATTAGGCCCTCCCTCCTGTCTCCAGGCTAAGGGAGTATCCTTCCATGGGGAATGTGTTCCCAAAGTCCTTTCATGCACCGGGGATACATCCTGGTTCCACTCTCAGAGGTTCCTTAGACTGCCCAGGCCTTCTAACTGACACTCATGTTCAGAGGGTCTGAGTCGCTACAATGCTGGTTTCCCAGCTATCAGTCTGGGGGTCTATGAGCTCCTCCTTGTTCAGGTCAGCTGCCTCTGTGGGTTTCTCTAGCCTGGTCTTGACACCTTCTCTTATCACTCCTCCCTCTCTGAAACTGAATTCCAGGAGTTCAGCTCAGTGTTTATCTGTGTCTGCTTCTATTTCCATCAGCTACTAGATGAGGGCTCTATGATGGCATATAAGTTAGTTACCAATCTCATTTTCAGGGAAGGGCATTTAAGCTAGCCTTTCCATTGTTGCTCAAATTGTTAGTTGGGGGTCATTCTTGTAGGTCTCTGGACATTTCTTTAGAGTCAGTTTTCTCTTCAAACCTATAATGTCTCCTATTATGATCTCTCTCCCTCCCCTCTCTCTCTTTCTCTCTCTCTCTCTTCCTCCCTCTCACATCTATTCATCCCCTGACTCAATCTTCCTGGTCACACATGTTCTCTTCTCCTCCCCTTTAATGACAGTTGTGATTTAATTATACACAGAAAAACACTCCAGAATTACACAAATAATCCAGAAGTATGCTGCTATATCCTGATTTTAACTTATTTTATCTTCATGCCTTCTTTCTAACTGCAGGGCAACATAAACATGGTTCTTAAAATTAAAATACAGATCTCTGCGAAGCTAGAGTTTACAGGCTAATCATGGCATCTAGTATATTTCATCATTTGCAACACCTACCACTCAAAGCTTTATTTGGGCTTTTCTTTGCCACTTGCATCATTATTAAATATGTACAATCTTCCTTTTTATTTTAATTATTTATTTTTTTATTTTACATATCGATCCCAGTTCCCTCTCCCTCCCTCCCTTCCTCCCTCCCTCTTATCCTCTCTGGACCCTCACATGCACCCTGACCACCCTCCCCTCACATCTCCCCACCACAATTCCACATGTAGGGCAATGCCATCCAGGTGGGGTCATGTAGATCTGTCAAGTCATTTGAAGTAGGGACTAGGACTTTGTTCCTGTCTCTAGGTTAAGGCAGTATCCATCCATGGGGTATGTGTCCGCAAGGTCCTTTTGTGCACCAGGAATATATCCTGGGTACACTGTCTGAGGTCCCTTAGACTGCTCAGTCCTTCTAGCTGAGACCCATCTTCAGGAGGTCTGAGTCAGTCCCAAGCTGGCTTCCCAGCTTGGGGCCTGTTAGCTCCTCCTTGTTCAGGTAAGCTATCTCTATGTTTCTGCAACCTGGTCTTGTCTTCTCCCTCTGCATCTGGATTCTAGTTCGACTCAGTGTTTAGTTATGGGTGGGTTTTTGCTTCTGTTTCCAACAGGTACTAAATGAGGGCTCCATGATGGTGGATAAGTTAGTTGTTGATCTCACTATCTGGCAATCATTCTTAACTCTTCTTAAACACTGGAAATATAGTTACACTGTTGGAAAATTAACATTCATAATTTTGTATTCATATATTTCGATATTTTTGGTTTAATTTTACCTTTGCCTTGCAGAGATTCCATCCCTCTCCTGGCATGTGACTGATTGTTTGTCCTTAGCTCAAGGCTGATGGGAAATGCTGTCTAGAATTTCAGAACACTCTTGCTGGGTGGCTCTCTTCTTCTCTTCTCTTCCTTACAAACCCAGAATGCTTTGCCCTAATGGTTTCCTAATATGTCTGCTCTCTGAAGAAGTCCATCTAAGTCACCAGAATTACTTGTGCTGCATTGTTTCCTGGAAATACTCATAAAATGGTAAACTGAGGCAGTAATCTCGGGCCTTATTTTATTTTGTTGCCTTTCTCCTAACTCATTGCTCAATTTGGCCATATACTCAATGATTGAAACTCTATTACTTAGGTTCTTCATGTTGTTATAGTTTATATGTAAAACTCCACACAATAGGCAGTTGTACTGGGATCCTTTGAAAGTAGATGGTGGAGTTACCCAGAGGATTGCAGAACCTTTGTTAAAGAAAGCCTTAGTGTCAGAGGAGGGTCGCTAAGGGCAGCCCTTTGAGTTTTGTAGCTCATTTCTGCTCCTACCTCAACTCTCTGATTCCCATATGCTGAACCAATGGGACAAAAGTCCTCCTATGCTACCTGCCATGGATCTGGTTAATCCAGCTACTTTATCTTTCTTCTATGATTTTCTGTAGACCCTTAAGTGGCAAGCCAAAATAAAATACCCCTTCTTTAAATTGCCTCTGTCGGTTATTTTGTACAGTGACAGGGGTAACAAAAACATTTTTCTAATCTTAGTATTTAAGGCAGAAAGATAAATTCAGTCTGTGATTCCATCTTATATGGAAATGTTGATTTTTTTCCTTTCATTCCTGTATGAGAGAGCTAATTATAACTACCACTGACAGACCACATCCTAGGTGCACTCTGAGGAGAGTAACAGAAATATAATAGAAAGATTTCATTCTCTCTGTAGTATAAATTTAATAACTTCATATGTTGATAGACACTTCTTGATCAAGAGTTGAATTCCTACTCTAAGGTAGCCTCTGAGGAGAGTCAGGGCATGACGATTAATGTGTGAGTGGGAACTGTTTCTGTTGGATATTTTAATGCTGTTTCTTTAAATGGAAGCAAATTTGTTGACCTGGTTGGCAACAGGGGAACAGGAAGGAGGGTTGCTCAGAGAGCAGAGCTGGGAATACCACAGCTGCTTTCTTTCTTCAAGCTCCCATTGGCCTTGCCAAAGTATGAGACCCTCTCACAAATCATACAGTTTTCATGGTCTCTATGATCAAACATGTGATTCATCCAGGCAGAGAGGTTGAGAGAAAACTCACTCCTGGATGTGTGTGCCTAAAGACACACATGCACACACTGCTGCAAGGTTTGGCCAGGATTTTGTAGCTGCTAAGTCATGTGAAAAGAGAACATAGCTGATCTCACACACCACTAAGCCTTGTGGCCTAAGGGAAATGGACAGTTTCAACTTCTTCCCAGAAGAATTAGGGAAATGTATTACGTATGACAACCATCTGCTTTCCCCCTGAGAGATCTCAAAGATCCACTCCTTGGGTGTGACTTTCCCCAACCAAACCAAAATGTGCCAAAGCTCATTGATGCTTTCCCATCTCCCCACCACATTCAACATTACTGATTGTTTGTTAGCTTTCTCTACCCCTTTGTTTCTTTCCCTTCCTCCCCATCTCTTTCTCTTTTCCACTTCTCACCCCTGGTATTTCTGTTGAGAAGTGTTATCTGCTCAGCCAAATCAATTGCTCCATGGAGGTAAGGAATGTGTGTGAAACACACTGGGTGCCACCTCATTTTGATTATCCCTGATCCTGCGCATCTCCCTTCAATGTCAGGTTACTGGCTGTGGCCCAGGAGGCTGTTTAATTGCCCTGGAGTTCATTTGTGTATATGGTAGTGACCCTTGCTATATATCATCATCATTGTAACAGTTAGGATGCTGAGGTCAAAGCTAAGAAGTGATGGAGAGCCATAAATAAACAAACTTCTGACTTTCTGCTGCTGTCAAGCTATGAATCAGACTTAGATGTTGGGAAAACTCAACTCAAAGTTACTCTTTCAATTTGTTTCTGCTGCATTAAGTCAGCTGAGTGTTTATGGACATAGGTATCATCTTTTCAAAACAGGAAAGAAGAAGAAAGTGACACTATTTTACACACACACACACACACACACACACATACACACACATACAGAGACAGAGACAGACAGAGAGAATATTTAATGAATGCATAATTTGAGTTAGGTCAGATGAATAAATTCTGTCAAGCTGCAACATAATGCAGCATCTGTGGGTAGCAATACTGTACTTTTTACTTAAAATCTTTACTAAATAAAGTTGATTTTTATAGTTAAGTTCTCCCCATACATACACACAAGGCACCTAAAATCTTTGAGGATCATCTACATTTTTATTTAACTGGTTGTTGATCTACACATGTCCAAGTCAAAACACATCAAATTCTATTCACTGAAGTCATGCAATGCTTTATATATCAATTTTACCTTCATAAGCTGCTTATATTGGAACATATGACTATATATGTAAGAATGTGAAAGTAATATTTACTCCAAAGAAGTTAGCATACAATATATTTCAAAAAACAATGACATTTAGCATAGTAATAATGAAAAAGAAATCCATGGTCTAAAAGCATTAACCTATATCATTTTCAAAGGTTTAATTTTGAGAGTTACCTTATTTTATTTGTGTGTATATGCATATTTGTGTGTGTGTGTTTGTGTGTGTGTGTGTGTGCGTGCGTGTGTGCGTGTGTATGTATGTATATACATGTTAACATGCGTAGAGATGTGTTTGGGTGCCTGCAGAGTTCAGAAGATGGTATTGTATCTTCTGGAGCTGGAATTGATGGTATTAGTGAGTTGCCCCATATAGTTGTTGGGAACTGAATTTCTTTCTTCTGAAAGAAGAGCGAGCGGTCTAAACAACCAAGCCATCTTTCCACCTTTCTTAAGCTTTCAGGTTACTTATTTGTTATGCAAAATCTAATATGAACCACCTTTACCTCAACAGTGCTTTTCCTTATTGGAAGTTTGAATAGGCACTTTTACCAATAAGCAAACAGTTTACACAATGTGAAGAGAAACTTAAGTAACTTTGAAATGTTGAGCTAATTTTTGTTTTACAAACTTGTTTCTGAGATGAAACTCAGCTACTCTTCTCATCCATAACTTAGCAGAGCTTTTCTGTAAGCCTCTGCCAGTACTAACATCTCAGCCCTTTACCTAGTCTGTTGTTCATCTGTAGTAAACTAGATCTCTTCAGAAGTACATAAGATTCACCAGTGGTCATCCACACATCACCTTCAACATGCAACAAATTTAGTAAGATGATGTCATGTTCCTCACCAGTGTTTACACACATTTGTGAAGGAAAACACCTGCTGAGAGCAGAGTCTCAAAAGCCATTGTGTTTTGTCCTGAAGCCAAGAAACCCACAATGTCATTTTCTGAAATCATTAACTCATGAGCGCATTTTGCTGTCTGAAGAAAACTTTCAAGACAGTTTAATCAAATCAGGAAGCTCCAGATTAAGTTTGAGACCTTAATGAAGATACATAGGCCAGCCTCTGGCATGCACACACGTGTGAACATGAACATGTATGAGCACCACTCACACAAAGGGGACCCTTTTAAAAGTAAAAGTAAATTTATAAACAAAGGCTTCATACATATATTAAAAAAATAAATGCAAGGGAATAACATTATGGAGCAGAATCTAAAACTACATTGTGATTTTTGAGAACTAGTTCACGCTTCTCTCCAGGAAATTCAACTTTTGACTGATGGAAGAAATCAGAAGAATTGGGTTGGATCAAGCTGTCAGGGAAGCAATGAATATGAACCAAAGCCGAATGATATTAGTTGGATGAAGTGAAAAGCTTGCTTCTTTTAAAGTTTAATTTTATCTTTATTTACATTTATGAGTGTCTCTCTGGATTATGTCACAATTGTGCAAGTTCCCACTGAGACCAGAAGAGGGCATCCAATTTCTTAGAACTAGAATTATAGGTGGCTGTGAGCCTCCTGACATGGGTATTAGGAAATGAACTTGGGTCCTAGAACTAGAATTATAGGTGGCTGTGAGCCTCCTGACATGGGTATTAGGAAATGAACTTGGGTCCTCTAAAAGAGCAGGAAGTGCTCTTAAACACTGAGCATCTCACCAGACCTTTGCAGTGAAACAGTTTGTTCTTATCAAGGCATGCTACTGGAAGTCTATCCCAGACAAGTAAGTGGAGTCCCCTCTTATGTCATCATATATTCTACAGTAAAAGGAAAACTAAATGTGTAACAAATGAAAGGCTACGCTCACACATCACACAGGAAAACAGGATAATTATAGGATATAATGTGTCTCAAAATGGTAATACAAATAAATGTCTATTATAATTTTTCTTCAATAGGAAAGACTCACCTGATTAATAGTGTTATGTCAAAATTATAGGTGTGAATAAAATAAATCAATGCCTCCTCTTTTTCATTCACAATCATTGAAGATATTTATACACATGACTTTTATTAAAACAAAAAGAAAATGTCATTTAAATACTATTTATCACATACATTATGTAGAACATTCATTATCATTTATAGATTGGAAATGGATTTTAAGTAATTGGGTTTTTTTGTTTGCTTTTTAGATTTATCACTTTTCATTTTTATTTTACTATTGCTTTATCTGCATGCATGTCTAATTACCACATACATGCCTGGTGCACATGTAGGCCTTAGAAAGGGGTATCAGATCTTCTAGAACTGGAGTTATAGATGGTTGTGAGACACCCTGTGGTATCTGGAATCAAACCAGGATCCTCTGGAAGAACAAGTGTTCTTAATTGCTGAGTCATCTATGGAACCCCTACCTTAAGCTTAGTTTTTTCTGTAAAATGGAATGAACGGCAATCCCTGTTCTCTTCCAGTGACTTCAGAAACAAACCGTCTAACATATACAAACCATTTGGACAACGTCAGCCATAGTGTAACTAACTGCTCATTAAGTGTTAAATATTATGGCTTGAACATGAAAATGTGGCTCAGGGCATGAGTATCTGTCCTATCAACACAAGGACCTGAGTTCATATATCAACATCCAAGCAATAAAGTCAGTGTGACCATATGTGGGCCTATTAGCTCAGTTTTGTGGTAGTCAAAGACTGGAGAATCATTGGAGCTTGATGGCAGTATGCATGGCCCCAAGCTCAGTGAGGAGCCCGGTCTCAGAGAATCTAGGCAACAATGAGAAAGCAGCAGACAGTACACTCACCATCCTCCTCTGGCTTAGTTTCTATTCAGAGACCACACACACACACACACACACACACACACACACACACACACACACACACACACACACACACTCAAGAGGGGAGGCAGGAGAGAGAAGAGGTGTCTATTTTAAAGATAGGTGGTGGTGAAGAACAAAAATTTTTTTTTCCTTTTTTATTTAAATCTTAAACAGGCTTGTTTTACATGTCAATCCCAGTTCCCTCACCTTCCCATCCTCCCCTTTTCTACCCACCAAACCCCAGCCCATCCCTTTCTGCTCCCCAGGAAGAGTGAGGCCTTCCATGGGGAGACTTTAAAGTCTGTTATATCATTTGGAGCAGGGCCTCGGCCCTCCCCCATGTATCTAGGCTGAGAAAGTATCCCTCTGTGTGGAATGGGTTCCCAAAGTCCATTCATATACTTGGGATAAATACTTGGCCCAATAGACTGCCCAGTCCTCCTAACTAACACCTACATTCAGGGAGAATCCAGTTACAGAGAGGGAGGAGTGATGTGAAAGGGGTCAAGACCAGGCTGGAGAAACCCACAGAATGAGCTGAGCTGAATAAGGGGGAACTCATGCACCCCAGTCTGATAGTTGGAAAACCAGCATAGGACTGAAGGACAATTAAAAAAAATAACAATAAGTAGATTTCCTATTCTTACTTTCTTTTTTTTTTCTTTCTCTTTGGTGTGTGTGTGTGTGTGTGTGTGTGTGTGTGTGTGTGTGTGTGTGTGTGTGTGTGTGGTAAGTGCACATACCAAAGGACAGCTGTCATTGACTCAGTTCTCTTTTCCCATCTTGTGAGTTTCAGGATTCCTCTAAGGTTGTCAGGCTTGGTGGAAAGCACTATAGCTGCTGAGCCACCTCACTGGCCCATAAACTAAAACTTTAAAGTATATGGAGAAATATGTTTGGAATGGCTGAAACTGCTTATACAGCACAGGGTTGTGGGTACCATTGGGCAGGGCAGAGTGGTTTTACTTTTTTTTTTTTTTTTTAAGTCTTTTTTTACTGGTATTCAATTCAAAACATGCAGATGTGTGGATAAAATTACTTCCTTGACAGCCTGCTCTTTGTGCACATTTCTTGGTTATGAACATAATAGGCACTGAGTAAACACTTGTGTGATAACCGATTATGCAGAAATACATAGAATCTTATATTTATGGTTGTGAGCCTAGCCTTTAACGGCTGAGCTATATTTCACTAATTGACAACTGGCTTTGAAAAGGCATTTCCACCTATGTAGAGAGATCAGATTAGTGGGATTTGTATACTGCAAAAACAAATTGTTTTCTTTTTCATTTCAACCATCAAAACACTGTCTTGGAGTAATGAAAATATTGGCTCATTTCAGTCAACACATTTTGTTCTGTTTCTGAGTAGAAATTCCCCAGCAGGTTTGTCATATCGCTTAGGAATCTTTCTGAGAAAGAAGTGGAGTCCATGATTGGCACCTTGGCTCTGGATTTCTAGTTTATCATTGTGTCTCTCACCAGTTTCTGCACATGACTGGGAAATGATGGTGGTCACTCCTCTGATGCTTCATCTTATAATAGAAGAGTGAATCTATAGACAAACCTTCCTGTAAGAATCACTGAGGTAAATATTGCCTTAATCTCTCAAGTTATATGAACAGTCTAAAAATCTAGTATCTCCTTTTTAAATTGGTGCAGATACAAGTAACAGATTTGCTATAAAATTGTATCATGATACTTACATAAAATTAACATGAACAAGCTAATTGGAAACTGCTAAGTAAAAGATTGTTCTGACATTTATAGCAGGCTGGGAAGCAATGTTGTGCTAATGGAGTCTTGCTTTGTTTTGTCTGCAATTAATTTTTGAGGGTGTTTTTTTTGTGGGGAGGGATGCTGTAGTAGGGATAAGTGGATATGGAGGAATGGAGAGGTGAGTAGGACTGGTGTTCATGATGTGAAATTCCCAAAAAATCAATAAAGAATTTTGTCATATAAATTATAAATAATAATCACAAATATCAAGCAATGTGCTACCTAGAATATGTAATAAGACACCTGGTCAAATTAACCATGGGCATATAAAGTACCTTTAAAGTTGGTATTTGAAAGTTTTATCTAACTTGTTTAAGTTACTAGTGTCATATGTTTGATTGCCTACAATAATTCTTCCCAGGAAAACAACAAGGTGTTATTAGATAAGATTAGGAAGAAAATATTGAACATGAAATAAACATGTGTTGACATACATTTAGTGATTCTTGTGTTAAAAAAGGAAACTTTTTTGTTTGTTGTTACTGTCAGATTTCCAAGTGCCAGGCAGCACTTTAATGAAATACATCTTTGAAAAATAGCCATTTGTAAACAGTGAGATAAAATATACCATTCCAGTAACATTAATCAGGATATGTTTTAACAGAAGGCCTAGAAGAATAATTTTGAAAGATAAAATGAAAAAAAAAAATAAAGTGCATTCAAAAGAAAAATCACAGCATGCTCCTTCTCTCATCCCAAGGAGAAGGGAAATTTACTGCTATATGTAAACTATATCTGAGATTCTTTTCCTGAATGATACCCTGGCTTTTGCTGCAAAACCCTTCAAATCAAACTTTAACTATTTATACTCCCCTTTTTAATAGAAATAACAACTCTTTTCCTGGGGGGGTAGGAAAGAGGATATAAAAGCTATCTTCAAAATGAACATTTTATTTATGCTGCTTTCTTGAGCCCAGGAAAGGTTGGAAGTGTTGAAAACTATTCAGGAATTTGTGCCATCTGCCCTGATTTCATATGTTCCCTCATATGAGTTGGAACAAAGAGGTGGGCTGGATGGAATTAAAGAATATATATATATATATAAAAAGAAAGTGGTGATCAAAAGCTGCTGATAAGGGAAGCCAGTGTGCTCCCGGGTGATGTGTGTATTCAACTGCAGGCTGACTCCTCTTATGCTAATACAGCCAATTTCCTCTTTTATTTCATTTCTGGAGCCTGAATCTACGATCTCTGATAAGGTTCCCAAGGATACCGCCTTCACTCACAAATGGGGGAGGTGGAAGGGGGGAGTTCGTGATGGAGATGTGTAACTCTGAGAGAGCACTAGAGGATGAATAATTTAAAACTCCGCCCGGAGATTTGAGGCAAATGCAGAGATAAGAGACACCAGAGGGTGTTCTCTGTTTATTCAGAGCTTCATCTTCCAATGACAGCTGACCTCCAAGGTCAAGGGCATGATGGGAAATAAAACTGGCAGTGGGAAAAGGTATGCAATCCACAAGAAAGTAATGATTTACTTTGTGTCAAATGACACATTGATCTTTTTTTATTTAACTACTCCTTTCTGTGTGGGGTTCTTCTTCAATGGAAAACCTGTGATGGGGGCAAGTTTGCATAAGCTGTAATCCATTCCCATGATTGTGAATTTCCCATAAGCTTTTTCTTAGCGACTTGATCTTGGCATTTTTTTTTTTTTTTTTTTTCATAGTACTTTTCTTGAGGAAATGAAGGTCAGAATTCATTGTGACTGAGCACCGGAAGTGTGCATGGTTTCAGACCTCAAGGTATGTGGTTGAAAGGCACAAGCAAAGACTGTGTGCTGCTTCTGACTTTAAACCTGCACAGAGAAAGCTCTGCATTTGCCCCTCAGTAAATTTTTCTGGAGCCTTCTCTAATTCCTTTTATAACAAAACACGAAATTACCTATGTTTACCCTAATCAAATCTTTGTGTTTTCACTGCTTGGCGGTTTCAATCCTGGAACACAGCTTGGCGGTTTCAATCCTGGAACACAGCTCTTTGCCTCAGAGAATTCAAAGCCATTTGTCCTGCATAGAAGCATGCTGTTACTTTTAGGAACTTACAAATTCTGACAGTAAGGCATACACCTAGGATAGCTTTGGTTCCCATGATCAAAACCTTCTGTTGGGGCGATCTTATTTGTTTCAATAGAGTATAACCATGACCTCTGCAGAGAGAGAGCCAATGTCAAATGCTTCTCAAGGCTGGTTTACATTTCCCTCATCTTCTTAAACTGCTGTTTCTGCTTTCCTCTGTCTGAATGTTAACCCTGTTTTCATTCCTGAGCAATCATACCTTTTATCTTTCTTTAGATAAACATGAAAACATACTAAGGTCACTGCCGGGTGAGAGGTAAGATGTGCGTGACTGCCACACAGCCTTAACCAGTCCTTTTCTTCTTCCTCTCTTCCTTGACAAATACTTCTTGCCGGTTTCAGTGGAGTGAGACACTTTAAAAGTGTGATTCACAAGCTTGCCACTCAGAGTGCCCATACAGGTTGTCCCTCTAAGGGTCCTGTTCCCGTGGCGCCAGCCTGCTTCGGTTTTAGCAGACATTTGCACAGTGTGTTCCACCTTCCCTCCCCCACCCAACATTCCCATTCTCATATTTATAATTTGTCAAGCAAATACAAGGTACACTGTGTTTATTCTTTTCTGAGTATATAGTGCACAGTTTGTAAACATTTAAAACAAAATCATCATGTTATTATTGGTCTGGCCTTTGATTATTATTTTAAATTTTTTTCTGAGTACTAAATGGGAGAAGGATAGATAGAGAAAGGGGCAAAAGAGGAGAGATAGATAGATAGAGAGAGAGAGAGAGAACTAAAATATGAAGTCCAAAGTTTATAGATAAAAAAAACCAAGTGACTGTAAAAGTAAAACAAAACATTAACTTAAGTCTTGGGTAACAATTACTAAACTTTCTTTAATAACTCAGAAGCCAGACAGTTTAAATTTGACATTGAAGACTGATCCAAAACAACACACTGCACTTGGACTGTTCCAAAACAACACACTGCACTTCTGATTGACTGGTACTGGGGAGTGATTAATGCCATAGAATTCACCTCCTCCATAAAAAACATAGTTTGTTCTTTTTTACATTGCTGTGAATTCCCTTATCCTGAGCTTGATTTCAAATCAACGAGAAGAGTGCCTATTTGGTTAAATGATGTCTACTAAATTATACTTTTAAATATATAGTTCAATATCAGAATAGGCTGAATATCACACACCTAAGTGACAAGAACATTCTTTATTTAAAAGAGAATTTTGATATTTAAATTGTTTTCTTTCCCTTTTCTGAAAGAATACTATTATGTATAATTTATTTTTATGCCTCCTTTTCCCCCCCAACATTTTCAGATGATTTTTGGTGATGTGAAAAAATATAAAATGCTTATCATCACTTATGGCAATCAGTAGGGCCAAAATACATCCATGTATTTGACCTTAAAATTCTCCAAAATTAGGAATCTTTTCTTGTATGCCAGCTGTTACATTGAAAGGTTAACTTCAAGATTCAATTTAACTCTAATCAAATCTTTATGTTTCCTCTACTTAGGTGGAGAGACATTAACTCACTCAAGTACTAAACTCAAATTTTTAGCTATTCTGCCACAGCAGAAATCAGTGTTGTTTATGACTGTGAAAACAACCATGTATGTACAGATAGATGAGTAGTCACATCATCAGTTACTACTACTGTGGTTTTTTATAGAAATTCCTATTTCAAAAGAATTCATTACAAATATTAAAACAAATGATATTGATGCAGTATAAGATATTCCTATAGAAAAGCATGGAAATGACTTTGGCATGGAATAACTCACTTCTAAAAGATTAAATGGGATGTTGGACATCTAGAGAAAGTTGAGTCCATGGACATAATTAGAAACTTCAGATATCCAGGTGTGGTTTTCCTAAGTCACTATAGTAAGGCTGAAAGAAACTAACTTCTTCCTTTTCTAAGACAAACCCTTAGCATGGGGAGCTGTACGCACAAATCTCCTTTAGAATTTGGTTTCTACACCGAAGTCCCTTTGAATATGGAAATGAACACACTTTTCAACAATGACATAAAGGCTTTTTCCCTCTGATTATTATTATTAATTATTATTAGTTTAGTTTTATTAATAATTTATTTTTTACATTCTAATCCCAGTTTCCCCTCCTTCCTCTCCCCTCCCATCTCCCCAACTGCCCCCTCCACCTTCCATTTGCTCCTGGGAGAGGGTAAGGCCTCCCCCTAGGAAGTCTACTAAATCTGTCCCATCATCTCCTTGAGGCACCTCTCCATTCCACACACCCCTGTATCTATATTCCTGGGCAAGAAATCTCTCCATATAGAATGGACTTCACTAAGTCAGTTTGTGCATTAGTCTTATGTATAGTGTTACCTATATTAAGAGAGTTTAGATCTGTCTTATGCAGGATCCCCATTTGTCAGACCAAAATCATTAATCTCTCACTAGCTAAGGTCAGCTGATTCTGTGGGTTTCCCCATCATGGTCTTGACTCCTTTGTTCATATTTACACTCTTCCCTCACTTTGATTGTACTCCGGGAGCTTGCACCATTGGTTAGTTGTGGATTTCTGGATCTCTTTCCATCTATTTCTAGCTTCTCTGAGGTTATGGATTATAGGCTGGAAATCTTTTGCTTTATGTCTGGTACCCACTTATGAGTGAATACATACTATATTTGTCTTTCTGGTTTTGGGTTGCTTCACTCAGGTTGCCCTTTTTTTTTAGTTTTGTTCATTTTCCTAGGAATTTTAGGATGACTTTGTTTCTTGCTGCTGAATAGTACTCCATTATGCAAATATACCACATTTTCTTTATCCATTCTATAGTTAAGTGGCATGTAGGTTGTTTTCAAGATCTGGCTATTACAAATAATGTTGCTATGAACATAATAGAGAAAATGTCCTTGTAGTAGGACTGTGTCCCTTTTGAGTATATGCTCAACAGTGATATTGCAGGATTAAAGGCCTTCTCTTGAAATACATACTCAGAGCCCATCTCATCTGGTTATTTATGTGAGACTTTAATCTTCACTCCCTCATCTTCAATATCAGGTCAGTGATTGCAGAAGCATGATAAGACTGGACTTTCTATCATGTGCATTTTACCCAGTAGAATTGCAAAAGGCTTATAGAGCCGTGAATTCATTTGTGGTGTGCTTTGGATAAATCTTCATTTTAAAGTAATGAAAGTAAACTGTGTGGACATGCAAGGGGCTAGTATTCTCTACAGGAGATATGTGTCTACTTACTTGTATGTACCCCTGTGTTCCAATGACATGATGTCAGGCATCAGACTTGGGTTTAGACTTACTTAGGATTATGGTTTAAAGAGTAGAAGATTCTCAGCTTCTAGGGAATGCAAATATTGTAAGAACTGAAGTAAAGGAAGAGTCCTATGGAAAGAGATCTTTTGGGCTAGAGAACTGTTCAGTGGTTAAGAGCTTTAGTTCCTCTTGCAGAGGACCTGGGTTCAATTCCTAACACCCACATGTAAGCTCACAATTGTCTATAACTCAAATCTCTAGTAACCTAATGTATCGACACACATGTAGGCAAAATACACCTTCACATAAAATAAAAAAATATAGGTTAAAACATTTTTTTTACCCTGAGTGAGGTAAACAATAGAAAGAAAAACATGGTATGTACCCACTCATAAGTGGATATTAGGCATAAAGCAAAGGATAACCACCCTACAATCCTAAACTCTAGAGAAGCTAGGAAACAAGGAGGACCCTTGAAAAAGACACACATGTATCCCATGACAAGGGGAAAGAGACAAGATTTCCTGAGAAAATTGAGAGCATGGAGGGGGGAGAAGGTATGAGAAAGAAGGAGAGAAGGGGAGTGGAGAGGGGAACATGAAGGATCAGGAAGGTTCTGTTGAGTAAAGAACAGAGAAGGAGAGCAAAGAAAGAGATACCTGAATAAAGGGAGCCATTATGGGCGTAACAAGCAATCTGGCACTAAGGAAATACCCAGGAACCGACAAGGATGAGCCCATCTAAGAATCTAAGTAATAGTGGAGACGCTACCTTAAATGCCCTTTCCCCATATTGAGATTGGTGACTACCTTAAAAGCCATCATAGAGCCCTCATTCAGTAGTTGATGGAAGCAGAAGCAGAAGCAGAGATTCACAGCTAAGCATTGAGTTGAACTCCTAGAGTCTAGTTGTTAGAGAGGGGAGCAGTGATGAGCATAGGGGTCAAGACCATGCTCGGAAAACCCACAAAAACAGCTGACTTGAGCAAGTGGGAGCTCACAGACCCCAGTTTGACAGGTGAAGAACCAGGATAGGACCATACCAGGGTCCCTTAAAGTGGGTGACAGAAGACCTGGGCACTATAGGGTCTTCTGGCAGTGGAACCAGTATTTATCCCTAGTGTACGAATGGGCTTTGGGAGCCCATTCCTTTTGGAGGGATATTCTCTCAGGTAAGATACACGGCGGAGGACCTAGGTCCTGCCCCAAATATTGTGACTTTTATGGTCCCTCTTGGGAAGTTTTAACCTCCCTGAGGTGAAAAAGGAGGGTGAGGTAGGGAGTTGGTGAGGGGGAATGGAAGGACAGGATGGAGATATAACTGGGATTGGTATGTAAGGTAGTGTTTAATTTAAATAAAAATTAATTTTAAAGAAAGTCAAAGAGATTTTTGGCTTAAGACATGGCTGTCATAATCATGAACATTTATCAGCTACGGCTCCCTGAATATGATAGTTATGTTTACACAGAGTAATTTTACTGAACTATTTCTGCCTATGTTGCACTAAAAATTTAGTAAGTAAATTCAGGAGACTGATATTCCTTTTGGCTCTCTCCAATAAAAATCAACATACTCATGTCTGACACTTTTCTTATATCCTGGGCTGAAATAAACTACATAAAAACCAAAGTCTGTAGGTAGTTTTCCTTTTAAGACTACACCTTTGCTTTTGTTTCGTAATTAGGAAATTTATTTTAGAGTTTACTTTGACAGGCTATTTTTCTTTTCTAACCTTCAGCACTCCTAAAACAGCTCATCTATTGAAATTATGTAGTTTATTTTCAGTACTAATGTTTATCAATAATATGTTATATAGTGGCATTGCAAAATAATCAAAATAATATTTCATATAACATTATAATGTGAACTATAAAAATTTACTATTGAACTAATAGTCTAATTAATTTCTTTTGTACAGTCAACGAAAATATTCCTCACAACTTTTTTCTCCTTAACTGACTAACACTTATATGGTACATGCTAGTGAAACCAATCGTGTTAAAATCAGTGACTCTGAAAAACAATATGCAATATTAAAATATTTTGTTTGTATATTATGATTTTGTTTATTCACATTAAGTTCTACTCTTGTCTTTAGCTCTCCATGTTATAGAAAAATATATTTCTATTTAAGGTAATACTTTTCTTTCTGGTTTGACTAACATAATTTAACTAGAATTTATATAACATATACTTAAAAAGCAACAAGATTGTACACACTTCATAGTTTCATTGCTTAAACTCCTCAAAATAACCTAACTTACTCCAAATGCAAAAATCTATACCACATTTTTTCAGAATGAAGTTTTTGTAATTTAAGTCAGGTTATTAACTAAAACAATGGTCTAGACTTCACTGAAGAGATGTTTCCAATCTTAATCTTTCCCCCTTATTTGGAATAACATGACTTTTTGATAAATGTTTTTAATCAGCCTTTAAAAATTAAATTCAGGTATGTATACTTTAACCATTTTTGAATAAAACATTTTTCCCTCCTCATTCTAAGTAAGCTAACAAAGTCAAGCCCTCACTTGGTATGAACCATGATCTTAATAGAACTTACATCGATTTTTTTTGTTATATTTCTAACTATGTGAGTCCCATGATTGTCACTAATATTCCATTATCCCAGCAGAAAATGCATTGGTTGGTGAAGTTTAACAACCAGGGTGTGGTTTTAGTTAGCCTTCTGTCTCAAAAGCTCACCTATGCTTCTCACTCATGTTCATGTGTCTTGACCTGCACATCTTTTCACACACAGATCCCAAACACTTAAATAATATACAGGTTGACAGTGACGCTAGCAAAGCCTTACAAATTGTTGGTTTTCTTGTTAACTGTGAAAACACTGGTTAGATTTGGAGAAGTTGTAAATTTAGTGTGGAGTTTTACTGGTGATTATAAATACATTTCTGAACTATTTTAATACATGTTCAAACCTACCCTTCATAGAAAAGAATTTGTAAACCTGTATACTAGTGTTTGCCTTAAAAAAGTCAAATGCTAAAATGAATATTTAAGGTTTTAGAAGTGGGGTGTCTGTAAAGATGGTCAACTTTGAAACAGTAAATACTATTGTGTTAAGTCCATTTAGGGAATGGCCATAGTATTACCTTGAAAGATTGGAGATGAATTCATGTAACAACTATTTTAATAAATTAAAATTATTTTATAAGATCTTTCAAAAGCCCTATTACTTATCTGTTTGAACTTAGTACCTCAAAATGTTGCCATGAAGAAAAACCATGAAAGTTTTAAGAGACACATTTGTGAACAATGAAGCTACAAAAGAAGAAAAATAAAATACAGTGAAACGATGTTTTCATTGTAAAATTACAAACTAAAATATTTTGCTTCCATCAGCTAATAAATGAAGGCTCTAGTGTGGCATATAAGGTAGTCATCAATATCTTCATCAAGGAAGGGCATTTAAGGTAGCCTTTCCACTATTGCTTAGATTGTTAATTGGGGTCATACTTGTAGATCACTGGACATTTCCCTAGTGCCAGGTTTCTCTTAAAACCTATAGTGGCTCCATCAATTATGGTATCTCTTTTCTTCCTCTCCTCTATTCTTTCCCTGACTCAATCTTCCTGCTCCCTCGTGCCCTTCTCTTCCTCCTAACTTCCTCTCCCCATCCTCCATACTCCCAATTTGCTTAAGACATTGTGTCCCTTTCCCCTTCTCCAGGAACCATATATGTCTCTCTTAGAGTCCACCTTGTTTTCTAGCTTTTGTGGAGGTGTGGGTTGTAGGCTGATAATCCTTTGCTCTATGTCTCAAATCCATATATGAGTGAGTACATACTGTGTTTGTGTTTTTGTGACTGGGTTACCTCACTCAGGATGGTTTCTTCTTCAGGTTTCCATTGTTTCTTCCCCACTGAGTAGTACTTCATTGAAATTTAACCATGACAAAAATTATTTTGTCAGTTTTTAAAGCATTAATACATATAAAATAAAGTAACATTATGGCATTGAGTTCTACATAAAATTGTAGAATTCACTGAGAGATACACCAGCCTGCTAGGCACAGGCAACTGAATTAATGTGTTTTTATTTAATATATCTCCTATAGAAAAAAAGGCAATCAACATCTAATCATTTACTTAGGCAAATAATCCATAGAAGAGAAAAGGTGATGATAAACAAATTAAAAAGGACCATTTAAATTACACTGCGAGTTTTTAATTCAGGCTACTTTTAAACTTTACTGGTCATGATATGTTGAATGATCATAAGGTAGAATAAAATGTTTCATATTGAAAAGAACACTAATAACAAGAAAATGTTAGCCAATATTACTTTCATTCTTTTTTTCCTTTACAGTGATTTTTTTTCCACACTCCAGTGCCTTATTGAGTCAGTGTCATATCCTGTCTAACTGCAGGATACATTTATTTTTATTTGGTTCCGCGGAACGCAAGACTGACATTCTGATTTTACAGAGAAGATACGGATTCATAACAAAGGGCTTAAAATTAGGGTGTCTCTCCCCTATCTGTGTTCCAATTACAGATGACACTCCATTTCCAGAACAAAATTATCTGTACTTTAATTTGATTTTGTAACAGGTTTAAAGGTTTGAAATTTAAGTTCACCCGATAAAGTAACTCTCGCGGATGAAACTTCAAAGATGAAGAGACAGATAAAGTAACCAGGGCAATATCAATACAGAACAGGTATAAATGGTACAGATATCAGATTGAAACTGAGGAAAAGACAAGGAGTTGTCCTCAACAGTCACTCGCCCACACCCCATTCACTTTTGCATTATAATGACATCTTCTTGCGTGTAAGGTGATATATATTATTTTGAAGAATCTTTTCCTGGCGAGAATAGAGCATATTTTTGTCTTACTGACCAAGAAAAGATGGGGAGTATAAGAGGGAATGGATGGTAGAGTGGTTTAATGAGTAGTTATTAATTGTTTGCCCAAGCCCTGGCTTTCAGATAGATCAAAGCAGAGCAAACTAGCATGTCGGTTTAGTGAAAGCCCTTAAGAACCAGAGTATGGAATCTCTTCTCTCAGTCACCAGAGCGCTGATGGAAGGTCACAGAGGAGAAGCACAGAGGTGCTTCTCTCAGGTTTGAGTCCATAGCCTGACCACAGGGACTCTCAGAATTATGTGCTCAGCTTGTCACCATAAATACTTCAATCTGGCCTGTTTAGGAGATGAGCAGCACTTCTTAAAGTCATGCAACATTCTCTCTGGTTTCACTGATATTTTTGTGCTTTTCCTTTCCTCTAAAAAAAAAATCACTTTACAATTATGTCATCATTACTAGTTCAGAGTCTTTGAAAGATGGGAAAGATGGTCTTAATTTCTCACACAATGAAACAAAGCTAGTTTTGTAGTTTTCTCAACAAATCTTTATCTCCTTAACACCAAACATTCTCATAAGCTTTCCTGGATATATATAGTCTTCAGTCTTTCTCTGTTTTCTTCCTTATTTTATGTTCTATTATCTCCAGGGATAAAGAGATACTATAGATAATACCTTTCATTGTTTAATTAGTTAACCTCCCATGCCCCTGCATCTTGCAGTTACATTTGTCAAAACAAACATGGAATCACATATTTCATAATTTCTGCACTTTAAAAGTATCAAGTACTGAACTTAAGTACTTGTGTGCATATTTGCTCTTATTGATGGTCGTATGAACTCAAATGTTGCCCAAAGGCTCAATTAAAAATCTCTAAATGAGACTTATTTTAAACAGAAGGTGTTTTCTTTCATTTTATGTATTAGAGTGAGGGGCTACACTCACACTTCAGTAGCAATGAAGCTGTATTTAAAAATATAAGCCATGCTTAGAGTAAATGATATAAGTAAATAAAAATAAAAACTTGGGATCAGAAAATTCTTGCAAAGTTTTAGAAAAAAAAGACATGCACTTGTAGTAGATTTAGAAAGAGAAAGTGACAGAGGGAAAGGCAATTAGACTTTGTAAAAGAAATGTAACTTACCACATAGAGGAGACTATTATCCAAGAGTCTGTATTATTTGTACCCTACCTTCTCAGCTTCCTAAACTTGCAATACTATTACATCTATTTCAATCAGTTTGTTTTTTATTAACTCACATAATTTCTTTTGGTTTCTATGTTTTTGTTTTATTCTGCCATTCATTTTAAATTGCAATTCAATATAAATCCATCTCCTCCAAAAGTCTACTCAGGCTCTGTTCTCAAATAAAACTCATAGCCAAATGTTCTCACTTTGCCTT
Organism: Phodopus roborovskii; assembly: GCF_943737965.1. Lineage (NCBI taxonomy): Eukaryota > Metazoa > Chordata > Mammalia > Rodentia > Cricetidae > Phodopus > Phodopus roborovskii. The sequence continues at coordinate 14,269,299 of NW_026126485.1, read as the reverse complement.
CCCATAGAATGGATACAAACCATTTACATTATATTGTTGACTGAGTGTGCCTCTATCTGTCTAAAACAAACATGCATTGTCTTTATCCCTAGTATGATGTGCTTTTCCAAGATCCTGCCTTCCTGCCTGTCTCCCTCTCTCCATCCGTCTTTCCCTCCTTCCTTTCCTCCTTTCAATTTTCTCTTCTGCATTTTTTCTCCCCTGTGTCTCTTTTCACCCTCCCCTCCTATTCTTCCTTTTTCTCTTCCTTCTTCATTCCTCACTTCATTCCTGAAGACTTGGGTCATCTTAATGGCTGGAGAAAGTAGCAAATTATTACTGGATGGATAAACATGAAAATAAATGAACAAATGAGGAGTAACTGGATTTCAGTTTATTTGCATGCAGAAAAATATGTAACAACCTTAGTCTACATAGGATCCATGAGTGTTGTTAATTATCTCAGCCCTGACTGGCTTGCATTAGGATGAGGAGGCTGGTATGTGTTAGCATCTAGTAAAAGGTTGTTTCCTAATTCAATATGCACATCAGCAAACAAGGAATGAGGCTGCTTAATTTGTGATGAAGTATTGAAAGGGACATTAATGAGTGTCTAAAGATAGGGAAAGCCTATTTTATGAACTCAAAAAAATGCCCTCTTTGTTTTCTTATAGATGATAATTTCTGTGGGAGGGAAAGGATCTAGAGAGGGATGATCTTTCTTCAATATGAAAAAATTAAGTGTAAAAATAAAACAATATATTTCAGCCAAAGGAAGACATTTTTTTAATCTCCTCTCCACAAGTTAAATTTTAATTGAAAGATGCCTGCAAATCACTTCTATTTTTTTTTACTCCTAGCCTAGAACCATAAATGCATGCATGTCTCTTCTGTCTAAGGAAGCCAGATTATAGATGTAAGAGATTGCTAACTGTAAGGGCCATGTGTTAACCATGAGAACTGAGATATTACTGAAAACATCGACCCACTTCAATGGTATCCTCAAATATTCACCTGTTGGTACCTCTGGGTCAGATACTCTACAAAGTCAGTTAAAAGGCCACGAAACCTATCTTAGAATTAGTTTAGAACCCAACTTCCAGGTTGGGAAGATAGCTCAGTTACCTTAAAGTGCTTGACATGCATACATGAAGACCTGGATGTAGTGCATACACATGCTTATGATATCCTGAGGGGAAGAGGACACAGGCAGCACCCAGAGGCTTGCCTAGTAGCTGACTTAGCCTTGTTGCAGAGCCCAGTTCGGTGAATGACACTGTCTTAAAAAATAAGCAGGATACTGTGTGAGGCGGATCAAAGTTCTGTGTTATCCTCTGGTCTCCACACACTTGTATCCACTCACTCACATGAACACAAAATGTTCTGCTAACTGAGTAGAGGAAGCAGTGAAGAAATGCAAAGGTCAAATACTTCCAATGGGTTTGTGTACTTGGAGAAATGATAATTCATACAGGGATATTAGCTGTATTTTTAGTTTGTAGGGATCAAGGAGAAATCATTACCTTTGCCCTCAGGAGTTAATAAAAGTTTTACTTGTGGCTTACCATCTGTCTCTACCAGACATCCAAATAACTTCATGAGATACTGAAAAATAACTCCTTAATCCAAACTCTGAAAATCAAGCACCAATGAATTTAGCAGAAATCTGTCTGAACTTACAGCCGGTGAAGAAACAGTGAATGTTAGGTACCTGAAGACTCAATCTGACAGTTAGTCATTCTGTAGCCCACAAAGGAACCTTCCACATGGTTGTATGTTCATCAATGCAACTTTTTTCAAATTATGTAGTTACACCCACTTCATTTCTGAAGAATATGTAAAACAGACACTTATTTTCATTTTAAAGTTAACCAAACTTATTTGTAAGTGAAACACAATGTCTTCTTCCTAACCTTTAACTATAACTGTGTTGTCAGTGCCAGTTTATTTTATCTGCACAAAACAAATTTCATGTGAAACTAGACATGATAGCACATTAGTCCATGAAAGACATGGAGACAATTCTAGGTTTTATTGAAGGTTAAATTAAAATATAAAATATTTGTTTTTAACTGTTAGTCAAGAAAACACTAAAGTCTAAAATCATGCCTGAGAACTTAGTGAATAAAAGCAAAATTTCCCCTAGAAATACCAGTTCTCCCTCTTAGTTCAGATGTTACAACCTCTTATTTTGTTCCAGATGGTGTAAAAAAAAAATTAAAGAGGCAGACCAGGAACAAGCCATATCAGTATAAATAGATGCCATGGGTATCTGCAGATAAAAAACAATCAAGGATATTAAATTCATTAAAGTAGATCAAAGAGAGTCAAAGTAAAAAGGGATCAAGAAAAATAATATTCCCAAAGACAAATAAGTTGTGAGTGAGTCATGTTAACCCTGAGGGAGACAAGTGGGCAGCTCTATGATAGAAAACGTAAACACTGCCAAGTCTCACATAAATTTGTATCATTTATTTCCACATAAAATCTTGTTATTTTTGATGTTGCTTGTTTCCCATAACACACACACACACACACACACACTCGAGTGTTTCTCCAATACAAAGAGAGTAGACCTAAAATCTATTTGTAAGGGGAATGGAGTTAGACAACTGCTCAGAAGTTAAGATTACTGGCTTCTCCTCCAGAGGATCCAGGTTCAATTCTCAGGACTCTCATTGTGGCTCACAGCTGCCTGTAACTTCAGTGCCTCAATGGGCATTGCATTTGTGCTGTGCACAAATTTAAATGCAGGCTGAATACTTAAAGCAAATATACATTAAAAAGAAGTTTAAATATTAAAAATAAAACCTATGTTTAAGAAAAATTGGATAAGCATTGCTTACTATTGATTGATTCTATTATTTTAGGGGGATTCAAAATAGGGTTTCTCTTTATAGACCCAGCAGTCCTGGAACTCCCTCTGCAGACCAGGCTGGCCAGAAAGTCACAGAGATCTTCCAAGTGCTGGGATTAACTGTTTTTTTTTTTATTTTTATTTTTAGTGTCATAGCTACATATAAATTTTTATATTGTGATGTTCGTGAAGTGACAACTTGAAGAGAGGGCCACCATTGACCTTCTATCTCAATTCCTATTAAAAGTCACCAACTACTATTAAAGGTATTTTAATTACCCCAAAACATAAAGCGTGTAATCACACACTCAGATTATGGGGTAGGACAAACTTGCTTTGTTTTGATTTCATATATATATGAAAGAACATGGCCTCCCAAGGGGAGGTGTGCCCTTGTTGGAGTAGGTGTGGCCTTCGTTAAATGTCACTGTGGAGGTAGGCTTTGAGGCCTCATATATGCTCAAGCCATGTCCAATGAGAGACCTGTCAAGTGTACAAAGTGTAGCACTCTCAGCTACCTTTCCAGTGACCTGTGACCTCATGGTTGGAAATCTGGTTTGTGGGATCAATAATTATTACATATGTATGTATGTATATATATATATATAAGCATATATAAAAACACATACATACATATATCATGTGCACTACATGTTTTAAATCTGGTTGAAGTTTTTAAAAAAAAGCTCAGAGTAAATTATAGATGCTAGGGTTTCTGCTCAGATGTATGAAAGATACAGGACAGGAACTGCCATACTACTTGGTGGAGCATATTTGAGTTTCTGGTCAAAGTGTGGCAGGTATACCTTTTAGGCCTAAATAATATATTGTTAAGAGAAATGAATTTAGAGTCTGAGTTTTCTATTATCCCTCTCATCAAAAAGCACATTTCTTTGGACCAAATAGTGTCACAGATATTGTTAGTGTCCAGGATAGAGATAGAAAGGTTGGATGAGTTCAAATTAGTCTAGGTTAATTACATCATAATTTTTGATCACTTTGTCCTAAGACAGATCTCTAGATATGCCTGAACTATCTTTAAATACATATCCAACACACATATCCATATTTTAAAATATTTTCTTTTCTGGACTTGTGAAGTAGCTTAGTTAGAAGAGTGCTTGCTGTGTATCCATGAGGGTTGGAGTTAAATCCTGAGCACCTCATAGAACACTAGATGTGAGGGCATATGCTGGAAACCCCAGAACTCCGTGGGAGAAGGCAGCAATATTGGAAATTCAAGGCCAAAACCTTGTATTGAAAACCAAAGAAAAAATCTTTATTCTTCCTACATTGTGCTATATTTTGTTGTTTTGACAGACATTTTTCCAACTTATTTATCGACAAAAAATACAAAAGTTTGGAAAGATACAACTCAGAATTGAAAAGTCAAGATTCAAACTCAGTTTTATTTTATTCAAGCTTAAGGTAAACCAAATCCCTGCCTTAGATTGAGTGATGGTGTAAGGGATTACATCAGAAATGCCAGACTAAGTAATTTTTGCATTATTGAATTCTTCTAGTTTAGCTTAAAAGAACAAATCACACATCTCCACCTCTTTGCATGGTACCCTTCTTTATAATCCAAGCTAGCTATACCTACTTCTTTCTGTTTTCTTCCATATTCCTATTCCTTTCCCCAGTTTTTTTTTTAATCTTAAAGTATTTCTCTACATCTGCCCTTTTCTTTAGTCATCAGCATTTGTTGGCATTTAGACCCACTGAAAAAGGTGGTGGATCTAGGAAGGAAATACTTTTTTGGTAGCTTAAAAACTTCAACTTCTGGGAATTGATATTTGAGTTTGTAGATAGATATTTAAGTCCCTATGCCTTGCCCCACTTATCTATAATATCTATAATGTTGCCAATGATCAGCATTTGTATCTTGTACTTTTTTACAACATCTGGCATTCAATTCCAATCCTCCAACTTGGTGGCAACAGCCTTGTTTACTTAGACATCTTGCTGGCCCAAGAATTGCTTTTATGATTCTTATATGTGAATCTGTATCTATTATATTTCATGAGCCATAGTGCCAAGTAATTACCTGAGTCTCTGTAAATGAAGTTCTTAATTGGCTAGATAATAAAAAGCTGGAGTCAATAATAGAAGGAAATACTGAGAGATCAGAGAGAAGGAGCAAACCATAGCACACCTTACCTCCTTAGCATCTCAGCACACAAGAAAGCAATTTCCTGTTTCCCTTTGCTTATTTCCTGTTTCTGCCTAGCTACCTCACTTCCTGTATGTCTATACAGACCTCCAGATCTCTGAGGTTAGTCTGAAGCAAGTTCCATTCTCTGATCTCACACAGGTTTTGTTTATTCAAGCTAGATATCACAAGTTTCTTATCACTATATCCACAGTGCCTAACACAGCTTATGATGCATCTTGCATTATCAATTACTATTAATTAAATGTGTAATGTGTGAATGGATGAATACATGAATAACTTGGATGTTCAAATGATTTAGCAAAATTTAGTATAACATGTTTATTTTAATGTCATATAATAATTATTTTTAATTGCAATATCACAGAAATATGTACTAAGTGGATAACTTATCTATATAAATGGATTCAACAATAACGACATTTTAGACAGAAATAATATGAAATATTTTCTACTGTTGTAAGACAGCTTTAGTAAGGCCATACTGCTGAACACAGCTGGTTTCTAACTCAGCCATATCTCCATCACCTATTGAGAGAATAGTGAATTTATTTAAGGAGGCAGAGCTGTAATTCTTAAATACCCAAATTATTGACAGTGAGGATTGTCATAATGTATCCTCTTGCCCAGCATGAAATGAGCAGACATGTATGGGAAGATCATTGCTCTATGAATAAGAACCCCAAACATTAGAAGAACTCTTTCTTATCATTTGACTGTTTAACCATGATAGGAGGCACAGGGGAAGATCATTATATATGGATCACAGTATAGGTAGAAGTTGGAAAACTTCCAGATGTCTGGTGACAGTAAGGAATGAGGTTTTGACTCTGGCTTCTACATTTCTTGTCTTTAACATAATATAACTCTTTCTCTGAATTTTGTGTAGTTAAAATAAGGAGCAGTCAAGGTGATAAGCTTGAAGTTTATTGCAAAGGTTTTAACTATAAGCAATATTATTTACTTAAATAAGTACTAAATTAATAGAATAATCCTTTCTAATGCTAATTTTTTACTATCATATGTTATGAGCACTCTTTCCTACCAGCCTGGTCCCACAATGAACACACGGATGCTGTATTAATTATTAAACTCTTAGCTGGTGGCTTTCACTTTTTATTGGCTAGCTTTGTGATATTAACTCATAACTACTAATCTATGTATTACTACATGGTCTGGGCTTGCTGGAAAATGCCTCATATGTCCTCTCTTCCTGAGATCATATTGAGACTCCTCTCAGCTGGGTGTTGGGGGCACATGCCTTTAATCCCAACACTCGGGAGGCAGAGGCAGGTGGATCCCTGTGAAACTGAGGCCAGCCTGGTCTACAAAGCTAGTTCCAGGACAGGCTCCAAAGCAATACAGAGAAACCTTGTCTTGAAAAACCGAGGAAGAAAGAGAGAGAGAGAAAGAGAGAGAGACAGACAGAGAGAGAGAGAGAGAGAGAGAGAGAGAGAGAGAGAGAGGGGTCCTGCCTGGTGACTAGTCAAACAATGCTTTATTAATTAACCAATAAGAGAAACATATGTGCATACCTTTCATCTCCTCTTTTCTGTCTAAATATAAAAAAGAGTTTTAACTTTAACATAATAAAATTATATGTACAAAAAGTTATCAATAAGAGCTTTAGTTACAATATTTAGTACATTAATATTTAGCAAGATTTAAAGAAAATATTCTATCATCTATCCTATCTTTGTGAATCTAAAGTTTTATAAGTAGCTATCTTTTATAATTTCTAACAAAACCATAACCATAAACATCTATCTTCAACTCCATCAAAGACCACAGAAAAGCAATATGTGAATTCTAGAATTGACAGAGACATCTTGATACTTGGACAGTTACCCTAAGTTCTTCTGTAATGTTGGGGCATTAATCTTCAGCCTACAGGCCTAGTGTGTCTGACAGACTTCTCAATGAAGCAGGACATTTTAAACTGTCCACCTGCATTTGCAATTTGGCAGTCTCTTTTCTCTGTGTCCTGCAGAATATCTGACAGACTCTTTCATAATGCAGGAACCTTAAAGAACTGTCCCATCTTTGGCAAATTCAGCAGTCACTTTGTCCTGTATGTCCAGTTTGGACAGCATACGATCAAACAATCCAGGCAACAGCAGTTATTTGCCCAAATGGGTAGTCTCACCAAATTGAAAGCAACTCCATAATAGGTCTCTTCAATGCCCATCTTCCTCTTTAACGTAATTGTTGCCAGAAACAGTTGTGTCTCAATGTCATAAAAAACCTTAAACCATTTTAAATACCATATTCTGTTGGTTTTTGAAAGGTTTGAAGGATGCCTATCCTTTTGAAATGTATCTCTCTATATATGGAAAACCTAAGTATAAGTTTTGACTATTATACATAACTATCTATAGTGTACTTAATTATACATTACATATTACATGAAATATATAAATACAATACCTAAACAAGAGGAGGAATATACATATAACAAAGTTGATATTAAATTTGTAAAATCTATATCAATATAAAGTATTCATTTCTGTGTCAACCACATATGCATATAATGTGTTTTGATCTAACCCTCCAATTAATTCTCTTGTTTCCCTCAATACTTTTTACACCAGTGCCATATAGTTTGTCTTTCTTTGAATATTCACCAAGCTCATTTAGTGCTGAACTCTGTTTCCATGGTAGTTCTAAAGAAATTTAGACTTGGAATTTTTTCAAAGGAGTGTGCACAGAGATTTTTGAACTATACATGTTTTAAAATACTGTTTCCAATTTCTCTTTGGGCTACTTATTCAAATCCAGTTTTAGTAACAGATAAAATGTTCACTTTATATTTCTTAATTGCAAGAGCTAGCAATCAACAAACTTCAGATGCAATACATTATACAAGCAAACTCTGGCATATATATATATATATATATATATATATATATATATATATATATATGAGGCATGCTTGCTTGATGTCCCTGTAGATGTGAATTTACAAAACCACCAATGAGGACTATTGCTTTCCATCAGTAAGTTTCATTTGTATGAAGAAACTTTAGACTTTTGAGATAATCAAATCTGGATCAGAAATGAAAGGAAACACATGAACTACACTCTTATCTGAAACAGGATGCAGACAGCTACAAAGTGCAAAATCAGATTAGCAATAATCTCTAGGAAATAAATGAAGAAGCATATAAAACAGTGGAGACATGGCTATTTTTCTACTTTCCCATATGTATTTCCCTGTCATCTTCACCCACTCAGATTGCTTCTCTCTTTTCCACATTCCCAGCACAGTGCCTAGCTCCACTATCCAGATTGCAGAGATGATACACAGTGTATAAATCTGAAGGATTTCTGGCTGTGAGAAGGCCAAAAACAGGGTCAGAATCTATGGTGATTCATAAAATTAGAGTGCACTTGGTTAGGTAGTCCCTAGTGCATAATGTCAATTTCACAAGATTCCAAATCACTTTGAGACAGACCTTTGTACATATTTGTGGGGGATTGTCTTGACTCTGTTTCCTGATGAGAGAAGACTCAGGTTTACTGTGTGTGTGTGTGTGTGTGTGTGTGTGTGTGTGTGTGTGTGTGTGTGTGTGTGTGTGTGCGTTTGTACATATGTCCAGGTCTTTTGGTTTTTAAACTCATATATACTTTCTACAATATAGTTCTTCTTTACTACTCCTAGGAATTACCTTCCATTGCTTCTCTATAAATTAGGAATTTCAAACATTGAGAAAAGAAGGGCCACAACTTGAGAAGTATTTTAGAAGTTCTGATAAACTGTTATTTTGTGGTATTATTACATTGTCTTTACTGCTGATCAACAGAGATGTTCCCTGTATGGGAACCCACTGTACACAGCAAAAATTGGGAACTAATATTTCCAAGGCATTATCCTGGCCCAGGTGGCAAAGCTCTTTCCTGGACAGAAGCTCTGTCTCTTTAACCCAATGCAGAAACTATTCTGTGTACTTGGGAAACAAATAATTTAGATTATGGATGAGATAGCTCTGCTAAGAATTTCTGTCATTAGGAGATGGGACCATAGCAGAACAAGAGTTGAAGCAGCTATTGTTCAGTTCTAGAAAAATCCTGGATGCCCCATATAGTAGCAAGCATCATGAGCTTGATCTTGACTTATTTTTTTTTTTTCTTTTGTGGGGTAAAGTGTTCATTTTTCAACACCGTGTTTTTTATTTTTTATTTTTTAGTATTTTGATCTAGCCACCTGTATGCAGCATCTCTACTTACTTCTGACTTCTATATATTCTCCAGGCTAGAAATGGGCAGGACATTTTTCATTAAGAGATGAAACATGCTTATTGAAATTGTGCAAATCATTCCATGGATTTGTCACTTCAACGGGATTTTACTTGAAAATACCTGCAGTTTGGTTTCCACTGTCTGGTTTGTTCCCTAATTAGTGGAGTTTTCCTGCAGGCAAACACCTGTGTGAGCTCTGCTGCTGGCCCAGGCACGTGAGGGAACCTCCTGGCCCTCTGCAGGGAGACCTTCAAACCCTTTGCTATTGTTTTCAGAGCTGCAAGCTCAAGTTTGTTATTCACCAAAGTGAAAAGTAAAATCAAGCTTTCTCGTGCACGTCTTTCTGCAGGGTCTAAGGTAACCCAAATGCATGCATTTCCAGAAAATTAAACACACACACACACACACACACACACACACACACACACACACACACACACACACAAACAGAAGCACTTATTTGAAGAAATGGATGGGATGTTCCTGTTTGTCAGTTTATTAAGCATTGACACTTGAATAAAAATTTTGACATTGATATATATATATATATATACATATATATATATTCAAACATAGAAATGTAGCTCAGCAATGATAACCATGTATAATTCATACAGGAAAATAGATTTAAATAAGCCTGCTCAGTAGCTCAGTGTGTGGAAATTCAACACACTAGTTCCTTTCTCACTGAGCCTGCAGCCAGTTTTCTGTCTCCAAACTCCTCCATTCTACACTGTATTTATTTCTTTTTGTATTTTGAATCATAATATAATTTGTTTCCAAATGTATATCTAAAGAAGTCCACTCAGAGGGACACACAGCAGTACCATAAGTGAATCATAGCATAGCATTTTCATGTAAATCATGTTCGATAAATATTTAAATTACTCTTGCAGAATGAAAGTGTGTGAATATCCTTTACATTTAAAACTCCAATTATACTAAAGGAGTATTTCTTCTAGAGTTATTGTTCACAACAAAGTATATTAATTTTTCTATTCTTAACATAATTCTTCAAGACATTTTACTGGCTAACCAAGTTCATCTGAACTGGGTTAGCATATCATTGCACTCAGAATATACAGAACCCTTCATTTACCTTCAAAACTGCAAGCATTGATGCACAGAGTACATCAATGCTCCTTTTAATTTGAACACTAGTGTTGTCATGTTTCTGACTTATGAAAATGTAATTTAAGCTCATTAGTTCTGATCTTGCTAAATCAGATATTTTACAGTTGTTCAAAATAGTGGAGGTATCATTTTGAATGCAATAATCCACTCCTGAGACCTAAACCTAATCTGCACTGGTTGTCACTTTTTAGGATTTGAATAAAGTTAGGATGTTGTTTTTATTAATGTTCAACTGTTTCAAGATGGGCATAGTAGCACACCTTTAATCTCAGCACTTGGGAGGCAGAGAAAGGAGGATCAGAGGGCCAAGGCTTACATGAGACTACATGGGAACCTATTAAAATACAGAAATACACATGCTCACACAAAAAATCAAATGTTTAAAACAGTGATCATATTCAAACATTTAAAAAGTAAGAGACAGAAGCCCAAGGAACTTAGCAGATGTTTCCATCATTAATAGATGTAAAGCTAGTAGGTAAACCAAGATCTGTTATTAAAAATAAACTACTTTTATTGAGCATTTTAATTTTTTGAGATTATAATGTAATTGCATAATTTGCCCTTCCCTTCTTTTTTCCAGACCTTTCCATAATCCCTCCATTCTTTCTTTCAAATTAATAAAATCTCTTTTTTATAAATTGTTCTTATATAAATATAAGTGGGACAATTAGTCTTCCCCAGGAAAGAGCACGCCAATTGCTTATCCAGTACCAAACAGTCATCCATGAAACATATACACAAGTAATATTATACAGAGTGAGAAGGTAGCGTTTTTGTATTTAGGAACATAGATGCATATTCTTACATGTATGTAACAAATAAAAGCTATTGGACTGTTCTTTTACCTTTTGCTATGAACAACAAAATTTCCTTTGGAAGGTGGCTTGCATTAGCACTGTACTAATGAATACAACTGTAATTGTAAGTATTATTTTTCATTACTGAAGTGTATTTTTATAACTTCTTTGGCAATATAATGTTCCTTTAAACTTAAAAATTTTTGTCATTTTTCTCTTGCATTTAATGATTAAGTTCTTAGAAACACATTGAAATTGTATTTCTAACACTCGTTTAAGATGCAGGACAGTGACTTAGTAATTTTCATAAAATATCATCCAGAAAAAGCTCCCTGAACCACAACCTAAAATAAGGTAAATCTATATCAAATTAAAAAAACAATATTAAAAAGGGACATTTCATTATTTCATTTGAACATATGTTGTATGAGACTTGTCTCTGTGAGATATATAACAAGTTACCTTTAAATAATAAAAAATTTTATTTAGGCAGATTAATTGTCATACATCTTTGGAATGATTAATTCCAAATTGTTAATAAATTTGTTAATAAATAAACCTTTAGAATTTTTCCTTTCTTACTATTTTTTTCAGTTAAAAAGGATTTTTTTCTACATGTTCTCTGGATACTGATTTTAAATTCAGATTTCACTAATACTACTATTATTTCTGGATAAGTTGAATGTTGGGAAAAACTGTTTTAAATAATAAAAGAAATTATAATTTTTTTCTAATCTTAATAACTTATTTTTCAAACAAGGAAAACTTTCTGTGCATGTACCAATTTTTATGTGACATATTAAAATATGAAGCATAGTGTAACCTATATAGAGGTAGGCAATAAACAATCATATTTGAAACATGTATTTAAGTAATTAACTGCTTAATAAATTTTCATATATCTTACTTCCTATTGATTTAATCTTAAATTAAAAAGTACAATGAATAAAAATTTTCACATAAAAAAACAATGAAAAAATCTAACCTCCATAAATATGCCTAAAATTCTAAGATTTGTGGAAGATACTTTTTGCAAGGATTTGAGATTTGCTTTGATTATTAAATACTATACAATTCGTGACAATACAACTCACTGTAGAAGAATATATTATGCCTCTAACTGAACTTACTAACACGTTAATAATCTGATTGTTCAATCTGTAAACACTAGGTATATAAGGTAACCTAATTCATAAGTCAATTTGGAATTCTAAATATTTATTTTTTAAGACTTTTAGTGTTAAGTACATGACACTAACCTTTCAAAGAGGTCTAGAGTTTGGCTGTAGGGATAGCTTGCTTCTGCTCTGTTTCTGATTAATTAAGAATTCAACTCATGCTCCCAGGTAAGTACTTTATGAGTTGAAAATTAGCAATCAGGTAGTGTGTTAGTAGTTACTTTTGTACTTTGCAGGTGAAGAATAGGAAGCGATATTCCATAGACACAGGACATAAGTATGATGCAGTAGTCATGAGGAAGGCCACATTCTCCATAGTGCCTTCCTTCCTTCCATTGGATGTCTTTTAAATGTGGTCAAGAGACTTGAATCTTGTATCTTCATCACCTTGTCCTAGTATCTCAGTGAAGGGATGTGATCTCCTATAGAAAAGAGGATGCCAGCTGAGACAACTTTCTCTACAAGACTCAGTGGAAAGCCCAGCTGATGGAATCCTTAATTCTTTATCCTAAATGGAGACTGAGTAGAGATGCACAGCAGCAAAGGCATGTCGTTTTTAATGGATAAACCAAAATTTCAAGGTGAGAACACGTAGCTTTCTCTATATAGCTGCGGCTTTACAAATCTGCTTTTGAACCTGTGTCTTCTTCAAGGACAGATGTTAAGGACAGCAGAGCAGCCTTCAAACATGACAACATAGGGAAATACTTTGACAAACATGGCTGTCTTTTGTACATTAATAGGATGTATACAGTGAAAACTATTTTTCAGAAAATAAGCATATTTTTTAATATAACAAAGTAAAAAATATTTCTCAGGAAATAACCATATTTTAATATAACAAATCCTAAAAGAATGATTATTTCCATATATTAAAAACCTTTGCATGGGTTTCTATGCCATTAAAATTTTTCATTGGAAAGCTTTTGAAAAATTAATATATCTTTGTTTCTTCATATTTAAACAACTCACTAATTTTCTAGTAAATCATATTTTGTTGGTGTAACACGAGTAACTGAATAATACTAGGAAAAAGACTCCTTAATAATAACAGCTTAAAGTCAGTATGAGTTTACATCTCTTACATATTAATTCACTGGCATACTCATGTGGTTCAGTGCCAAGTCCACTATCAACCCCTAAGTTGGGTAAAGCAGAGTCATTTTGTTTTTCCTTAACTGTCATGATGTAAGGTTGTGGCTATAGCTACTTTAGAAATCCTATTGGTTAGAATAGAGTCCTAAGACTACCTCAAGAGCAGTTAGTGGAATGCCTTAAACTATATATTCTATGTCTAAACAGTGTTGTTATTACAAAGAAGAGGTAAAATTTATCAGTCAATTCTGAATACTTTCTGCCCTGTACAGAATTTTTAATGAACAAAGAACTCCAGCATTTGGAATGTGCATTATCTATTTGCTTTGTGGCAATATAGGCATCTTATGAAAAAGCCCATTTATTACAATTTTCATATTGGCTTAGTTTAATATTTTCCAAATTGTTCTCTGTCCATTATAAAGAAGTTTGTAGTGCTTTGGTTATGTCTTCATCAATGTTGCCCATGCCACCTGGAAATACTGAATTATTTTTCCAGAGTGCATGATAAAACATGGAAAAGAAAAGGAATTTTCACTCTGTGTCCAACTGTTCTGTCATTGTCTACTGCTGAAATTCCCTTGAGCTCAGCATCCTATAACACCCCCCCCATAAAGGCTCTTTAGCATATCATCAACACTAACAAATTCCAAGTGAGTTATCTGGAAATCACTCTGAATGATTTTCCCTTTGCTTCTCAGTAGGCAATGATGTTTACTACCATGACAATATAACCAACTTTTCTATTTATTGGACCACTCTGATACCCTCACCAGTGAAGTTTAGATATCACTTCTCAGACTAATTATTCTCTCCCATATGTGTTCTTTCCTTGGGTGATGACTGCTATTCTATTTTCTTTGGACTTATTGTCTCAATGTAATGTTTTGTTTTTGTTGTTTTTTTTATATGTACAATATTGTTCTACATGTCAATCCCAGTTCCCCCTCTCTCCCTTCTTTCCCTGTCCCCCACAGCCTCCTATCTTATCCCCATTCTGCTCCCCAGGGAGGGTGAGGCCTTTCATGGAGGAACTTCTAAGTCTGTCACAACATTTGGAGTAGGGCCTATACCCTCCCCCATATGTCTAGGCTGAGAGAATATTCCTCTATGTGGAATGTTCTCCAAAAGTTCATATGTGCACTAGGGATAAATACTGATCCACTACCAGAGGCCCCATAGACTGTCCAGTCCTCCTAACTGACACACACATTCAGGGGGTCTGGGTTGGTCCTATGCTGGTTTCCTAGTTGTCAGTTATGGGTCCTTGTTTAAGTAAGCTGTTTCTGTGGGTTTCTCCTGCCTGGCCTTGACCCCTTTGTTCATCACTCCTCCCTGTCTGAAACTTGATTCCAAGTGTTGAGCTCATTGTTTAGCTGTGGGTGTCTGCTTCTTCTTCTATCAGAAACTGGACAAAGGCTTCAATTATAAGGGAAGGGCATTTAAGGTAGTCCTTCTACTGTTGTTTAGATTCTAATTTGGGGCCATCCTTTTAGACCTCTGGACATTTCCCTAGTACCAGATATCTCTTTAAAACTACAATAGATATCTCTTTAGAACTACTCTATTATGGTACCTCTTTTCTTGATCTCCTGTATTTTCCCCCTACTCAATCTTCCTTCTCCTTCATGTCCTCCTCTCCCCTCTTCTTCTCTCCTTCTCTTTCTCTTAACTCCCTCTCCCCTCCCCTCATGCTCCCAATTTTCTCAGCATAGCTTGTTCCTTTCCCCTTCTCTCCTCAGATCATAAAAATCTTTCCTTTTACAAAAATCACTTCTTTAAATGAGAAAAAAATGAAGTTATAACTTAGAGATTAACAAACTTCATGAAATTCACATGTGTGAGTATGTATATATATACATACTCACACATGGGTGTAATTTTCCAATAAAATCATTACAAAGAAATTTCATAAGGTACTTTAAGTCAACAAGATGAATTTTATTTACATAAATCCAAAAATCCCATAATATAAAAAAATCTATTTTAAACCCTTCTTGCATCAACAACATAAATACTTTTACTATTTTATTCATTTATTCTGTTTTTATCACTAGTTATTGGTTGAAGATAGAACAACAAATGAGTAATAAAACTTCAACTGGAACAATAAAGTCACCATATAAACTATTATTTCCTTGAGCTAGTAGAGCTTTTACGAAACGGGATCGGCATTGTGTTCTTTGGGTGACTGAATGATATCTTTGAAAGGGCTATGGGACCCTGGACTTCTCTTGATCTTTTGAAAATTCCTTTCTGACCATGAAATGAGCAATTTTCCTTCTCAATGTTCTTTGACCATGATGTACCTCTTTTCCATGAATCCCAAACAGTGGATCCAATTGATCACAGTCTATACTCTCCACACCAATGAACCTCAAATATCTTCATTTTTCTCTTATAAATAATTTTCAACTTTATGTGATATATACATATATATATATTATGTGATATGTATATATTTGACTTTACTAGAAGGTTATTTCACTTTTGGGCTCTGTCTAATGTAATAGGTGAGGTCAGTCATAATAAGCCAGTCATGAAGGTTTCACCATTTAGTAAAATAGAGGCAATTTGTGGTACCTTTCTGTACCATTTTTTGATATCTAGTGCTAATGTTAAGGTTCCAGCCCCCTAAGGGTAGCTGGAACAGTGTTACACACATCAAAAAGATAACTATTAATTGCCTTTGTAGGACAACGTTTCATGTTTGAAGTATTGAGTATTTGTGGGAATAGAATTTCTGTGGGTGTTTAAAATGATTCAGTCATTATTATGCTTGGGGATTTTCATTCTTTATCAACATCAGATAAAAAGCTAGCCTTTAGAGTCTCTCCAAATGTTCTGATTTTCTTTACTGTACCCTTTTAGGAAAGAATATTCACATTACATAGAAGAAAAGATGTTTGGCTTCTGATAGGAAATTGCATTATGTTCTGGATGGCACTCACACACTATTGTACAACTCTTTCTCAGCTGCTCAAATTTCAAAAATTACAGTTTAGAAATTTAGTTTAATGTAAGTCATATGTTTGAAAAGTAATACTTTTTAAATGAATTTTAATGCAAAGAAATTTTGGCATTAATATAGTTGGGATCTGTTATCTGACTGATGAGACAGAGACCAGTCATGGAAAGTGCTGGAAGGAAGGTGCTCATTTGAAGACAGTAGCTTCTCTTATGCACAATTATCAGTATTCCTGTTAATACCTTTGGGAGTCAACAGACTTTAGATATCTCATTATTTGTAATTATCTAAAATAATTTTAAAACTAATTACTGCAAATAAAATAACACTTAAATGAGAAATGATATTGGTTTTAGAAGTAAATCTTGTTGATTTTGTTCCTGACAAATACTTTTCACTTTTAAAATTTCAGGTTGAGAAAATATTTTAATCACAATATGGCCTGTTTTCATGATAGTACAAAGTCATTATTTTGATATTGTCTACATTTTGGAGCAGCTGTCTTTTGAAGTTCTTAATGGTTTCTACTGAGACCAAGCTTACCAATAGAGAACATTGTATTAACTCAGGAAAGTGGTGTTTAGTTGCGATTCAATCTTTGCACAGTGGGTAGAGTGATATTCCACCAACAGGTAGAGTACAATGGTAGCCCCTGGAAGGAGAGTATCAGCATACTTATAATATTTTTACAAGGTGAAGATTCTTTTTTTCTGATTTTTCACTTCCGTACACATTGCCTTAATTGAGTCTAAGTTTGTATTGTGAATTAATAAACTCTTTAAGTTATTTCTATTGTATACACTTTAGTTCAGCCAATGAAGTGATTATGTCCCATTAACAAAAGGTAAGATCTGGCTATGAGTTTGAGGCAGCTGCTGCCTCAAATGGAGATATAAAATGAGAATTAAGGAATAGATGCCTATCTATCTCCAATTATAAGTCCTTCTATTTGTGGAGCATTATTTCTAAGGAGACTTATTTTATATGTTCCTTACATACAGTCATGCAATTAGTATAGTTTTACATGTAATTTCAAATTGAAAAATTATTCAAAATTATTGTGTCTCTAGTGGTGTAGCCAATGTGAGTGGGTGAGAAGGTGATTCACAGTGAAATGAAGGAGGGTATTAGAAGGTTATGGAGGTGTTAAAAATGCAGAGAATGACAAAACCAACAAAAATGGAATACTAGACTGTCCTAAGTATAAACTATCAAGATTACCAGCCCCTGGAGCAATTTTCAGCGGTGAAAGTTCAGAATGGCTCATTTCAACACTTAACATTTAGGTTAGTTTTATTTAAAATTTCTGGTCAGTAATTAACATTAAGTGTGGGAGAATAGTTCTTGGTGCACGCAGTTGAGATCTCTCTCGTTCCCAGACTTATCCAATCCTTATTTACTTCTGCAGTTACACTGTCATTCCTGCATCTGTCTACTGGTGGTGAAAATGTCACGGAATTTAGTCTGACATGATATCAATCTGTAATAAAAATACCAACATCTGACTTTATAAGTTCAAATATCCCCTGCAAAGCACCTGAAGAAGAGAATTGTAAATGGCAGACTTGCATATTAAAAAGATTAACAGTAAAGCAATCAAGTCATTAATTAAGGTGGCTGCATAGATGGCTATAAACAAAAATCTCAGCATTTAGGCTCAAGACCCAAAGAGCAACTGATGACACACAAAGTCCAAACAAGAGGTAAACAGAGGCTGTATCCCATGCCTATGAGTACCTAACAAAGTGATGTATGGTTTATTACTGTAATTTGGGTGGAGATCCTTTTGGGTGGACGTCTTTGCCTGTAAGTCAAGCAAATCTATAAAGAAATTAGAAAGGTCGAGGAAAGACTTCCTTTTTAGAGGAAAATGTTCAAAGTGTTTTACCTAATGAATATATTCCACTCACTTTTAAGTTTCATTTCATTCTGTTCATTGAAAGTGCATTTAAAGTAAAAGTGTCATTGTGTGTTAAGCAGTTAATGTACACATTTTTATGCATACCTCTGTTATATATTTTTACTTTTCTTTGAAGCTTGTTGCCCAATCTTGGTTTGTTGAAAATGGCTTAGACCCACTGAGTCCAAAGTAAATGAACAGTTATTTATGTTCCACAGAAAGCCTATTGACTGATGAGCTGGGGTATGGGGGAAAAAGCAATCTCTGGTTAAGTCACTTTCCATGTTAGCTGTCGATGGCCTTTAATGTTAATACATATGTATCTACATTGAAAATATAAATGCATGTTCTACTTAATAAAGTCATTCACTCTTAGGTAAAACATCATTCATACAAAGCACACTAAAGAAATTTTTCTCATACAATCTCATTTCTCTTTGTAGCCTTCCCCTATAATGGAAAAGAAACAATAGTTTTTGAAGACTCAAGGCCTAAATAAAACTATGAAGTTTAAAACAACAGAGCAGGAGTTCTTCAGACAGATGGGAAGCAAAGGTTGGAGAACTCTGAATATGTACTGTATGTTCAGGTGAAGGCTTTTTTCTTCTTTTTTAAAATTAATTTTATTTAAATTAAAAATGATCTTATTTTACATATCTTTATGTTTCCTCTCCTTTCCTTTCTCCCATTCCACCCCTCTTTCCCTCATCCCTCCCCTCATCCACTCCTCAGAAAGGGTGAAGATGTTTAAAGTATCTTAGAAATTCAGAAGGATAAGGTGGCTGGCAGCTGGACAGTTTAGCTCTTGTAAAGACATGTGCTTCAAGGAGAAAATAAACATTTAATAAAAGCTGCTAAAATAAAAAAAATGACCATTGAAATTATAGTGAATTTCAAGCCTGGCTGAGACTAGTATTAAATCTTATCCAGACAGTCAGAGAAACATTCCTATTTCTGTAAGTTATTTACTGGAGGTAGGCCTGGTAAGATGGCTCCATAGAAGAAGGTAGGCATGCAATGGCTATGCATACATTGGAACATGAGTTTAGTTAGAAAAATAGAACTGATTGCACAAAGTTATCTTCTGAACTGCATATGTGAGACATAACATGACCCGGTGGGCACATGTGTGCACCCTCCCCATAAGCATGCACACACACACACACACACACACACACACACACACACTAATAATAATAATAATAATAAATAAATAAAACACTATCAAAAGATTGGAGCAATGATAAATGTCTCCTATTCCTGGTCCTTTTCCAGTTGCATCAGTAAACACATACACGGGAACTGTGTCTCCTGTAAACTGGAGAATTATGTCAATGTGATTAAAACCTTGGCAAAAAATGAAAGTTTTATATCTGAAACATACAATTAAAAATTCCATGATACTATAAATATGTATTATTTGTAGTCCATTTAAGTTTTTCTACTTAATTTTAAACATTGATATTTGTCTAGAAGACTCATTTTTTAAACATAGAGAAAACTTCTCTTTAAATGTAAAAAGAAAAAGAAAACTCAAAAAAATGAAATATCATCGAAGACTTATTGCCTTTTACATATTATGCACTCTGAACTAAGACACAGAGATATAAACAGTTACAGTGTATTTTATATCCTTAAAAACACAGTACACCTTATCAATATCTATTTGGGTCTCAGGCAAAACAAACAGGTTTAGGTGAACATGCAATGACTCGTGTTGCCACTGGATGGCAATGACAGCTTTTTGCTCCAATATATGCATGGTGCCTACAAAGCAATTTAGTGCCTAGACACTTGGTCTCTGAGTTTCTCAAGACATCCATGCATAAACTACACTTGGGTTGCTCCCCAAGACACATTTCATATCCTCTTTGCATCACTTGCGTTTGGACCCACTTCACATGAAGGCAGCCAGTAAAACTCTCTTACATGCAGTCACTGTTCATGAGTTTGATGGTACCAAACAAACAAAACAAAAAGCAAACAAACAAAAAACACCAGGTGCATAAGGAAGAAAAGTTTCTTCATATTGCCCTATAACTCTCTGACAGAATACACATACACAAGGATACAATTTTCGATCTACAGACAAGCTAGTCAAGTTAAAACCGTGTCTTGGATCTTTGCCTTGTATTTTCTTCCTACAAACAAGCCAAACACCATACAATCCTTTAATCTATCATACCCATTTGGACAAAGATATCTTTAGTAACCAAAAAAGACACATTCCCTTCCCACCTACGGGACTTTGTCTAATAGCTTTAAAGACTGGCCTGACCTGAAATCTTGAAAAGTTGAAAGCAAAATATTGGTACCTTGTGCAGTGCTACCTATGCTCTCTATTCCCCTGATATTTGAGACCATTACTGTTAAATCTTTAGGTCAAATAAAATATTTATAGATACAACTAGGAACTTGTCCACCTATTAGAGATATAAGAAAACAAGAATTATTTAAAAATCGTTAAATATTTAAATATGAATTGAAGACACAAAGGAATATAAAATTAATGTGATTTTGTGTGCAAACACATATTCATATACATATATACACAGAAACACTCAGGGAGGGCATGAGATGCAAGGTCAACTAATCAGAGAAGAGCTTAATGTTTTTTAAATTGGAAGAAAATGGGAGATAGTGCTGTGTGCATGATTATTAAAACTGCACATGGTATAGAGCTTTTCTTAGATCTTTATATTTGCAAATTAATGTACAATAGTGAATAGGAGTTGTGATTCATGCGATTCATTTAGGAAGCAAATAATTACAACTGTGTGACCACAATCAGACATGGCAGTGTATACCTGTCATCCTAGAACCTTAGAAGGGAGGTAGGGAGTTAGGAATTCTAACTTGTCCTCAACAACATAAAGAGTTTCAGGTCATTCTGGCCTATGTTTAAAACTTAAACTCAAGAATAAATATAAACAAGTAAAAAACATGAATAGGGAATTTTGTGGTGTGTAGCCTGCTCATGGTTTATGTGAGAAGAACATTTGCTTCCAGTAAAGTGTGCACACTAGGGAATGATCCAGCAGAGCTCTTTTAGAGTAAAGATGCAAATAGTCTAGCATTCTGGGTTGCATTTTTAATTTCCTTTTAAAATACATGATATATTTATGCATTAATAACATAAAAATTCAAATGCTAACATAGGTGATAAAGTCATACAGTGTCTTTGAGACTTTAGTAGAAAAATAAAAATCAAAAATACTTGACACATGTCCCTCTATGTGATGGCTGTGCATGCTTCTGGCTATCTTCGCCTTTTCTAGCCTGTGTGCTTCCCTGGGCATTAATTACAGAAGTGGAATTCTCAGTTCAATGAAATACACAAATTCTGTAACTTGTCTCTGCTTCTATTCTGGCTCCAGCAGGCAGCCTTCCTTTGGTTAATATTTGTTCTTAGCTGCTTCCTCATTCTCTCGGCTGAGCCAGCCTTCCTGGAAGTCTGTGTTCCCCATGGCTCTTGAAGCTACATAAATAAAAATGTTTTTAACAGAGGTCATTAAAAGGTTCACAGGATTTGTGTGTGTGTGTGTGTGTGTGTGTGTGTGTGTGATTTAAGAGTACCTGAGGATGCATACATAAAAACCAACAGGACAGATCTTTAAAGTAGAAATGCTCACTCCCCAGTAACACTTCCTTCTCTCCCCTGTGGGTTAATATGCTCTGATAGGCATCCAAAGCCTAAAAGGAGGCAGAATCCTGGGAAAATTTAATAAAAATCCATGAGTTCAAGATAAATATCTTGCAGACAAATGTATGGACTCTTATGAATGACACCATTCAAATACTTTTTAAATGAAATTTGATATTTCACATTTTGAAAATACAAGCCAAGTTTTCTTGAAATATAAATCACATATAACAAAAAAAGGACAGGAGAACAAAAGTGTTCAAAGTAAGAAATACAACTTTCCCAAAAGTTTATCCATGGCAGCTAACTTGTTGTTCCTGGACAGATACTACCTTTAAAATCATACATCATATTAGGAGCATCTACTCCACTGTCTGTACTGATTTGTAAACACTCTTGTGGCAGAAATGTTTCCTAAAATGTTTTCCTTACTCTTATTTATTAATTTATTAATTAAATCTCTGTGTGTGTGTGTGTGTGTGTGTGTGTGTATGTATGTACACATGCATGTGTCGATCAAAGGTTAACTTTTGTGAGTCAATTCTTTTCTCCTTCTATGTAATTTCCAGGGATGGACCTCAGATCATCAGGCCTGGCCTCAAGCACCTTTGCCTCCTAAACGTACTTGTTGTCCCAATTCTATTTGATTTATTATCATTGCTTTTCTTAGATCCCAATACAATGTATAATCAGAAAATATTAAGGCATCTAATTATTTAATGCTTACTTTAAGCCATTGTATGCCAACTCAAATCGAAACAGACAACAGCAAAACCAACCCAAATCCATGCCATTTGAGGTAGTCTGGAAAGCCACTTGAATGGACTTAGTAGTCTAGCTTTCGCTGGTCTGAGTTCAACTCATACTGCACCTGCAGCAATGTCATTAAGCAACTGAACTTCTTACTATCATTTATTCTTCTGTGAAGAGGTCATCATAGGACATATAGACAATGACACTCCTGATCATTTAAGCAAATTTTAAAGTTACTGTGCTGGAATAAATAGTTTTTATAATAATGCCAGCTATGAATTAGTTATTATCTGTGAAACTGTGCCCTCTATAAGGTATCACCAAATTCTTACAAGTTCATGCTTAAACTGGGGTGGCACTAATTCATGTCTAAAATGTTTAGTAAATCATTTATCTCATTAATTTAAACATGACTATACATTGTTTATTGATCATTGGAAAAGAAGATGTCATGGGTCTTGTTTTCTGAAAGAATGTTGCCTTTTGAATTTTGAGTGTTCAAAGAACAGATAGTGTCATTTATCTTCAAACTCTTGCTAAGAGTATTTGTTTACATTTTTTAATGTTAAATTTTACTTTAAGTTTATATGAGCTAAAATGTAAGATAAATTTATAGTTCCTGAATTATTTTCCAGTGAGTGTTTTATTTGCTATAATTTTTAAAGAGTTACATACAAGAGAAAGTTCCCGTGTGACAGAGCTTGGGTGGAAGATTTTTTTTGGGGCGAGTGAATGGAAAAATGGGGAGGGGAGAGGGGAGACCCACCTCTGGGGACATCAGCAGAAGAGAAGACACAGACAAATGGTGGGGAGAAAAGGACAGACAGAGAGACAGGCAGAGCAACGGAGAGAAAGGGAGAAATATGGGATGTGGGCAGAGTATTTTTAAAAGGGAATGTAGTGAATGTGCATAGGTGATGCTCTTAGAGGCTGTAGCTGAAGACATATCCTGTCAGAACCCCAAGAACAAGCCAGTGCAGGTGCCAGAATATTAACAATATATTCTTGTTTTAAATTTAAAATATATTCAAAATTATATTTCATACTTTATACCTACCAGATATAGGAATGATAAGCCACTTATAGTTTTCTCTGTCATGTATTACTTGTGTTATTTTAATATATGCATACATAAATTTAATTATGTCTTTCCATGTAAGCAATTCTTTCTCTCTCTGCTTCACTTTACTTTCTTGTTCTCTTTCTTTGCTCTGTAGGATCCTGTCCACTGGCTTTCAAAGGACCTGTTATTTTAGATTAATTTACATTTATTTTAAATTAGCATAATTGAATATCAGAGTAATGCCAATATACTCATTTTAATATATTTATATAATTAATCTCTCGGCCAACTCAAAGACACCTAAAGGCTCAAATTTCAAAACATCTCTAAGTAGTTTAAATCATGACTACTCCATATCTGAGCTTGAGTATTATTATTTTATTTTAAAATATACATCAGTTTAATCTTGGTAAAAATATTCTTGGGTTGCATATATTTATGTCAAAGTCACATTCTATTTCAAACAGTATGCTTTGGTACTTTAAATTATATGGAATTTGAAAAGAATAATTACAAATTTATTTATGATTTAAAATTGAAATTCAAAGTTTTAACTTTATTCTAAATTATGTCATTTGTAGAAATTACTGAATCATTTAAACTTCATTCCTGAACAATGTCTTTTGTGTTTTCTTAAAAAAAAATAGGGTGGTCATTTACACATGATCCTTTGACTTCATTTATTTTGTTCAACTAAAGATGATTATTTATGTGTTTCTATTTTATATTTTCATGTGACAGCATTATTGTCACTATGACTAGATCCATTTTTGATGCCTAATATATTATTGATATTTCCAACAATGTTGGTTACATGTTTTATTACCTTTGAAGCCAATTTTACTATTTCTAATACAGTCACATTATTTTTATATTCTTCCAATATCACTTATAACCTTTTCTCTTTCTTATTTCTCTCATATTGTATTTGCTTAACATATCTATGAGCATTGTTTTCCCTTGAACACAGTGTACACTTTCTTTTTTATTAACTTATCTCACTACTATGACCAAATGTCTGACAGGAAGCAAGTTAACTGAGGAAGGAGTAATATCCACGTAGAGTTTGAGAGTACAGACCATCATGGTGTGGAGGGAGTGGTGACAGAGACTTCATTAGGGCTAGGAATCACATCTGGGACTCTTTACTTCACATATGGGTGAGACAGAAAGCGCTGAGGTCAGAGTAGTTGTGCGAACCATTTAACCTTGTGACTTTCTCCCAGTGAGTCACTTCCTTCAGCAAGGCTCCACCTTGAGGAACTTCTCCATCCTTCCAACTTGGGGACACAATCTGAGGACCTAGAGCTTAAACATAGACCAATGGAGATGTTTAATATTCAAGTAGAATTTATTGACTCACTATCACTTTTGTTTGCTGTCAGTACTGGGAACAAAAACTCTAAAATGCCCCATCACTAAATGGCAGGCATTAATTTTTTATATAACTGTTTAAATTTAAATAGAAATAAGCTTGTTTTCATATCAATTCCAATTCCCACACCCTCCTTTCCGACCCTGTTCCCTCCACCAACCCCCATTCCATACTCTTTCTGCTCCCCAGGGAGGGTGAAGCCTTCCATGGGAAGTCTTCAAAGTCTGACATATCATTTGGAGCAGGAACTAGACCCTCCCCCATGCGTCTAGGCTGAGGGAGGATCCCTCTATGTGGAATGGACTCCCAAAATCCATTTTTATACTAGGATAAATACTGATCCACTATCAGAGGCCCCATAGATTGCCCACTTCTCTCAACTAACACCACATTCAGGTTCAGGTAATCTGGGTCAGTCCTATGCTGGTTTCCCAGATATCAGGCTGGAGTCCATGAGCTCCCCCTTGTTTCAGGTCAGCTGTGTCTATGGGTTTATCCAGCCTGGTCTTGACCCCTTTGCTCATCACTCCTCCCTGTCTACAACTGGATTCCAAGAGGTTGGCTCATTGTTTAGCTGTGGGTGTCTGCTTTTGCTTCCATCAGCTACTAGATGAAGGCTTTAGGATGGCATATAAGGTAGTCATCAATCTCATTATTGGGGAAGGGCATTTAAGGTAGCCTCCCCACTATTGCTTGGATTGTTAATTGGGGTCATCATTATAGGTCTCTGGACATTTACATAGTGCCAGATTTCTCTTAAAACTTATAATGGCTCCCTGCATTA
The DNA here is from genome assembly GCF_943737965.1 of Phodopus roborovskii. Classification (NCBI taxonomy): domain Eukaryota; kingdom Metazoa; phylum Chordata; class Mammalia; order Rodentia; family Cricetidae; genus Phodopus; species Phodopus roborovskii. The sequence goes on along the minus strand of NW_026126485.1, from coordinate 14,243,358 downwards.
TGGTATCTCTTTTCTTACTCTCCTCTATTCTTTCCCTTGCTCAATCTTTCTGCTCTATCAATAGTAACATTAGAGAATTAACAGCAAACTGAAAGCTCTAGAACAGTCATTAATTTTCAATTCTTCCTGTTTTGTGTTTGTATCTAGTGTTCCAAACATAGCAATAATATTCTCTATTATCAATTTTTTTCTTTGTCTCCCTGTTTAGGAAAAAAAGCATGTTCATTTGGTTGGATTTTGATACTAGTTCTTACTCTGTAGCATTGGCTGGCCTGGAACTTGCAAAGTAGACAAGGTTTCAAAGTCACAGATGAAGTAGACTGTGACACTACTGATATTTAGGCTAGCTTGTTATCCTTGTTTCCAACCCTATGAGCTTCCTCTTCACTGCTGAATAGCTTCCAAAATTCAATTGCAGTGTGAAACAATTTAAAAATTACACTGTATATATTTATCATACACAGTACACAGTATTGTGTTAGAGAAGTATTTTTTATACTAGAGTATATTGCAGACTACTATATGCTCCTACATCACCCTTTCTCAAACCTTAATCACCATAACTACCACTGTTTCCATATACAATTTTGTATCTAGTTCATGTTATACACACACACATACACAACATACACACGTGAATATATATATATATATATATATATATATATATATATATATATATGAACCACATAGAAAAGATATGGTATTTTACTATTTAAGACTGCCTTAATTTGATTGATATGGTGTCTCCATAAACAACTTGGTTTTGCAAAGTTAAGAAGAATATCAACCTACCTCTGCTATCCTGTACTTGAGTATGAGTCAAATTTGTTTCTAGATAATTTTAACAGAATAAATGGCTTTCTTACTTGTAACATGTCTGACACTGCAGTGCTGTATTACTCCATCTTGTTACATTTATGTCTAAGAAGAGTTTGTAGACTTCGAAAGGGAGGGATAGCTAATAAGATATTACTAAGATGTGGGTGTTAAATTGTCCTAACCTGTTAAACTGAGAGTTAAAAATGACCTCAAGTATTGTCATTGATGACTTGAACTATAATGTCTACTGGGTAAGTTTTTGATAGAGAAATATTTTTAATTTGTTTTTGTTATAGTATACCACTTTTGGTTATCCAGAAATGGACTGACTGCTAATGACTTTTTAAATAGCTTTATATATTTATATTTTAAAGTCTTGAGACTTAGAAATCTTTGATCATTCTTGGCTCCACCTGAGGTTACTTTGCTATATTTTCATTGCAATTTTAAATGTCTGTCACGGCCATATAGTTATTATCACAACCAGAAAGTTATACCATTACTTTGGAACATGAACTTGAATACTTTATAATTAGAGTTGGTAATGATCTTTGCTGCCTGTTGATACATTTGCTTTTGTGATTAAGGTTTATCATGCTATTTAAAACTCTCAAATAATGAAAATTTTAATCATCTTTTTTGGTAAGTTCACATGAATTGAATGATTGATCATATGTTTTTAAAAAAATGTTCGAGAAAATATTTTTTTCTTGCATTTTGGAAAAGAGTCATTTGAAAGAAAAGTAGACTTTTGTTTTAAAATTCATATTTTAATAATTATGGTACAAATTTTGTGCAACTATATAGAAAAATAGGAAATTCCAATTTAGAATTCCATCATGAAACTACACCATTCTAATTTCTCCAGGCCACGGTTTGTTAATATTCCACAGAGTCCCAGGATGCAACTCTAAGACTGCATTCAAATCTATGAACACGAGGTAATCATGCTCAGCAGAGTATAACAATAATTATAATAGAGATTAAATAAAAATAATTAGAAAAAGTTCATCTAGTTTTGATGTATTAATTATTCTGACCCTGTTCTATTCAGAGTCTAATTATCTGGTTCAGTGAAAATGCCGAGATTTCTACGACTCATAAAAATTACATTCAAGTAATTATGTCAGCAAACTAAACAGTATTCATTTACCATGCCTTTTTATGCACACATTTGAATATGCTTTTTTAACTGTTTTGGCTCTTTGTTCCTATTCATGGGAAATAATACCTGTAGAGAAATTTGAAAGTCAGTTGCACTCTGAGCGTCGTGTGCAATTCTTGCTGATATTCGTCTTTTGTAAGGCTGCTGTAAGTCTCATATAACCTTTGTTTAAAAAACATGAATTAAAGTTCACTCTTCAGTTGTTTCAAATAAATCTTCAAAACCTTTAGCTGTAGTTAAAAAAAAGTTTAAAGCACTCATACAAAGAACCTATTAGAAAGTTTCTTACTTCAGGTAACTCAGGAGGTAGCTAACAGGTCTCTTCCTAGGTATTTCAGATGGGCAAGTATCTTTGAAAGACATATTATGGCATCATCCTATAAGAGAGACTAGCATAGATGATGATGTGTGTGTGTGTGTGTGTGTGTGTGTGTGCATGCTCCTGTGAGCAGAGAATATTAAATCTCTTTAAAACTGATGGCAGAACTTAAAGAACGTGAAGTATAGAAATTTTAAAACATGAGAAGATTGAAATTTTTGTGGCATAGTAAGATCATTGGTGTTAGAAAGTATGTAAGTCCTGAAACAATTGGCAGAGGGACACTGTTGAAGAATTCAAATCTATTTTAAATGCAAATTTATAATATACCATTTTATCTTTATATGAAAATGTAATGTTTGTATTAGTCCATAGTTGGTTGCCTTAATTATTCAGATTGCAACATTATTCGTTTTTTATCTTTCTGTGGATAACTAGGCATAATCTTAACTGAATTATACATTTAATTATCCTTAGCTGAAATTACAACTTAATTTATTCTTACCTGGGAAAGCTGTAAGAAATATATATATATATATATATATATATATATATATATATATATATATGTATGTATGTATGTATATATATTTATATAAATAATTTAAATTTGAAACAAGTTGTTTTATATATCAATCCCAGTTCCCGCATCCTCCTGTCTGGCTCTGTTCCTTCCACCAACCCCCATCCCATACCCTTTCTGCTCCCCAGGGAGGGTGAAGCCTTCCATGGGAAGTCTTCAAAGTCTGACATATCATTTGGAGCAGGAACTAGACCCTCCCCCATGCGTCTAGGCTGAGGGAGGATCCCTCTATGTGGAATGGACTCCCAAAATCCATTTTTATACTAGGATAAATACTGATCCACTATCAGAGGCCCCATAGATTGCCCACTTCTCTCAACTAACATCACATTCAGGTTCAGGTAATCTGGGTCAGTCCTATGCTGGTTTCCCAGATATCAGACTGGAGTTCATGAGCTCCCCCTTGTTTCAGGTCAGCTGTGTCTATGGGTTTGTCCAGCCTGGTCTTGACCCCTTTGCTCATCACTCTCATCAATCTCATTATTGGGGAAGGGCATTTAAGGTAGCCTCCCCGCTATTGCTTGGATTGTTAATTGGGGTCATCCTTGTAGATCTATGAACACTTCCCTAGTGCCAGATTTCTCTTAAAACCTATAAGATTCCCTCTATTATGGTATCTCTAGAGATGACTCAGCCATTAAAGGCTAGGCTCACAACCAAAAGTATAAGAAAAGTTATGGGTCTCAGTTAGAAGGCCTTGTCAGTCTAAGGGACCTCTGACAGTGGCACCAGGATGTATCCCTGGTGCACAAAAAGACTTTGGGAGCACATTCCCCATGGAGGGATACCCCCTTAACCTAGAGGCAGTAGGGAGGGACTAGTCCCTAATCCAAATGACTTGACAGATTTTGTTGACCCCTCCTGGAAGGTACCACCTTCCCTGTGAAGTATGAAGGGGTGAGAAGGGAGGATAGTAGGGGTGCATGGGAGGGAGGGAAAGAGAACTGGGATCGATTTGTAAAATAAGAAAAACAAATAAATAAAACAATAAAAAAAACATTAAAAGTTATTTTTAACTCCTTTCTTGAGGTTTCATTTGTAAAGTGTTTATACACAGAAATAATGGTGAAACTATAACATTTTGCTTAAAAACAAGAGGCATATTTCCTTTTGATTTTACTTATCTTTCTCGTCATATTAATGTCAAACTTTATCCAATATTATAGAAGAAGAATCAGAGAGAGTTGTTAAAATTGATGGGATTAAAATGAGATGAGCATAAGGAGGAATGTGAAAAGTTTAAGATTTATTCCAAACCATATCAAGTAAGTAAATATTCATCATGTAGGTCATAGTTTTATGTTCACATAATATTCTCCTTTCTCAACAAAATTTAGGTGAGACTGCTGATGGGGTTGTTGGAAAAGATGTGTGGTCCTGATGGTGATAAGTTTGTGTTTCATATGTCCATAGAAATAACTTTAGTGTGATTCCTACTCTGTCTCTACTTCTAATTTGTGTTGAGACATCTGTTGACTTTAATTAAGTCAAATTATTTGTTGATAAAGTATATTGGAATTACTCAGTAATATTTATTATAGTTTAATCACTTTAAGCATCAGGTGTTGGGGCAAAAATACTAACCTTTAATGAATGGCCACTTGAATGAAGATTTTATGCAGAACAAGATTCTTAGGCCTTTTCAAAAACTTCTGTGACCGTGTACAGAGAAGAACCCAGATAGATATCCATGCTAGGGTAGAGGATACTTGTAAATAATTACTTTTTATTTGTCAATATCATTTTGATGTGTGTTCTGTAGTCCTTTTTTTGTTCACTCTTCTTTTGTTTCTTATTGGTGATATACAAAGCCAGACCATCGGAAGACATGCTAATGGCTCATCATCCAAACGAATGGCATTTACATGCAAGGTTGTTAAGAAGACTTGACAAGGGGTTCAGTGGGGTTTAATGTGTCCATTTTGCTTTAATGGCATTTAGAGATGATCATTGTCATTCATGGGATTGCCATGAAAGAGAATGATAAAGGCACTTTGCCAATACCAAAAGTGAATATCATTTTGTTCAACAATTTAAGTGACCTGATGGAATCCACAGTTCAAATACATACATTTGAAGACTTTTCAGTTAGTCTTAGTGTGAAACAAAAGAACAGCAGGATACTGAATTGTAAGATGCTTTGTAAGTCTGTTAAAATAGCCACAAAAGGACTTCTCTGAGATCTGTTTTCTGAGTAAAACTGCAAATTACCTTTCCAAGAACAGACACAGGGAGCCCATTGAACCCATTGAAGAATATTTGTTTGTTTGTTTTGGTGTCATTAATTTAAAATTATTTTTCTTAGTCCAAAACAGGAATATCACTAATATATTCTGTCATTCAGAGGAATGCCATATGTAGATTTTAGTTAGCTCCAGAATGTTTTGATTCATTTAAGAAAAACAGTGACTTAATAGATGGCATGTATTACAAGAGAATTCATTTTGTGCAGTCTTCTAAACAGCTCCCACAATGCCCTGTCTACTGATGTATAACTAGTATTTACCCACAACAGTATTTGCATTTTAAATTACTTTGTGTGCACTGGATATTTGCTCTGACTCAGATCATAAGAAGTATATTGCCTTAGGCAGGGTGAGGGAGTAATTATTCTGCACTCTAATTAAGTCATGATTAAAAATTGTACATGAACTTAGAAAATAAAGAAACTTAGTGTATCATGCTTTATTTTCAAAAAACAATAGAAAATTCTCAAAAAAATCATTGTTCTAAAATTATTTTCTAAAACTTTCGTAAACCAATGATTTTGTTGTTATTGAATATTCTCAGTTATGACATTGACTTTGTAGCTTTATGTGGGGGACTTGATAGGTCTATGGGCATTTATCTATTGCCTATCTTGGTCACAATACTGTAACACTTAACTCCTGTAGTGGGTTCCAGTATGATCTGCTGTTTCTGTAATCACTTTAGTTTGTTTGTTTGTTTGTTTTGTTTTTTACTTTTTGCTTTGTTTTCTAAGACAAGGTTTTGCTAGGTAGATGATCTAAGATGGTCTGGAACGCTCACTACAGCACCACTGGCTTTGATGTTGGGACTACAAGTGTGTAATAACACACCAAGTTCCTCAACTATTTTTAATTCTCCACTGCTACTCTCCATGGAAACAATACATTTTAGGTTGTAAATTATTATCCAGACCTCCCCCATTGTGAGTTTCTCGCTAATTAATATATAATAGAAAAGTTCATGACATAAAATTACCTGTCTTATGTTGTATAATAGACAGTAGAAAGAAAAGCATTATTTTTTATTTTCAAAGTAATCACCTGTGATGGTGAATGCTGACTGTCCTTCTGGCAAGACCTAGAATCAAACATGGTGAATACCTGCAGAGAATTTTCCTGATTGACTTGTTGGAAGTGAAGAGTCTCATTTTAAATATGGGTGGCATTTTCTGCCAGCAACCCAGATATAAAGAAGTCCAAGAGGAAAGCTTTTGACATGTATCTGCTTGCTTTTGCATCTAACCCATTGCTTCTCAACCTTCCTAATGGTGCACCCCTTTAACACAGTTCTTCATGTTGTGGTGACCCCCAACCACAAAATCAATACATTGTTACTTCCCAACTATAATTTTGTTACTGTTATGAACCATAATGAATATACATGAAATAATGTATATTTAATATGTAATGTTCCCCAAAGGGGTGGCGATGCACAGACAGAGAATCTCTAAATTCTAACTGATGGGTTCATCTGTTCTGTTGCTGTCACTACTGATGTACTTGTTGTTGCTTTTGTCATCCTTTGTTGATGCAGAATATAGATTCTTCCACTTTTCTAGGTGGACTGTGGACCAATCACTGTCCAGAATCCTCTATGGTATCAGCACCATACAGGGACTGCTTGAATTTCAGGAATCAGGGACCTAGATGCACTTTGGTTCTAAGCTCTTAAGGGTTAAGCGTCTTTGTTGAACTCCTCACAACATAGCATGTGAACTGAGCTAGTAAATATTATTTTAAGATATGATATTCTTGATGTTCTTTTACTCTATTTAGCCACCCAAAACAGTTTTCTATGTTGATAATCATAAAATATAAAAAAACCATAAATGTATACACATGTATGTTTAAATAATTAAAATAATTTTATAAACATGGAATGGGATAATTTTATAAATATGACAAAGTATTCATAGTGTTACAGATAAAATAAGTGTTTTGTATTTTGGCAATATTAAATAAGATATAATTTAAAATGATGGGGACACATAAGCACAATTTATGTTCTTCATAGCGTCAAGATAGAAATACTCAGTACATTTTGCTTTTGTGATTGATTTTTCCATTTACACAGTTGATGTACAAGCAATACAAATTCAAATCATAGCCTGTAACTAGAGACTATCCTATTCAATATTAACTTTTAAAAATTAATTTGGTTATGCCTCACATTTTTTCCTGTATTATATATTACACAAACTATCAAGTCAGTTCTGTTGCTATACCCCTAATATTTCAATAAAAGTAATTAGTTATCTTTTAGGAAAAGGATGTGTGTGTGTGTGTGTGTGTGTGTGTGTGTGTATGTGATGGGTCACAAATATGTTTGTGCATATGTGTGCCTATGTTTGCTTTTAGAGGCTGTAGCCTATATTTGCTAGGTTTTTTTTTTAATTTTTTTCATTTGAGATAGGCTCTCATTTGTCTTTAATTTTCTAGCTAAGCTGGGTGATAACATGAATCAATCTGTCATAGCCTCTCCACAACTGGGATTTTAAGTGCTTTCTCTCTTGCCTGGCTGGTCTTTTCCTTTTAACACAGGTTCTGGAACCTATCTTCCCTGCCCAATATGAAATTTCAAGCCATTTGAACTGTGTAGATGACTATCTTTCTTGATATATAGTCAAAGGACTATGAGTTTTTCCAATGGCTAATGAATATACTGATAGAAGAAAATTAAACACATGCATTTTACAAGAACCATTTTGTCTATACAGCAACAGTAAATACCCTCTTTTTTATAAAACCATGGTATACATATGTTGTAGAATCTTCTGTGAAGTCAAGTCAGAAAACACAGGTGAAAATATATCCCAGTTCGTGTTTATGCCTATCCCCAATACAGGCATTGGGGAAATTCTTAATCAGTGATTGAATGCCTTCAGTCTTACATCACAGTAACTGGAATACATTATAATACATAGACCTGTTGCTTTTGAAGTGAATGTGCTATGGTCTGTGGAGATGGCCATGTCAGGAAAATCCTTGCCATGCTAGCATGAGAACTGGAATTTAATGTTCAGCATCAATAAAGTGTCAGGCATGGCACAACACACATGCAATCTCAGCACTGAGTAAGCAGAGCAAAGCATATCTTTGGGCTTGGAGATGACCCAGCCTACCTAAATTGGTGAGAAAGAAGTAGTGAAGAGAGAGACCTCAACTCAATAAATAAGGCAAAGGCCAACTGATGAAAACACTTAAAGTTCATCTTTTGCCTCTGTATAGAGATACACCCTGCAAATACATATACAGACCCCCTCCACACAAACATATTCACGCACACACACACACACGCACACACACACAGGCACACATGCATACACACACATACACATACACACACACACACACACACACACACACACACACACACACACACATGCATCCTAACCTACAAAGAAGAAAATATGCTAGATAATATGTAGGATCATAGGTGAGAATCCATCTTCAAGTGTTGCAATCTTTTCTCAAATATAGATAAAATTGATAGGTATTGAGAAGAATTGCAACCTAACGTACAAAGGTATGCCAACAGTGGCCTGTTAATAAAGCTATGTATCTATAAGAAACTACACAGAAAAAGTAATTCAGAACTATATGGCAAGTGAATTCAATTGTTCTAGGACTAGGGAATCTGAAAGATATCCTGCCCACTCATGTTTTGACCCCTGGTTCCCAGAAAGACGGCAATACTTTAGGAAGTTCTGAACCTTCAGAATATGGAGCATAGCTGGTAGAAATGGGTTACTGCCAAAAGGCTTTTTGAAGGTTCTCTCCACCATTTTTTTCTAGCTGGAGTTATTTATTGCCTGGTCTGTCACGTGACCTACCATCTTGAGCACCTGCCAGGATCAAGGAAGCTTCTCTCACTGCCCTGACTTCCTAGTTATAATGTACCAACATTTCTTTAAAATTGTGAACCCTGCTAAACCTTTCCTCCATTAATGGTTTTACTTTCTTAATCATAGCAACACAAAGTAACCAATAAATATAAACACATTTTTGAAAGATGTTTAACTTCAGTGTGATTTTGTACACCCCTTAATAAATTCCAATGTTCATAATTATTTTATCTTTGAAAAGTTTTAGCTATATGGTAATCAATGATGTTAACCTATAAAAGTCATCATGAGTGTATGTTATATTATCAACAGAAATATGAGAAAGTGTTCATTGAAGCTGAGTGGAAGTATTTTTAGTCTAGCAGTTATATCCACACTGACAAATAATCAGTGAATACAACAGAGATTATTAAAATGTTCTTGTGTGTGGGGGTATATATGTATGTGTTAGTTCATATTTATAGTCTGCTATAATCTAGGACAATTCTACTGACCTGCTGAATGTGTCAATGGCACTACTCTCATGATTCCACGTACATTGAACTCAGTGTAGGTAGATTTCAGCATTCATTGTCCTAATCTATGTATGGATCATTTGAGATACCTCATTACTTAAAATTTTACAAGAAAAAAACAATGCACTGATTACCATTATTTTGATTTTTGCACATGAGATGTCTGAGGCATCACTTGATATGCTGACAACACTATTTCCCATAATGTATTCATTCTGGAAGATATGAGTTAATGCCAATGTGGCAACCATCATTATTGCAATTACACTCGGAAATGCCACATCCAAAACAACTTTTGACCTTAATGAGAATGAAATTGAGGTCCTAAATATTATGTTTCTAATGAGGAATAATTCACATTTGCATAGAATTTACAAGCTTAGTATTGAGTCCACATATACATTTGTAAAATTTTTCAGCAAGAATATCTTCAGCACAATGTTAAATAAAAGTTAGAAAGTTGATGTCCTTCTTAGAATTCATTTGTAATCAATTTTCAGTTTTGGCTTAATGATCTTGGTCTTGTCTTCAAATTGGATCTACTGTGATTCTGTGTATGCTAAAATGGACATGAAGAACACCTATGGATAGACCTTCTAAAGGCACAGGGTTTGTAGAGAAAATTAAAGGACATAATAGGAAGATTCTTGACCTAAAATCTTCCTGTCTTGTTTGTCACCTCTCTTTTTTCCTAGAAAATAGAAATAATAAGGACAATTTCTCTTTATTTAACACTTTAGACAATGTCAGCTTAGGCTACTGGGTTTTCCAGTACTCAATGATCATTTGTGTTTCATAGAGACAAGAGGTGAGTGGTGTGAAAATAGATACCAAGCCATTGGTTTCCCCTTCAGTATGGGTTGCTCTATTGCTTTTCTTTGTTTTTGTCTTTGAATTGGCAAGGGATGCATAGCCAGGGATTAGAAGTACTGTTACCGACATGGAGCTATAGGAAGAAGCCTGCAATCCTGAAGCCTTGCTATGATCTCACTTGGCAAGTCACTAGTGAAACAAAGGGGATGAATTCTCTTCTGTCTGCCCTGTTCTCCACAGCTACAGCTCTAAAGAAAGCATTGTTGGATGATTTGAAATGTGGGCTGATAGAAGTTAAAGTAGATGAGAAGTAGTGCTCAGAAGTCAGTGCCACAGAAAGGCCATGCTTCCTTTCTTCCAAGAGTGGTGTTCAGGCCTCATAATTGACATAGAAAAATCACAACTTTTATTTATTTATTATTGCTCTGAAGACATCATATCATATGTTAGAGATAAGCTTTGATGTAGGGGACTTTAGTACGTCTTGGGTTTTAGTTTTATATATATTTGAGCATTTATTTCCCTTTCACAACTATGGTCAGTGATTACCAATGCTCATTCCTTAGTTTCCTTCAGTAATAATGTTATTATGTTACTTTTGGGACAAAAGTTCAGAGAATCCTAATATATAACTGCATGTAAATTTTCTTGTTTTCCATTATTATACAAAAGGAAAGGAAAATGCTTAGTACTATATAATATTAACTGATAACCATGTGTGCTAAATAAGTCTCATCTACATGTCTAAAGTCACATTCCTCATCCACACATGTTCTTGCTAGTTATGGATCATCATAGTTACGACATCCATAACACTAGACTGTTTACCCTACAATGACTTGTCATCCACATGGTCTACATTATAGCTATTGTTAACACCTGGATTGCATTTATAATATCTCTCAGACACGTTAGCTCAAAATAAAACTCAAGTGAGCAGACAAGAGACTAAATAGTTATTCCCTATTTAGTTTATTTATTATTCTGATTAATAGAAAAATAATAGTCCTTAATATCTAGATAAGCCTCATGTCAATAAAAAATAAATATATCTTAAACCCACATTTGTCTAAGTTATTAAAATTATTTTCTTTTCTTTATGGGAAGGGACTATTATCACTTTGCAATTGCTAGCATGCTAACTTAGCACAAAAGTCAAGAATAGTTTTAATAAATTGTTCAAAATTGTATAATAAATGGCTTGTGAACTCCATTATGATTGATAACAAGTCATTATCCAAACTGGATGATAAGAAGTAAATTATACAATTGTGCACCATGTCCTATGCTTTTCCTGTATGGACTGTGTCTCATCACAATGTTGGGAGTGTTTGCATCTTTCTGATTTGATCATAGAAATTTTTACCAAGTTGATAGCGGTGCTTCTGGCTCTAGAAATATAATAATGGTTCTATTGCCTTTAGCAACCACATTTTGTTATCCATAAAAATTTCTACTCTCCCTCTATGACTTTGTGATCCATTATTCATCATAGGAACCTGGCAGATGCTTACTACATGAACTCAAGAATCTGCATTTAATTATATTCTACTAGAAAGCTCAGTTATTTCATACTGGCATAACAATAACTCAATTCATATGTTTCCTTTTGGGAGGCCAGTCCTAAACAAAAGTGCCCTGTTAGCTTTCTTACTACAATGACACCAAATCACCTTTAACTGAAATTCTCATTATTTGAGTCACAAAAGCATAAGATTGCAAAGCTGAGTCATTGTCTCATAAAGCCACCATTGTGAGGGGCACACAGGAAATACACAGGAACTAGAAGGTTCTTGGGAAAAATGCCAGTAGGGGCTTGTTCCTGGTAAGAGACAGGACAGAAAGGAAGTATAATCATAGGGCTGGTCACTGTAGAGGAAACAGAAAATGCTCAGTTAATTCTTATATAAGTCAACACAAAGATCAGCTGTGTTTACAAATCTCCTATTTTCACTTGAGACCAAAACTAATAGTACTTTGAATTTTGACATTGCCATATTTACTTCTTTCTATACTTTAAAGTGTTTCCATTATTTTAGAAGTCAGTGGCCATCAAATTGGGACAATAAACAGTAGTATGAAAACAGTCAATACTGAATAGTTTCATTAGATACAAGATTTTGGTTATGTATTAATTTTAAGGCCAATGCAAGGGTCTTTCATGACATAGCATAAGTAACAGAGTCTAGCTACCTGCTTTAACACAATTATCTTACATTGTTAAATCCTTAGTAAGAAGGGAATGTGTGAAAAATGCAGCTCATTTATCTGTTGAACAAAAACTAACTCACAAGTGCTACATTCTAATTTCACCTAAGAGTCTTGTATTTGCTTAGGTAAATTGGGAGTATTCTAATGACAATTTTGCAGTCAAGACTATTACAACTGGCTTAGTATGCATATAATTTAGCTTATTATTTTTTTCATTTTTTGAAATGATTGTATAATTGCATTGATCCCTCCTTCTCTTTCTTCCTTGCTCTCTCTCAAATTAATGCCCTCTTTTGCTTTAATTGTTGTTATATACACACATTAGTACACACAAACACAAACACACACACACACACACACACACACACAGCCCTAAATACATAAATGCAATCAGTTTCTGCTCAGTATATATGTAACCTGTATATATATGTTCTCTCAGAGCTGACCAATCGTCATTGGATAAGACCATTGGGAATTATTTTTTCCTCTATATACAGCAGGTGCCTGGAGTCCTTTTGCCAGTGTTGAGACCCTTTTAGTATTATTCTTTCTGTGACAGCATTCCCATTGGTGTCATCATTTTTCAGATGAGACTTCATGGATATAGTCTCTCTGGCATTTCTAGGAGACACAATCTCACAGCTCTACAACTGTGCCCCTTTCTTCTTCTTTAGTGATGCCTGAATGTTAGATGCAAGAATGCTGTTTAGATGTATCATTTGAGCCTGAACACCACACAGTTTCTTATTCTCTGCGTTTGATTGGATTGTATACAGTTTTCTATACTGGATTCTATTTGTTGGTAAGATACATTTCTTTGGTGAGAGATGAGAAGTACATTTGTATGTGCATTTAAGCATATTTAGAATGTCGCTATGACTAGCTTTCAGGGATTAGTCACTGTTTTATAACTGTGAAGAGACACCAGGACCAAGGCACCTCTTATGAAAGAAAGCATTTAATTGGGTGCTTTCTTGCAGTTTCAAAGTGCCATTTCATTACCATCCTGGCAGGCAGCATGGTGCCAGACCTGGTCCCAGAAAGTTGCTGACAGCTATATTCTGGTCCTCAGGACAAGAGAGATAGATGATCCTGGGCTTGGTTTGGTTTTTTGAAACCTCAAAGCCCACAAAATCATGCTTACTACAATAAGGCCACAACTCTTAATCCTTTTAAATAGTGCCACTCCTATTGACTAAGCATTCAAATAAATGACACTATGGGGGCCATTCTTATTCAAACATCCACACTATGTAAGATTTACCTTTTAACAATTTGGATTAGCTAAGAGAAAGAAGAATTACAGTTTCTAATCTTGGTGCAGGTGTTTTGTTTGTTTTGTGTTGAATTTGTGTCTTGTTCCTTTTAGAGGTAAGTTTGAATGCAAGACATTTTTTTGTTTGAAGGTCAGTTGAACCAAGCTAAGACTTCTTTTCGTGTAATGAGCGGAGGTTATGCCTCACAGTGAGCTTGGTATTCGTCACTTTATTCTTCCTACTCCTCCCTGTTGCTCTGAATAGACTGATTTACTTCCTTTAACTATCCTTCTGATCCTTTCTTTGTAAAACAAGATAATTTAGACAATTACTCCAGTTTGGTTGAAGATAAAAGCTTCCATCTATCAGATATCCCATTATTTTTTCTAGGATACACTTTCCATTACATTTTCTAACCATACTAATTTGGGAATTTAGGTACAAGCTAATATCATCTACATTACAGTGTGAGATCAAAACAGGAAAAATATACCATGCAGATTAAAAGTTCTGTGTGCAGTTAATAAGTTCCTGTTTGTCCTGTTTAACCCATCTGTACCAAATGTTCTTGATCACATGTGGGCAGGGGGTATGTGAACTGGAAATATGCCAGGATATAACTTGTCCCTGATGAGATATAGACAGGAGGTACACAGGCAGGAAGTATGTCAGGGTGTATGCTTGCCACAGATTGGACCTGAGGTGAATAATGGTTTTTGCCTGTTTAAGCCTCTCCAAAAATGTGAAGCAGGGTCATTTTCTGGAAACCCAGAGATGGACTTTACTAGATAGTTCAAGTTCATCAGCCTGGATAATATTTAATTAAAGCTTGCTTCAAATTTGGCTTTAAATTGTTGTAGTGGTCTTACTCTCAACCAGTGAGATGAATAACATGTGCAGATATACACATACTATTCTGAAAAGCATGTAAATAAAACAAAAAGAATATTCTTTTCATTATAACAATCTTTTTGCACTTTCCAACATATCTGAAAAAATTCAGATGTAGCTATCTATGCCTGCTATGTAGGTGCAGTTCTGAAAATGTATTAGTTCTGTTCATTAAACAAAACTTAGCTTTGGATATATCCTGGATATATATTTTTAAACAGAATATAAGAAATCAGAATAAAGGATAAATTATGTTTTATGAATCATGGAGAAGAGTTAAATGATTGAAGTGAAAAACATACAGATTATTTAAAGAAATCTATCCATTTTTTTAAATTTTATAATACTGACTATGTTTTTATAGGTATGTAGATGAAAAAGGAGATTATTCTAACATCAAAATAGTCAGATACATCCAAAACATATACAATGGTATCTTTTACATTACATTCTCATATGTGTGTGTGTGTGTGTGTGTGTGTGTGTATGTGTGTGTGTGATCTCATTTATGTATTGTTTTAAATGAGCTCATATATGACATGGGTGAGGAGAGCCTTGGCAGATTTAATGGCAGGTGAGGGTGACTGAGGTGGAGGAACAAACATGCTCGGCAAACAGAGCTTAAGTGAGAAGTTTTATTAGAAATGGAAGGAGGAAAGGAAAGAGAAAAGATAAAGAGACACAGAGATATAGAAACAGAAAGAGGACAGAAGAGAAAAGAGAGACTGGAAATGTTCTTTCTGTCCCAGAGAAACAGCAGGAAAGAGATTGATTCAGACTAGTAGTCATGGAATCCTAGGCTGACCAGAGTACTGTCTGAGTGCATTCTGCCAGGTGACAGGGGCAGGTCAGGATAATACCAATTCCTTGCAATATATATTTAATTATATATAATTAAATGAGCACACACACACAACACATACTTACACATTAACAGATACAGAAAGACACACAAATATGCATACAAACATAGGTAGATCGATGATAGATAGATGATAGATATATAGATTGATATAGAGAGAACCTAAAGTACACAACTCTCAAATGTCAGCTTTTGTGTATTGTCATAGAATACATATTTACAATATTTCACTTAAAACTATGTGATGGTTTCACCCAAGGCAGGTATACAAATATTGTACTCTCAGGATACAATTCTGACCCTCATGGTGACCACAGATCATAAGCAAAATCAGTTTTCAACACTACCTCAATAGAGAAGTCAGGGCTCTACTTGAGGAAGAAATAACATTCTGTAAGGGTCTTGGTGGAACCTATCAAGTAATTACAGCAAAATGGAAGCAAAGTATGGATCTGAACTTTGAGGCTGTTGGGTTGAAAAGTGAGCTGACATATGTTAAAATCTCACAAACCAGGCTTTATATGTTTTAGAAAGGCCTGAAGAATTTGCACTGTTATAAATTGCTGAGTTACTGGAAGTTCTTTTCTGTAGAAAAAAAATCACTGCAGAATTATCAATGACTCCTGAACCTCTCCAATCCTATGCTTTTTTTTGTTCTCTTCAATTTTTTTTAAAATTATTGTTTTAATTTTTAAAAAATCTTATTTTACATACTAATCCCAGTTTCCTCTCCCTCCTGTCTTCTTGCTCCCCTCTACCTTTTCCCCATCCCACCCTATACTGACTCCTTAGAGAGGTTGAGACCTTTCATGGGGAATCAACAATGTATGTCACCTAAGGCAGGACTATGTGCTCCCCTGCTCCAGTATCTAAGCTGAACAAGGTAACCCTCCACAGAAAATTGGTTCCAAAAAGCCAGTTCATACACTAGGGATAAATACTGGTTCCACTGCTAGTGGCCCAAAACACCCAATTGTCACCCACATTCAGAGGGCCTAATTTGGTTTTATGCCAGTTTTGCAGCTGTCAGTCTGTGGCACTAGAGCTTCCACCTGCTTTGGTCAGATGTTTCTGTGGGTTTCCCCATTATGGTCTTGACCCCATTGTTCCTCCCTCTCTACAACTGGACTCCAAGAGCTCAGTTCATTGCTTATCTGTGGATCTTTGCATCTGCTTCCATCAGTTACTGGATGAAGGTTCCATGATGAAAATTCAGGTAGTCAGCAATCTAATTACTGAGGGAGGGAAGTTAGGGTACCTTTTCCACCATTGCTTAGATTGTTCATTGGGGTCATCCTTGTGGATTCTTGGGAATTTCCCTAGTGCCAGATTTCTCACTAACCTCATAATGTCTCCCTCTATCAAGGAACCTCTTTCCTTGCTTTCCCTCTCTGTCCTTTCCCCAACTGTGCCTTTCACATCCCTCATGTTCTCCCCCATCCACTTTTTTCCTTCCCACACTCCTACCAACCTTCCCCTCCCCCCATACTCAGAATTTATTCAGGATGTCTTATCTATGTATGTCTCTCTTAGGGTCCTCCTTATTTTCTAGCTTCTCTGGGATTGTAGATTGTATGCTGGTTATCCATTGCTTTATGTCTAATATTCACTTATGAGATAGTACATACCACGTTTATCTTTCTGTGTCTGGGTTACCTCACTCAGGAAGGTATCTAAGTGACCTGAAAAATTCTAATAGGAACTCCTCAGCTGATAAAGACCTTCAGTAATGTGGCAAGATACAAGATTAACTCAAAAAATCAGTAGCCCTCTTACATGCCCATGATAAATGAGCTGAGAAAGAAACCAGAGAAACATGACTCTTAACAATAGCCACAAACAACATAAAATTAATCTTGGGGAAACTCTAACCAAACAAGTGAAAGACCTACCTGTATGATAAGAATTTTAAGTCTTGAAAGAAATTAAAGAATATATCAGAAAATGGGAAGATATTCCATGCTCTTGGATAGATGGGATCAACATAGTAAAAATGGCAATACCAAAAGCAATCTCCAAATTCAATGCAATCCCCATCAAAATCCCAACATGATTCTTCTCAGACCTTAAAAGAACAATACTTAACTTCATATGAAAAAAAAAACCCAGTATAGTCAAGACAATCCTGTATAATACAGGAACTTCCACAGGCATCACCATCCCTGACTTCAAGCTCTACTATAGAGCTATGGTAATTAAAACAGCTTGGTATTGGCACAAAACAGACAGGTAGATCAATGGGATTGAAATCAAAGGCCCTGACATTAATCTGATCACACACTTTTAATAACAGATGATTTTTTTATTGCAAAAGAGAGGGCCCGTTACTTGTTCCCAAAGAACTATGCCATGTGTAGGGTCTTGAATTGTATATAACTCAAATATCATAACTCCCTTATGCATCTGATCAGCTCTTATACTTCAACATGTGTGCCTCTTGGATACCCTGGAGCTATAACTGGATTTACTCATGGTTATGAGCTACCATGCAGTTGCTCGAAATGGAGCCTAAGTCCTCTGCAAAAGTAGCAACTTCTCTCAACCACTGAAAGGTCTCCCCAGCACCAAGAATGATTTCAATAAAAATAATTGTCCAAACCCAATTTTTGGAGTGCTTTTGTTGGGTCCAATTTATGAACTTGAAAAACAAACATTGAGTATCATTTTCTTCCAATGTGCTAGGCCAGTTTGTACCTTGACTCCTTTAGTGATTTTTAGTTCAGGAGCTGACTGGGCAAAAATGCACAAGCTTCCTTTCAGCAGCCACCACTATGTGGTTTTCTCTTTTGAGTTCCCTTCACTTCTGACTAAGCATAGTGTCAATTCCTTCCTCTTCCAACAATGCCATTTCCTTTCTTTCTGGCTCAGTTACAATTTGTGTGGTCAGGTTACCTGAGATAAAAAGTTTATCACAGGCATTCTTCAAGCCCAAAGTGATTTATATGTGCATTTTTGAAAGGGTAGATCAACCTACAGGCTGCAGGCAGAACCTTTTGGGAGTTTTAACCAATGGAATCTGCCAGGGAGACAATGAACCAGAAATTAATGTGGAAGTTTTCAAGAAGGATTCTAGAAGATACAAATAGCTCTTTCAGGAGGCCACAGAACTGCATCAGAGATTTAAATAAGAAAGAGAGGCATCTGTTTTTACTATGAAACAGAAGGCCTCTGTCTGGTAGAAAAAAATGTAAGTTCAGTTGAGAGAAGTTAAGAAACTTTCACTCCTGGTGAACTGCACTACAGTTCTTGCAGTTTAACAGTCAAATGCAGCCCATCATATATCCACTAATACTTAATAAATAATTAATCTCATGAGATATCAGTATTCAGTGAAATGCTCCTTATAACCAGACAAGGTAGATAGTCAGCAGAGGGTTATAATCTAAAGTACACATCATCTCCGAACTCTGTCGTGAAGCCTCATTAGGTGAAACAGAGGTATTATGTATACTTGAAAGACTGTAGACAGCAGCATGGCTACATGTATCCTTGGTTGATGGCCTGCCAAGTATGGCTAGTGCCTAATGTACTGGAAGAAACTTGGATGGCATTTAACCCAAGAGGAAGAGTCTATACGAGGCAGCACAAAAGTCAGAGGTGTATCTCCCTGTGCCAGACAAATTCAATGTCAATGAAGACCCTGTTGCTAAAGTTCTAGAATCAAGCATGGAAGAATCTGACATTCCTGTTATGAGTTCAACCATACAGCAATTACTAAATAGAAGTCCAGTTATTTCATTTGTAAAGAAAATGTATAAAACCAAACTCAATAATATTAAGGCCAGGAATTTTATGTTTTGCATTTCTAGTGCTAATATAATTAATTCCATATAAATATCTGGTTGAGATGGAACTGTGGTTTACAGATTTAATTCCTAGGCAATCTTATTAGAAAATGATTTATATACCTCTTAAATCTGAAGTAGTAAGTGGATCTCAATACACAAAGAAGGTGAACACAAAGTAATTTTTGCCTATTATTTCAAGATTGCAGAATAAATGAAAAAATCCTCAACTTACCTTTTGTCAGTTCCTGTATGTAAAACATAAAAACTTTTATATCTATGCCAAATAATATTCCATAGATAATAAAAAGAATTCAACAAGTTCAGTCAAGGACACTAAAATTGCCAAACATGTAAGAACGATATTTAACATAATGTGTGTAATTTGTATTCAAAACTATAATGCTTATGTTAATGTCTTAATATAAGTTATATGACATTTATATGTTATAACAAATTATTAAAGACCTATGCTTCCTATTACATAGATTTTACAAATATTAGAGGTTGGCCATAACCCATCACTGTTACAAAATACATATAGAAGTCAACCTAAAGAACAAAGATTTATTTTTGAATCACAGATTCAGAAGTTTCTATGCTCAGAGCCACATGATAAAGAAAATGGTGGAGAAAGTTGCTCACAATATGATGACCAAAAAGTAGTGGAGGAGAAAAGAAAGAGGAGAGAAAAGATTTGGTGCATAAATTGATCATGAAATTATAACTGAAAATAAATGAGAAATAGTTGTGCTTTAATCAGTATGTGTCTGAGAGCACTGCAGTTCAATAACCACTGCTTATTCCTTGGTCACTTCAATGCTTCGTGAGATGGATGGCTAAATACTGCTCACGGGCATGTAGGAACAGATTGATTTTCCATTACCTGCTCTGGCTCTTAAAATCTGTTTGGTCTTAGACGAATCTAAGTTTCTGAAGAACAGCTTCTCTAAAATGAACCATCTGATTAACTTTTGAGTTAAAAATTTATTTCTATAATAAGAGCTCACTAAGATCTGAGAGTTGGTGAATATGACAGCTGATTGGTCCTGTGTGGTAAAGCATTAGTCTATTCTTTTTCTTGAGTATTCCATGAAAAACAAACACTGGTTTATTTTCCATGTTTCAGAATTAGAACAAAAACACACACACACACACACACAGACACACACACTAAATTAGTTGAATTAAACTTAGACAACAATAGAGAAAATGATTTCCCCCTACAAACAGGAGATATATTACTGTTAGTATTCTTTTGAACTCGAAGAGGAAAAATGTGTACATTTCAATTAATAGAAAATTGCTGTTCAGAATACATTCTAAAAAGTTAATGCTTGTGCCTGAAATAGATATACTAAACTTAGCCTCCTTAAAACATGACACTTGGTAATAATTTATCCAAAGAAACCATCATGACTGGGGGCTTACATATAGAGGACTATTTGCATACTCTAATTTCTTATCACCAACTGTTTATTAATTATTATATACTAATAAGCAAAATATAAATAGTACTGATTTTAAAAGGGCACTCATTAACTTCCTCTAGACTGAGCATGAAATGTCATTTTAGAATATACATATTACACATGATCAAATGTTTCTTTGTGCAATTTTATGTTAATTATTAAACTTAGCATTAACCATGTTGAATAATTATTAACATATTCAATTCATTGTTGTATCATTTATACTTTTATAGCAAGGGCTACATTACAGAGAGGAAAACCTCATTACATTCAAATATCATTTATGTGCTTTAAGCTTCAAGCATTTAAAATATCAGAGAAATAATTAATATATTCAAAAGCAATTTTAAAACTGCACTAATAAAAATAATGAGGAAAAAAACAAAATTTCCATTATTTTTCTTAACCCAAGTCATGCTACATTTCAGACATTTTTAAAGGTACATATAAAAAGTAAATGCAGAGTCTATTTTTTTTAGAAGATGTGGAACATTAATTATGATAATAGTTATAAAATGAGGAACTTTTAGTACTTTTTTGATATGCAGTGTATTCCAAAAGATAAAATACTCTCTTGGTATGTTGTTTTGAAAATAAGAAACATTTTTTGATAAATAGTATGATACAGAATATTAAAAATATGTAACTTTTCCTTGGAATTTACAGCAGCAGAACTATGAGCCAACTTCAACTCTTCCATTAGCTTCTAGAAAGATTACAAATGGGAAACTATAGTTTAGAAAGTACTATATATTTTTTTCTTCTTTTGAGTCAGTGTTTTTCTGTGTACAGCCTTGGCTGTTCTCATAAAAACAAAACCACTATTTGGACTTAGAAAAAATATAGTTTTGGTCACTATTCAGAAGTAAAAGATTAATACTCAGGATCAATCATGAGTAATGAGGAAAAAAAGAAAAAATTCTAGATGGTATAAAATAGAAAAACAATTTCAACTATCAAATCTCAATGACTTACCCCTTGATCAAGTAGGTTACATTTGTATTGAAGATGAAGTAAAATATAGATTGATGTGTTGTGAATGCAGATCTGGTGACAGAATACACTGAAACACAGCTTATATGACTATCAGTGTCACATATGCTTCTTACATTTGTATTGCTTCAAAAGTCAGAGAAATTACCCAAGTTACTTTTGATCACAGAAAATCAATGTTAACTGTTGTCATTTGATTTATTACTGGAAATCTAGAAATGAAAATAGTTGTGTTTATGGGCTTGTTGAGTTACTAAAATTTTAGAGAAAAGCACATGAATTAGGCTTAATGGTGTAGTTACACAATCAAATTTACCGCAAGGAACTCAGTGTCTCACAGTTAACTCTATTTTAGTAAGAACTGAGCAGCCATATATGTGTTTATTTCTCTGTTTCCTCAGTTATAAGAAAGTACAGTATACTAATTATTTTTATTAACTTAAAAATTTTGAGATTATATAAAAATTTGATATTATAATATAACTACATTATTTCTCCCTCCCTTTCTCACTCTGAATCCACCCATATATCCCTTCATGTTCTCTTTTAAATACATGCCTCCATTTTGTTGTTATTGCATGCATATATGTGTACTTGTATACATATAAATTTCTGAATACAACCTTCTCAGATTGCATAATGTTACTTTTTATATATTTCACTCTCAGTATTCCTTGAACATGGACCACCAAAGAATTGCTAAAGTGGATGTGCAAAGACCATAAGTCCCCAATGCTACACAAAGTAATTATCTTTTATGCTGAAATCAGATCAACCCCACTTCCCCTGGTCCTGTGTTCTGGGTGCTTTTACTGCAGAGTGTTCAGCTACCATCCTCTTAAGTGATGAATTCATTGACCTACCTGCCTCTCCATATTTCTCATTGATGAAGACAGACCTCAAAAACAGTCATTTTGTTTCAACTATTAATCCAAGAGTTCCTCTTGTGAGTCATATAAGCCAAGCTTTCTCGTATCTAAGGCTACACTATGTGGGGGACTACCCCTTGTATTGTAGTGTCTTTATTGACATTTTTCTATCCAGTAGATATCTCTAGAAATCTTCCAGCCTCATCATGGTAATTAAAAAAAAAAAAAAGGTCTCTACCTTCTATGACTCTCTGAGATGGTGGGGGAGGGGACAAAGTTACCTTAATGGAAAAGCAATGTCTTATAATTCATGAGTGAACAAATATCTCCACCATATGTTGCCAACCAGATGCTGATCCCAATAATTATCTCACAGTACCAACCGCTACATCATGTTCATAGTTAAAACAATGCTATTAATGCTATTTAAATCTAAACCTTACTAGCTTCCTAAGTAGACAGCTGTAACTCACACATGTGCTTCAAATTCTGGAGAAGCTGTTAAAGAAGCAGAAAGATTCATAACTAAAGTGGATATAGTTAGTGCTTTAGCACATGACTCCAATGGATGAAAATACCAAGCTATGAGCAGAAATGTTTTCAGGGGGCTCACTGACTAGTCTGCACAACTTAAAAGATAGATTTAAAAATTATTTTAAGCTTACTGATTATGATGGTTTGAATGAAATTGGCCCCACAGACCAAGCAAGTGTGGACTTGTTACAATAGATGGGCCTTGTTAGAGAAAGTGTGTTACTGAAGAATAGACTTTAAGGTTTGAATCTCAAGCCTTAGATACCTAATATCTCAGTCTCTCTTCCTGTTGCCTTTAGATCCGTATGTAGAACTTTCAGCTACCTCTCCAGCACCATGACTGCCTGAATATCACCATTCTTCCTACCATGATGACAATAGACTAATTCTCTGACCTATAAGCAGGTCACAATTTAGTGTTTACTTCTATAATAGCTGCCATGGTCATAGTGTCTCTTCCCAGAAATAGGAACCCTAAATATGACTTCAGTAGTCTTGCCCATGAGAATAAGTAAGACAGGTAAAGGTTAGGTCTGTTGAAAACTTAATGTATGGATAATGGGGCACATGAAAGTAATAAGCTCAATGGTACTATCAGATTTCCCTTCAATCTTCAATAAAAACCTATAATTCCCACTGAAATCTTGTGTGTATGGGGTGTGAGTATATATGCCTGTGAGTATGTGGGTAAATATGAGGGAAAGAATGGTATCTCAATCAGTTTGAAAGCTTTTGAAGACAATTAGCTTGCACAGGAAATAAATGTCAATCCTCAAAATGAGCACCAGAATAGCCATGAATTTAATGCTTCAGAGAGAAGATTATAAATGCTCCTCTCCCAAATCTCAACAGTAACAGACAGATTTGTATGAATGGAAGCTCTGTGTAGTTTAATTTAATTAAAAAAATATATTACTTTAATTACTCTGAGATTGTGTGTATGCTGTATGTGTATTCATGTGGGGGCACATGTGCAGCACATGTTTTGAGGTCAGAGCATAACATGAGGAGTGTCAATACTTTCTTTCTACTTCTAGGCACCTCTAGGTGACATGAGGGGCGTCAGTTCTTCCCTTCTGCCTGTGGCTACCACATTTTGAACTCAGATTGTCAAGCTGGTGAGAAAGTGCCTTAACTTGCTGCATCATCTTGTGGACCTGAAATGAAAAGAAAAGTCTGAGTAACTCCCCTGTGTAAGCATACCGATGTACAGGTAATATTTTATGTTATAATTTCCCACTTAGTAAGATATTTTTACATATCGTATACATATGTAGATAACAGAGATGTGTGTATGTGTGTTCCATGGTATTTTATAGTTTTTGCTGACAATATCATTGTTACAGTATCAAAAGGTAATTCTTAAGATATGTATTTCCTTGTATCTCCATTTTCTTTATACATATTTTTGTCAGAGCATTTAGATCAGTGATTCTCAACATGTGGGCCACAAGCCCTCTTGTTGAAGGACCCTTTCATCCAAGTGGATTAAGACCATCAGGAAACACAGATATATACATTATGAATCATAACAGTAGCAAATTTACAGTTACGAAGAAGCAATGAAAATGATTTTATGATTGCAGTCATCACAACAAGGAACTGTGTTGAAGAGTAACAAAACTAGGAAATTTGAGAACCACTGCTTTAGGTCACTAGAATCATTAACTGCTATGAAAATTATCTTCCCTCTGTAATAAAAAGTAATCAAAGATGAATGATTAAATCTTCCTGATTTCATGTCACTAAATGCTAGCACATTGATCAATACACAGTTGAAGTTTAGTGTATATAAAACAAAAGCATAAGATAGTTATCATTTCAGTTTTCAAGATGCAAAGTACATTTGTATAAAATGTGCTTTTATGACATTATTTATTAAATCAAAGGCTGTAGAGATTGTTGTGAAAAGGCTGAAGAAATGGTCCAGTCATTAAAACCAAAAGATGAGTGACCATTTAAAAAAATAAAGGAGAAATAAGTAAATAAAAACTATAATACCTATTAATTATATGGTCCTGTTTATAATATGCTTATATACTTTTATTCATTTGTGTTTGAGCTGAGATTAGTATAGTTACAAATTATTCTCTTTAGTTCCATTTTCAGGAGCAGATAATGAGGCCTCTTGAATGCAATAGTAGCTGCAGATGAGAAAACATGAATATGCTTGCTAATGTTCATTGCAATATCTATGCCAAGTTTGTTAGTGTATGCTATGAGAGAAAAAGAAGAAAATGCATTTCCCTTATTAGTAACACCTCATAAAATGTTGTTCTGTTGCTCAGGCAAAGTGGCTTTCAAATATTTGTAGTGCCAGATCATGCCTTTCCTGTAGTTACCAGTTGTTGGCCCTGAGGTACATTTTCATGCAATGAGTCGCATGCTTTATCTTTTATCTCTAGCCAGAACTTTCCTTCTTTAATCACTGTGGTTTTATGTGTGGGGTAGAGTGTTGTTGTTGGATTGCTGCATTTTTTAAATGTTCCTTTTTAATTGGGGGTGGTGTGGGTCACGGTTGGGATTAGTCCTCTCTGAACCTCTTCCAAACCGTCTGGGCTTAGATGCCTCAGACTTAAGTCAGGATCCAGGTGTGGGCTTCTTAGAATCTCAGAGCCCCTGTCAGTCAGTAATGAGATATGTCTCTATTTGTCCCTTAGGAGAACTTGTAGAATATATCTACCCATACCACGATAGGTCGAAGCATGTCACCTCAATTCTCATTGTCATTTTAAGTTCAACTTCAGCTGTCACAAAGCAAGTATGTCTGTTAGTGTTAAATTGCTGTTTCATAAATGTAATTTTGTTATGTAGCCTAGTTAGTTACAGCTGTGCAATAAATTATCCTACATTTAGTTTCTTAAAATTTAGTTTTTGCATGTTATTCATAGATGGGGAATTGAATGAGAATTTGGTTTAGTGCTTGATACTGAATCCATGTGACTCAACTGAGGCAGACCTCAGCAAGCCACTTTGAAGACAGTATCTTCAGTCAAACATAGAAGCCAATATATCTCCTTCCCTGAACTTGTTTCTTATGCCATACTGTTGCTGTGATAACTTATGTTTTTTATAGCTGTTCCTTCAGGGAGGGTTTGGATGCCTTTAGTCAGTAATAATTGTAGAAAAAATACAGAGAAAGATCAGTAATTGATATCCACTGTCTAAATTGATACATGGCAGTCAGAAAGACAAGATTTTTCCAAACATGAAAATCTACTGTCAGCTGCACTGTCGAGGAAAGAAATTAGTAGGTGAAAGAAAAACAGTCAGACTTCTAATATTCCTATATGGACTGAAAGATGGTTTCTTGTAAATACAGTTAGTTTGGTTTATTTCAATTCCCAACAACTAGCAGTTAATAAAATCAAGGATAAATGATGGGTAAGATATGTATAATCTCTGTATAGTTAAAACACTGAGAGAAAAAAAATATGTTGCTTCATTTGTTTTGCCTTTGATTTTCTTCTATTGGTTATTCTTTTTGTTTGCAATGGAGTCATTTCCTGTTGTTTACTTTCTGAACGTAACTTTATGCATGATACATATGATAAAGTTCTGCGATAATTAGAAGCTGTGTCAAAATCGTGTTCCCTACATGCATGGTGATCTTCATATGGGCTGCATCCACAGAGGAGAGCAAAGCATTATTGTTATGGGTATCCAACTGAAACTGAAAATAAAATTATGATCTATCCATTCTGGGATAAAAGAATCCACCTTGAGAAATGAGAAATTGAACGTACTGAAATCTAATACACACCATGCTTGAGTAAGAAAGCCCCACATCAACACAATGATGAAAAAAATTGAAGAGGGATCTTTTATGGTTTTATAGATGAAGCAAATAAAAATTATAATGCATCGAACATGGGTGACACACAAGACATATCCTCTTATATCCTATCTCATATGCCTATATCATTAAATTTATTATTATAGCATTACTTTTATTAAGATATAGCCTTAAATATTATCTACTAATGTGAAAGATGTTAAGATGTTCACTATAACTGAACCTTCACAGATTATAACCTACTAAGAATGAATAAAAACAATGAACAAATTTAAAGATGATATCAATACATTTTATTCTGGAAAGATAAACAATATACACAGTTAAATGATGACGCTAGAAAGATTGTTCTAAGCAAAACTTCCCAATTTCTCAGGTCTAAAACTAAGAATTTAACACACAGATGCACTGATTATCAAACAATCTGAACGTAAACTAGCATAACTGGGAGATACAAAATAAAAGTCAAATTTGGAAGGGAAAGATGAAAAATGTTCAAGTTTGGAAAAGATTACTTTTTTAAAAAAAATAAATTTTATTTAGATTAGAAACAATCTTTTTTTTTTAGATATTAATCTTAGTTCCCTTTCCCTCCTATAAACCCAAGCCCCTGGAACAACCCCACATCCCATCCTCCATCCACTCCCCAGAGAGGGTGAAGCCTTCCATGAGTGATCAGCAAAATCTGTCAAGTCATTTGGGGTAGGGCCTAGGCTCTCCCAATGTAGTATCCCTCCATGGAAAATGGGTCCCCAAAGTCAGTTGTGCACTAGGCATACATCCTGGTTCCACCGTCAGAGGCCCCATAGATTGCCTAGTCCTGATCCTAGCTGACATAGGGGGCCTAGTTTGGTACTATGTTGGTTCCCCGGCTGTCAGACTGAGGTCTATGAGCTCCTACTTGCTCAGGTCAGCTGTTTCTGTGTGCTTCCCCAGCCTGGTCTTGACCCCTTTGTCACCCCTCCCTCTTTGAAACTGGATTCCAGGATTTTGGCTCAGTGATTAGCTGTGGGTGTCTTTTCTGCTTCCATTAGCTACTGGACAAAGGCTCTAGGATGGCATTTAAGGTAGTCATCAATCTCATTATAGGAGAAGGGCATTTTAATTTTTAAACATAACAATTATGTCAATGGCATATTTATAATCAGCAACCAGTACACTAATATTTTCAGAGTACCTGGAGAAAACTATGTTTTTAATACAATTTTACATTATATGTTAATTCAAATTTGAATTGAAAACATTAATAGCATTTATCTATCAGTTTTCTATTCAAGAAAAACAAAAAACAAAAACAAAACAAAACAAAGCAAAAACCTGTGGTAATTGTAATAGTTGATTTTGAGTATCTCACCTTGATACCCCTGGGAAGAGAAAAACCTAAATTGATGAATTAACTCTATCAGACAGGTCCATGGGTCTATAGCACAGGTAATTTCCTTAGGTGCTAATTGCACCTCAATAGGTGTCTGAGACTTAGAGGAAACAGACTTAAATATGAGGTGTCGCAAGCATATACTGTTTTACTTCCAGATTGAGAGCCTGGCCTGATTATCCTCAATGATGCAAAACTTCTTGCAAAATAAAACAGCAAAGGAATTTATTGATATGAGCCTACCCTTAGTCAATGCACCTACAGTGAGTGACAGTACAAGAGAGTAAGGCACACTTACAGAGAAAACAACTTGCTTAAAGTAAACATAGTAACAGCCAAAATGTATATATGCTCCTGGCTTGGGAAAGGGACCTAATAGATTCCGTTGAGGGGACCAAGATTCTTTTTTTGTTTTGCTTTGATTTTATTCCCAAATCCAGAACAACAGCATAAACAAAATCTAGAGTGCTGTTGAATTCAAGACATCACAGAATTTTGCTGCTGAAAGATCACTTAGCATTTGTTAATATTTGCTATGGCAGGTATCTGCTGCCCTCCCACTCCCCATCCAGATGAAGACAGCATGGAGGAGGTCTTCTGTTTTATTTACAGAAAACCCTAATCATTACTAATGAGGTTCAGCAGGAGAGGGTGCAAAAAGGAGGCCTTTCTTAGACCCTCTGCCAAACAACTAAAGCCCAACAGTCCAGAAAAGCAAGTAAATAGCTATTCTGCAATAAAACCTTTCCTTGTAGGGAGAAGAATGTGGCCAATGGAATCAAAAGCTGAGATTATTGATAGTAATAAATCAGATGTATTAGTTGGTTTCTTCCTCTAGTCTTGAAAACTAAAAGACATGACTCAATAATGTACGGAAACCTCTAGAATGGACACAATTTGAGGAAGAACACAGCTAAGCAATTTGCAATAAAGACTCATGGAAAATATTTGCTTGAATATGATGTTGATATTTTTGTGTGATTAAAATAGACTATGTATCAGAGTTTCATTCTTCTAAGCATGAGTTAATAAAGGGTCAAAGATGTTCTGCTGTGTGAATGCAAACTGTACAGGCTCTTATAGTCCTTCACAAATACTGGCAATCAAGTTTTCTTGTATGTAAGGTAATATAGCCACCTACAAACATGATAAAGTTATTATTGTAGTTTAGAAACAAATATCAATGCAACATAACTTTCTCATATGGAAAAAGAATATAGCAATACTATATGAAATGTCCAGAAACATAATAAAATCATAATTATAGTTAAGACACAAATATCAATGCAACATTAAATTTCTTGTCTAGTAATTGGAAATAAAGCAACATTATATGAAAAACTATTGGAAGAAGATATAAAAGAAAATAAAGTATGCATCTGTGATTGTTGTGGTACTGCCCACTAAGGACATATATACAACCAGCCTGGATATCCAACCAACTATAGTTAGATAAGGAGTTTGTGATGTATACCTGATGTAATTTTACCCAACCATAATAGAAATTAAATTATGTTATTTGAAAAGAAATGACTTCCTGGGTCTCTGGAGATCACCGTGGTAAACAAAAGTAATCAATGTCAGAAAGGCAGACATCACATGTTTAATTTCATGCACAGAAACATTATATATAAAATGTGTATATATATATATATAAGATACATATATGTCTATACATATACATATATACACACACACACACACAGCATATGACATAAAAACCAAAGGCAGAGGAATATTTTCAAGGAACAAAGAAATTAGTGACAATAGGAGGGAGTAATAGAAGATAGCAAAGGTGATTTATGTGCAAGGTACAAGGCTATGTATGTATGAAAATAAAGTCATAAAGATTAATTATTTTTAAAACATTTCTTTATTATTATTTTTATGTGTGTGCCAGTGTGAGTGTATGTGTATCAAGAGCATAGACAAGCTTCATAGGACAAAAGAAGGTTTCAGATTCCCTGGAACTGGAGTTATAGGTGGTTGTGAGGTACCTGCAATGTTGACTCTGGGAACTAAACCTGGGTTGATTTCAAGAAGCACAAGGCTCTTAACCATTGAATCATCTGTCCAGCTCCAAGACCCATTATGTTTTATGCCAACTAAAATATTAATTGCTAAAAATAAAACTAAAAAAGCATGAGAAAACTCAATGTAACTATGAGCACAATACAAATAATACTGACCAATAATACTATCACTATCAGCTAATACACACACACACACACATTCATACACCCATCATGCACCATTAGTGTCATGACATTATATTGCTAGAGTTTATTTCAGAAATTCTCTTGTCCTCCCTCACATACGGTTATAGATGAGAGAACCTAGTTACAGACAAGGAATGCCTCACCCGATACAGTTGAATGTCAATCATCATCTAATATTCACATATATGTATATTCATGCTGTGAAGTGGGGTGTTTGGTCTATTCATCATGGTGACATAATCAAACAGCATGCTGCTATCTCACACATAAATTAGTTGTATAATATTTAAACATGATTTTTTTCTGTGTGGTTTGTAGTTATCAGCTATATTTCTGGAGACTTATGGTGTCAGTTACCTTTTTTATCGTATGATGGCTTTTGATAAAAAAAAGTACTCTTAAAAATAATGGAATCTATTGATGCTGAGGCACATCTAAGAGATGAGCAGGATGAAGGACTTTGGTGGCCCTACAGGCATTACCCAGAAGGAACTGTAAAGTGAACTAGCCCATTGCCCTAGAGCTCCCAGATCTCATTGTGATACCCTATCAATCCATATACTTATGACCAGTTGTATCTTACATATTTCTAAAGCAAAATCTCCTTATGCTTCAGTTTTGTACACAAGATATAAACAGTTTTCATTCTTAAAAAGAAACTCATAATTCATTGAGACCATGCATCTCCAAGATTTCTGAGTAACTTTAAATGTGTTAATAATTAATATTTTCTCTATAAATCTAAACAATTACCTTCATCAGTCACTTGTTTTACTGATTTTAAGCTTCCATTTGCTTCTTTAGAACATGGAAAAATGGGGATTGTTTTCCAGCTACATATTTCTTGCCCAACTGTCTTCCCAGTTGCTGTGGATTCTTGGTCTTCTGTCGAATTGAAGAAAATGTTTTTCACAGAGGAATTACAAACTACACAGTCTTATTCCACCGGTCACATAGGTGACTTTTCTGCTGAACTTCTGCTTAGAAGGCAGCACTGTTTCTGTTCATCGCACATGTGTGCTTCTCTCTACATCTTACCAGAACAAACTTGGGTCCAGCTTGCCATTGGTGTGAAAGGAGGCTCCAGAGATAGTAGTAGCTGCTTCATAATGGGATTACAAGTAAACATAGGTAGAGGCATCAAAATAGGAGTGTAAGAACTATATCTAGCAGCCCCCATAAAATAACCATACATCATTAAATTAAGAAGGGGAAAATTACTATTTTTAAGCAAGTACAAAATGTATTATTGTGAAGTTTGGTAGAATATAAGCAAGCCAACAATTCATGGCATTCCAAGAGCTCACACATAACTAAATCATGCTTCAGATTAATGTATCGGTCAGT
Source organism: Phodopus roborovskii (assembly GCF_943737965.1). Taxonomy (NCBI): domain Eukaryota; kingdom Metazoa; phylum Chordata; class Mammalia; order Rodentia; family Cricetidae; genus Phodopus; species Phodopus roborovskii. The sequence continues at coordinate 14,211,437 of NW_026126485.1, read as the reverse complement.
TCAAAGGTTAGACAAACAGCTGCTTCTCAAGGAGACACAGTACAAAGCTTAACTGTTCATTGGAAGGTCTGTAATAGTCTCGGCAGATCCCCAGAGGACTCTCTGTTATTTGTTTCTGATTGGGAGATTTCCAAAACTGACTCCATGCTACTGATGACCTTTCTTGCTAGGGCATGGGGGTGAAGCTCTGGAGCCAGTGTGATTTCACCAGTCTCTGGGAAAGAAATAAAAAAAAAAGAAAGAAAGAAAAGCTACTCACCCACACACACATAACTTGTCTTGAGTGACTCCAAGGTTTTGCAGAAACTTAGACTTCAGGGGACTTGTGGATGCTGGAGAAGATTGGGCACTCAGTTACTCACTCATTTCTACAGACATGTAAACTATTTTAACAGAGTAATCAATTGAATTAATTGATCTAATTAAAACTATGTAACAGATTAAAATGATGGAATAAGTTATATGGTTATTTAATATTTACTGTCCCCTTTTGATGATTTTGAATACTTGAATGATTCACTACTAATATGAAGTTAGCTCTTCTTTTTAAAAATGTCATTCATTCTTTCACAATTTCATATATATATATATATATATATATATATATATTCAATGTTAATTGATCAATGTCTCTTTGTTACTCTTTCTTTGTCCCTTGAAAACAAAGTTTTCAAAGAGAAGCACACAAACAAAGAGATAAATTAAATGAAGGAGTTGTAGATAAGGAATAATGTGATTTGAATGTGAATTTATTAAAGTAAGAACTATTTACATGTAGGTCACATAAAGATCAACAAAGTATCTTCAAACGTCCAGAAACACAGTAGTGGCAGAGAGCATGGCTGACTAAACTTATCTGCTAACAAGATGCTGATGAGCAGCAATCAGTTCCATTTGCATGCTTTTTTACTGATAAGTTGCATGGTTCTTTTCACTAAGGTTAATATAAACCTTCCTGGACATTGCCACGTTTCTACTCAATCATTCAATATTAGCTGACAGCAAAGGGAAATAATTGAGTATTTATTAGAAAGAAGAGTAGCCATTGTTAGAAGAGAGGTCATGTGTTACTTAGTCAGATAGTCAGATGTGTCCTCCGTAGGAGATGAACACAGAGCTCAAAATTCCCAGGAGCCTCTGCTATTCTCCTTTTTCATACATTAAATATGCAAATTCATTAACGTGGTTGTTATAACTTATTTGACAAAATTGGTCAATCTCTCTCTATAGAAGAGTGAGGATACTGGAATAAACACTCTCCATTTATCAGTTTATTACTTAATCATTAGTTTGTTGTTTGTGGAAAGGGATGCAGATGCCTTCAGAAGTTAACTGAGACATGAAATTGCCCCTCATAGAGAATTTATATTAGATAAAAGGAGACTGTTAGCTGAAAATATCTTAAAATGGAGCTCATGCAGATTGAAGAACAGTGCAGTCTTTGTTTTTTTTTAAAAAAAAAAATAAACCAAAGTGAAGATAAAATTCAGTCTGAAGTGATGAGGATAATAAACTAACAATGGTCAGTAGTTTTTTTCACTCAGCTGAGAAAGATAAGAAACACAAAATATAGAAACTTACATAGATCTGGAGACACTTTTAAGATTTACAAATGGATAAGTTCATGAAGATGCTTGAAGTCATACTGTAGGGACTGGAGAGATGGCTCAACCATTAAGAATTCCTATTGCCCTTCCAGAGAACTGGAGATCAGTTCCTAGCACCCAAGTCAAGCCATTATCATCTCCATAAACTTCACCTGCAGGAGGATTCAATACCTGTGGCTTCCATGAGTGCCTGAACTCATGTGCACACAGAATTACACAAATGTGAATGCATAAACATAATGTAAAATCATAAAAACAAATATTTAATTCTTTTGAAGTGATAAAAATGGGCCAAGAGCAAAAGCTCACATTTGTAATGTAGTGGGTTCCTTTATCAGCTGCTGCTTGAGGTCCAGATGGAAAGAAAACCCATGACCAAAGTTATCTGAGTCTGAGAATGGTCACAGCAGAAGATCAAGGGCTTATATTTAGTCAACATATAAGCCAGGGCTGTGCGGATGACAGGGTTTCCAAGGCCAAGAAGGAAGGAAACTAAAATCAGAAGGGCATCTTATCTTTCAGAGATATGGATTGAGACCAGCAAGCAGGAAATGCAGATCCAGTTGTGGTTGGTGAGAAAAAGGAACTCGCAAGAAGTTCAAAGAAGCATAGTAGGAGGGATACTGGGAGGGAGACCAAGACTGTGAAATAAGGCTGATTTGGGGATGAAATGAGATAGTTGAAGTCAGCCCACATCACGCACATGAGCTTATTCATACTCGTTAGGCTATTGTCTAAATGATGAATGTAAAGTATTGGGGTTTCCTAAATATTTGTAAAATTGATAATTGCAGTAAATTATGCTTGTATTAGGGGAATGCTCTGTGCTAAGATCTTGTGATGCAATTATACATTAGGGTACTTGCATTAGGCGTGATCTATCTATCTGAAGATTGCTGTTAAATGGAAACAATTTCCGTGGTGTAGAAAACTCATCTCAAGTTTCTAGAAATGTCATCAGGAGTAACCCTCAAAGTTATAATGAAGAGTCAGACATGATCAGGTACTGAAACAGAGTAAGGGAAGCTAACTTGGGTAATTGGCTCTTGACTTTTGACTCTGAATCCTTTGAGAGTAAGGAAGAATACCCATTATTCTTTAGAATCATACTGCCACTAACACTGCCTACTCCACAAATAAGGTAAATTAAGAATGGGAAATAGCCAGATTCTGCTTTCTTCCAAATATTTATTTATATGCAGAAATTAATTGAAGCCAAATATGTGGTAAACTTTTGGCACTGTCAATGCAAAACTGAGTGAGACAAAATAACTTGATTAAAATTATTTGGTTGGAGAACACATGCAGTGAATATAGCTAAAGATCTGGGTGGGGGGACGACATTTAAAACTCACCAACACTATTGGATCACTTCTGAAAAGTCAAGTTTAAGAAATGGTGGAGAGATGCTATGAGAACATGCTAAAGCAAGCTGTAAGCAGTGGGATATGTCAACCATGATGAAATAATACTCAACAGGCATGGTGAATTAACATAACATTAGTTAATTGAGTTGCTATGTGTGGGTTATAATGGTTTTGATAGTTTCAAACAAACAGATTGCAGAATTCCTCCATAAAAAAAGCTGATGCCACAGATTTTGATAAAGTCTTGGGTTATAATGATTGAACACTCCAGTGACTCAGTTGGAGTTGGTTCCCAGTTCTATCTTGTTTTTATAATTTCAAAGTAGTAGTCCTATTTATATGGCAAATACTGGATTGAACTGGAAATGTGGATAATTATGAGGGTGGCTGTTTATATTCGATGGATACCAGGTATGAGAGAATTTAGCTTGATACATTTTAGTGCAAATTATGTTCCGATTACCCCACCTTTGTCAGAATAAGATTTTTTTTCCCATAATGTGCCTTTTTCTTATAATGTCAAAATAGATCTAATACTTGAGTACAGGAAAGGGTAATGGCAGTTTAGTTTTTTTAGAAGTCAGAAGGAAAACACTCTCAGATGAATTACTGGATGTCATTGTTTTAAAAATCTTATTACAGGATGCAAAAGAGGAAGGCGAGTGAGCTCTAGTTACTGGGATCAAATATTCATGCTTTACTTTCCCCAAACATAAGACCTCTACTTTCCATCTTATTACAGTAGTCTGTGCTCTTGCAGGCCATTTATCCCTAAGTTTTATACTTAAGATATATAATTAGTACAATTCTAAAGTTGAAAATACTACAGAAGTCATTTCTGGTATCTCAATTAGAAATTCATATTTCCTTCATACTCTAAGAACTACATTTTTAAGATAAAAATATAACATTGAACCCAGGGTCTCACTTATGTTTAGCAAGCACTCCATGACTCAGCTACTTCCTCAGCCTAGAGATTCTTTTTATTTTAATACAAATTTACCTTTAAAAATATTTCATCATCAATAATATTTAAGTATTCAATAATTTTGATTTTTCAGTATCTCCTAATGTGTTTCTGAGTTACAGCAAGTGAGTCTGCACTTACACAAATAAACAATATAAGATGAGTACAAGTAGTCAAGAAAGGCCTTATCAAATTATACATTCTTTCTCCTTTGAATGGATTAGTGTCTGTCAAAAATACTCAGAGGTTTTAGGACTCCATAAAATATTAATGGTTAACTAAAGGAAGCACACAGTGAGACACTTTGGAGCCAACTATAGTCAAAGAACTCTACTCAACTGCGTGGGACATGTTGGTAAGTTTCAGAAATCTTAATAGTCTTCTAATCTGTGCTCCTATTTGTTTGTGAATATGATGGAACATGAAGTAATTGTGCTCTTATCTATGGAGGGTTTTGCTATGATCTTGAGAAGGAAAATAATGATCGGAGATTCTAAATACATCAGTGAAAAGAACAACATGAAAACCAAAAGGGGTTGTGTTGCTGTTACCCTGGCGGATTGTCAGAATAGTTTTGTTTTGTTTTTTTTTTACTTCTTTAGCAATGTGGCTTATTTCCTCTATTGTGAACAGAAAGAATTCTTAGTTTTCAAGTTAACAGTGAAAAAGAAGTTGAGCATCATCCGCAGAACCAAAGAAGTGAGATTGAGGTGTATCATGGTGTCAGTATAGCAGCATAATAGAAAATTTGCCTTCTAACATTCAGGTTGGAAATTTTAGAAAGTAAGGAAATGTTTCTGTTGATACTGGGTTTTGCTTCATTTGCATTGTAAAATGGTTTGAAGTAGAAGCCCAGCATGTGTCACCTGTATTCTGACATGTATTTTAAAATCTAATAGTCTAGAACTGGATACAATGCAGAAATCACAGAGAGACCAGTTCCTATTAATTCATCTACATCACAGCTCCTTCATCCATGGCTGAGGAAGCAAGGAAGAAGGAAGGGGCAGAATGATTGTAAGTGACAGAATATCCTGAAGTTTGCTCTGAAACAGTCTCTCTTAGAAAGGGCTGCAAAAACAAGATCTGAACAACTCCAATATCAAAAGTCAAGCTAAAGTGTAAGAGAAAAGTCTCACAGGGGTACATCTCTGGACAAGGAACTACAGGCAACTGATAACTGCTGGTAGAGTGGTAGAATCTACTAGGGATGACCTCCATAATTGGTTCTTCAATACAATGTAGTCAGTCCTGAAACCATATACATTGACAATAAAAACAAACTCAGAAGGTTGTATTTATGTTTGAAATTTGAAATATGTGTATGTAATACTACTACTACTACTAATAATAATCAAATAATCAATTTGAGAGAGGGTGTACATGGAAGGAGTTGGAGGAAGTGATTTGGGAGAAAATGAAGGGGTGAGATGGTGTCATATTTTAATTAAAATGTATAAAGATATGTTGTAGATTTCACAGAAGGTAAACTATGATTAAACTTTTCCTTATTTCAATTTTAAGCAAGCATTTAGGAAGCAAGGCCAGATGTGATGATGCATTGTTTTTATCCTAGCATTTTGAAAGCAGAGGGAAAATAGATTTCTCTGAGTTTGAGACCAGCTTGATCTATATAATGAATTCCAGGTCAGGTAGAGATACACAGTCTCAAAACTAATGAACAAAACAAAAGAACAACACCACACACACACGTAAAATCAACAAAATCATGTAGCACACAGGCAGTGATTGATACCATAATTTATGAATCACTGTGCTTTCTGCGTTATGCTATCTATTGTAAGTCTAATTTTTAATTTTGAAAAGCTAATTGGTGATTAAAGAAACATTGCAATTTATATTAGATACTAAAACCAGCAGAGTGAGTAGACGGTATTATTGGTACATTAATATCCAATCAAAGCAGAATCAATTTACGTGGCATCAGAAGGCAATTTGATTTGGGAGTACCATCAGCAACAGAGCCAGTACACATTGTTCCTATGCCAGAAGCATGTATCTCAACTAAGTCTGGAATGATTGATTTTGTACTCTGCACATTAATGGAAAAGAAAAAAGTAATTCACTACAGGCCACACTTTCAAGGCTGACAGTGAGTTTCTTTCTTTCCTTCTTTTCTTTTCTTTTTCTTTTTTTAATGAATGCAATGTCCATTATGAGGCCCACTTCTGATCTTGTTCTCCACCTAATGAATCAAAAAATGACCTTCTTCAAAAAAGGAACTTGCGGACACATTCCCCATGGAGAGAAACTCCCTTAACCTAGAGACAGGAGAAAAGTCCTAGTCCCTACTACAAATGACTTGACAGATTTACATGACCCACACCTGGATGGCATAGCCCACATGTGGAATTGGGGTGGGGGATGGGAGGGGAGAGTGGTCAGTGTGCATGTGAGGGAGGAGAGAAGATAAGAGGGAGGGAAGGAAGGAAGAAGACAGGGAGGGAGAGGGACCTGGGATTGACATGTAAAATAAAAGAAATAATAAAAAAAACAACAATAAAAGAAATGACCTTCTTCATCAAGAATCTAAGCAATAGTGGAGATGCTACCTTAAAAGTCCTTCTAGTATAATGAGATTGATGACTGCCTTAAATGCCATCCTAGAGCCCTTATCCAGTAGCTGATGGAAGCAGAAGCAGAGATTCACAGCTAAGCACTGAGCAGAACTCCTAGAATCCAGTTGTAGAGAGTGAAGAGTAATGAGCAAAGGGCTCAAGACCATGTGGGGTAAACCAATAAAATAGCTGACCTGAGCACGTGGAACGTCAAGGACTCCAGAGGGACAGCTGGGGAACCTGAATAAGATCCATCTAGGCATCCTGAATGTGGGTGTCATTTGGGGAGTTGGGAAGTCTATGGGGCCACTTGCAGTGGAACCAGTATTTATCCCTAATGCATGAGCCCATTCCCTGTGGAATGATATTCACTCAGCCTAGATTCAGGGAGGAGAGTCTTGGTCCTGCTCCAAATGATGTGACAGACTTCACCCTCTCTGAGGAGTGGATGATGGGGGGAGGGATGGTGAGGGAATGGGAGAACTGGAGCGAGAGGAAATTGGGATTGGTATTTAAATAAGACAGCTTTTAATTCAAATAAAAATTAATAAGAAAAAAGAAGGAATCAAGCAACAAGGCTAGCTAGAGTGCACACTCTGCTCTTAACATAAACACTGACTATGGATAGTATCCCAGCAGCCAAGGCAGCAGACTCTCCCCAACTCTCTTTGTAAAGGTCTGACTATAAGGAAAGCTAAGTCTCATCTCCCTTTCAAATCCAGGAGATTAGTTTTGCTGCCTTTTGTTCTTCATATCCAGAAAAATTGGCAGGGTAAGTTGTGAGATAAAGCCAGCAAATAAGGACAAAGTTTCCACTTACCTGGTTCTAACTATAGACAGTGATGACAAAGTCAGTTCAGTTTCAAAATACTGAAGGTTTTCACATGACAAAGTCAGTTCAGTTTCAAAATGCTGAAGGTTTCCACCTCCATGCATGTAATAATGAGAATATTTGAGTAACAAGGACATGGAAAGCAAATATTGAAATGTTCCCAAAGGAGAATTAGTATTGCAACCAGAATTCCAATAATTTCATTCAAACTCCACCCCCTCATGCCTACCCTAAACACAAAACCTACTTGTTAGATAAGAATTTATACAGTACTCTATAAAATATTTATCTTAAAGTACTAAAGTGGCATAGGAAAGATGGGCCTGTTTATCATTTTTTATTATTTTTTTTAAATAAGAAGATAACTCAGTGGGGTGATTAATATTCTACAACAACAAATGATCATGTTACAGCAAGGTCCTGACTTACTGTTAAGTCTCAGAGGTAAAAACACTTTGAGCCATGGTGAAACTCCATCCTCTTGTACTTAGATTTGGCTCCTCCTAAGGTAGAGCTTGTCTGGTGCCCTGCTGTTTGGAAATGACCCAAAGGCAGAAATGAAAGATGAAGTTTCAGCAGGAGGGACTGAACATCTCAGAGGATTTGCCCTGTGATGCAGAGAGGCCTGCCTGTGGCTTACACTTTCCAAATGAGGCTTCCCTATTAGCCTTGAATAATTGAGGCTGTTTTGAGTCTTGTGCCCTTAGATGCTGGTGGGGGTTTTCACTGTGAATACAGTGTTGACTCTGGATAGCAACCTGGAAAATTTTAGGAGCAGGCAAAAATCATGTGCGTTCTTGATAGACATAACTCAGACATGCAAAATATATTTTCTCTGACATTCCTGGCTCTCTTGTTCTCATACTTTATTTATTTCTCTCACAGAAGAAATCAGGAGTTGCATGCACTAAAATTGAGTCACAAATGTTTATTTCCCAAATACATTTTCCTTATTTATATTAGCAGAAAGATGATACAAGACGAAAGTTATGGTATGTTCACTCTTCCAAATGACTTCAGTCTGAAGTTAAGCATGTTCGTGCATGTATAAGGGGAAAGGAGTGGAGGAAGGAATACAATAGTGGGAGGGAGGATTGGAGGATGAATAAATAAGTGAGAGAGAGAGAGAGAGAGAGAGAGAGAGAGGAAGAGAAAGAGAGAGAGGGAATGCATATGAGAATGTTATATTGTCATTTTGAAATCTATTTTTCTTTACAATAACTATAAGCATTAGTAATAATCACAATCTTTTTTTCAAGTAGAAATTGAGCTACTCTAGATAGTGGTTGTTCTGCTTTTCCAAGCTGGTGCTGCAGAAGATCATGTAGACTTTATAGCCTCTGAGAATGCAGGCTCCGATAGTGAGAACATGATGCCATAGTGAACTACTGAATTTATGATGAAAATACAGGCTTATGGTTGTGAAATGAGTTTAGAAGATACCCCCTTTAGAGATGCTAATCACTGACTGTATGAAGTACCAGTATTGCGGTAAATAAGGATCAGGATAAACAAATAGGCCAAATAGATGTTTATTCAGGGAGAAATAACTTACAACCTAGACAGATGAACACCAGGAAATTCAACCCGATCCTCTCCTGTCCGAGTCACGCCAGAAAGAAATGAAAAACTGTGGATTCCTTGCAGACTAATGTGGTTTGATCAAGCCAGGACCCCTGAAACAGAGTCGCTGGTGATCCAACATTCAAAACAGCTTGGATAAAGCAGCCTCACAGACTACAGCCAAGATTACTGCAACTTCTTAGGATCCCCATGACAGCGCCCCCTATCAGCAAAAAGTAGTTTGAAAAGAATGACGCCCAAATTCCCAAATATTGTTTATAAATGTTTATTTTCATTTAAATGGACTTGGTTATAAATGGGTAATGATCACAGCCGATTATTTTTAAAGGTAAAAAGGGAATTATGGTATTGATATGATTACTTTGTTTTGGAATGGATTTTCATTTATTGATACAATTTAAGGTCAATTTTGTGATGTGTATATTTCTCCTTTTGTTTAGGCATTGTGTTTATATAGTTCATTCAGAAACATATTGTATAATGTAGTACAGATTATAGATAATTACCTATGATAGTCAAAGCTTAGAGTTAAGTTAGTTAGGTTTTCAAGATACACAGAGATGTATTTGAGATAGATAGGAATTCTTCAAACCTTTCAAAGACCTACAGAATATGGCATTTAAAATGGTTTAGGGTTTTTCTTGACAATGAGACATAATTGTTCCTGGCAACACCACCTGCGTCAGAAAGGAAGATGGACATTGAAAAAACTTGTTATAGAGTTTGCTTCCAATATGGCAAGACTAGCCATTTGGACAAGATATTGCTCTTGTCTGGACTGTTTGACTTTATGCTGTATAAACTGGACATGCAGGATCCACAAAAAAGTGACTGCTGATTCAAGATGGACATTGCTACAGAGTTCCTGCTTCATGGAAGAGTCTGCCAGACAGTCTACAGGACACAGAGGAAAGTGACTGACAAACTGCCAATACAAAAAGACAGTTTAAAGTTTCCTGCTTTGCTAAAGAGTCTGTCAGACACACTATGGCCTATGGGCTGAAGATGGAAGATTACAAAAGAACTTCAGGTGACTGACAAGGCAAGATGTCTCTGTCATATCTAGAGTTTATATACTATCCTTCTGTGGTCTTTAAAGGAGTTAAAGACAGATAGTTATGGTTATAGTTTTCCTTAGTCAGGATTAAAGATTAGTTACATATAGAACTTTAGACTCACAAAGATGAAATAGATGATGGAATAGTTTCTTAAATCTTGGTAAATGTTAATGGACTAAATATTGTTAACTGTGATTCTTATTTGATAACTGTTATGTAATATATTTTGCAATGTTAAGGTTAAAACCCTTCTTTTTATTTAGACAGAAAAGAGGAGATGATGGGAGATGTCATTCTGGATATGTTTCTCATACTGGTTAATAATAAAGCACTGTTGGCCAATAGGAAAGGAAGATAGGAGGAACTAGGAGACAAGGAGGAAATAGGAAGTAGGAAGGAGGGTCAAGATGGAGAGTCTGAAGAAAGCAGTATGCCGCCGGCTCCCCGGTAAGAGAAATACATAGATCAGCAGAAATGGGTTAATAATTAAGGCAGAGCTAGCCGATAAGAAACAAGTAACCGGGCCAACAGCATTGTATCAAATACAGAGTCTCTGTGTATTATTTGGGGCTGGTGGCATGGCGGCGGGACAAGACCAGCAGCGGTGGGCGGAAAAACCCGTACTCGTTACATACCAGCGTACTGAAAACGAGGAAAGTCATTTTGTACAGTGTAAAGGGCCAAAGTGACCCCTCCACTGGAACACAGGATGAGAACTTAGCTTTGCAGTTAGCAAGTTACTTATATTTGATCACGTAGAGGCCTCCCATCAGGAGTCTGTCATTCCCTCCCAGTGTTTGCCAAACATGAAGGGAATCTATTTTCTTTCAGAATTTTTGTAGAAGAGATGATAAGCTGCTTCTGAACTGAAACATTGACTCAAGTCATCTGCTTTGTTTCATTTGATTTATTTGTGGTCTTTTTTCAACATGCTTTTTACCTGATCCTTGGTATCTCCTTTAACTTTACGTTAGTATCTCTTTTAACTTCTACGTTAGAGACTCTGCTCCCAAAGTTTGGGTAGTTTCACCAGCAGATAAGATCACCTGCATTCATTCTGGCTTTCTTTCCCTCTCTCATGCATCCTCACTTTCTTGTAATTAGTTATTTAAGCCCCATCTAGTTTGGCCAGGGATATACACCATTAGTCTCTCCTTTGTAGCTCTTTCTCATTGGTGATATATGTGAATCATCCTGTTAATTATTGAAAATCTTCCCCATAGTGAGATATCACCTCCTCTCTTGTAGTGAACAGTGAGTCATCATTACACAGAGAATCCATTTCCCATAAGCAGGAACAACAAATTTCTAATTTGTAGTAATCAAACCTCCCCATGTATTGTATTTTGTAATCAAAATTTATTTTGAAAGGCAAAAAACTCAAGATTGTTTTTCATTTGTAAGGTTGTTTATTTTTTTGCTTTTTCTCTGGGCACATGCATGGTGTGAGTGTGTGGATACAAAACACATACACCCTTGCCACAGTATGTGTGTAAAGATCAGAAGACAAACTTAGGTGTCAGTGGTGACCTCCTACCTTAGACAGTATCTCTTTACACTTAAGTACTGTCTCTGCCAGACCACCTGACCTGAGTGTTTCCAGGAATATTCCTGCCTCCGATTCTAATGTGACAGTGGGAATGTTATGATTACAGATACACAGCATCATTCCTGGCTCTTTTGAGTTCTAAGGACTCATATTCAAGTCTTTTCAGTTACATGGCAAGCCTGCTATCCACTGAGTCGCATCTTCAGTTTCTCATATACCCCAATCAGTTTTTGTGACTGATAAAAATTACTGTAAAATTCCATGGATGGTGCTTACACTGTGTGGTTTTTGATTCTAAGATTTAAAAAAAATACTTTCACTATTATAACATTTTCTCTGATATTTGCAATATAAACTTTTACATTTGGAGCATACTTATATGATACCATTAAAGTAACATCATTGCAGGTATCAAACGTTCCAAATGCACAGAATAAAAACACTGTAATGGAGCTAAAAATGACCAGCACTTTTTATGTTTATTTTCAGTAGTTAGTACATATGAGAACTCCATGGAGTATCAAAACCAGACCAGGGCTTGGAGTCCTTCCATGTTTGATGTGTAATTTAAATGAGACTATAGCTGAATAATGTCTATAATAGCATCTGGAATACTTGCCACTCCATACTGTTAACTGGATTTCAAATTGTATGTTTAGAGAATTCAGATGCAATGAGTATAATAATTATTATTAAATGCTAAAATGATACAGATATGGGACAAATTAAAAGCAGTCCACATAGTTCTACATTTGCCATGAATATTATTTCTGTTGATGCTAATATTTTGCCAGCTCATTTTTTTTTAGGCACTTTATTTTTTTTTTTTTATTTTACATGTCGATCCCTGTTCCCTCTCCCTCCCTCCCCTCCCTCCTTCCTCTCCCTCCCTTTTATGCTCTCTCCCCCCTCACATGCACCCTGACCACCCACCCAACCCATCCCCCAAACCCAATTCCACATGTAGGGCAATGCCATCCAGGTGGGGTCATGTAAATCTGTCAAGTCATTTGTAGTAGGTACTAGGACTACTCTCCTGTCTTTAGGTTAAGGGAGTATTCCTCCATGGGGGATGTGTCCGCAAGGTCCTTTTGTGCACCAGGAATACATCCTGGTTCCACTGTCTGAGGTTCCTTAGACTGCTCAGTCCTTCTAGCTGAGACCCATATTCAGGGGGTCTGAGTCAGTCCCATGCTGGATTTCCAGCTATCAGTCTGGGGGCCCGTTAGCTCCTCCTTGTTCGGGTCAGCTGTCTCTATGTGTTTCTGTAACCTGGTCTTGTTCTCTCCCTCTGCATCTCAATTCTAGTTCGACTCAGTATTTAGTTACATGTGTTTGCTTCTTTTTCCAACAGGTACTAGATGAGGGCTCCATGATGGTAGATAAGCTACTTGTGTAGATAAGCCTTTCCACGGTTGCTCAAATTGTTAGTTGGTGGCAGTCTTGTAGGTCTCTAGACCTTTCTTTAGGTTCATTATCAATAATGGCTCCCTATTTTATGTTCTCTCTCTCTCTCTCTCTCTCTCTCTCATCTATCTATCTATCTATCTATCTATCTATCTATCTATCTATCTCCTGTCTTCTATTCCTTCCCTGACTCAATCTTATTGCCAGCTCTTTTGCAATATTTGTAATGCAGAAGGGATTTTCAAAGGGAGGTTCTGGAAATAAAGAGGAGGGTGCAAGGAATAGGAAGAGGAGAAGTTTGTGGGGCTATAGAAGAGAAAAAGAGAATGTTAACTGTATTTGTTAAGCACTTAAAAAGTGAAGAATTACAGCAGTGTTGATTCAAAGGAAACCAGATTGAGTGAGGTGTGTTCAAATTCTTTTTAATGTGTGAACCTTCTGTGATCTCATATATGTGGCTTATATGTGGCTTAATATTGCTAAGAAACAATTTTTTCTATTTGAAATGGAAATATAGCTATACTTACATCTCAAGGTAGTTATGTGAATTAAATGAGATAACATGTCTAATGCCTTTAAACAGTGTCTGCCTACTTTTAAGTATCAAAGATGAACTAGTAATGCAAATTACCTACAGTGTTTATAACAACTCTTAAAGAAATGCGCAATTTCTCCAGTTTTGTAGAAATAAATATGTCTTAGTGTCAACGACACGAAGATCAACCATTATACCATTATCTCTATACTTTCCTGCCTGATACAAAGAAAATCTAAAACTCCAAAGTCTAGTATTTATGTATTAATTTATTACCATTATATATACAATTTGAATTTAAATTTATTAGTACAGTGGTTAAAGACATTTCCTTTTGAGACAGAAGGTTGGGTTCAAATCCAGCATTTCTATCTCATACCTCTGTGAAGTTGGATGACTTACTAAACCCCTAGTGTTCTGGTGTCTTAATGTCTATGTTGTTATACTAATACGTCCACTTCTCATGTATTTTAATGCAGATGCATTATGCTAATACTTGAAAGTTGATTAGAACTGACATAAACTACATGTAATTATCAAGCATCTTTAATGCATAGTACTAGTATTTTTTTTTTTTTTTTTTTTTTTTTTTTTTTTTGCTCTGAGTAAAGCCTTCACTGAGTCTCTGGAGACCAATTTAAAGTTAACCAACAAATCATGCTGAGAACCAACAGACATGGGTCCCAGATAAAGATGGATGGGAAACTTGAATTTGTCACTTTGTATATTTGAAAGTTGTGTGTTCACTACAAAAGTATTAAGATTTATCCTACTATACATTGTTTAAGGACAAAAATAATTCAAAGAAGCAGCTTTGAACCTAAATTCTGCCTGAAAATTAGTTGTTTCATGAGTCTACCTAAGTGATTTCACTCAAACTGTACTTAAATATACTTATCAGCAAAGAAGAGTAAGGGTATCAAAGGAAAAATGGGTGGGAATATCATCACAGGTGTCTTCAATAGTGCCTTTACTAAGTGACAGAGAGGCAAATTTAAAATGTGAAATGATCTGAAAACATATGAATATAAAAATGTAATACACTATGACTTACTAAAAGTAGTAATAAGAGGGAAATGTATTCCAGGTATGACTTACATGGAATACAAACTATCTAAAATCAGAAACTTTATGTTATACCTCAAGGAAGTAGAGAATAAGAAGAGTCTAAACCCTATTGTAGCAGAAGAAAGCAAATAATGTATCATTATAAAATATTGCCAAAGTCAGTATAATAATCAGTGGAAATAAGCAGGACCAAAAACCCTCTTAATAGTCCCTGCAAATTGACATATACTTACATAGATTAACTAAGAAAAATGAATACCTAAAAAACATAATAAAGGAGGAGACATCAGAGATGATCACATTGAAAATGTAGTAAGAGGCTTACATGAATACCACAATGAACTACAGAAGCTAGAAGGTATTGGTGAACTCTTAGAATAGTGTTATCCAGGATTGAATGGCAAAATAGAAATCTGAACAGACCTATGAAAAATGCTGTTTCAATGTTACACTCAGATTTTAAAAGAAATAATATGAGGATACGCCTTCCTGAGAACCCTTCATTCTCGGGGAAGTTGTGTCTCAAATTTCCTTAACAATCTACCAAGTTTGAAACAGTGATGATTGTCACAAACTCATTGATGTCAGCAGCATTCAATGCCAAAGCCATATGAAAATACTAGAAGAAAGGAATACAATAAACTAATATGCCTGATAAATATTCATGTAAAATTACTGATAAATATTATAAGTCAAATTCAGCAGTACACACACACACACATACACACACACACATACACACACACACACACATACACACACACGCATACGCACACGCACACAAACAAAAAAACCCCATGTTTTACAAACTAGTGGAACTTATTATTGGAATACAAAGAAGGTTGAATTAAAAAAAATTATATTACATCACATTAGTAAAATCATTGGAAAAAATAGATAGCATCACAATTGATGAATTATAAAACTTATGAACAAGTAATAATTATGAAAATATCCTTAATAATTCTCACATATATATACATATGTACATACATGCATATATATATATATATATATATATATATATCAGATAACAAAATACTCAACAGCAAAGGTAAACTTAAAAAAAAAGGCAGATGTCTACCACAATCACTTTTTCCAGCAGAGTACCAGGATTTCTTTTTAGATGAAGAAGACAAAGAAATAAATTGAACTGCCACTAGACAGGTAAGTAAGAAACACATGATCACTGTTGAAGATACTATGGTCTTTTAAGATGAAACCCCAAAGACTTTTTTAAAAGGTTATTAAAATACATAAATTCAGTATTCAAATTCAGTAGCTTCAAAAATCAAACCACAAAATAATTTGTATCTCTATACAGCAATAATTAAAAATCTGTAAATGAGTTTTAAAAATTATTCAAGTAAGAATTACTTTAAGTGAAGTTATTGGTACACTGAAATTTTCCCTTGCAGCCAAAATGTTGAAAGAAATTACAAGATACTTGAGTAAACCGAAAGGCATGAATTAGGATATTTAGTGTAGCATTTGCTGTCCTGGAACTTTCTCTTTGGACTATGCTTCCCTGGAACTCACAGGGCTCCCACTGCCTCTGCTTCCTAAGTGCTAAGATTAAAAGTGTGCACCACCACTGCACAGTGGATATTTAACATGATAAAATACTGTTTCTATTTAAAAAGTTTTCACAAAACATCTATCAAAATTTCAATGATAGTACTTGTTTTCAAAGGAGACATAAGCAATCTAGAAATTCAGTTTTGATTTCAAGGGAATAAACCAAAATAATCTAACTAAAATGAAGCTAAAACTACCTTTACATTTCAAGATTTCAAAACTTATTACAAAGCCAGAATAGCAAAATAACAACAACAAAAGCAGCATTTCAGTGACATAAAGTCAGATGTAGAGACTGTTAGAATCCAATACAATGTCTAGAAATAAACCTTTAAGTATGATCTTCAGCAAAGGTGTCAAAGTCATTCACAGAAGAAAGAAGACTCTGCAATAGGTGATGTTGGGACAATGAGTAACAACTATGCTTGTTACAGGTCCATTAGTATGTACTGGAAAGAGAAAAAAATAAAACAAGAAAATAAAATACCTCTTATATCTAATACAGAATTATTACAAATGAATGATAGTGGCATATGCATGGGCCCTCACAGATTTGAAGAAATTTATACTGACTCCAAAGAAGTAAGTAAAATACATATGGCTCTTAAACTAAACCATGAAAATATTAAATTATTTACACATTTCTATGTGTATGGGTGTAGGGATTTGAGTGATGTAGGTGCCTGTGATGGGCAGACACAGATGATCTCTTTGGAACTATAGTTATAGGCAGCTGTGTACTACCCAGTGTGGGTGCTGGGAGCTAAACTAAACTAAAATTCTGTACATGAGCATGTTCTTACTGTAGACACATCTTCTCTAAACAATCAAACACTTTGGGGAAAAGGGCTAGCACTGATAGCAGTCTATGAGTTTGTAGGATGATTTTTATTGTATTTGATCAGTCTACTTTTATTATGTCTGTCTGTCTATCCACACCTGTCCTTCCATCTTCATCTTGGAAGCTGTTGTTCTCTATGAAGAAAGGGCTACAGAGCTACATAGGTCCTTTGATTTTTTTTTTTTAATTACTGAGAACTGAATTGTCCCAAGTAATATTCACAATTATCTTTCAGAAGCAATCTGGGAAGTTTGGATATACAACTGGTCTTCGAAATGAGCTTTGAATATTCTTCTTTTGTTTTGTTTATAAAGTTAATAGTTACAGATGAAGCAGGGACATTCCAAGATTTCGCCACACACTTTGGATGAACATAATGTCAAATGAAGACTTATAATAAAATAATTTTTTATTAAATTGAAAAAATAAATTCTGGGATACATTGGTGAATAGAGAAATTGGGTAGCATTTTCAGAAATATTTCACCCAAAATGATGTTTGTTGAAAATGTTTCTTGAAGAATTCATTGAAGACTTGACTTGTGATATTATTTTGAATGAATAACCATCAGTTTTACTCTATGGTCAAATATTATAAAAATGATTCTCATTTACTTTCAACTTGGTTCATTCTAATTTCCTATTTGCCATGAACAAAGTCCTCATTTACCTGTCAAGACTCATTTTCATAGGATGCATAAAATACGAACATCCACAACTGCATGTTCCGTAAGCATTTCACAGAAACCTCGTGAAAGGACTTGCTGTGCTGCACCCTGGGGCCAGATTAACACAGAGAGTTATTGGAGTGCAGTGAGATAATAAAATGCATGTTCTTCAAAGAACTATTTCACATATATCAGTTTTATTTATTTATTTATTTATTTATTTTAGTGTGTGTGTGTGTGTGTGTGTGTGTGTGTGTGTGTGTGTGTGTGTGTTATTTGCCAGGGTGAAGTATTAGGCCTAACCAGAAAATCCATATAATGTCAAAAGATTACCAGAGAAGTTCTTAGAATGCCCACTGATTAAAATAAACCATTCCCTATTTTATACACAATATGCACGCACATAAAACAACATCAAAAGTTATACATACACATATGATTCTGAAAGATTGTCCACATGTTGATTTGTGTATTAATTTCAATATCATTTGTGGAGTACTTGTATCAGACAGTTTGTTAGTCATTGGATTACAACCAAACTATAAAAGTATTTATGGTCCCTTTAGAAGAGAGTGACAATTTTTAAATGCATATGTCACATGTAGCAAGTATAGAATATCATGAATTAGATGGGAATAGGCAATAAGGAAAGTTGGTTGTTACTTTAATAAGGGAATCATGAAGTACTTACCTTCAGAAATAATAAACAAACCCAGGGAGCAAGATAGCAGGATGGTTTCAGTGATAATGAGGATCCTAAGGCATGTTCAGGGCAATGCTGAGAGGTCAGTGTTCTTGTAACAGGGTAGTGGGTCAGGACAGCAGAGAATGTGATCATAGTGGCAATATCCACATCATATATAAATGTTCATAGTCATTAGTGGGAACTTTTCCTTACATCATAAAAGAATTGAATGTTTAGATGTGTGAGAGATATCATTTCTTAATTGGTTATTTCTCTTCAATTCCTTGTGCTTACCGTTAATATTTATGCATGCTATGATCAGAATATAAATGACACTCTTTCCAAAAACCTAACTTTTAACCAATTTTGCATTTTTTATTTTGTACCCACTCAAGTAACATAATATTGCAGATTTACTAAAACATCATGCTGCTAAGTATCATTTTGAACTCAAATTGCTATATAAAATGTACCTCATATAGTAGGCCATAGTTTATTGTAAATTATTTACTGTTACCATGTGACTTAGTTTCTTTAAATATTAAAGAGAGAAAAAGGGTGATCTACCACAAAGGTTATGTAAAGACAATTCTGTTTTGATATGGCAAGAACCCAGAACTCTGGCTGCAATGTAACAAAGTTATACGGATGTCAATACTTTTTATTGTGTTTGCTGTTTCTTTAATAAACAAAAAAGTAACACATGTATAGCATAAGACACCCACACTTTATTTTGAAGATAGGATTATTGCTAAACTCCTTTGAAGAATGGCTGGGATAAATAAGCTTACAATGCCTGGAACATTTTTGGTTTTTATATATAACTGAAATTGGTTTGATGAGGAGAATAAAGTAAATTTCATAAGAATTTGTATGAGTAGAATGGAGTTAAAACATCAGTTACGTATTGTGAACAAAGTATTACTTGGGGCAGAGATTTTTATCAATTATTTTTCATTTATTCATCTAGGGTGGTCCATTGGTTTCTTTAATATGGCAGAAAATTCATTCTCATTGTAATATTAATCACCATAGAATGATACCACTTTATATAAATGATGTATTTTAGGGATAAAAAATTAACCAACAAGTGTTCATCACTTTAGGTATTTGAATATTGCTACCCTAACTTTCCCACTTTAGACTCCTATTATATTTACAACTGTATGTGGTGGGAACTCAACTGCTATTATCATAACTGTTTGTCAGAGCTGATGGACTGAATACCCATGAAAACTGGGATCCTATAGGTGAGATGAATCGAAAGACAGATGTATAGATTACACTTGCTGCAGCACTGACACTATCCACATTAGGTTTCTTCCTATGGCCAAGGTCAAGTGTTAATAACTATCACTTTCATTTTTTTTTTTTTTTTTTAGAGATTCGAAAAATGTGTTGCCTATAACTTCCAGAAGCCTTAAGCCTTTTTCAACCCTTTGATGAAGAGGAGTAATTGCTTTCTAAGTAAAAAAAAAATTTAAAAAAGTGTAGGTAAAGTATAATTTCAATATCCAAAAGCCATAAGAGTAACAATGCATGGTTTTACTTGTTTTCAGAGTCCTTTCTGATACATTCCGGTAACCTCTATATATAAACAGTAGCATCTTGCTTTTTCTAGCATGCTATTAATCATTTAATGTTAGAGGGTCACTAATCACATTATATACTTAGATGGTCTAGGTCTGAAAAGCAATTGCTTAAAATGTGATAAGCAGCCATTAATCATTTAAAATACCTCAAGAGTTTGTATATTGTCTACCTATTTTACTCTAATTATTCATTCTCTAGCACTTCTTTGCCATTTTCAAGGGATCCTATTACAGAAATTATTCTAGCTGTGAAATAGTAATGTTTTGATTCCTTACATCTTAAAAATGTGAAAATCAAAATCCCATATCTTGGCCTTAATGAGCAGCCATTCTTTAAGCTTGCATGCTTCGCTCAGAAGTAATTTTTCTAATAATCCTTTCTGATTATGAAGTTTTCTTCTCTTACCTGCTGGTCTCACAAACCCCTGAGAATAGCTTTCAATATTTCCTAATATGATGCATCACTCAGTTATGCCTTTATACATTTCACAATAAAACTATGAGAATAATTCAGAGATGATGTTATTGATAATTAATTAATTTTAAATTCATCTTGTTTTTAAATCCCCAGTGCAGGTTCATAATGGACCTGTATTTGTACTTGAAGAAGGAATGATAAGGCTTGAAGTTCCCAGTACAATCCATTCTCTGTCCTGCACTGACTGTATTCTGAGGGAAATGCACTGAGCTTTCTGGATCACATCATCATTCCTAGGATCTATAAAATCTATGAAGAGGGTACTCTTTTTTTGTTTTGTTTTTCAAAAATAATATTTTATTGATTCTTTGGGAAATTCACATCATGTACCCCAACTCCAGTTATATCTCAGTCCTTCTGTACCTGCTCTCCACTTTTATCATGCCCCCCCCAACATGAAAAAAAAGTTAAGAAGAAATAATAACAGTAAATTAAAATAAATTAAAATATTAAAATACAAGTAATATATTAATTAAAATCAAAATAAAACAAACAAAAGAGGAAATAAAAAAACCACTTTGCTCCTCTCTCTTTCCAGCCTCTCCATCAGCACTTCATTAGTCTTATTGGCATTGGGAGCTACTGTGTATCAAGAAGGATACATACCCTTTTGTCCAAATATCTTTACTTGTAATGTTCATTGTGGTATTGGACAAGATCAAGGCCTCAGGTCTATCAATGCTTGGCCCTCACCATATCTCCTCTTGTATATACAGCTGAATCCCTGAGTCATGGCGATCTTGCGGCTATGGTTCTGCAGGACCAGTCACTTCATCCAGCAGGTCACAAAGGGGCTAGATGTTGGGAAGTGCCAGCTCAAAGCCCTGAATGGGTGACTGTGTGGTGTCTGATATGGTCAGTCCTTGTGGCTGTAACAACCACCAGCTCTTCTAAACCTATGGAATCAGCTTTCTCTGATGGGGGGTGCAGCTCTCCTATTAGGGACAGGGCCAGCTCTATGATTCTGGGGTCATTGGGGTCACTATCCCAGGGCTAGTAAGGGGCAGAGTCATCCCAGCACGGCCCTGATACTTCAAAACATGGTCCAACATATGGTTTGAATGGGCACCTCTGGTAACATGGGTAACTGATATCAACACAATCCCAGCTACAGCAGAACCATGGACCCAGACATGCTTGGTAGAAGCAGATTGGGACAAAATGTCACAATGACCCCATGTGGCCTGTCAGGCCAGCATCAGCTCAGCAGCAACATGATCCCCAGAGTCCTAAGATGGCCCCAGGTGGTGGCCCAGAAGCTGGGTATATTCACAGTCTTAGTGGTTACAGCCTCTGACATAGAGGAAGACTATGGCTACAGTAGATCCCCAGAAGAGGTTACTCTCATGATTCTAATTTCTTCTGTTTTCCTACATCAATTTTGTCTGAATATGCATGCCATTATATTATATACTTATGGAAATCACAGCCACCTTAGAAGTAAGTTCTTTTGTTTATGATTTTTTTTTTTCATGTCCTGCCTGCATGTATGTCTGGGAGAGTGTAACAGATTCCCAGGAACTGGATACACAAAAATTTACCATGTGGTGCTGGGAATCAAACTCTGACCCTGAACCATTTGAAAACAGCCAGTGCTTAGTCATTTAGCTATGTTTGCAGCCAGTGTAAATCAGTTCTGACTTTCCACTCTGTGGGTTGCAGATATCGAACTCAAGCTGTCAGGCTAGGTTGTACATGCCACTGTGCCTGTCTTTTACAATTAAAATAATGAAGAGCCAGACAGAGAAAATAGTCTGTTTGGTAAAAGAGAGAGAGAGAGAGAGAGAGAGAGAGAGAAGCAGAGAAAGAGACAGAGAGACAGACAGACAGAGAGAGCAGTAGGAAATTAAATTACAGATTTGAAAATTTGAATGTCACCTCAAGAATCCACTCTTCCAAATAACATGATACTGTCTCTATAGCTTCTAAATGAGTATTTATTCCATTTCAAAGTTAATACTGAAAAAGTTATTTTTTTTAAATCAGTCTATTTTTGCCATCTAGTTAGGTTTTATTCCCTTTAACCTAGAACTTGTAAGTCTGAGCTCATTGCTCTATAAAATCCATCCTTGTAGAATGATCACAGTAATACTCACTGCTCAGTATTGACCGGATAATTAAATAAACTAATGTCCATTATGTTTCTTCTTTGAATACATGACACAATTTTAGTGTTAGGAAAATGACTGGCAAGGCCATGTGGATTAATTAAAATGATAGATGGAGGGTCCCAAACTAGTTTTCTGAGATTCTGTATAATTGGGATAATAGAAAGTAAGGGGATACTAATTTCATTTATTTATTCATCTATTTTTATAGTTGTTCAAAAACTTTAATGAGTAGATTTTTTTTCTTTAACTACATTTTTTTTTTTCATGTTGAAAACATTTTTACTGACGTTAATGGCAAAGGCTTGGTTAAACTGTTGACACTGCCAGCAACAATCAAAAGAAAATAAACTGTTCATTGAAATAGTCCAGGCATAATAGCCTGGCTTTCAGAGGAGACAGAGTCCTGCATATATGGGTCAAATTGCTCATAAGATGCAGACAGGGATATGGGTTGTTTTATTCAAAGCCACTGCACTCTTTAAAACATTTACAACCTTTCCACCTCTCTTCCACTTGGATCTGAAGCTGGAAGAGAAGGGTTTGATAAAGATTTTCAATTCAGGGCTGAGTGCTGTAAGTCTCTAAATCTGCACATTACACAGCAGTGAGTCTCTGTGCTGATCATTATCTACTGCAAGAAGAAGCCTCTGCAGGCAGGGGGGCAGATTGAGTGATGTCTGCTCTATGCATATAGCAATAATTCATTAGCAGTCCTTTTAATGTTCTTTAGCAGAATAATAGTAGCATATTGTTGCTTAGAGCCCCTGTCTAATCTCTTGTTTATAGTCACTTTAGCAGTGTCATGTATGGGTTCTCATGTAGTGGGCCTTAAATCCAATTAAACTTGGTTAGGTACTCTCCTAACATTTGTGCCACTCTTGTTTCAGTGCATTTTGCACGGAGGCCACCTTTGTAATTCCCAGGATTTATAAATGGGTGATATTGATGATCACCTTCCTTTTTCTGCCAGTAGCATGCAGAATGCCTTCCAACACCATGAAAGCTATTCAGCAGACAGTGAAACTTCTATGAAGGCACCAGCTTGACTTTTCCATGTGTAATGACATATGTGAGTTTGTCTTCAGCAATAAGAAATTACCATTAGGTTAACTAAAAGCTTATGGTGGGAGTGCAAATGGCACAGTGCCATTCAGGCACAATAGGATGGATACACATAGAAACATGTAGAGACTGTGAGACATTTAACATGGTGTCAGAGTCAAAATTCTGGCACAGAGAAGAATAAGGGGACATATACCCCTTCACCTAAGCAAGAAGTTATTTATAACTGATACTACTAGGAAACAAAAAGTCAGTTTTGTTCAATGGGGATTCATATATATTGATACAGAGAATATAGAATGGAGGAGTCCAAACTATAATGTCCTCAAGCATACATTTAAATAATAGAAGACGAGGAGGGCAGGCCTTATGCTGGGAGTAATTGGGTAACACAAAGTACACTCATGACTTTGTGTGTGTTTGTGTTGTATTATTGTATTCTTTCTTTGTTATTTTTTGTTTCATTTTGTGTTAGTGTTTGGATGTTTCTGTTATTGGTTATGTTGTTTTGTTTCTTGTTTGTTAGTTTTGAAGAGAGGGGAGGGACAAGAAGTTGGTTGGGTAGGGAGGTGGAGGTAATGTGGAAGGGGTTAAAGGACAGGAAATAATATGATCAAAATATATGAAATCTTTAAGTAAAATGATTTACATCTTTTATTACTGTGTTCATGTATATACACATGCATTTTAAGTATGAGTGTACATACTGAAGTTCACACATGGTATTTAAGGACAAAATTGTGGAATTTGTTTCATGCCCACATTTTATCCAAAGTTCTAGGGATTGAATTTAGGTCACCAGGCTTGTATTGAGTGGTCCCTTTTTCCCCAAGACACTTAGTAGCTCCCCCTGTACTCTACTTATAGATTTTTGCTGTTTGAAAATGGCTGCAGATGATTTGAACATTTTTTTTTTGCCAGGGTTATATGGCCAGACTTGGAGTCTGTACAGGATAATGAACTTCAAGAAGCCCTTAATTTAGTCAACACACATATATGCTGTATGGGCACCATAATTGCTGAAATTCCATATATTTAGATAAGTCTCTGTTTTTTCATCTCCCTTCCCTACTTTCTCCCTCCTTCCTTCCCTCCCTCCCTAATCCTTCCTCCTTCCCTTCCTTGCTTGTTTTTTCCCTTGTTTTTCAAAGAATAGAGGATTGTTACAAAATTTTATAGAAGAATTAAGAAATTTGATGCATATTTGTATAAATTGGAAGACTTGAAAATCAACTTTATTTTCAATGCACCGTCTGAGTTGGGGTGAGGCTAGCTAAATAGGCATACAGCCAATTTTAAGGAATGAACCCAGTGTTTTTGACTCTTTGGAATATTAAGAACAGGTCACAAGTAAAAGAAAATAGGAAATAAAGACCGGAGGTTGGGAAGCCTGGAGTCAGTTCAGACTGTCTGAATCACTTATGCTGTGGTGGTGATTTGAGATGACAAGATGTTTTTGGAGGGATTGTGCTCTTCAACACTGTTTGCTTTGGGAAGTCAAGCCAGGATTTATTATGGCTGAAAGCCTTTACAGCTGTCGGATGGAGTGCAGTGTTTAGAGAGTTGAAAACATCAGCTGACATTAATAGTGTGAGTTGTGATTTTGAATATTTGCAACAGTTGTAATGTATGAAGAAAGGCAGAAACCACATTTTGGGATTTCTGAAGAAAAAAATGATATAAGCAGCAAAGAAATTAGTAATTCAGTATCTACTAAATGTAACCAATATATCTTTAAATCTTGTATAAAGCACTACTTATTAAATAAATTACATTCATTATGAAGATGTCACACTTAGGAGGCAGAATCATGCATAGAAGTTTTGAATATGATGTCTTCCCCCAAACTTGATTACTTCAATTTGAATTGTGTTTACTACAAGGCACTGGGCTTCTGTAAAGATACCAAGCAAAATGGCTTTGGAAGATGTATGCATGATAAAGGTACAGATCTATCATAAGAGAGATTGGTATGCAGTTATTAAAAGTTTTCCTCCATATCTAATACCAATGTCTTTCACAGATTTTAAGAAATAAATGTATTTGTTTCCAATATGTAGGATTATGCCTAGTAAATGTTTATTAGGAAATATTGTACATGGTATATTATATGCCACACGGTAGACTCTAAATTTACTTGACTATAAAATTCCTTTCTATAAATAATCTCCTCAAACAGCTTTCTCTGAAAATATATTTTCTGAGTGGTGGGAAAATTTTTCCATTATTTATTGTGGGTGATTACTTGTATCAAATACATATCTTTTTATGGAGATAGTAAGTAAAGTAGAAACTCCACATATTACTCAATGGATAAAAGTAACAATGCCTATTCTCTTGTAGTCTGAGAAATTATCCAATTTATTTCCAATTCACAAAAGTTTAGGTCCAAAGTTAGACAACAACACACCTCAGAGACTCTGTTACACTAATTTTAAGACAGACATGCTGATTTTAAGTACTCAGAGTATTGTGCTATTATTGAAGCCTGGATTTTCTAACATGCAAATGTCTGTGTGTGTGTGTGTGTGTGTGTCGCACACACACACACACACGATAAGTATTGAAGTTTTGACTGGATCTACATCTGGCAGTTTGGTTTTGTTTTGACCAAATACTATTATCATAGGTAATGAAATATTTTCCTCCCTGTCTGCTATGTCTAGATATTCTGTTTATTTTGGCTTCTTCATAATTTTGTTATCTTTTCTGATTTTTCACTTGTTCAGAAACAGATCAATATGGTAATTGCATAAATTTCAGATGAAAATTCAAACAAACCAATGTCAATTATAAACAGTATTATTACAAATAATATACTCTAATTAACAGAGTTAGTCACTCCACCATCATTTTTGCAAACACCCTGTATGGTGTAAGTGGTCTTAAGTAAGAGTACCTATTATCTTTTCCTTCCTATCTTTCCTAATTTATCCATATACCTATTTTAGTCCTTACTGTTACTATAACATAATGTCCTCATTCAGTTGACACAGAGGATGTGACTAGCTTACAGGTCATGCCCATGGTCCAGCATAGGTATAGCAAAGGTCTTGCTGTTCTTTTTTCTAAGGGAAAACAAGATTTACTTTCAAAGGACTCAACCCATGCCATAATCTCTCAACACTTAGTGTGATTACTTGATGAGTTTCCCATGAACTTAAAGTTCTCTGAATGTTTCTGTCACATCTCTATCATCTTCCTTCATGGTTCCACTTAAAACTCCCATAGATATATCTGCACAGGATACTTTCACATCTGAAACCGCCATTGTTTCTAAAGAGAGAGATTCTCAAACAAAAGGATTTTGTCTTTAAGTATTGTGTATGGACATGCCTAATTCCATCAAAGATTGCATGAGGACATATGAAAGCATCTCTTAAATTAAGTAAAATTTATAAGACATTAATAAGACATCTACTGGTCTAAAACATAGAATCATATATTCTGATGAACACGATGGAAAATGTGCTATCATTTCAACTCACAAAGTTCACTCGATAAGGGGGGATAATACATAGGCATGTGTTATCTTGGTCTAGTTTACTTCAGTAGGAGATAGAGGATTGAAGCTTCTTATATCATGGTAGACCACAACACAGAGAATGATACCAGGATCTTAGGCTAGGTATGATCTTCAGAATCCCACCAATAGTGACCTTCTTTTGATTGAGTAGTCTTGTCCTCCCACAGCTTTCACAGGCTTCCAAAATGGCACCACTAGTTGAACACCAAGCTTTCAAAGTATGACCTTGTAGAGACATGTCATATTAAATAATAATAGAAGATACCCGTTAGACTGAGGTAAATCAATTCCTTTGCTAAGTGTCCAGTTACTTAGTTTGTTAAACTTTTGTGATAATAGAGAACTTCACATTCTTTTGTCTCAAGTCATGTAGATAACCTCACTTCAAATATGGGAGTAAAACATGAATTGTTTTTCAAATTGTTGCTTTTAAACGTATAATATGTGGAAGAGTTCAGATAAACATTATAAGTTAAAACATTCAAATCCATTCACACTGTCATTCATTCCAACTATTGCATGTTGTTTTGTGAATTATTTTTTATTTTATTTTTATTTTACATATTGATCCCAACCCCCTCTCCCTTCCTTTTTTCTCCCTCCCTCCCTCCCTCCCTTCCTCTTATGTGACAGATGATGAGAAAGATACCCATTTGAATTGTTTGTCAAAGACCATATGAGAAACAGTAATGGAGGCAAGCATCAATCTTAAATGATGAAGAATCCATGTCTGTGTTGTGTATGAGTATTATCATGTGTGCAGGTGTGCATGAAATGGCCAGAGGTTTAAGTCAAGTGTCTTTCTCGTTCTTCAAAATATTGATTGAGTTAGGGTCTCTCTAAGAACCCAGAACACTCTGAATCAGTTGGTGTAGATAGACAGATTTCCTCAGAGAGTCATGAATGCCTGCCTTGTTTACTGGAGGCTGCCACATCTACTTTTCTTTTTTATATCTAACTCTTGACCTAATAGTTGCAATACAAGTACTTCATCCATCAATCTAAAATCTAACCATGGAAAAAGAATCATTTATCCCTATATTATGTTGCTATATTTTCTCTTAATAATTTATAACTCAAATCTTCTAAAATTGGGTATCAAAGGAATTAAGAATCAGTATAAACAAAGATGTTCTATATAATATATAATTATTATATAAATACATATTTAATGTATTTATATCATATTTGACACAAGATAGAAATCAGAAACAATATTTTTCAGGACAAAAGAAAACATAATTTTAAGATGAATTTCTCTCTTTCTCTCTCTCTCTCTCTCTCTCTCTTTCATTTTTGTCCTGGAACTCATTTAGTGGTCCAGGCTGGCCTTGAGCTCATTGACATCTTCCTACTTGTGTCTCCCAAGTGCTAGAATTAAAGGTATGTGCCACCACTGACCATCCCAAGATGAATTTCTTAATTAAATCATCAGTACATCAATTTTAGCCCTATTAATATCAATATGTGTCAATCAGTGAAGCTGTAAATTTAAGTTTCCCATTACTGCTCATAAATAACAGCTGAGAAGGTGAATGTCTGGAAGTCTTTCCACAGTATTAGTGGGGAATGATGTGGTGGTTATTTGGGATGGTCCATGTTTCAGGGATTTAGTCCTGTCATTAATGTCAGTCACACTTAAACACATTGAAAAATACAACAAAATATGTTTTGCATTATACAAGTTTGTTAAAAAATTGAAAACCAATTACAGGCACCTTTTTTTCTTCCTTTTTAAATTTCAATTAGAAACAAGGTTGTTTTACATGTCAATCACAGTTCCTGCACCCTCCCCTCCTCCCCTATCACCCACACCAAACCCCAGTCCATTCCCTTTCTGCTTCCAGGGAGGGTGAGGCCTTCCATGGAGAGTCTTCAAAGTCACTCATATCATTTGGGACAGGGCCTAGGCTCTCCCCTGTGTTTCCAGGCTGAGAAAGTATCCATTTGTGTGGGATGGGCCCCCAAAGTCTATTTGTATGCTAGTCCATTACTAGAGGCCCCATAGACTGCCCATTCCTTCTAACTACATTGAGGGGTCTGGGTCAGACCTATGCTGGTTTCCCAACTATCAGACTCTGGTGTGTGGGCTCCTCCTTGTTCAGGTTAGCTGATTCTGTGGGCTTCTCCAGCCTGGTCTTGACCCCTTTGCTCATCACTCCTCCCTCTCTGTAACTGGATTCCAGGAGTTCAACTAGTGGGTGTCTGCCTCTTCTTCCATCAGCTACTAAATGAAGGCTCTAGGATGGCATATAAGGTAGTCATTAATCTCATTATTGGGGAAAGGCATTAAAGGTAGCCTCTCCACTATTGCTGAGATTGTTAGTTTGGTTCATCCTTATAGATCTCTGGGCATTTCCCAGTGCTAGATTTCTCCTTAAATCTATAATGGCTCCCTTTATTATTGCATCTCTTTTCTTGCTCTCCTCTATTCTTTCCGACTCAATCTTCCTACTCCTTCATGTCCACCTCTCCTCTTCCCCCAACTCCCTCTCCCATCCCCTCATGCTCCCAATTTGCTTGGGAGATCTTGACCCTTTTCCCTTCTCCAGGGGACCATGTACATCTTTCTTAGGGTCCGCCTTGTTTCCTACATTTTCTGGTGGTGAGAAATGTAGGCTCTGTCTAAAAGCCATATATGAGTGAGTACATATGGTGTTTGTCTTTTTTTGTGACTGGGTTACCTCACTCAGGATGGTTTCTTCTAGTTCTATCAATTTCCTTGTGAATTTCAGTTTTTCATTGTGTTTTTCCACTGAGTAGTACTCCATTGTGTAAATGTACCTCATTTTCTTCATCCATTCTTCAGTTGAAAGGCATCTAGGTTGCTTCCAGGTTCTGGCTATTACAAATAATGTTGTTATAAACATAGTTGAACAGATGTCCTTGTTGTATGAATATGCTCAAGATCCAGTAATTCCACTCTTAGGCATATACCCAAAAGATGCCAGTCATCTTGAGGCCAGCCTGGTTTGTAGAACAGATTTCAGTACAAACTGGGCTATATAGAAAAATCATATCTCAAAAACAAGACAAAACAAATCAAACAATCAAAAATGGAAATGCAGTAGAAGTAATATTTAAATAATTAGCTTAACATTAAAGAAAAACAAACAAACAAATAAATAAAATCAATAACAAAACCAGAGGAGCAGCATGCTTGACAAGTAGTGTTTAGTCATTGGGAATCTGCCTAGGTTTTAAATACTCCTTTACCCTTTAGAGCTTTCCCTGAAAACGTTTATCTAAGTGTATGTGTATTCTTACCTTTTTTCTGCCGTAACCAAATTGACTGGGAGAAAGAACTCAGGGAAGCAATGCTTTATTCTGGCTCATGGGTTCAGAGACTCTGAGCATACCACATTGAGGAAATCTCAGCTGATCCCTGGAAACAGAGCCATGAAGGAAATACTCATCACATCATAGAAGACCAAGAAGAGAGAACACAAAGCCAGAATAGCTGGGCTTGAACCTTCACAGGTTTTTTCTTAGTGGCCTCCATCAGAGCAGACATACCTACTAAGCACAGTCACTCCAGTCATGAGCCAGTCAGGCCAAACCTTAATATATTATTATTATTATTATATAATTCTTGGCCTGTTTCACTTAGCATTATTTTGTCTCTTTCCTCTACAAACAGTGGAGAGCTCTGGCTTCCTATTTTGTTTTTGCTTCCTTTGGGAGTTTTGTGAATCTGTTGGTGGGCAGGGAACATCAACATGTGGGCCAGTGAGATGGATGGCTCAGAAGGGAAAGGCACTCTGGGCCAAGCCTGTTGACTTCAGTTCAGTCACTGGGACCCACGTGGTTGAAAGCAAGTGTCTCTGAGCTCCGCATGTTTCATCCTTCCAAACTGTATATATTCTTTTCTGATTTACACATAGACTTTGGACCAAAAATGATGTACAAATAACCCAATTACTGTTCAATAATTAAGATTAAATAGTGTTGGGGAAACAAAATCTTAGATCCTGTTGAAATTTCAGATTCATGTTCATTGTGGTGGCTTGAATAGAATGGCCCTAAATGGGCACATATAGTTGAATAGTTGTCAGGGAGTGGTACTGTTGGAAAGGATTAGATTTAAGAGGTGTGGTATTGGAGGAGTAATTGTATCACTAGGGGGTCAGCTTTGAGGCTTCAAAGGCTCATGGCATGTACAATATCTCTCTCCTCAAGGACCTTAATATAGCTTTGAACTAAGACTCTAACACAATGCCTGCCTGATACCGTGTTCCTTTTGATGATGGTGATAATGGGCTACAATTCTGAAACTATAAACTAGTCCCCAATTAAATTATTTCTTTTGAAAGAATTTCCTGGCCATGGTGTCTCATCACAGCAATAGAATAGTGAATGACTTAAGGCAAAAGTTGGTATGGGTAGTGTTGTGTTGTTTTGGTAGCCCGGACTATGATGTTTGATAGAATATTATGGAAGACTTTGGAATTTTAAACTAGAAAAGTGGTTAAATTCTTTAAGCTGTGCTTACTGGCCATCCTAGTAGGATCATGGGTAATGGTGTTGAGAACAATGTGAACTGAAAGCTCAGTTCAAGAAGTTTCACAGGGGAAGAATACATAAGTGGGCTTAAGACCATTCCTGTGATGCTTTGACAAAGAATGTGGCTGGTTTTGTCTTTGTCCTAAAATTCTCCCAAGGCTAAATTGAAGTTTTTGATTAATGACTTTGGCAGATGAGATTTGGCTAGAACTGACTTTTTGCCCTATGGTTATTAGTGGTCATTTTATGCAGATCTATATTGAAAAAAGAGCAAGTTAAGCAAGGAAAGAATAGAAAATGTACATTTTGAGGAGAAGAGAAGCACTAGAATGTATAATGGAGCTTAGACCAGTGCTCAAGGAGATAAAGGGTTTAAAGAAAATCTTGAGGGTAAATGGAACAAAGGGAGTGGAAACCTCAGGGCGAGTTTCCCAGCTAAGCTTCCAACTTGTGAAAAGTGAAAACAAACATAAGTGGGGATGGAAACAAACAACAACAGAAAGCTGATGCAAATGTAACTGAATGAGGGGACCATGTTCCAGTCCCAGCAAGCAGCAGAACTTAGCAGCTTTGGCCACGTGGTTCTGGTTTTTGAGTCAGGGATACAAGAAAAGATTTGTGGAACCTCCAGAGCTAAGATTAAAGCCTCAGCTAAACTGCTGAGGTCAGGTGTGTGGCAAGGGTATCCCTGTGTAGAGACACAGAGAGGCCATCGAGTGAATCCTGAATTGTATTTGGGACCCCAAGATGTTGGAGATGTCAGAGTCATGGGCTTCCTGCTGAGGAAAGCTGAAGACTGGGTGTGGAACTAGCCTAAGAGGGAGAACAGTCAACACAGCTGAAAGCAATGGAAAAGTGAAGAGTCCTTTGACATCAGACATGGAGATGCAGAATTTGGAGTTTTCTCTGCTGGGTTTTGATCTTGCATTGGTTCAGTATTTTCTAGCTATGTCCCATTTCCTCATTTTGGAATTGTAATGTATATTCTGTGCCATTGTATATTGGAAGTATGTGATCTACTTTTATATTTTGATTTTATGGAAGTTTGTAATTAAGAGATTGCCTTCAGTCTCAGAAGAGAATTTGAACTTTGGACTTTTAAACAATATTGAGTCTGTGATAGACTACAGAGACTTTTGAAGTTGAACTGAGTGTATTTTTGAATTTTGATATGGTCACTAGGCTATGGGGGCCAGAGAATAGATTTTGGTGATTTGAGAAAGAATATATTTGGAAGCTTGTTCATCAGAGAGCTGCAAAAATTGATAGGATTAAAAGGATTAAGATGTGTGTCTGTGTTGGAAGAAGTGTGTCATGGGGGCAGCTTTGAGGTTTCAAAATCCCACGTCAAGTACAGGATCTTTTTCTCTCTTTGTGGATCAGGACGTGGCTATCAGATACTTCTGCAGAACCCATCTACCTAACACCATACTCCCTTCCATGATGTAGTGTACCTAGACTCTGCAAATGTAAGCAAGCTCCCAATTAAATGCGTTCTTTCATAAGACTTACCTTGGTCATGTTTTATTTTTTTCCTCAGTAATAGGATAGTGACTAAGAAATCTA
This sequence comes from Phodopus roborovskii, assembly GCF_943737965.1. Lineage (NCBI taxonomy): Eukaryota > Metazoa > Chordata > Mammalia > Rodentia > Cricetidae > Phodopus > Phodopus roborovskii. Next base: position 14,178,275 of record NW_026126485.1, on the reverse strand, counting down.
TCAAAATTATGTATAATTGTGAAATGAATAATTAAAGATGGCCCAACTTACTAGATGGTTTTGACAATAACATAGTAATAGAATACTCAAAGCAATGCAGAATTTGTGTCATTTATTGTTCAAATAAATGAAAAACACTTATCAAAGTGATACACCCATTATGAGGAACCACTGACTCATAGTACCTGTCAAATTTTTGATCTTCTTGTTTTTTTAATATACTCAATGTTTCAATATCTCATTAATCTTAAATATATTAATATCTGTGCCAGCAAGATAATCAGTGGGCAAAGGTGTTTACTTTCAAATCTGATTAACTCAGCATTGAATCCCTAGAGTCAACATGACAGAAGGAAGAACTGACTTTCACAAACTGTTCTCTCACAATCCCCTAACTAACTTTATAAACAAAAAAATATATATTTTACTTAATAATTGTCAGATTCATGAATCATTATTATAAACAAAAAGATATATATTTTAGTTAATAATTGTCAGATTCATGAATCATTATTTTAGGCAATCTGTTTCCAAAGGCATTAATATATATATATATATATATATATATATATATATATATATATATATTATGATGCTTTCATTTCCTCAAATTCCTATAATAACTATCTGTAGCCCTTAAGTTCTGAAAATTAATCTGGTTTTGGTGATAATATTGTATAAAGAGCAATCAATTACAACCTATTTAAAAAAAAAACCTCAATATATGGTGCCACAATTACTGTGGGAAATACTACTTCTCTAAGAAAGTTTTATCTTAAAACAACTTTTAGACTATTTGTTGCTTGCTCAATTGCTTTACGAGGAGTAGCCTGAAATGTATTATGCTTAATTGGTCCCCTGAGAAACATTTACTATTTTCAACATGATCTACACAGGAAACCTCCCCAGACACATCTCACCAAGACAAAATGTATCCTTGAAGACTGCAGATTAGGGGTGAACCATGACTGATGTGTTCCATGGAAATAGCCTATTATTTATAGTTGGGTGGATTTATTACAGCAACCTCCAACTTCCTACACATGACCTCTTCAAATATACCACTTTTCAATTAACAGCCATGATAAAATAATGTATTCATATTTACCACTTTACATGTCATAAGACTTTTTCATGGAATATCTAATCTTTTTGTGATATCCAAATATAGAAAATAGATAGATTAAATCTAAAGAAAAACATATAATATCTAATAGAAAGAAAAGAATTTATATCGGAAAATAAACAGTTAAAATATTTATGTTTTTGGAAGGTGTATTGAGAGTGGGAATCACACCTTCAGAGACCTATTACAGACCCAAACTTTCCCTACAGTCCTCATAACAATGTTGATTTTTAATATATAGAAGACTGAGTTTCTAATCTTTTTAGTAGTTACATTATTTTTTGATCATGTATGAGGATATGAGTCTATGTGTGGATCTCTGTTGCTGAGTGAAGGTATGTGTGGAGACTGGAAGGGGATGCTGGATCATCTGGAGCTACAGTTACAGGCAGTTGTAAGTAATCCAGTGTGGATGCTGGGAAAGAAATGCCAGTCATCAACAAAACAGTAAAGTTCTCTTTTTTTTTTTGTAATTTTATTATTTTATTTTATATAACAAAGTCCAATTAAATGAAAAGAAACATTTATACACGATATTTGGGAATTTGGGCATCGTTCTTTCCAAACTACTTCCTGCTTGTAAGGGGCGCTGTCATGGGGGATTCGAAGAAGATTCAGAAATCCTAGCTGTAATCTGTAGGGCTGCTTTGTCCAGCTGTTTTGAATGTAGGATCACCTTATACTCCGTTTCAGGCGGTCTGGCATGATCAAACTACATTATTCTAGAAGGAATCCACATCTATTCACTTTCTGTGGAAACAAAAATAGAAATACTTTTCCCCAGTAACTTGTCCTTCAACTTAAATTTTGGAGTCAAAGCATTTTTTTAAATTTAATTTATTATTTTACATGTCGATCCCAGTTCCCTCTCCTATTCCTCCCTCCATCCCTCCATCCTTCCCTCCCTCCTTCCCTCCCTTTTACCCTCTCTGCCCTCTCACATGCACTCTAAACACCCACCATTCTCATCCCCCCACCCCAATTCCATATGTAGGGGAATGCCATCCAGTTGGGGTCATGTGGATCTGACAGGTCCTGTGAAGTAGGGACTAGGGCTTCTCTCCTGTCTCTAGATTAAGGCAGTTATCCCTCCATGGGGCATATGTTTGCAAAGTCCTTTTGTGCACCAGGGATACATCCTGGCTCCACTGTCTGAGGCCTCTTAGACTTCTCAGTCCTTCTGGCTGAGACCCATATTCAGGGGGGCCTGAGTCAGTCCCATGCTGGCTTCCCAGCTATCAGTCTAGTGGCCATTAGCTCCTCCTTGTTCAAGTAAACTGTCTATATATGTTTCTGCCACATGGTCATGTCCTCTCCATCTGCATCTGGGTTCTAGTTCTACTCAGTGTTTATGTATGGGTGTTTGATCCTGTTTTCAACAGGCATTAGTTGAGGGCTCCATGGATAAGTTAGATGTTGATCTCACTATCAAGGAAGGGCATTTATGATAGCCTTTCCACGGAAGCTCAAATTGTTAGTTGGGAGCAGTCTTGTAGTTCTCTAGAACTTTCTTTGTGTTCAATTTTATCTTCCAACCAATATTGGTTCCCTCTTTTATGTTCTCTCTCTCTCTGTCTCTGTCTGTCTCTCTCTCTTTCCTATCTTCTATTCCTAACCAGGCTCAATCTTCCTGGTCGCACAGGTTTTCCTTTCCTCCCCCCCCATTTTCTCCTATTTCTCTCTCTATTCGCTGCCCCCCGCCAGTTCCTATGAGCTCTGGAGGACTTGTCCCTTCCCAATTCTGTGAGGGGCTTTATATGAATCTCTTAGAATACACCTTGTATCCTAGTTCCTCTGTTGATGTGAATTATAGGCTGGTGATCCTTTGCTCTAGGTCTAAAATCCATATATTAGTGAGTACATACTGTGTTCCTCTTTTTATGACTGGGTTACCTCATTCAGGATGGTTTCTTCAAGTGCCATCCACTTGCCTGGGAAGTTAAAGATACCATTATTTTTTTCTGCAGAGTAGTATTCCATTGTGTAGATGTGCCACATATTCATTAACCATTCTTCAATTGAGGGGCATCTAGGTTGCTTCCAGGTTCTTGCTATTACAAATAGTGCTGCTATGAACATAGTTGAACAGATGTCCTTGTTGCATTGATGTGAATCCTTTGGGTATATGCCTAAGAGGGGGATTGCCGGGTACTGTGGTAAACTAATTCCCATTTTCCTGAGGAACCGCCATACTGATCTCCAAAGTGGCTGTATGAGTTTGCACTCCCACCAGTAGTGGAGGAGTGTTCCACTTTCTTCACATCCTCTCCAACATAAGTCATCACTGGTGTTTCTAACTTTAGCCATTCTGGCAGGAATAAGATGGTATCTCAAAGTTGTTTTGATTTGCATTTCCCTGATAGCTAAGGATGTGGAGCATTTTCTTAAGTGACTTTCAGCCTTTTTGATTTCCTCTATTGAGAATTCTTTCTTCAATTCTGTACCCCATTTTTAAATAGGGTTATTTGGTGTTTTTGTTGACTAGTTTCTTGAGTTCTTTGTATATTTTGGAGATCAGCCCTTTGTCTGATATAGGATTGGTGAAAATATTTTCCCAGTCTGTGGGCTGCCATTTGGTCTTGTCGACAGAAGCTTCTAAGTTTGAAGAGGTCCCATTTATTAATTGTTTCTCTCAGTGTCTGTGCCCCTGGAGTTATGTTCAAGAAGCAGTCTCCTACACCAATTTGTTCAAGGGTACCTCCTACTTTCTCTTCTACAAGGCTCAATGTGGCTGGATTGATGTTGAGGTCTTTGATCCATTTGGACTTGAGTTTTGTGCATGGCGACGGACATGGGTCTTCTACACACCCTCATCCAATTGTGCCAGCACCATTTTTTGAAGATGCAGTCCTCGCCCCATTGTATAATTTTAGCTGTTTTGTCGAAAATCAGGTGTTCATAGGTGCGTGGATTAATATCAGGATTTTCAATTTGATTCCATTGGTCTACCTGTCTATTTTTATGCCAATACCAGGCTGTTTTCAGAACTATAGCTCTGAAGTAGAGCTTAAAGTCAGGAATGGTGATGCCTCCTGAAGTTCTTTTATTGTATAGGGTTGTTTTGGCTATCCTGGATCTTTTGTTTTTCCATATAAAGTTGATTATTATCCTTTCAAGGTTGGTGAAGAATTGTGCTGCGATTTTAATGGGGATTGCATTGAATTTGTAGATTGCTTTTGGTAAGATTGCCATTTTTAATATGTTTATCCTACCTATCCAAGAGCATGGGAGATCTTTCCATTTTCTGGTATCTTCTTTAATTTCTTTCTTTAGAGTCACAAAGTTCATATTATATAGGTCTTTTACTTGTTTGGTAAGCGTTACACCAAGATACTTTATGTTGTTTGTGGCTATTGTAAAGGGTGATGTTTCTCTGATTTCTTTCTCTGTCTCTTTGTCATCTGAAAAAAGTAGGGCTACTGATTTTTTTTTCCTTTGAGTTTATCTTGTATCCTGCTAGTTTGCTGAAGGTGTTTATGAGCTGTAGGAGTTCCCTGGTAGAGTTTATTGGGTCGCTTATGTAAACTATCATATCATCTGCAAATAGAGACAGTTTGACTTCTTCCTTTCCAATTTGGATCCCCTTGAGCTCCTTTTGTTGCCTTATAGCATTTGCTAGAACGTCTAGTATGCTATTGAAGAGATATGGAGAGGGAGGGCAGCCTTATCTTGTTCCTGATTTTAGAGGAATTGGCTCTAGTTTCGCTCCATTCAGTTTGATGTTGGCACTTGGTTTGCTGTATATTGCTCTTATTATGTTTAGGTATGTTCCTGTTATCCCTGACCTCTCCAAGACCTTTATCATGAAAGGGTGTTGAATTTTGTCGAAGGCTTTTTCTGCATCTAGGGAGATAATCATATGGTTTTTCTTTTTCTGTTTGTTCATGTGGTGGATCACATTGATAGATTTTCGTATGTTAAACCATCCCTGCATTCCAGGTATGAAGCCTACTTGGTCATGGTGGATGATTTGTCTGATGTATTCTTGAATTCGGTTTGCCAGTATTTTATTGAGTATTTTTGCATTGATGTTCATCGGGAATATTGGTCTATAGTTATCTTTCTTAGTTGTGTCTTTGTGAGGTTTGCGTACCAATGTTATTGTGGCCTCATAAAAAGAGTTTGGCAATGAACCTTCTGTTTCTATCTTGTGGAACAGTTTGAGGAGTAGTCGTACAGAACATGCAAATTAACATAATCAGAAATGAAACGGGGAACATAACAACAGACACAGAGGAAATCCAGACAATTTTCAGGTCATACTTTGAAAATCTGTATTCCACAAAAATTGAAAATTCAAATGAAATGGACAAGTTTCTGGATAACTATCACTTACCAAAATTAAATCAAGAACAGTAAAGTTCTCTTAACTTCTCAGCTATTCCTCTGAGCTGTCTTTTGAAAAACATAATTAAAAGTAAGCATTGCTTAGTTGATGAGTGACATCTCCAGCTCCCTACATCCAAGTTTCAGCCTTGTTATATCATATACACTTGTAAAATTACTTACCTTTGAAAATTACTTGGCTTTGGGCAAGTCAATTAATCTGTGCCCTCTACAACTTCCTCTGTTATACAGTGATGATATTTTCTCCTACCTCAGAGGACTTTTGTGACAAGTATAGGAATTAATGTGTGGATTATATACAGAACTGATTTGTGCAGAGTAAAAAACACACAAATGATGTAAACTGATCGTCACTCACAGAAGTCAGTAATTACTTACTCAAGTTTTCCAGGGAGGAAAATACATTTAGACAGTATGATTGCATGCAATAATGCTTTCTGTTATAAAGCAAAACATTCAAGCTTCATTGTAAGCTACTGTTTGGTTTACTCCAGGGACTTTGTTTTCTCATTTTATTATTGTGGCTGGAATTTATTTCATGCAGAAAAGTAATGAAAAAAAATAATTTGACTCTATTAAAGACAGATATTGACTTGTTTCCTACTATTAACTTTTTGATGGTATCCCAAAGCCCTCCTCCAATTTTCTCATTAACATATGTGCTACTTTTGTTTGTATTAATTTATATTTCTTTTTCTATGCCAAGTCAAGTGTCTGGTTATTACTGACTCATGCAGAATGAACTCAATATTATTGCATTTTTATTCTAAATTATTTACTTAATTAATCTTTTTGTAAGACAGGTGATTTTGTTAATACATAATAAAAACCAATAAATGTATTATTTGTTTAGTCTTATGGAACCTAACACCCAGTAAGAAATGGAGTATCCTTTCAATTCAGGAAGCTTTTTATTCTGATATGTGGCTGGTATTCATTTATACTCTTAATGATATCTATGATGAGCTTTTGGGTCTTTGAGAAGAAGTGGAAGTCTAAGTTCATAAAATAAAAAGCCTAAGTGACATTTTATTAGCAAAACATGCCTATATGACTTCTACATATCTTATGAAAATATTTTCTTGTTAACTATTTTTCACTTATGATTCCTCATCTGACAATTTCATTTTAAGTAAATTTCTATGTGTACAAACAGGAAAAATACTACAAAGGAATGTGAATTGCTGGTGTTCTCACATATATGTAAATGATTGATTAATTAGCCATTCCCAATAAATCTTATATCAAGATGCTTCATCCTATGTTGGTATATAATGTTATAAAATAACTTAGTGTGTATGGTATTGTATTTCATATTTGATTGCACTTGAAATTTGGAGGAATTAGTAATACTATTCTACTGATTTTCCTTCCTGTTTACTAAACAAAGCTCTCTATTTGTCTTTTCAAGGTTAAAAAAAGAGAAGAATGGTTATACTGATTTCCAATGTGGTTGTACGAGTTTGCACTCCTACCAGCAGTGGAGAGTGTGTCCCTTTCTCCAAATCCTCTTCAGAATAAACTGTCTTTCATAAGATGGTATCTCAGAGTTGTTTTGATTTGCATTTTCCTTATTGCTAAGGATGTTGAGCACTTTCATAAATGTCTTTCAGCCTTTTTAGATTACTCCATTGAGAAGTCTCCATTTAGTTCTGTACCCTCTTTTTTAATTCGACTTTTTAGTATTTTGGGACTAGCTTCTTGAGTTTTTGGTATATTTTGGAAATCAGCCCTCTGTCAGATGTGGGGTTGGTGAATATATTTTCCCATTCGGTGGGCTACCATTTTGTTTTGTTGACTGTGCCCTTTACCTTACAGAAGTTTCTCTATTTCAGGAAGTCCATTTGTTAAATGTCTATCTCAGTGTCGAAGCTACTGGTGTTATGTTCAGGAAGTGGTATCCTGTACCAATTCGTTCAAGGGTACCTCCCACTTTCTCTTCTAAGAGGTGTGGTGTTGCTGGGTTTAGGTTGAGGTCTTTGATCCATTTGGACTTAAGTTTTGTGTATCAAATAGATATGGATCTATTTGAGTTTTCTACACACCATATCCAGTTATGCCAGCACCATTTGTTGAAGATGCTTTCTTTTCTCCATTGTGTATGTTTAGCTTCTTTATCAAAAATCAGGTGTTTGTAGGTATGTGGTTTAATATCGGGTTTTCAATTTGATTCCATTGTTCTACCTGTCTATTTTTGTGCCAGTACGAGGTTGTTTTCAAGACTATGGCACTATAATTGAGTTTGAAGTCAGGGATGGTGATGTCCCCAGAAGTTCCTTTATTGTACAGGGTTGTTTTGACTCTCATGGGCCTTCTGTTTTTTCATATAAAGTGGAGTATTGTTCTTTCAAGGTCTGAAGAATTGTGCTGGAATTTTGATGGTGATTGCATTGAATCTGTTGATTTCTTTGACAAGATTGCTATTTTTACTATGCTGATCCTAGATATCCAAGAGCATGGGAGATCATTCCATTTTCTGGTATCTTCTTAAATTTTATTCTTTAAAGACTCAATGGTGGTAATAGTGCAAAGTACATAAATATGAGATATTTCGGGATTTTTGAAAAATTAATAGAATCTTGGTTTCCCCTTTCTTTTCTTTGACAAAGTAACTTAATTTCTACCTTTCTGTTTGTTTTTTTTTTCAAGTTGTGAATTGGTTTTTGCTTTTGCTTCTCAAATTTGTTCAACTTAATTCAATTAACTTGTTAAATTTAAATAGTAAGAAAACTTCACCAGGTATCTTAACACTATATTCTAAATATTTGTTTGTTGATATTCTTATTTTATTTTCTAGTATAGTTCAATTCAAACTATCTGTCATGGGATTTGTATTTCATCAACCAAAAGATTTTATAGCCTTTACATATATCAATTTACAAAACATAAAGAATAAGAAAGAAAGAAAGAAAGACAGACAGACAGACAGACAGACAGACAGAAAGAAAGAAAGAAAGAAAGAAAGAAAGAAAGAAAGAAAGAAAGGCATGTGCACGCTGTTATATAGGACAGGATCATTTACATTCCTTGTGTCTGAAATTAATCTATTTCCATTCCAGGGCACCTAATGTGTCATGTTTCTGAATCCACAGGATTTTAGTTTAATAGAAGGCTGTCTCAAACATCTATCAGATATTGCTCATCTTCACTGGAAAGAAATTAGTAACTGGCCTACAGCTTTACATCTAATACAGCATCTCTATGTGTTATTTGGGGCTGGTGTGGCTGTAGGACCAGGATGGTGGGAAAACTACACAAAACAAAAATCTTCACCTGTTCTGTTATTTCCCTATGATCTGTTATGTCTCTGAATTTAATTGCTTCTTCTCTTATTAGTAATTCCATTCATTGTGTTTAAGTCATACCCTACACTGTTATTTTATTTTTACACTTTATTATGTCTACAATGTTCCTGAAAGTTATGGATACATTAAAATTTGAAAGTGAAATACTCCCCCAATGGATAATAATTGGCTTTTTTTCCCCTATAATGGTCATACAGTAAATATTTTGTGCTTTTTCAGTCCATAGACTCCACCTACTACCACTGTCATATAAAAGCAACCATGTAAAACACAGCATCCTTCTCCTTTGCAACACCACATTTGTCTTTCACTAACTGCCCATTTAAACTTGAGCATGCCCAGTGTATTGTGCATGAAAAATTTGTGGCTCTTAATCCATAAGAAAGTTAGCTTTTATTTCTGCTTCTGACATGATTTCTGTTTTTATAAAATTCTAATTAGAGGAATTCCAATTTATTGATTCAAACATCAAGAGCTTGCCATGTGAAGCATGTTTGTTTTACATTCTGGCTATTCTTGATTTCTGTTGTGCAAGGCAAGGATTATCTATCATTACAATAGCTTTAGCTAGTGAGAAGCTCTGTACTGCAGAGGTGTTCTTCCACAAGTACCACTCATAGCTTAGTGTTTGAGGTCAACTGCTTTTCTAACTGATGGTCATGGTTTTACTTGGACTTCATGCCTCCATTTTTCATCACATGATCAATAGATTTTACTTCAGCATATTTAGTCTGTCAGCACATATAGCGGTTTCTTGTAAGGTAAACATTTTTATTTCTGATTATGTCTTTGTGTTTATGTCAACGTTATCATTACCTGACTCCAGAAAAACGTGACAACTTTTTAAAGTTAATGAAGGTGTGACACACTTTTCATTGTCCATGTTTTCCAAATATCTATTATTGACTCACAAAGTATTTTATTGAAAACTGTGAAAATTCACCAGGACACACAGAGACACACATGTACACACCTGTCATTTCTCCATTGCATTTCTGTATGAACATGTTGTCTTTCTAATTAGCCCTTCTACAACCTCTCCTCTCAGATCAGACTTACTCTTTCCAGGCCTGTGGCACTGCTATAGACCCAGAATTCCTCATCCCGGAGAATTTCTATTAAATACATATTTTTACATCATGGTGGTTTCTGAAACCCATCCTGAGATTCTCTCTAAGAGAGGGTGTAAAGGAAGTTAAGCATGTTCTCACCTGTAAAAGACTATGGATACAGTTCAGTAATAGAGCATTGGCCTCGGATATCTCCACAGCACTCTAGAGTCATTCTTCAGTGCCACAAAAAGCAGAGCTAGAAGTGAAGAAGGAGGACATTGTTTATTCCTAAACATAATAGATGAAGTTGGCCATATAATAACTCCAAAATGAAAAATAATTATGAACTTTAATGCAAAGGCACTAAATTTTATAACTGTGAGCTTAAAATATTTTATTACATTTATTTGTTTTCTTAGTGTTTTGTTTGTGCACATATAGGTGGTGGTGGTGGTGGTGGTGGTGGTGTGTGTGTGTGTGTGTGTGTGTGTGTATGAGCGTGTGTACTCATATGGAGGTCAGAGAACAACCTTCACTGGAAGGTCCTATCCTTCTTTCCTGTGGTATGTGAGTCAGTCCTTGGGATTAAACTTGGGTTGTTAGGCTTGACCTCTCATGTCCCAGCTTCTCATTTTAGAGATGGCTATTGATAGATCAGTCTGACACTGCTCTTGTTTCACCTTTATGATATATGGTTTTTTTCTTAACTTAGAAGCTTTTAAATTTTTGCATTTTTTGAAAATAATTATTTTGTCAGATAGCATATCTTGATTATGTTTTCCCCCTCCCTACTTTCTAGTTCCTCTTCACCTCACCTCCTATCTGCATCTACTCCCTTTCTCATTAAAAAGCAAAAAATCAATAATGTGGTTGAAACCAATGTTTTAGGAAATTTGGCAAAAAAAAATGTATCTGAAATTACTTTATATGAGTTACAATTATTGTTTCTTTTCAAAGTCTGTAAATATTATGTTTAAGAAATGTTTAAGAAATCCATGTTTTGCCAGGCATTGTTGGCACTCACCTTTAATACCAGCACTTGGAAATCAGAGGCTGGTGGATCTCTGTGAGTTCGAGGCCAGTCTGGGCTACAGATCGAGTTCCAGGAAGGGCTAAATAAAAGAAAAAGGAAAAAAAACATGTGTTTAAAGTGGTGAATAGAACCCTTTTTCAGAAAAGAACAGACTATATCCTATATAGTACACATAGAGGCTATCGGGTATCAACTAAAAATACATGGAAACTTAAAAATAAAACAAATATGGTTTTAATGGTTATAAGGAATAGTAAGAATAATAAGATGAAAACAAAATTATCACATTAGAGTTGGAAAAGATAAAGAAATGGAAGGAAGATGAAGAGAAGGAACAAGAATTATAGACCCACTCCTTTACACTCTTGGGAGTCCCATAAAACACTAAACTGGAAGTCACAATGTATAAAAACAGGCCCTCTCACTCTGTACACTGACATAATCTGTGAGAGTTCATATGACCTTTGAACATGGTGATTTGGAGCGTGTTGTGTTCTTGGTGTCCTCCATGTCTTCTGACTCTTTCACTCATTCTGACTCCTCTACCATAGGGTTCCCTGAGCTCTAAAATCAGGTATTTGATAGAGACATCCCATTTAGATCCAAGTGTTCCAAGATCTTACTCTCTGCATAATGTCTGGCTGTGGGTCTCTGTATTTGTTCCCATATGCTGCAGGAGGAAGCTACTCTGATGATGGCTGAGCAAGGCACTGATCAGCAAAATGTGGTTGGGATTCATTTCATTTTTCTGGGATGTTTTTGTTTGTTTGTTTTTGAATACATATTTGGTTTTACCTAAATCCATGGGCTATCTGATCTCTGTTGTTTTGGGTAATCTGGATACACCTGGTGTCTAGGAAGTTACAGGATGTTTTAGAGTGATTTCTTTATTCTGTCTGCTGAGTGTTGAGAGTATACATTGTTGTCACCTTCTTTTTCTTTGTGTCTCCATTTGAAATATCCTTCAATTAAACCATCTATTATAAGCTTCTTGCTTACCTTTTTTCTTCTTTCCTCCATCTTTTCTATCTTCCTTTCTTCTTTCTTTCTTTCCTTTTTTTCCTATCTCAGTTCTGAGAGTAGAACAGGATAGCTAAACACTCTACCACTGAACCACCTCTCCAGGTTTCATTTTAAATCTCTCTCTCTCTCTCTCTCTCTCTCTCTCTCTCTCTCTCTGTGTGTGTGTGTGTGTGTGTGTGTGTGTGTGTGTGTGTGTGTGTGTGTGTGTGTGTATTGAGTGCTGAGCACTGCTTCTTTTGTGTGTTTGTTTTATCTCTTTTTTTTCATGGATATATTTTCTTTTATCTGTCTGAATATGTTACAGCTTCACAGAAGATTCTCTCTCTTTTTTAAATTATTCTTTTCTTCTACCTATTCTATAGCAGTCTTTGGTTCAAGTTGGAAAGTTTCTCCTTGGTAGAAGATTCGTGCATAAAATTCAAATTTTACAAATGCTGGTGAGCAATTTCCTTGGATAGTGTAGTGCTTCCAGTAAAATGAATGTATTGTTTTCAGAGCTATTTGTTAAGGCATTCAGAGGCTCCTAGGTAATTCTGAAATCTTTTGGCTGTTACCCTGAATGCTGAAGAGTAGGAGAGATAGTCTTCTCCACAGTACATAACATCAATTAGTTTTCCAGAACCAAATGGCCATCTTTAAAACAACACATAAATCTAACATCATATAGATTGAGCAGGTTCTACTTATATATTTAGGAATGCGTATGTTTATATATATACATATATGCAAGTAACAACAACTGATTAAAAAAAGATGCCATTATTTTTAAAGAGAGCAATGAGGGGTATATGGGAGGATTTAGAAAGAGGAACCAGAAGAGGAGAAATGTGTAACTGTATTATAATCTTAAAAATAAAAGAAATTATTTTAGAAGGTATAATTTATTTTGATTCAAAGTTGTCTACTGTGGAATGGTTGACTGCTTTATATTTTATAAACCTAGAACAATCAGGAGCTCCTGGTTGGTTTCTTATTTGATAGGGTATGCTTTTTTTTCTTTTTTTATATAGGTTATCATTCAACTTATTATATGGACACCATGTTCAGCTTTCTGAGTATTGAGAACAGAGGTATGCAGCCACCATTTCTGGTCTAAGGAGAGGACTGAAGCATCTGTATGTATGTAATGTATATGTATGAATGACTATTTCATACATGTGATATTTGCTATTATGTATGCCTATAAGGTTCCATTGAATAAATTTCAGTTTGTTTTCCAGAAGACAAGAATGATAATGAATAAACAATATTGAAGGAAGGGTAAATTGTTTGGAAACTAATCATCTCTTTAAGCAAGAGAAACAATATTTACTTGAAGATTTTCACAAGTCATTTAAATCCTATGTTATTTTTATTCCTTTTGGATGATTCCAGCAATAGATGTATTCCAGGCTATAGGTTGTTTTCCCACTGCCTTTTAAAGGTGATAGGTCATAGAATTTATTTTAGCTCAAATCTGTTGACTGTGGAATGTGTGTTTATTTTCAGTTCTATGGACCTGTGTCTGTCTATATATTATGCCAATCTTTGACTCTTAGATAAGGATTTAAGACTTAACTTACAAAAAGTGTGATTCCAGCATTGTACAAATAATAAAACTTTTCAGTGGAGAAGAGTCTATTATAAAGTTTATCTGTATAAATTTTTTAAAGGAAATGTGAGCTGGTGAGATGGTTTAATGAGTAAAGGTATTTGCTGTGCAAACCAGAGGACAAATATTCCATTCTGAATCCTACTGAAAGGACAGAACCCGTTCTGAAATGTTATCCTCTGACATCCATATATGAATTGCATCATGAGCATGTCTGTTCTCTCTCTCTCTCTCTCCTTCTCTCTCCTTCTTTCCCTCTCACCTTATCTTCCTCTCCCCAATACACACTGATAGTAACAATAAATATTTTTAATTGAAAATAAATGCATGTATGCCCCTAAGTATTAAATAAATGTTCCTAAGTATTAAATAAATGTTCCATAAAACTCCTTTCTCTTTCTCCAGTTTCCTTGAAACTTCACACCTTTGCATCTCCCTTCATCTCCCCAGCCCTGGAATCTATGGATAGCAAACTTTAAGGCAAATTCTAGAAACTGTGATAGAAAGTATCATCTCAGGACAGCTTATGCTGGAGAGGATATGGAGTAAGGGGAACACTCCCCCACTGCTGGTGGGAGTACAAACTTGTACAGCCACTTTAGAAATCAATATGGTGGTTTCTCAGAATGTTGGGAATCAATCTACCTCAAGTCCCAGTGATACCACTCTTGGGTAAATACCCAAATATTACTCAACCATACCACAAGGACACTTGTTCAACAATATTCATAGCAGCATTATTTGTTGTATTCAGAGCTTGGGAACAACATGGATGGCCCTCAATTGAAAATGGATAAAGAAAATGTAGTACATTTATACAATGGTGTATTACTCAGCTGTGTAAAACAGTGACATCAAAACATTTGCAAGCAAATAGATGGAACTAGAAAAAAATCATCTTGAGTAAGGTAACCCAGACTCAGAGTGACACATGGTATGTACCCACTCATAAGTGGATGCTAGATATAAAGTAAAGGATAACCTAACTTGTTACAAGCACTTACCTGCTTCCAGCTTTGTGTCACAGCAGCATCAGTCCCAAATAACACACAGAGACTTTATTAGTTATGAGTATTAGTTATGAAACTGTTGGCCTGTTACTAGTGTTACTTATTGACTAGCTCTGTCTTCAATATTAACTCATTTCTATCAATCTAAGTGTTTCCAAGTGGTTTTATCTTACTGGAGAGAATGTCTGGACCTCTTACTCCTCTTCTGTCCTACATTTTGACTCTTCTCCATCTCTCAGAATCCTCTTTGTCTCCTAGTCGCACCTATCCTGCTTCCCTATAGATCAACAGTGCTTAATTCATTAACTGATAAGAGATACATATTTGCATCTCCCATCACCTACTACAATCCACAGTTCCAGAAAACCTAGGTAACAAAGAGGACTCTAAGAAGGGCACTTGGATATCACTGAGAAGGGAAATTAGATGAGATCTCCTGGGTAAACTTGGGGAGGATGAGAACATGAGGGAACAGAATGGTTAAGTTGGGGGAGGTATGGAGTGGGATAGCAATGAAAGACATATCTTTATGGAGCCATTATGGTGTTAGGGAGAATCCTGGGGGCTAGCAAAATTCTCAGGAATCCACAAGGATGACCCTAACTAAGATTCCTAGCAGTAGTGGAGAGGGTGCCTGAACTGGCCTTCCCCAGTAATCAATTGGTGAATAACAAAACTGTCATCATAGGGCCTTCATCCAGTAGTTGATGGAACCAGATACAGAGATCCATAACCAAGCACCAGGCTAAGCTCTGGGAATCCAGTTAAAGAGAGGGAGGAGGGGATGTGTGAGCAAATGTGGTCAAGATCGTGAAGGGGAAATCCACAGAGACATCAGAACCAAGTTCTTAGAAACTAATGAACTCTAGACCAACAGCTGTATAGTCTCCATGGGACTCTGCATATGAGAGACAATTATGTAGCTTGGTCAATCTGAGGGGCCCCTGAGAGTAGAACCAGAATCTATCCCTGGTGCTTGAGTTAGCTTGTGGGAATACATTCCCTATTGTGGGGTGCCACCTTCAGCCTTAATGCAGGAGGGAGGGAAGGGTTTGGTTCTGCCTCAATTTGGTGTGCCAGGCTTCGTTAACCCCCATGGGAGCCCTTACCCTTTGGAATGAGTGGATTGGGAGGAGGGTGGGGGAATAAGAAGTGAGAGTAGGAGTGGAAGGAGGAGGGGGAACTATGACTGGAATTTAAAATAAGGCAAGAAAACAAAAAAGCAAGCAAACAAGAAAAAAAGGAAGGAAGAGAAAGGAAGGAAGGAAGGAAGGAAGGAAGGAAGGAAGGAAGGAAGGAAGGAAGGAAGGAAGGAAAAGAAATGGCTAAGAAGTTAGAGCCACCAATAGTGCCATTGACCAGTGTGAGGCCAAACTGATAGTTCCTTTGGAAAATTCTGTTCTTTGACAGCTCTGCATTCTTATGCCTAGTTACCTCTTTTCAAACTTTACACTCTCTGGTTTCTTTTTCACTTATCTTTTTAGTAAATTCAGGCTTTTTCTAGCTAAAAAAGGAAAAGTATGTACATTGCAGAGTGTGTGTTGAATGCAGCTAGGTCATGTTTAATGCAGTCTAGAAAGAAATTATGATGGTAAGACCTGAGAACATGGCTTCCAATTTGAAATATTTAAGACAGTGTTTTTATTTATTCAATAATGATTTCACATTGCCCATACTCATAACATAATGGAATAAAAATATCAAGTCTATATTTGAGGGCATATTTTTTTCTCTTCACATGTAAATAAACAAATTTGTATTTCAATTCCTTTCACTTTTTCTCCTTTATACTAATTTGGTTTTCATAATTTTACTTGAAAACCAAGTTGTAGTTTAAGCTATGAACAATCTGAAATTGAACAATAAGTCAAAATCCATAGTTAGCTCTTATACCTTTTAAATTATCACTAAGTATTTGTGTGTTAAAAATGAGAGGATTTGTTTAGTGCAGTTACAAAACTGTCTTATATTTTTAATTATTTCTTTTACTTTTGATATTATAGTAAAAGTACATCATTTCTCCCATCCTCCTGTTTTTTAGAAGTAAACTCATACACATACATACCTCTCCTCTTTCTCTTTTAAGTTCATGGTGTTTTTAAAATTATTTTTTTATAAACAGATATGTACATGCATATATATCTCTAAATTCATAAACACAAATTTCTCAGTCTGTATGTTAATTATGTATATGTTTTCAGGGCTGACTACTTGTTATTAGATAACCAGTTGGTATGCTCTTCTCAGAAGAAGACTTTTTTTACACTCCACATTCCTTAGTTTCCTGTATTCATTTGTAGGTCTTAGGCCTTGTGGGTTCTTAGTCCACTTTAGAATGTCTGTTGTTGTTTTGCTGCAGCTATTGCCTATGAAACACAAACGGAGACTGAGTGCCTATGTGGAGTTTATTAATAGAGGGGAGAGAAAGGGGGGTAGCTGGTGGCCAACCCAAAGCAGTGGGGAGAGAGTATGGTGCACTTGCTTTAAAGAGGGGACTTGCGCATCACATGCATAACTGAGTCCCCTATGTAGCCAGGTAAAGCTTGAGCAGACAGGTAAAGCCTGATGTAGGGATGGCATGGCCATAAGGGTCCTGCCCATCATCAAGGGGTGGGGTCAGCAGACTGCTGGTTCCCAACAATGTCTACTTTTCTTGTCCTTTTTCAGCTCATGTTTAGGCAAACTGGTGGAACTTTATGGCTGTAGCTTCTGATGTTCATAGGAGACAATCATATAGCAAATTCCCCTTTCTTCTATCCCTGGAAATTTTTCTGTGTCTGTCCCTCAGTGATACATGAGCCTTAGGTGTGAGAATTGTATGGTAGACATATCTGTTTGGACTGGGCACCACAACTCTCCATTTTGATTGGTTGTGGTTCTCTAATGTTGCAAAGAAAATTTCCTTGTGAGGGTTGAGGCCTATGCTTGTCTGTGGATATAACGAAAATGTTTATAGAGTGTACTTAGAGAGTATACTCTTTCTGTAAAATGAGAATTATAGGTTTTCTTTCAAAATCCATGGCTTTGGTAAATCCCCAAATACTTTTATATGTGTGTACAAGGAGAAAAATATTTAAAGCATTAAAGCATTTTAAAAATACAACATTTAATGTATTTAATCTGAACAGATAATAAATTTTCTTCACATACCATATTGTATGAAGCATTTTAGTATTCTACTGTGTCAACAGAGTTATATCTCTGTGTATTCTTATACATATTCATATACAAGTGAATACACATATGCAATGCATATAATAAATGCACACAGAAATAATGTTCTATGCTCCACTAGAAAATATGCCAAATAAATGACATTTACTATTTCATCACTGGAAAAATTATACATTTTATTGTTTTCTTGGAAACTTTCCTTGTAAGTTTTGAGTATGTGTCACTTTTTACAAGAGATGATGATGCACACAAACTTATACAAATAGAAATACAGCTTTCACTCAATATACCTTTTTTAAAATAAAATATCAACTTTCAAAAGGATCAAATACTTTCTTTGATAGATAAATCAAATGTGTTATAAAAATGTATTAAAAACAGATGAAGTTAATTTTCATACAAATTTATATTCGTGAAAATTTTAAAAGCGCTTTTAAGAATATTTTGTTACATAAAAACATTGTTTATCTAATTACAATCTATTCTCGAGCATACTAAGTAATTTTGATCAGAAATCACATGTAAAAATAGCTTTGAAATACTTGAGAAATTTGGACATTTAAACTATACATGATTTTCTGTGGAGACTGTATTGTGATTAGTCACATTAGGTTAGCACATGGTGTGATGAAAGTTAAAGATATGAAATTTATACCAGTGAAAACTAAAATGCATTGTTTCTACTTACTAACCAGTTGAGACAGTTATAAAGTTATTTGCTACTGATTAAGTCATTCACTATTTTTCTTACATGTGTATCAGTTGCGAGAGATGCTCTTCATGTATACACTTTGCTGAACACAATATCTTCAGCTTTGACCATTTATCAATTAGGGTGCTGAGGTATTCAAGGGATATGCTAGCATCTAAGGCAAAGTTACACACATTGGGTTCGTCATTATGGTCAGATGCACTCATGCCTTTATAGCATTCCCGTGCTTCTTCTATTTGATGTTCAATTGAACATCCTGTAAATGAATATCCACTGTGATTCTTCTACCAATATTCCAGATCTGTTTTTATGGGTTTGTTGTTGTTGATGATGATTCATGTTCTAGTTTCTATTTTATATATATGGATGTGTTTCTTTTTGTGTAAGACTGTGTATCACTTGCATTCCTGGTGCCCAGAACTGGATTTATATATGGGTGGTCATGAATTATTATGTGAGTGCTGTTGATAAAAGCCAGGACTTTGGGGACAACAACTAGTTTTCTTAATTGCTAAACCATTTCCAGTACTATTTTATTTTTTTTAATTTGTTATATTGATAATTAAAAATAAGTTTATATTAGTGGCAAATTATTTCTTCTCAAAACAATTCTTAAAAAGTGAACATCTGTATGTCTCTCGGAGAGTCCTACTTGTTTCCTAGCTTTTCTGGCAGTGTGGATTGTAGGCTGGTAATCCTTTGCTCTATGTCTAAAAGCCATTAATGAGTGAGTACATACCATGTTTCTCTTTTTGTGACTGGGTAACTTCACTCAGGATGGTTTCTTCTAGGTCTATCCATTTGCCAGAGTATTTCAAGATTCCATTCTTTTCCCACTGACTAGTATTCCATTGTTTAAATGTACCACATTTTCTCCATCCATTCTTCAGTTGAGAGGCATTTAGGTTGTTTCCAGATTGTGGCTATTCCAAATAATGCTGTTATGAACATAGGTGAACAGATGTCCTTGTTGTATGAATGTACATCTTTTGGGTATATGCCAAAAAGTGTATTTACTGGATCTTGGAGAAAGGGAAGGGGAAAAAATCTCCTAAGCAAATTGAGAACATGGGGGGAGGAGGAGCTATGGAGAAGAGGAGGGCAGAGGTGGGCAAGACTGAGCAGAAAGATTGAGTGAGGGAAAGAAGAGAGTAGAGCAAGAAAAGAGATACTATAATAGAGGAAGCCAGGTTTTAAGAGAAATCTGGCACTAAGGAAATGTCTAGAAATCTACAAGGACAACCTCAACTAACAATCTATGCAATAGTGGAAATGATACCTTAAATACCCTTCCCCAATAATGAGATTGATGACTACCTTATATGGAAGCAGAAGCAGAAAGCCACAGCTAAACACTGTGCGGAACTCTTGGAATACAGTTGCAGACAGGGAGGAGTGGTGAGAAAAAGGGTCAAGACCAGGTTGGAGAAACTCATAAACACCAGCATAGGACCTACCCAGATTCTCTGAATGTGGTGTTAGTTGGGAGGACTGGGCAGTCTATGGGGCCTTTGATTTTGGATCAGTATACGAATGGATTTTGGGAGCCCATTACACATAGAGGGATACTCCCTCAGCCTAGACACATATGAGAGGGCCTGGGCTCTGCTCCAAATGATATGACAGACTTTGAAAACTCCCCATGAAAGGCCTCAAACTCCCTGGGGGCAGAGAAAGGGGATAGGATGGGGGTTGGTGGGGGGAACAGGGGAGGAAGGGAGGGTGCGAGAACTGGGATTGTTATGTAAAACAAGCTTGTTTCTAATTTAAATTTAAAAAATATATAAATTTGAAAAAAATTGAACATCTGTATGGGGTCATTTAATCTTAGTCTTTGAGATGGCAGTATCAGAATAGTATTTTATTATAAACCTTGTATTTCTTAATGTTTGTGTCCCTCTTCTTAGCCTAACAGTCAAGAAAATTGTTTAGCCATTGAGACTGGGCTCAGAAACTCCTACATAACAGCTCATGGATCATTGTGGCAGAGAGTAGTAACATTAAAAGAGATAGAGGATCCAGGTTTTTTTTGTCCTGTCCTGAGATTGTGTCTCCTAGGGATCAGAAGCAACACTCATAAAGTCTCATCAACGTGGCATAATCTATGTATTATCTTACAAAATATTGAATTAGGCAAAATCTTAAAGTAATGGTTCATTTTTGTTTTTTGTTTGTTTTGTTTTGTTTTGTTTTTTTATGTTGGATTATCATGTTACTGTACACACAAATGGAAAGAGACCTAGCTCTTTTTTAAACCTCATTTCCATGGTTTCTGTGTGGATGGCTGTTGACAACTGGAATGTGATGTAGAAGGTGAAGTCTTCAGCTTTACCAGTGCACACATGGAGGAGCAGCTAATTGTGAAGCACATGGGAATATACAAATTGGCTGGTATTAATAAAAGGAAAAAGAGATGGTAGAGAGGAAGAACAATATCAAATTGGAAGAGATAGAAATATCAGAGAGCAGGAGTGTACAATCAGGGGGGAAAAGAGCTGGAAGGAGAGGAGGGTAAGGACATAAAATGCTTGAATTCACTGGACATTCATATAGCATATGCATGTATATGTATCTGTATGGAAATGTTTCATCTTTTTTAACATTTTTAAGTAAATGCACTATGTCATACATTCAAATATGAATGTGCGCACATTTACACACACACACACACACACTCACAAACACACACACACACACACACACCATCCACTTACATATGGTGGAAGAGTAATTAAATCCTTAATTTCCCAGAATGTCAACAAGTCATACACTGTAGGTGAAATGAAAAGAAGGAATGGAGAGGAGGCAAGGGGAGAGCAAGAAAATATCAGTGTGTGTTTAAAGGACTCTACTAGGGACAGCCCTATAAGGCTGAGATGTGTTTGCATCCCTGACTGGGAAGGATAGTTGGGCAAAAGACTAGCATAGCATGGATTCTTGGGAGAAGGCAGAAAATGCTGTCTGAGGTAATGGAAAACAACCTCTCTGTAAAGCTTTCAACAGTTATTGACACTTAATATTCCAAAGTGAAGTGTCTGCATTTTACAGTAGCTTCAGGAAAACACCAAGAATATAAACTAACTTCAAGTTCTAGTTATAAGACATAGTTGAAAAGAGGCTACTGTTTTTAAATTATGCAATTGAAGCATTTTATACTGTGTGTGTGTGTGTTTGTATGCGTGTGCATGTGCGTGTGTGTGAGTTTGTTTAAACTGTGATTTTTATCTTTACATATATATTCTATGAGAAAGAATGTGTGGAAAAATTCACTGACAAAATCCATTCATTGGGGGATCGTTTTCCTTTAGTTTGTGTACAGACAGTTAGCAGGTACCCCACCACCAAGGGCATTATGGCGGCAGGATGCCATTATAGTAAATGGAGTAATACTATTTTGCAGAGACTAAAGAAAAGTGTGGATTGGGGAGGATGAACTCAAACTGGGCCAAAGTCTAAATTAATTAACTCCAGCTACTCGAGATTCTATTGTAGAAGAGTAGTGACCAAGCTACAGCTAAAAGTGTTGTCCACTCTACAGCAAGAAGAGTGAGAAAATTAGTATGCATCTTATTGTATGGAGATTGATTCGGCAGTGATATTAGATGATTTGCATCACATGTAATTTGTAATTAATTTATGACTTGACTTGAAAGCTTCTCTGATTAGAAACTTCAGTAGAGAAATAATATCTAAAATAATCTAAACAATTAAAAGAGTACTAAATTTCTTTAAAATTGATATGAAAGGCTTAATATATTAAGGTGCATGTTTCAATATTTAATAAGTATGAATGAATACATATAAAATAAAATGGTTATATTGAAATATATGTATATAAATATCTGTGAATCTCCTGTTGCATCTCTGATGGAAGAGCAATTTAATCCTTAGACTCCCAAAGTCTAAACTCCTTGGTGAGATAAAAAGAAAAGTGAGATCAAAGTGAACCTTTTTCAATATCAAACACACTTTCTATATGGGGAATGGCTTTGCAGAAGTGCCAAAATCTACTCTCGCATGTACAATTCTACCAGTTATGAAGAACTAAAGCACCAGGGAGAGGGTTGAAGATGTAAAGCATCCTATCATTATGGCTGATGACACAAGTTCAGTACTGGACCAACACAAAGGAAGGAAAAAATTGACTCTTAAAATTTGTTCTCTGACCTCCACATGGGCACCTTAGTCCATGCATGCTCCTCTCCCCTGCCACACACTGAGAGATTTATAAAAGAGAAAGTTAAATTTATCCAGAGGAAGAAGGAAATTCCATTTGGAATCTATCACATTAAGAATCCTTTACCAGTGGAATCCCCAGTGTGCAAGCTGGCCTGTATAGCTAAGAGGAAAACTCACCAAGATGATAATTCAAGTCAATCTCTACTAACCTGGAAGCTTCTGTCTTCTCCAAATCTCAATTTCCTGTTCCCTGTATCCACACCAATAGCACATTTTCATGTGTTTTATGCACTTTTCAAACATCTGACTTTGTATTTGGCCTTTTATAAGTTCGTTCCTGTCAACTTCTTAACTTTTAGATCCTCCTGAATCAAAGAAGTCATGTAGATGTCAAACTATTTCTAGTCTCAAAATCTATTATCTCCATTGCTGTTTTATTGAAAATGGGTATAGAAAATACCAGGCTTTCATCAAGATATGGACTACACACTAGGATTTTCAGTGTTCTTGCATAGTAATAATGAGGGTTCACTTTGCCAAATATGTCAGTATCATAACATCCTGAGGATTCTTGCAGCTTTGCAGACATTGGCCCACAAGAAACCATATTATCAGTGTGATTATGTCTGGCTGTGAAAATAGCTGCATTCAAGATGATTTCTCTAGTGTTTTGGGGCCAGCAGACATATCAACACACATGCTCATTCATATCTGTATATATCCATGCATCTATTTGTATGTAACCTCACAACCTACCCTCAAACATAACTTCCTCCTTTCATCCTGTGATTAGATTAGCTTCAACGGCTTATGATTAATCAACACTAGATTATTTTGATGGCCTTATTTATATGTTAAAAAGCATAGTAGGGTTGAATATTTATTTTCATTTAAACATGTATTCTCAGAAGTTAAATATCTCACCTTCTGAAAAATAGCAAATGAAATAGATTCGGTTGTCAAAATGAAAAACTAAACAAAAACATAAACAATGAATTGTTGCCCTAAGGAGTGACACGTTGACACAAGCACCCCGAGCCAGTCATTGGTAGTTTTTCTTTTTTCTAATTTCTAAATCTCTGTACAGAGGCAAGCTGCCATTAGACACCAGAGGCTGAACTCAGCTTAGCAGAAAAGACGACACTGTGACCGGGGTTAGAGCTATCTCCTAAATTGGTGTAACTGAAGCTCTCTGATATTCCCAGAGTGTGCCTGCTGCCTCTCTTAATAGACTAAACATATGTGTCTTTTCAATCACTTAGGGAAAGATGTTATGAAATAACTATAGTCGTACATGAGCCTTGGATGGTTTTAACATAATATCAAAATCCATTCCAATTTCTAATTAACTTTCAAATCCATCACATGTACTTTGGTATTTATTTTTAATGATACATTACTCAATAAAGATTAAAAATGGACAATTTTGTTACAATAGAACATTATATTCACATATTTTACTTTCAAAGAAAGAACATATTTTTTAACTCTCTCATTTTAAAATTATTGCTTGTTTTGTGAGTGAAGGAAGAATGCTACTACCTTTTGGTGGAATTTCATGCTATTTTCACTTTCATTCTAAGTAGTGGCATGGTTTGTGGCAAACTGGGAATTTTTTATTATGAAGAATATCTGCTTAGGCTATAGTGGATTTATTTGGATTTCTATAGTTAATGTGACATATCAAATAAGTTGTGTTAACATTTTTTAAATGGACATATTTACTTTTTAGCTATTTACTATGAATTGTTAAACTTTGAATTTATTAGTTTATGCTAATATGCTTCATTACGTAGCTATTGTAAGGAAGTGTTTTGTTTTCTATTATACTTACTCTGTTAATCACAAAATAAATCATTACATTAATTTCATCACATCCTCACAGTACATGTACTGCTAGCATCTCTACAGTGAAAGCTGTGTTGTTTATTTTGAATAGCATAGTCAATTCAGTTCTTCCTACTATTCAATTCCTGATGGTAAACAATCTTGATGGGATTTTAATAAATCATAGGAGTATTCTTTTTCATGATTGAGAAGTCAGAGTTCTGTTTCCTTTGTCCATTTGCTTGTGGTTGGGGATCCTACTAATCTGCCAGGGCTACACCTATGCATCCTTGTGACTCTGCTCCGTGTTTATCTGTGTACATCTGAGAGTTAAAAAATATTTTTATATCAACTATTTTTTCCCAATTTGTGAATTAACCTGCTACCTCTTTGTAGCTTTTAAACTTCTCTGACTGTAAAAGCTGTAAGAAATAAGGTTTTTCCTCCTGCCGCTGGTCTTGTCCAGCCACTGCACCAGCCCCAATTAACACACAGAGACTCTGTATTTGATATAATGCTGTTGGCCAGGTAATAGTTTCTTGTCAGCTAGCTCTGACTTAAGTATTAACCCATTTCTGTTAAATATAAGTACTTCCACGTGCTCTAATCTTACCGGGGAATGGGGCAGGCATCTCGTCTCCCCAGTCTCTCCATCTTCTCCTCCTTACTACTTCCTCTTCCTCCTTGTCTCCTATTCCCTCCTATCTTCCTTTCCTATTGGCCAACAGTGCTTTATTCATTAACCAGTATGGGAAACATATATACAGAATGGCATCTCCCATCAAAGAGCTTTACTTCTGGTTGTTTGGGACAAAGTCTTGTTTTATGGAGCTTGCCTGTGTCAATTCGCTACATAGATTCTGTTAGCCTCAAACTTGTACTGATCCTGCCTTTCCCTCTCACTGTAAAATTTAACTGACACATTTTAGAACTTTCCTGGAATAGAGGAGGGGGTTTTTCTTCTCTACAAGTATCATTATCCTCGTATGATCCCCACCTTGACTGGGTGTTCACTCTTGCTCCATGACTGTGTATTATTTGATATACACAGGGTCAATGTTTCTTTCTGACTCTTGGCATAATCCTGCTTGAGATACACAATATGGATAAATTACAGAATCTTGTGCTCAAGAAGAATGTTTTGTGAGAATCTCTTGAGAAAATGTCCTTATCAAAAGGAGAGTGATATTAATCCATTCTTATCAACTTCAAAGTCCACTTAAATATTATAGGTTTGGTCTTATAAACAGTCCAAAGGGTGTAATTTCAACACTTGATACCTCTCCTGTGTCTTTATTCTCCTTCCCCAAAGTGATTTTAGCTGGACAAAAGCAATATGTGCAATTTCAGCCCCACTGATCCTTTTACCCAATCTCCTCTTTCAAACATATTAACTGTGCTTGTTTCAACAAAGACTAACTGAAAGCAATTTTGTCCTGAAATGATTAGATTCCACAGGCTTATGCCCATTACAGTTATCACACCTTCTCAGTTAGCCAAAATGTCTTTCAGAATTCACTGGCATATTGGATTGTCTGATTATCTTTTTGTAAAACTACTTTTCTCCAAAACATCCCTCTTTAAAAATGTTGCATTTTAATGCTATAAATTATTTGAGGTACTTCCAGGTTAATTTGTAAATTAATTATACAAATTAGATCTCAACTATTTACATGGTTGTAGTATATATGTGGTGTACACTATTCATGAGTAAATTGTCTCAAAGCTTGATTTTTTGTTGAACATGAAAAAAAAATCTATTTACTGAAGTCACATGGACACTTCCTGGACAGTCAAAGGAAATGTACTCTTCACTTGTAGGTCACATAGGTTTTACCTATCCTGCAACTCCTCATTCCTCATAGTCCCTGAAGGTCCATAACACCACAGTTTACTATGTTCAAAGATTCAACCCATTTCCAAAAAACTCCCATAGGTGTAGATTCTAAATGATTTGGAGAAATAATTTTTATTCACTCTCTGCCTTTTAACCTATTTTCTACCTGATCCTCACCTCCCTTTTTCTCTCTCTTATGCCCTTTCTACTTCATCATCTTAACTCAGGGTTTCTTCCCAAACCTAACTATCCTTCACATACTCATCTACTTCTCAGAAAGGACTCTTTACTCTTTTTATATTTCTTAGCAGATTCAGGACCTTGTATTCTCTTTATATAATTTGTATATTACTGAGATAGCAATAACTACAGCTAGCATGGATTAAGGATAATATTATAAACCATATATATTTTATACTAAAGCATCAACAGACCACATACAAACCACCATCACTATTGGTAATCTACTGATCTACAGTCTAGGGAGGGCTTAACCTAGATAGCAGTGTCACATAAATGACATTTGGTTGTGAGTCTACTCTTAATGCTGAGTTGTCTGTCCAACTCTCTGTTGCCACAATGATAATGTAAGTTATCACTGTATATATAATTTCAAAAAATTATGCCCTCTAAACTTATTTTAGAAGTCAACATTTTGGCTTGCTAACACTTATATGAATGTACTTATCTGATCAATGCATATTTGAGCAGGACTGGTTGTTGTCTATTTGTATCTATAGGTCATAATTGTATTTAGTGAGTAGAATGGGATTTCATTATTAGTATTGTTTAAATATGAACTCACCACAGTTGTAGGCATTTCACCAAATATTGGTGCAGATTGGGAACGTGGTAGCAGAACTAGTTGATGGAGCTGTGCTGGAGGAAATAGATGGCTGGGGGCTCTTGTAAAATTTCTGTTGGCCCCTTCTACCTATGTGTATTTGAGCTGAACTCCACTCTGCTCATCCCTACATGGTATGAAACCACCTGACCTTTGTAGTGACAGAGCTAGCAGACCAGATAAAATCCCTGCAGCTATTGCTGGACTTAATCCTCTGCTTTTAGGATGTTTTGTCCAGGTTTTATACTAATGACAAAAGTAACAATTGCAATTATATGTTTTTCAACATGGTATATACCATTTTAGATGACAATAGTTTCAAGAAGTGGATTCAAATATATTTAATATGAAACCCTGCCTCTAGGAATAATGAGTTATAAGAATCAGAACAATGTCAGGGATTTATACTGGAACACAAACAACCTGCTCCTTCAAAAACTCTTACTCCATTAAACAATTAGTCTATTTAAGACTCTCATTAATTATACTACATTTTTTTTAAAATACAATACGGTTATTTCATCTAGACTGATTGTAAAAATAAAATCAAACCTACTAAAATGTTTACAGGGTATTTATATAGTGTTACTCAGTAAAATATGATCATGGAAAATAATTGAAAAATATAAAACAAATTCTGAAATAAAACATTAAAAAGTATTTCAGTGTTACTAATTTTGCACTTTTATGTGAAAAACAAAGAAAATGCAATGACTATAGGGACGGCTGATGTATGTTTTTAAGAAAGGTTAGAAGACTTTGAAAGCAAAATGGGAAGCTCTTAATTAAAGAGCTCTACATCATTATACACTGTTACTTAAAACAATACATTTAAGAGCAATATTCTCAGTAAGTGAAGTTAAGGTATGTTGCATCGCAAGCCACAAAAACGGGCAGTAAAAAAGCCAGAGGAACTAGGATACAAGGAGGATTCTAAGAGATTCATATAAGGTCCCTCACAGAAGGGGAAAGGAACAAGATCTCCTGAGAATATTCGGAGTGAGAGGGCGAGACAATGAGTGGAGAGGGAGCCAGGAGAAAGATAAAGGGAGGAGAGGAAAGCACATAGGACTAGGAAGATTGAGTCAGGGGAGGAATAGATGAGAAAGAGAGAGAGAAGATATATATATATATATATATATATATATATATATATATATATATAGAGAGAGAGAGAGAGAGAGAGAGAGAGAGAGAGAGAAACCATAAAAGAGGGAGCCATTATTGGTTTTAAGAGAAAAGAGAAAATTGACTCAGAGAAATATACAGAGACCTACAAGGCTAACCCCAAGTAACAATTTGAACAACAGTGGAAAGGCTACCATAAATGCCCTTCCCTGATAATGAGATTGATGACTAACTTATCCACCATCATAGAGCCCTCATCTAGTAGCTGATGGAAACAGAAGCAGACACCCACAGCTAAACGTTGAGCCAAACTGGAATGCAAATACAGAGAGGGAGGACAAGACCAGGCTACAGAAACCCACAGAGATAGCTGACCTGAACAAGGAAGAGCTAATGAGCCCCCAGACTAATACCTGGGAATTCAGCATTGGGCTGTCTCAGACTCCCTGAACATGGATCTCAGTTAGAAGGCCTGGGCAGTCTAAGGGACCTCTGACAGTGGAATCAGGATGTATCCCTGGTGCGCAAAAGGACTTTGGGAGCACATTTCCCATGGAGGAAGAGTCCCTTAACATAGAGGCAGGAGGGAGGGCCTGGTCCCTACTCCAAATAACTTGACAGACTTAGGTGACCTGTCCATTACCAAGGAATGCATCAACCTACATGTTGAGTGTGGGGAGGGAATGGGATGGGAGGGAGGTGGGGGGACATGGGAGGATGAAAGAGAGGGAGGGAGGGACAGAAAGGGAATTGGGATCGATATGTAAAGAAAAGAAAAGAAGCTACTTTGTGCTTAGAATACACTTGGTTCTGTAGATTATGCTCTTTTATACACAACATTAATTTTCATTTGTTTTTGTTTACTCTTAATTCACTATATTGAAATTAGTAAAACCTATGGTTTGGAAATATAGCTAGTTGGTGAGGTGCCTATCCTGTATGATCAGGATTTGATCCCCAGTACCACACCAGTCAGACACAATAGTGCATGCTTGTAAGACCTAGGGACATAAACACACACACACACACACACACACACACACACACACGAGACTACAGATAAAAAAATTCAATGACTGTTTTATAATTTGAGAATTTCTCTTGTCTAAATTGTTCAGTCCAGGTAGAAGAAAAGGAGCCATCTGATGGGTGGTATTTCTATTTATAATAACCAAGTATTTCAGTTTTGAACTTTGTGACACCTTGGTTATATAATCTTTTCTCCATTTTGTATCACAAAAAGCACTCATTAAAGTCAAGTGAAATATTTTGAAGATCATGAAAATGAGATTTTGCTGAATGTGTAAATAGCAGAAAATGTCAATACACCTATTTATTCAGGTCTGATCACTGTTCTAAAAGATCTGTGTGACCCTGCACATGATTTATATAGAAAAGACAAAACCAAGCTACTACTTACAGTGGAGAGAACTGACAGAATTACAGAGAGTTAAAACCAAAGTTAAATATACATAAGCCAAATTCTTGATTTCTGTGTGTGCAATGAGGGTTAAACACTTGGATAGTTGTGAGCCACCATGTGATCCCTGGGAATTGAACTCAGGTCCTGTGGAAGAGTAGCCAGTGCTCTCAACCTCTGACCTACGTCTCTATTCCCCAAACACTGTATTTTTATATATTGTTCTCAACTCCTTTTTTGAAGAAGAGTCTCTCACTTATGTTAGAGCTCACTGTTAAGACTATGCTGACAGTCTACTGGGACATGAGAATTTTTTTTATCTCTGCCTCCTGTCAGTTTTAACCTGAACCCAGGTCTTCACACTTGCATAAACAGCACTTCATAGATTGAACTATTACCCACGTGAGATATTGATGCTAATTGCATTGCAAAATATATCAATTGAGGTATATATTGGGGACTTGTGGTAAAATTAATAAATAAAACTTCTTGACCACTACTAAATATGTATAAAATTGATAACAAGTGTAATGAGAAACTGTGACTCCCAAACATATAGTTGGTGAGAGACTTGGGGAGATGACAAGACAAAATACAGTAAGTACAGGTGGGAAATTTCAACCATCCAATGAGAGAGCCCTATGAACAGAGGTACAGCAATGCTATAGAGAAGTGTATATCCAGTGTACTTGTCATCCCTCAGAGGGGTCCAAATTTAAGAAGAGTATACTGCTAATCACTGTGCATAAGAACAGATCAGAGATATTCCTCAATACTACAAACAATCATTTATTTTATAACCAAATAGAAACTTTTATCAACAGAGGTAAATCATTCCATATATTGTACCTATGTAAGACTTTCTTAAATTGTTACACTATTTCTGAGATTTCTTTAGAAAGAGTTGAGCATTCTCCATAGTTGATCTTTATGAGGTCTTAACATAAATTTAATTAAATTACAATGAAAATACTAAGAAGAGACACACGAGAAAGTGCAAGAGATAATGGTGAAGGTTCTGATGGCTAATGGGATATATACAGCCTCATTGAATCTTAATTATAATGAGAAATATTGATTTAGTTTTATGTGTTCACACTAAATATTCAAACCAAATTATGTAATCCAGACAGAGGTTTGAAATTTTCAGACTGTAGATGATCAAATACCAATATGAAAATTTATCTGGGTAGTGATATGAAAAGAGAAATCCTCTGGGAAGGCAAACCCATTTTCTTTTTCCTTGTATAGCTAAGTAACTTGAAATTATTAAAACACCCAGCACATAAGTACACATGGTACTTATGTGATAGTTGAATTCTACCCATCTGTTTGCATAGCACTTTTCAGATTTCATTAATGGTGCTTGGATTGTTTACATTTCAAGTGCAAACAAACTCTAAAGAGAATCTGATTCTGAAATGGAATGATTTTAATTAAACAGAGCAGTAGCTATGATAAACTCAGCTCTTATTTGTAACATTGAATTTTATTAGTATATCTTATATCTTATTTATAATGAAGAAACACACAAATACCATCAGTTCTGTATCTCTGTGTTCATGAACAACATATATATCATCATTTCATTTCTTTTCCCAGAATACCCAAAAAAGCTTTCATGGCTATTTTTCTATCATTATTTATTAAATATGTAATCTTTTCACTGAGCAATTATGTGAGGAAAGATACTTTACACCACTGGTAGATAAAAGGAGCCAACTACGGATTGCTATTATTCATTATCAAATCTTTGTTGTTGTTGTGGTCTCGTCCCTTTCTGAACTTGGCCTTGCTCTTACTTTACTGAAATCGTATACCAACAACAGGGAGATGTCTGATATGAGGGAGGCTAAAAAGTTCAGTCTGTCAGGAGGGGATTCATTTCAGCCCATCAGTGTAGTTACTCTGCTAAGTGGTGACATAATCCCAAGTTCACCTTCCCAAGAGATTGGCTCTCAGGAGCTCTCCCATTTGCTGACTTTACTGCAAAAGAATGCTGGCTTCTGCCATAATTGAAGAAAAAGGTTTTTAGACCAGATTATCATTTCTGAAATGGATCGTATAACACATCTGAAAGTCTTCCTATAAATCCAACCTTCTGCCCAGAGATTGTCTACTTTTCAAATAAATGACTAGATTTTTCTGAGAAAAAAAAAACTTGTTTTATATTAGAATTCTAGCAATTTTAATTTTCTAAAAGACAAGATGTTAGTCAAACATATTCCATAGATCAAGAGTAAAGTAAACAACTGGAAAGAACTTTTAAGATTATCATAAAATATTCTATACTAGTTAAATGAGTAGGGTACAGTTCTGTGAACAGTTCATGATGTTATAAATGTCACATGTTTTATTTTTAACTAGATAAATCAGTGCAAAGTGGACTGTTGCTGGCATATATTTGAAAACTTAAGCCTTCATGGATAGCACATACTAATAGGCACACTTCCAATAATTTAGACACACTAAGTAATATTTATATAACAGAATTATGCTATATAATGTATAACACAATTAATAATGTTTATTTCTCAAGACAGAAAACTTTGTAATTTTACTTTTAACCCTTCTGAAATATTTGACAATTTTACTATAGCATACTTCTGTAATATAAAAAATGCTGAAAATTATTTCCATATTCTTGTTTATAAATTAAAATACTTTAATGTTCAAGTTAACATGAATTTAGCATATTATATATCTTATGTTAACATTGCTCAAGTGTGCCATGTATTTAAACAGATTCCCATCAATGTCCTGGGCATTCAAACAGTAATCACAAATGACCAAAGAATTTTAGAAGCAATTGCACATGAGGTGACAACTGTGAGTTAGAGATAGGAAATATTTTTGGAAGAGACACTAGAGATTCAGGGCAAAGTTTGGCAGAAGGTGAACCCCAGAACACGTTTGGTCAAATTCTGTATTTCAAGGTAAACTTTGTCCATGTTTCTGATTAATTTACATGTAATTCTTTGAACAGGCATTCGGGGGGGGGGGAAGCTATTCAATGCATAGGAGATTTTTATGAAACAGTTATGTGTGACACACAATAATAGCTCAGAGCAAAATTGCCATTTTGCTGCAGTAAGGATTTGTTTTGAAATGTTAGGTAGAAATTGTGAAAAAATACCAAAATAAATTGCTAATTTATAACTATTTTGAAAGTATATATTTACTGTGAAGCCTAAGACATTTATAAAATATTACCTGCAAAATAACTATAATAAAATAATCAAAGAATTATGCTTTTGTATAGAAGTCTCTGTGTATTCTATCTTATTGAATTTTATATTAATGATTTTGCTTACCTGTTTAAGTGAAAGGTTTTTTGTTGTTGTTGTTGTTGTTGTTGTTGTTTTATCTTTTTCTGATTTCTCCTTAACATCACGTGAGATGAGTGGTTGGTTTAGGAAATTTATACTAAATTCCTTAAATGTTCGTAACAACAACAACAAAAAGAATGTCTTGTCTTTCTCATCACTATAGT
Source organism: Phodopus roborovskii (assembly GCF_943737965.1). Taxonomy (NCBI): domain Eukaryota; kingdom Metazoa; phylum Chordata; class Mammalia; order Rodentia; family Cricetidae; genus Phodopus; species Phodopus roborovskii. The sequence continues at coordinate 14,145,174 of NW_026126485.1, read as the reverse complement.
TTGAAACACATTGATGACAAGACCCCTGATGGCTCATACTGAGGTAAAATTATCTAGCACTAGATATTGTTGCTAGTGTGTTGTGGCTCTGCCCTAATGGTCGGGTCACCTAGCACCAAGTACTACTGTTGCCAGTGTGTTGTGACTATTCCCTAGTAATAATCACAGACAACACTGACTACCTAGTAGGAACTGTGAAAAGTGATTCAAATTAAATCATTTAAAGCCATTTGAATCCTTGTGATATTATCACTAATTAAATATAAATAGTATGGATGATATAAAATCTTAAATTAGTAGAAAGGAATTGAGAGAGAAGAAACTAATGTCACAAAAAAATTAAAAGTAATAGACTAAGGTGGCTTGAGTTAGAGCCAGCATGTACATGCTTCTAAAAAGGCAGCAAATCACTGAATTACACCAAATGTACACTGACTTGAGAACCACTTTCACAGTTGCAGCTATGTCTCTAACCTGTGGTCTCTTATTTCGTCACCTTTTCTCCAATGAACTTATCAGTGAAAATGATAGAATAAGATATATATATATATATATATATATATATATATATATATAATGTCTTTCTTTCCTCTTTTTTTTTGTACATCTTTTCAGCTTGCACTCTCCTAGGTTTAGTTTATATGCAGAAGGAGGTGACCTGCAGTGTGGTAACCCCTCTACTCACCAAGGGTGTGGGGATGACAAACACATGTACTTCATGCATTTTCTGTGAGAGATGATTTGCCGGGGTATGTAGGCGTTGGAATTTCTTGGGAGAAAAAGATGGTGCATGGAAAGATGGCAGGGAGGCAGAAAGCCTCTGAATGTTTATATACTCAGCTGTAATTTGTTAAAAGTGCTCACAAAACATTCATTAGCTTTATTGGTCTTCATAACCCTTAATGGGAGAGAGGTCTTACCATATATATTTCATACCTAAAATAAGGTGAATAGTAGACATGTTAAATGACTTGTTGAAGGTCACACTGCAAGAAAATACCGAGCATATAAAAGTAGCTTAAATGAAAATTGTTTTTTTTTTTTTTTTCTGTCCTAGACGCACCTAGGTTCTTTTCTTTCTGATAAAAAAAGAAAAAAAAAAAGCAGCAACAACAAGAAAATCCTGGCTAGCAAGCCAGGCATGGAGGTGCTCTAGCTTATAATCCCACCAACCGGGAATCAGAGACAGGAGAATCATAGCTGTGGCCACCTTGGACTGTATAGTAAGGCTCAGTCTTAAAAAAAAGAAAAGAAAAGAAAAATAAATGTACAGTCTTCCATAAAGCATCCACTTGGAATCTGTGTTTGAGAAATTTTAAGTAATTTAAATACCACTGAAATTTTAGAATTACTTTTCTACATCTGTGTATGTGTGTGTGTTCATATGTGTTCACATGTATATATGTACACACATGTGAATACATGTGTATATAAGGAGGTCAAAGGCTGAAATTTAATGTCTTCCTCAGTTACTTTTCATTGTGTTTTCTGAGAAAGTCTCCTTCTGACCTTGGCACTTCCTATTTCAGCTAGCGTGGCTGGCCTGAAAACTCTAGCTTGCCTCTACTTACCCAGTGCTGTGACCACAGGCCTCAGAGGCTACAGTTGCATTTTGTGCATGGATTCTGGGAGGCCAACCTGAATACTCATACTTGCATTGAAAGAACTTCACAAATAAGCCCATCTACCTGGCCTTAAAAATTATTTTACAATAGGGGTTTGAAATCTTCTGGAAGAATGAAATATCACACACAGAGGATCAAAATCAGATCATATGAACAGACACAGGCTACACTTTTCCAGCAGAGAGAAGGTTGCTGTCCTGGCAAATTTTCTCACTGAAGAAGAGAGAAGGAGTCATGCTCATCCTGCCCATTGCAACCCTTCAAGTCCAAGGTACCCAGAGTATTTCTACATTGAAGAGAACAGGCAAATGTTAATTTAGGTCTTCCCCAAAAGTCTGAATGAATTATGCTTTTTCCCAGACATTTGAAAAAGTTTCACACTCTATGGATAATTCAGTCTTTAGTACCGAATTTTGTTGCATATTTATTTATTTTAATGAAAGTCCTTTTATCCATTCACTTTGGTGACTATTTCTTGCTGTGTATGTCTGCCATTTAAACTTTAAAGGATTAAATAAGCTTTGTCTTTAGTTATCCTCTCAAATATTTGCAACTAGAAAGAAAAGAGAAACTCACCTTTCTTTTCCCTGTTTCTTCCTGTTGTATTTGAGTGAAAGCTATTTTGTATTTTTTCTTTCATTAATTGTTTCATGATTTAAATGGTCATTTAAATAGAACCAAAAGTTAATTTAGGAGACAAGTCTTTTAATCATACTATTTTCCTGTTTTAGGCATACCCTTCAATAACTAAAGCAACTTAAAACATTTCATCTTTTTCCTTTTAATCTTTGAAATTCGTTAATAGTGCCTGGGCGAACAAAATGTAATTATGACTGTGTTAACCACTTTTGGTCTACACAACCTCAAATATTATTTCCCTTTTCAGAATTAGTTTGGGTATAACCAATACTTTTACAACATACATGCATCCCTCCTCTAAATGACTCATATCCTCAAGGTACATAGAATGTGTTTACAAAATATGAATATTAATTGTTCATAAATCATAAAAGAGAGATAAATAAGAGTTTTACAGAGGCAATCAGGGTTTTCAGTAATTGTCTTTTTATAAAATTCATTCACTTCTGTTTTATCTCTCTCTCTCCGTGTGTGTGTGTGTGTGTGTGTGTGTGTGTGTGTGTGTAAATCTATTCAAGTGTGTGCCACAATGCATAGGTGAAAGTCCAGAGAACAACTTGGGTATTGGTTCTCATATTCCATAGTAGTTGACAAAGGATTTACTTGTGGTTTTCCTCTGAGTATGGCAGAATAACTGGCCTTTGAGCTTTAGAAGGTTCTTGCATAGACATTTCCTGTTGGGTCTAAAGGCTCTATGACTGGACATACAAGATGTGTTCAGTCTCCTTGACTTGAACTTAGGTACACATGCTTGAGTAACAAGCATTTATACCCACTGAGCCATTTTCAGTTGGTTTGAAAGAAATTGGCCCCCAAAGAGAGTGGACGTATGGTCTTGTTGGTGAAAATATGTCACTGTGGGGACAGGCTTTGAGGTCTCTTTGACTTAAACTTCCCTCAGTGTGAAAGGCAGTCACATACACACATACATTCACTTATACACATGTATAACTATACACACACACACATACACACACACAAAGGCTTTCAGTTAAGAGGATGGTATGCCATGGTTTAAGTCATATAAGCAAGGCATTTCTGTGACTAACAGCTAACAACATTCCAAGACTCAATTGTGGGAAGAAAATGCCTTCGGCAAATATATTTAAGTCTGTCACACTCTGAAGTCAAAAATTGGCAGAAAAAGGAGAGAAGACAAAGGCAGACTGTGAAAATATAGAACAATCCCAAAATACTTCATAAATCCTGAAATACAAGTGAATTTTATGCATTTTTATATTTCTCTCTCTCTCTCTCTCTCTCTCTCACACACACACACACACACACACACACACACACACACAAAATGTTCTAAGAAGGGGAGAGAACTTTATGTCCAGGGTAAAATTTAGAAAAACAGTACTTTCTCAGTTTAAGAGAAATGCTAGAGCAGTGGTATGGCATGACACATATCTAACACTTTAGCTAAGGCCATCAGCTTTCCTGGAGATTGACACACTCGTTTTGGTGTGAGGAAGAGTAAGATGAATAACTGGAGATACATTTCAAAAATATGTTCAGGATACCTGGCCTAGAGAAAAAGTTGTAATGAGATCATGGAGAGTCTGAGTGGGGTATTAGGTATGAGGGAGTCTCGAGGTTGTGTGGGGGGAGCATTTCTAGCACATAGAATCAATCTTATTGTAATAGTAAACAGGGGGAAAGGCAGCAAACTAAAGAAATCTTACTTAAAATACTTATCTTGAAATATCTGTGGACTGTGCACTTTTTTCCACTGATTAAGTGATACATCTACTAAAGAAAACAAAACAAAACAAAAAAGAGTAAGTAAAAAATTCAAGCAAAACTATCAACTCGTGATTGCAATTCTAGGACTCCAGTTGATGGAGAATCTGAGATGGAGAAAAGGATTATAGCATGGATATTATCACAAGGTTATTTATATTAGTGGACCAGGAAACAATTAAATCACTCAACCAACATGGAAATTTAAGTAAATCATGTAACATTCTTTTTATTATTTTTTTAATTGAAAAAGAATTAAATCACTTTCCTCCCTTCTTTTTCTCCATTCAGCCTATCCCAGCTACTCACCCTCAAACCCGTTTCATGATCCTTCTACTCTCAAGGTTGTAGCCTGATTTTCTTTGAGTATTATTATTACATGTGTATGTATATGGATAAGTACAAATACAACCTACAATATTATCTTTGTTGGTAGTGTGTATATAGTTTCAAGAAAGATCACTTTTCCTAGTCAATAGGGCCTAATCCCTGGAAGAGGTTAATTCTCATCCTAGCAGTCTTTAGTTGCCCATAGTTCTTTGTTAAGAGGTGGGAACTGTAGAAAATTTCTCTCTTCCACATGAACATGTCTACTGATACTGCCGTTGCCATTGTTCTGTTCTTGTTTATGCAGCCATTTCTCTAGGAGACTGTTTCACCACAGACTTCCTGGTATTCTGACTCTATAATCTGTATTGTTCTGGGAGGCACTTGGACTATACTATCAGCCATTTGAAAGGAGGTTTCTCACGCCTGGTACTGAGGTTTCTATTAGTTTGTGGTTTTTATTGGAAACATTGTAAGCCCCTGTGGCTTAAAGTGTTGTACACTCACATCTGACTATATGGAGCTAAAAAGAATACATGAGAAAGAACCTGTGACATTTCTCTTTCTGTGTATGGGTTTCTTCACTCAATATAACCTTTTCTAGACATATCTGTTTATCTGCAGATTAGCTTTACTTTACAGCTGAAAAATATTCCCTTCTGCATATGCCCCACATTTTTATTATACATCCGTTGATTGGAGGACATTCAGGTTACTTCTATTTGCTAGGTTTTGTGGATAGACCAGAAATAAACATTTCTGAGAAAGTATGTAGTGTGTGGGTATGTGTGTGTGTGTGTGTGTGTGTGTGTGTGTGTGAGAGAGAGAGAGAGAGAGAGAGAGAGAGAGAGAGAGAGTGTAGTGTGTGTGTAGACAGAGAAAGAGAGAGAGAGACTGCATGTAGAGTTTGACTTCAGAAGACAATTTGAAAGTGTTGGTTTTTTTCATTCCATTTAGGAAGACAAAGGCTGGCTATGAAACATGGCAACAAATGTCATAAGCTTTTGAACCATCTTGCATGCCTAATCATGAACACATGCGCGCGCACACACACACACACACACACACACACGTGCTTGCAAGCAAAAACATCACACAAATATCATAAACACACACATACACACAAACACACACACATGAGATTATTAAGATTATTTTCTTGAATTTGGTTATCCATCTTGGCTCCTTGAATGTAGTACCCTGTTGCAGCTGCTCAGGTCACCCAATTCTCTTTCCCATCTTCCTCTCCATCCATGCACACAGACATGTTAGTCCTTTCACTCACTCCTAGCATCTGTAACAATAAGGTTTGAACTGCTTAACCCAATCCTACTCCCCTACAAACTAGGAAGTCTGTGGAGTACACAGCATCACCTCTGTATCACATTTTCACTGAGTAGTTCACATCATGTTTCTTTCATGTCCCAGTCAGTCACTTTGACTCCTTCTTCTCTGCTCCCTTTGCCTGTGGAGTACTGTCTAGTCCTATCTGTGGTCTCCATTGTTTCCCACCAACCACCTGTTAGCCTTGTGCCTATCTCATGTATAATCACATCAACAATAAAGGGGAGGGGAAAGGAATTTTCTTTTTATGCCATTTTATAATCGTACAAAAATAGTAGGCAGATTGCTTAATGGTTGTGTTTTTTTTTTCACAGATTTAAACATCAGTGATTTTTTTTTTTCTGTTTGCAAGTTAAAAGGTTTGTCCTTGTTTCCTTAAACAACAATAATGCACCATATCCCTATGTATAAAGTGCTTCTTTTATTTATAAGGTTGAAAATTTTGAATAACCCTTTTAACATTGTAAAAGAGAAAAAGAAAAAGACAAAAATTTAAAAGAACTTATGTTTTGAAAATACTTTCTTTTCGTGCTTTGAGCTGTGTAAGGCAGTGAGCATGTAGCTGTCTTTGTTCTATATAAATGCTTTTCTTCAGAGAAGCTGATCTTTGTTAATGTCTTAATTCTGTTTGCAAAGCACAGACTAGTGCTTTAGAAAAGGAAGGAAAAATGATAAAAATAATAAAAAGATATAGTCAAAAATAAAAAAGTGTCTATTTGTTGTTTATGTTTGTGTCAACAAGTAAATAATGGAAAATCTACTGAACTGGCATAAATATACCCAAATGCCTGAGATGTAGGTTCTGTTTCTTCTACTGTTTTTCATAATCTAGGATGTTTTCTAAGCCAGCATGCTCTGTTGTAGTTTGTAATTTTAAAATCAAAAAACATGTAGCAAAATCATTTTAGGCATTTAAAGACATTTGGCAGATACCCTGAAGACTTACATAACTGAGGGCAAAATAGCCTTGATAAAGAACCACCATCATTTGCCCCTTACTCACTCAAACTATCTTCTGTGTCTTAACCCATTTGCAGGACTCTAACAAGAGTATTATTGACTAGATAATTTATAAGGAAATCTTAATTATTTACCCCAGTTCTGGTGCCTTCCAGTAGTTTGCTTCTTCTAGGATGATGCCTTTTAGAGTATTCTATATAAATGAGAGGGTGTGTCTATATACAGTGAAGAAAGAATGATAAGAGAACCCCATAATGCATAGACCTTATTTATATGTCATGGCAAAACTAGATACCTTTATGATTCAGCTATACCTTAAAAACCTCAAGTCTTATGAAGGCATACATGACTTTGGAAGGGGAAAAATACAAAGCAGAGTCCTGGGAGTATCTGATAAACCAGAATAATGAGGTCAAAGGTAACAGAATATCTATTGCATATATGTGAAATTTTTAAATAAATGAAAAAAATCTTCATCAGGGATGTGGTGACTTTCAAGAGTTAGCTTGTAATCAGCTCCTTTATTGTCCTCTTTGAAAAGAATCCACAGGATGATGAGATATATCACTTTGACTAGAGGCAGATACATTAGCAAAGAATACTGTTTTACATCCTCAAAGCTTACTCTGATATTATGAAATTATTTATTTCATAACTTAGATATTAATAAAAAGAGACAAGATAATTGGTGACGTGATGAGAGCAAATTTTCATCTATCTCTAAGAAGAAATCATTTGATGGTAAAGGGAGCTAATGTAAAAAAAAAAAAAAAGAACTATGAAATATAACCTGACTCAGGTCTGTCTTCCCTTTCCAAAACTGGAAAAAATTATAGAATAAAGATCCCATGTAAATCTCCACATAACAGTTTGTTTGACAGGAAGAATTATGATGAACACACTATAACAGGACCATTTTGAAAAGTCACTACCAAGGCTAAATTAATTGATACAGATTAATCCCTGTGTACCTGGTACACCATACCATTCATTTTCTTTTCTTTTCTTTTTTTAGTTTCCTGTTGTTATTGATATTAACATTTAGGCCAATATGTACTCACATTGATTTCTCTACATTTCTGGAAAATTCAGTTCTACATTTCTACCTTGATGGTAAGAAGACATCTCTATAGAACAGAATGACTCACTTAAACACAAGTTAAATCACCAATTAAATCAATTTATTTTTAATGAACTATATGGGAAGTCTATTACTTGAAGAACCAAAAGCAGATATAACTTCAGTCTTCTGCTGACCAAGATGAAATAAAGTCAAAGCATGCATTTGGTGGTTTAAGTCATGAACGGCCACCTTCTTATCTCAGACATCATGGACTGTTCCCAGTGTGTTTTGCTTTTAGTGAGAGTAGTAATCATCTTAAATCCATGCTTGATAGTTCACTTTCAACTTCTAAGAATTCATTTTCTTTTTGCAAGTACCTAAGAATTATGAATCACTTCTCAGTTCACTAAATGACACACATCTTGAGGTCGTGGAGATATGACAATCAATAACAAGTCACTTTCACGTTTTAGAATGCTGCTATCCTCCTCCAACAGGCAGAGGGAGTTCACCCTCACTTCCCCTGTGATTTCAGTATGAATGACATCAGTCACACACCACATTTCTAGGTCCGAATGAGAATTCTAACGAATTTCCTACAGGAAGTAAAAATTTCTGGAGCAAATTTCTGCTTAGTTTTAATAGACCTTAACAATTAAAACTGGAGGGGAAAATGGTCTTTTTAGCTAGTAAAACAGGGGAATTTTCTAAAATTATTATTATCCAACTTCTACAACCTCAAGAGATTTTAAAACTGTTAATGACAAATATTTGGCTAAAGAAAGGAAAGTGTAAATTGTTCTATGTATAAATATGTTGGACTCAGGTCTCTGTGGTTGTTCATATAACTGTATAATGGGTTTTGGAGGGAAGTAAAGCTGTTTTTTTACACACAAAATTATTTATAATTATTTATGAATTATTATAAAAATAAATGTTTCAAAAATCTGTTTATGTGTGCAGAAGACTGATAGGTTTTGACTAAAAACATAGAACAAAGGATATATTTTCTTACGTCAGTCTATATTAGATTTACATTTATTTCTGTTGAAGCCTGTTACCCTAACATTTTTTCTGTTCTTACTATACATTCAAATTTTGCCTCAGTTTTGTGAAAGTTTTGTGAAAAACAGAGTTTTGATGTGTTCTGTTGCATTTATACATATTGACATGCTTATGAATGAAAATGACAAATGCATGGTATTTTGTTCCAAAACTGAACAGGTTAATTCCACAAATACATCATATACATATATATGATGTATTTGTGGAAAGGGCACCAAATATTCTTCCAAAGAGATACAAAGCCCATTAGAGATACAAAGAATGATGAACATTATTCACACCAATTCTCCTCTTTAATAGAGAAGGTTGCAGACCATAAAAGGTGAATATTGCTTCATAATATGAATTTGTACTAGACTTTAGGTAAACCACAAAGTCTTCTAATTTTTAATTTCTGCTTTTGCACACCCTGTTTTCATTTTTTCTTTTTATTTTTTCTGTTTTTCTAATACATGGCAATAAATCAGCAAAACATTGTGGTTTTCTTTGTAATGTGCTTGATTGCCAATACAGTTTCTGAAGCTTATCACATAGCTACATTATGTAGAAGTCATGAGTGATTCAGTTTAGCAGTAAAATAAGCAAATCTTCACATGTATTCTGAAAATCCTGAAGTCTTTAATTTTGTGAGGTGACCAAAATGATTCAGTGTTAGTAGTTCTTACCCGCTAAATATCATCCTACTATTTTGTACACTAATTTTATTTTTGTCAAATAACTAGAAGCCTCTATAGTAGTCACATGATATGTTTGGCTAAAGAGCAGAGCAGCAGTTGTTGGGTAATCAGCTGTTGTGTTCTTCCTTGGAGAAGACTACTTATTCTACTTTCATCATTCCTTTGCTGTCAGTAGTTGTGTAGAACTGAGACCTACTTGGCTTTCCTCAACACACTTGTCGTATCTATTGAGATACTTGTTCAACCTATGTTTAGCCAGTCATGTTGGTAAGACTTTATAGGTGTAGCTTCTGATATTCCCAGGAGACACAGTCTTACAAGGAAACTCCCTGTTCCTGTAGCTCTTAACAATCTTTCTGCCCACTCTGTCAGTGTTCCCCAAGTCTTAGGTGTGTGGGTATTTTGTAGATGTGTCTATTGGCAGTGGTCTCTACAGCTCTGAATTGTGATCGGCTGCAGTTAGGGATTATGATGGTTTTGTAAACTTATGTTGATCCTCTGTTACAGTGCTGCCTTGTCCATGACATCAGTTAAGAAGACTGGCACAAAATGTTCAGTGTATATATTATCATAAATTTTTCTCTTTATGTCTCCATATTTACAATGTCTTAAGTTACGTTTTTCTTAATTTATATTAAAACAATCTTGTTTTACATGTCAATTCCAGTCCCTTCTCCTTCCCCTCCTCTATTGCCCGCCCCCACCGACCCCTTATCTCATTCCCCTTCTGCTCCTCAGGAAAGGTGAGGCCTTTCATGGGGATCTTCAAAGTCTGTCATATCATTTGGAGCAGGGCCTAGGCCCTCCCCTGTGTGTCTAGGCTGAGGGAGTATCCCTCTATGTGGAATAGCTCCCAAAGTCCATTTGTATGCTAGGGATAAATACTGACCAACTGCCAGAGGCCCAATAGCAATGAAAAATAGGGAAAGTAAAGGAAGGAGATTAAGAAATGGTGACTTCAGCTTTCAGGAGAAAGTAAATATAAACATGAGCCTACATAAATTGAGTTACAGCAAAAGTAGGTTATTGATAAGAATTAGAAGTCAATGATGGAAACATGAGGCACAGCCATAATTCGCATTGTGATATATATGAGAAGCAAAAGCATAACCATCAAAGGCTTGTTGAAATAAGTTAACAGTAAAAGGTATCCTGGTGGGTCGGAGTCATGGGGCTCTGCAAAGTCACCCCATGCAACAGGTCCCACACAAGAGGTTTATTGGAGTTAGGGTTAGGGTGCAGAGGTGGCCTCTCAGTGAGAGTAGAAGGAAAGAAGAGCAAGAGATGAAGGTGCTTGTTTTGTATATGAGAATAGAGTGCATGCACATAGGGAAAGTAGTGGCAGTAGCCAGTGTTGCATCTGGATAGCCAAAAATGATGTACCCTGTTTTGCTTGGTTCCTAAGGACAGGGCAGTGGAAATGCCTGAATGCTAACAGTTATATCTAGTGAACTGCTGCAGGCGAGCCTGCTCAGACACCTCTTGAGGGAGGGAGTGAGAAGAAAAGAAAAGAAAAAAGATGTCAGAGAAAAAGAAATAAAAGTTGAAGTAAGAGGGCACTGATGGAGATGAAAAAAAAATGGCCAAGATTTAACACTGGTGGACCAATAAGGGCTAGGATATGAAGGTGGGAGACCAAGATTAAACATGAAGGGATATCATTTAAGGAAGTAAAGGAGATTTTATAAGAAGTAATTTAAAATCTTTCAAGCTAATGTATCTTCAATAATTGGCTCTGCTCTCTGGTGTTAGAATATAGAAGTTTTAAACTTAAATTAGACCCTCCAAATTTCAGAAATTATTAAATTCTTATCTGAAAAGTTAGTCATTGCTTGTTTATTAACTGTTTTTGGATTTCTGAGATTTTGCCTTAATTTTTTGCTTGTAATTTACTATATAGACCTCTTCTAATATTCTATTATAAAGTAGACTGTACATTTGTGTGTTTGTGTATGTGCGCAGATACATATATGTGCATACATGTGTCGAGAATAAAGAACAACCATAGTTTTTATTCTTTTTTTTTAAGATGTGGGTCTCTCACCAGCCTAGATGTGACCATGAAGGTGGGACTGCCCAGCTCTAGAGCCACAAAGACCTACCTTTCTCTGCTCGCCATGGTTTAGGATTCAGTGTGCCACCATGAATGAATATGTCTCCACTTCTACTCACAGTTTTTTTTGTATGTAAGTACTGTGAATTAAATTCAGTTCTCATATTTGCAAGGCAAGCATTTTACTAATTGAGTTATCATCCTAATCTTCAAGATATGAACTTAATTATCATCGTTGCTTAGTCTAAGCTCCTTGACTCCCTTTCTCATAGCATTCTTGGTTTCAGAATCCCAATTATTCAGACCAGTGGCTGGAGGCATCAGTCAGTATTACTAGAACCTTAGCCTGTATTAGGATTTATAGAGCTAACTGCTGCTTGAGATTGAAAAATAGGCTATACCATAGGCCATAATAGTCACTGGTGTGACTAGAATGCAGACCAAAGTGTTTGAGAACAATTTCTCAGGGCACATTCAGAGATCAACTTAACAACAATGATTAAATATTTGAATAGAAATTTTATGAGCTTAAAAATAAAACAGGCTCTGGAACACCTCACTTAGCATGAACTTCTCCAGTTCCATCTGCTTACCTGCACATTTTATAGTTTCATTTTTCCTCGAAGGTTAATCATTTCAGTGGGTAAATGTACTGCAATTTCAATATCTATTCATAAGTTTATAGACATATTGACTGTCAATCTATAGTCCCAATACAGATAGAAAAGACTCATGAAGTTTGTGGTTGCCCATGTTCCAATAGATGCCTCAGTATCCATCATCACAGTGGTAGTACCAAATGGACTCAGTAGATAAAAGACAAAAAAGGAGTACATGAAATTGGGGGTGCAGTATGGGAAGATTTTAGAGGAGTTAGAAGGAATGGACTGAGCCACAAATTTGAGGAAAATATATTATATATGTAAGAAATTCCCCAATCCTAAATAAAAATATCTTTAAAAAGTAGGAGCATTGCTTAGGTGTCCATTATATTTAGGGTCTATTGTTTATTTTTCATAAGTTTTAGATAGCTTAGAAAAGTGCAAGAAGACATTCATTGTCTCGCAGTGTCTGCACGTTGATGATACAGGTGAGGCTGAGATGGCACTCTCTCATCCTTGTTCTCTCATGAAGTGGCAGTTAAGCAGTTTGTTGGTGATTTGCAGATTACCAGACTGTCTAGTAGATTTAATTTCTTCCAAGCCGGTGAGAGACCTTCCTTAGACCACTGTGATGTGTCTTCTCTGTGTGATTTCTATTAAGACATGTAGGACAGAGAGCAAGAAAATACAAGCAGAGAGGTCAGAATTTTATAATTTTTCTCTTAGAAGTAACCCATTCCACTTCCACTGTTGTCTAATTGTTGTAAACTGTGGTTGGAAGCAAGTTGTTCAATCTACCCCAGGGAACTAGTGGTCCACCAGGGCTTGGGTACCTGGAGACAGGAGAGCATCCTGATCTTAACAGGATATACTTAAGCATCTATTTTTTTCTCTATTTGGTATCTTTTGATTTATTATAAGTTATCAAAATGAATAACCTCCAAACAAAATATTTGATTTTTGTCTTGCTCTTCACTGCAAGAATTTAGCTTTCTTCTCCTTCTTCTTCTTATTCTTCTCCTTCTCCTCCTCCTTCTTATTGTCTTATTTTACATATCGATCCCAGTTCCTTCTCCCTCCCATCCTCCCATGATCCCCTACCCTCACCTTCCTTATTATGTTTTCTACTCTGAAAACTTGTACCTCTATCTTCCCAGAGTTCCAGAACTGAAAATAGCAAAATGTCTATGGAATTTCTCTCTCCCTCATCTGCTTTGTCATTTGACCACTTAATTGCTGTGATAACTATCAAATGTAACATCACAATTATTGTGTTTTCTGGATGACTAAAGATACTTTCAATTTGATTGTCTGCTTCCATTCTTGCTTTGTTGCAAGTTTTTCTCAGCACTAAATAAATCAATCATTCATTGATGTAAACAGCATCTTACCCATTGCTCTGTTTGAACTTGCCTCCCCCACTTCATAACTTATGCTCACTCAGTCTGATTCTTAGTTCCAGCTCTCAATTCCTAGAATCCTCAGTGCTTAGATGATTTTTCTCACAACTCTTTGCAGGATTACTTCCTGGTCTATCTTCAGAGACATTTTTCAGGCTCAATCAACCTTGTATATATTGTACATGGTCGATAGAGTTCATAATACTTATAAATTCCAGATTAAGATATTTGATTTATTACATATTCTACCTAAGAAATGAACTAACAAGCACTGTACCTTACACCCAATACACAAAGGAAAAGTCTGCAAAGAGTGGATCTAATACCCAAATAGTCATCCCAAAGTGTGACAACATCATCACCTGTACTTCTAAATTCATCAACTCCAATTACAGCTATCTTTTAATTTATTCACTCAAAGAGTTATTTAAAAAATGCATTGCTCATCTGCTCCTTCCAGTCAGACTTTTAAAAAGATTATTGGGAAAAATCTTAAACATTATAGTTTATTAACTTTTGGTGAAATTATGTGACTGATTAGAGTAGCACTAATATTGGTTTTAGGATGAAGGAGACTGAGCATATATTTAAGATGGATGTAGGACGTATTTAGAATGTCCTTTGAAGGGATGTTTGGAGATTGAAGTCCTCAAAACTGAGAAAAACAAACATTTATTTGATAGACTAGATTCAGGTTTTCCCATTAATAGTAACATTTCTTTAAGAAACAATTTTACATAGTCCACAAAAGCAAACTATGAAGGTAGACAGTGTGGCACACTTCAATAATCTGCAATAATCTGGACAGTAGGGAGGTATTATTGACAGGGTGATCTGGACCTCAAGGCTAATCCCCAGTTTATTGTGAGTTCAAGGTCAAATTGAGCCACATAAAAGCTTGTATCTGAAATGATTAGGAAGGTGTAGAAAGACTCATTTGACACATTAGGGTCAATTAAAATCTCCCAGCAGATGATTATGTTTATATTTTTTATGAACTTGAAAAAAGAAGTAAGAACCCTGATATGAGTCACCATGCCAGTCATATTCTAGTTAAATTGGAAGGAATCTGATAAAAATGTGCCTTTTTGATATGAGCTATTCCTAATAAATAATAAAACCACAGAATGTACACAAACAGAGATGAAAAACATTAACTCTTTGCTACCCAGGAACTCTTTATGCTAAGTTCGAGGTGGATGTGTGTGGGTGGGGAGAAAAGGTGTGAAAGATTATGTAAAATATGTGAAAGTATAAACTTCTGCAATGGAAGGTCTTCGCTATTTTTTTGTTTATTTTGTTTTTAGCAGAAAGCTGGTATGTACAGTGCTCCAACTCTGTTGCCTATTTTTAGTTTATTGTCAGACAATTTTTTGGAAGAAGTCATTTGCCCCCTTTGCCTCAATAGACCACATAGCTACTTGTCTCCAGACTCACAAGTGCAGTATTTGTGCCATATTATCTACTAGATATAAGGATGATACATTCATAAAATCACAAGATGGCTATCTAAAGATGACCTGAAGAATAACAGCACCAGTTAAACATGTTAGCACGAATGGGGAACTCTCATAAGATCTCATGTCAATATAAAAAGCTACTGTCAATTAATAAATGCTGTGAGAGGGAGAATTAGACTTCTCCAAGCTCCAAGAATAAGAGCTTCCAGGGAGGTTATCCAATTCAAGTTCTCAACCATAAATAAATATATGTACAAGCAATAATAAAAAGACTCATCAGGCAAGACGAGCCTCATGAGAAGTTATCTGTCCAAGTGGTCATTCCTAAACCTATATACATATGAGCAGTTATAAATGGACTCATCGCTATTGTGTGTTTGTGTGTGTGTGTGTGTGTGTGTGTGTGTTCATTCACAAATGTATACAAGTATGTTTGTAGACTCATAGATGACTGATGCAATAATGAATATTTCAAGCTTACTATAAAGGATTCCTAAACTTATCTATCCCAAATACTGTTACTACATGTATGATGTGTAAACTTTGGATCTGTTCTAGAACAGTACAGAATATTTATTCCTTTTAGCTACTCTATTTCACAGATATGTGCCTTCCAGTGTGCTTTTGGTCCCAACACTATTCAACACTCCACAAATCCTTTGAAAATTGCTCCATTCCAAATGTTTCTTATTACACAAGTCTCCATAGTATCTGCTGCCATTTGAATTATCTCATCTTTAGGACAATTTTCAGCTTCGTATAAGCTTTAATAGAATTCCCTTTCTTTAATTGTTCTTTACTGCCTAAAAAGTTACTTATTACATCCTGTAAATCAGTAATAAATGACTAAACATAGGATCACTTACTGCTAAAGGGGTATTCATTTAGTAATCCCATTGGCTGAAGTGAAACCAGGATAATTTACATTAACACTAAACAGCACATCCAAAACTAAATAAGACTAGTTTGGGTCAAGGGATACTTGGTCAACAGAAGTGATCTAAGTAATTCTAGTTGTCTGGATATTTAACTTTTCTAATGCTATATGGGGTGGGGGAGAACATGTTACCATGCCAGAGAACATATTATTTCCAATTTTATTCTATCTTTTGGTCTGACATAACTAAAAGCTGGAAGAAAAGGAAATAAAAGAGTGGACAGAAGAAGAAGACTGATGAAAGAAGCTGTGGACAAACAGGGCAGGAAAAATGTTGAAAAAGACACATTGCACCAAGGAGCAACAACTCATTCATATGCTACACTGTTTGCCTGAGATTGGCTAGCTTATCAGATGAAAGAAAGCTGAGACAGAATTTTCTCTGTGACTAACCTTCCTGGGGAGAGATCTCTGTGGGCTGAGTTACTATTATTAATCAACTTGGCTTTTTTCAAGTCATTATATTTTCTGATTCAAAATTTTCTCAGGCGCTCAATATACAAAAGAAATCTTAATGAATTAAATAGACAGGATGTGTGGGAGCACTCAGGGCTAACTTAAGTAGAGTGCATGGAATTTTATCATTTTTGTTTTGTTTTGTTTTGTTTTTCCCCAGATTAGTAACGTTATCTCCCAGAGGAATAAACCTTCTACAGGGGCACCAGAAATGGTGGTATTTTTAATATACACAGGGAAATCTCTGAGTCAAAAAACTGATGTTTTAGATACAGCCACTGACTTAACATAGGCTAGTATTGAACTTAGTAGTGGCAAGAAATTATCAGCAGTCATTAATTCTGGTGTGTCCACAGACTAAAGCTGTAAACCTAGGTTAGGCTTGCAGCTCTAGGTTAGAGCTGAGTGAAAATCTCAATCAATTAAAATAATAATAAACTAAAAATATCTATCTGATATTTTAACTCTCTTTAAGAACTGTGACATGTAAATATGTTAATGTTTAACAGAAATTAAATCAACTGTTTAATATTAACTTGAATTAAATGGTCTTGAGAAATTGTATGACTTTACAGAAAGCCTTTTTGAAAACCTAGACATGTGATGAACTGATAAGATTACTCGTGTGATGGATTAGTGCACTAGATGGCACTAATCGCATGCCTTTTATGTGTTATAAAATCACATTTAATATGAGAAAAGAAAGTAGACCACACTTGAAATGCTCTTTATCATGAAATTTCTTTGATACATTATTTATAATTATTTGCCATATTTCAGATCATCAGAAAATTAATTATAGTCACTTTGATAGTAAGTGAATTTCAAATTGAAAAATATAATTCCAGTTATTTTACTAATCCAAAGAAATTAATTTACTCCAAGCCAATTGCAAAAATATTCTAATATAGAGGACTAAGCAGTTCAACTCTAAAGGAAATTACATAGGTTTCCATGAATTTCCCTTATCAAAGGCTTCGTCTTGAAAGTGTAAAAACGTTTCAAATTTTCTAAACAGGGCATTAACCTAAAGGATGAAAGAAATTTAGAACTCTTCAAAACTCCAGTCATTTTAATTGTATAAACCAGAGAAATTGGAAGGATGAATAAAATCTTGGTATGCCAGAAAAAAAAAGCATATTAAAGAAACAGTTTTAAAAATAAAGTCTTCTACTGGACCCAAACTCTTTAGAAACTATCATTTGATTCAAACATAAAGAAGACAAAACCAATAATATATCAATACCTTCCTACTTTAGAGTAAGCAATAATGTTAGGATCACCTCAGCTGATTATAAACTGACTGGTTTTATTTCAAATCATCATCAAGAATCAAATGAAGGAAAATTTTCCATTTAATCTTAAATTGAAGTAGGTGAAAGACCAACTTGCATTAGAGATTATGATTCCTGGTGATAAAGCCTGTTGTAGGTAAGGAAAGTGGCAGGCTGAAGGTAAAGAAAGCCGCAAACTCAATAGGGAATGCTGTATGAGTGTGTGTATTTTGATTTGTGTTTTGTTTGTTTTTGGTTTTGTTTTCTACAGAAAAAAGTGCCCTAAAGTTATTGATGCTAAAATTGAAGTAAAACTAACTTAGTTAACAATCAATGGAGGTGACCCTAACATTATTTTTTTATTTAATCTAAAGTGGGAATGCATTGGGACATAATTTCAAAGGCACAATAAGTTGTATGTATACATGCATTTACACACACACACACACACACACACACACACACACCATACACCCTTCTGCTCTTTCTACTGCATGAGGGAGTTCCCATAATTTTTTTTTTAATTGACAAAAGCCAAGCCTACTGATTAATAGTAAAGATTTTCCTTTTTTCCATCATACAAATTTTTGGTTTTATGAGATTGTATTTTCAGGTGAGCCAGTAGCAGTATTGATGTTAAACAAGTAGACATTGTCTGTGATCAAGATGTGGTGTGTGATTAATCTAAGTACCCTAATTCAGGTGGCTTAATGTATCTTTTGGGATCAGAAATCTCCACAAATAATCTATTTTGACTCTGGTTAGGTTGTTTTAAAATCAGCCAATGTTCAATGCTGCTAGGAAATTTTGGTTTATACTTCTGATAGGTTTGTTAAAATACCAGAATTTCAGAACACTTTGAAATACATTATAAAAAAATTATCATGTGAGTTTCAGAAATTCTAGAAGTATTTAAATGTGCATTAATTTTGAATACTACTTAGAAATATTTCGCAGACACTCAGAACTATGTGCTAAGATTTCCTTTCTCACACTGCGCTATGATAATTTCTTCCCTTTCCTGGATGCTATACTCATTTCCAGGCAATGTCTGCAGGCACTGCAAAGTCCTATCTCACGTCATTTTCCTATTATTTTAAAGATTCTTTACTAAGAAAAAAGATACCATAATAGAAGAAGCCATTATAAGATTTTCTTTTCTTTTTATTATTTTTTTCTTATTTTACATGTTTTCTTTTGTTGCTCAGACTGATAAATGTAAAACTGGAATAACTGGTGATAAAGTTGGTCATGACTGTAAAGGTAACATATTTCCTCAGGACTACAGTTTTAATTTCTGTAGCAAACACATATACAAGAAGCCAACACACATACCAACACACACACACACACACACACACACAAAATCTATTAAGAAAAAGAGAAAAGTGGTAAATAAAATGTAGAATAGAAATGTGCCTGGATAGCAATATAGTACAATGGCTCATGCAGAAAATAATTATGGTTGATATGTTCAGATCTTGTTCCACTGAAGTTGCCTTTCTTCAGTGGAGATGAGGGTCTCCAGGACTTTATTTGGTTATTTTCTTACAGAGCATCAGTGGAGGAAATGTACTTTGAAGATATACTGAGATACAAAACCAGCCAAGTGTTATTGTAGAAAACCTCACATGGGGAAATTCAACATCGGCTAAATTCTGAATTCCCTTTTAGGTTCTCAAAACATAATCTGATTACTGCCTAAAATATACATGAAGTTATATGAAGCATTACTAAGCCTCATAGACCCAAGTTCATTTGTTGATTAAAATTGTTAATGTCTATATTTAAGATAGTCAATATAAGCATATATGCACATGTAATAAATTATGAGATGGTTAAAATAACAAAAACTCTACAATCCCTATTGGATTCTGTTTTCTATCATTTAAAGTATTTCTAAGATTTTTAATACATTTAAATAATACATTTAAAAACTAAGAAGTCACCAAAAAATTATAAATGGACCTCAATCAACATCAAACTAGTAATGGAACATTGCTAAGCAACAATGTAAACTGGTTACCTTTCTAAATGAGGATGGTGTGCAGCGAGCAGATTACTCATATAGAAACTCCCTGCTTAAGTGTTTTATATATTCAAAGCCTGAACTAGTGAAGCTGTCTAAATCTTCCCCTTCCAATTTGAAATGTTACAACTTTGATATGATTAACCCGCTGTCTTCATATGTCTTCCGTATATAGGTTCTTAACTATATTATGCCCTGTTTACCATATATTTCATGCCAGTTAAGTGAAATTACTAAGAACATATTTGTTTGTTGTAGGAGTTAAAGGATCAAATTAGCGTTAGTATGAAACTGACTAGAATCAGACTAGATATTCAGTAGAACAAAATAGAAGTGAATCTCTTACCTTCCTAGGATATGAGTACCAGCCCAGAACAACTGGAGTTGACAACCAGTTTTCCACCGACAACCAAACTGCTATCTTATTATCCATTCCATTTATTAAAACTTTCCTTTCATCTGCATTCAAGTCTTAGTGACAAAAGATAGTAAGACTTTTTATACAATTGACTTATATGTGTGATATGAGAGTATCAATTGTAATTGCACAAATATAATTCACTGAGATAGTATACAATATTGAAATTTAATAAAAAGTTACTGAAAAAATGTAGGTAATGTAGTATGAAAAGAGCCATGCAGTGTCTTCATGTGTAATCTAATGAAATAAAAAATACATATATACATATAAACATGTGAAATTACACAAATTAATATTAAATATGATATGATGAAAACTCAGGATAACACTTATTATTATGCTAATAGGTGAAGATTCTCATAAAGAACAATTATATGAATACTGAAAAGACAATAAAACATACTGTGGAATAACAACTTAATTCTATTTTTAACATTTAAAATTTTCACTATTTGAGTTTTAAACTGTTTTAATAATTATTAGAAAAAGTAATTATCATACACTAGTTTAATTTATTAGTTTATTGATATGATTTACATTAGGATTTCAGTCAAAGGTACAGCTGATAACTGCAGCCCATTGAACACCTGGTTTTGAGAAGTAAATTACACACATACATACACACACACACACACTCACACACACATACATGCACATTAAGACAAGGATTCAGTTCTTTGTAGACTTCTTTTATTGGGAAAAGAAGGAGGAGTCACAGTTAAAAGTAACAGCTCAGTTGTAACTTATACCTTCAAATCTGATGCAGAGTCACTCTTGAATATTAACTTTCTTATGGAATGCAAATGTATTCATCATGGGTATTTCTTTCTTCATGTAAGGTGTGTCTTAAAGTGGCTACCATATCCACAGCATCTATCAAATGTGGTATGAAGCAACTTACAAATTTGATGAAATCGTTATTAAGAATAATGTCCAGTATTTTGTTTTCAAGAATTTGCTTGCAATACCCAAAAGATGAACATTCATACAACAAGGACATCTGTAACTATTTTGGTCATATCCATAATAAAATACCAAAAACCAACCACATACACTCATATATACCATTTATATACTTTCGCTTAACTATCGCAAAGCAGACTAATTGCTTTAGAGGCTAAATAGACTGCAGCAGTCTTATTGTTTACTATTTGTCTCTTCACAAAAACAAAGCAATACAAACAAACACACAAACAAACAAAAACCCAATTTCGATTCTGGTGTTAAACTGTATTTTGTGATGAAGTCCCTTTTCTGCTCAGACACCTACAGTGGTTCCCATATACCTCAAGGTAAACCCTAAGCCCCTCACAGTGGTTCTAGGGCCCTTCATAACTCTAAGCTAACTTCTCCCACACTCAAATCAACTATGAAAATATTGATTACACCAATCAAACTGTTACTACAAGAAACTTCTCTAAAGATTCTGTCTATATAGAATATTGTCCTCCTAGTTGTCTACATAGCTGATTTCTTCATCCTCACCCTGGTTTACATAGATAATTCAGAAACACATTAAGTAGGTAAGCATCTTCACATTAGGTCAAAGTCAGAACTACTGTGGGAGATTAACTCAGTCTCTTAACCTTCCACCTCGGGAAAAAAAAAAAAAAAACAGTATTTCAGTAACCACTATCGCTATTAGTATCCACTAAATACAATGGGGAATATTAGTAAATTTCTCTTCAGGTCTTTACTAATTTAATTTTTGATCATTAGTCAAATATGAAGTATATCAGATAACAACCAATTTGCATTTCAGATCTTTGAATCTGTTGAAGCAAATATAGCTGCTACAACGAAATCAAAACTTCGAACATAACTGGCATTTTTCTATAAGCATCAAAGTTATTTCTTCATATATGGTGAAATAACGATGTATGATGTGTTAGTTTCAGTTACATGTGTTTGTTAGAAACTGACTGTTTCTGCTGATGAGGAACAAGCAAATG
The DNA here is from genome assembly GCF_943737965.1 of Phodopus roborovskii. Taxonomy (NCBI): domain Eukaryota; kingdom Metazoa; phylum Chordata; class Mammalia; order Rodentia; family Cricetidae; genus Phodopus; species Phodopus roborovskii. The sequence goes on along the minus strand of NW_026126485.1, from coordinate 14,123,144 downwards.
TTTATTTCATGGAAAGAAAGGATGGCCACATATATCTTTCTTCAAACATTTGTATAGGGTGCTTGTTGTTTACACTGATTTAGTTGCTTTCAGTTTGTCCTCAGCACATCAATCAGAAATGTTTTAAAATTAAATTTTAAAAAATGTTTTGGAAATACTTTGTCCAAAATGAAGAAGTTAGTGACAGGGTTGGTTTCCCAGGGCAGTTCTCAGTATTATCTGATGTATATTCTCACTTACCTGTAGATGAGTAGAGCAGTCACACACTTATTCTAGACACTAACTGAAAACAGCAAAACTCATACTATGACACACTTGAAACCTAATCTTTGGATTCATTGGCACAATGTGTGTCCTATGGAGACTTCATCAATATGTTACTTGCACCAGTTGTCTGTTGCTCCTTATGTAAATTTTGATTATGTGTGCAAAATGAACATTTTATTTTATTCTGGAAACAAATGGCAAGAGTTCTTTTCTTACAAAACCTAGATCATATCTTGATATATAGGACAAGTTTACCATTAAAGAAATTCCCTTAGTTCCTTATTTAATTATATTTTGTTATAACATTATCAGCCTTTGCTATGAAAGAAGGAAGGACCCTAAGAATTGTGTGCATATGAGTCTAATGTTTTAAATCAAAAATTTCTGGGCTAGATATTCAGTGTAACTTCTTCAAGATCACATGTTTTGTTAGTGCTTAAAGGTAACTAGAATACATAACTTCTGCAGTCAGGAGAGAAGCTGTCTCATATCCTTAAGGGACTGGGCATCATATTTTCATAATTTGTTGTTAGATGAATGCTCTTATGTATTCTTTTCCAAAGACTAAATACCAAGAAACATAACTTATGCATGTAAAATTAAAATTGTGGTCTCTACAAGTGTTTCTTCATGCTTTCTTGTAGAATTGTTTAAGGAAGAAGTCATACATTTCTTCTGCTGGATTCTGATTTAGACTGTGGAGATGATTTGCAATATAAATATCAAGTTGCAAATCACATATTTTTATGTAGTTCACATATTACATGTGTAAACACCTACTTAATTATAGTATTAGTAAAGGTGTAGCAATGTTGATAAGGTTTATTGTTGTAAAATAATAATAATAAAAAAACTGGATACATTGAGTGTACCAGTATAATCAATTCTGACAAGGAAGGACTACTTACTGGTCCTGTATCCATGACTTATAGACATCTTTATTATCTAAACTCTAAAAATCATAAGGGTTACTGCTAAGATTTTTGTTAATCAAAAGAAACTTCAAGAAACTATGGGCTTTGTTAGTTTCTCAAGAGTTTCTGTTAAAAATATTTGACTCAGTCATCCAACTTCCTTCATAGAATATTCAATGCTATAACCTCATGTTGCTCCCCTCTCCTTTTTTTATGTAGTTCTGTTACCTTCTTGCTTCCATTTTTCCACATTGAAGAAAAATTCATACATACTAAAGAACACCATCAGGAAGCATAAAGCGTGGATAGGCAATAAAGAGGCTATTTAAAACCTATAGCTTCAACTACCCAGTTACTGTTGGCTGTCCTCTGAAGAGAATTTCCAAATATTAGATTTTTTTTAAAAGTCATTTGGTAAAACCCATTTATTCATGAAAAGTAACTGTGGTCAGACATATTTAGCTTATATTACTGGCATTCACCTTGAAGTTCTGTAAATATTTATAGTGAATTTAAATGCATGTAAATACTATATAGCATTTCAGCAGTTTAATAGGATTCATTTATAGGACATGGAAAAAAAAAGTAGACTAAGCTGCCACATTTCAAAGAACTGAAATACCACTCATTGACTTTCAAATGTCTGTGTAGCAGAAAGGTAAATTCCACGTCCACATGGGAGAGAGAGAGAGAGAGAGAGAGAGAGAGAGAGAGAGAGAGAGAGAGAGAAGTGGGGGGTCGAGGTGTACAGTGTTTGGCCTGTAGGTATTGGGATTCTAGGAAGAGATTTGTCCATCTATTTTTGTATTTGAACTGAAAGCAAAAGAACCAAAGAATACCCAATCTGTAACCATAGTAATTACCCTAATTTGCTCTTTATTTTGACTGAATTGAAACATCTCTTGAAGGTTATATTAATATAATAGCAGAATACTTATATGAAAATGCATCTTCACAATTTAAATTGTGGTAAATCATTTTCCCAATCATTGGAGAATCATTTGACTTAGAAAGTTAGTAAAAAATGGTGATTGTTATCATATGACAACTTAGTGTGAGCTTGTTCTGTACAAAGTAATAAGCAAACATCTTAGGAAATAAGATATCCACTAAGTAATTGGAAAGATGGTTTGGGCATGAACTGTGATGATTGAATGGCTTATTTAAAATAGTAAAAAAGAAAGAAAGAAGGAAAGAAAGAAAGAAAGAAAGAAAGAAAGAAAGAAAGAAAGAAAAAAGAAATGTTTTTAATACTGGACTTTTAAGTTAGTAAGATATTTATGAAAAAAAATGTTCTTTTAGAATGATACAATGAGGTGTATCATTAGTGCCAATATACTCAGTTTGTAGCTAAGTGGGGGACAATCTAAGTGAATTAAGCCATCTTTGAAGATTAAATGTTTAGAAAACAACTTTTCCATTTATTAAATCTCAAACTTAGGACATCTTTTTTAAATGCAAAAAAAAAAAAGTGATTTTATGTTTTATGTACACCACTCCATTCACTAAAGCCAGAAGGAGGTCAAATCCCTTGAAGCTGGAATCATAGGCTTCTAAATTGCCTCTAACATGTGTGCTAGGAGCTAAACTCAAATCCTCTAGAATACCAAGTGCTCTTAACAACTGAGCCACTTTCTATCCTCCACCCATGCACTTCAATAGAAAGAGTTGATGGTATGTCTCTAACATATATCCATTTATAATTCAAATCTATAATACAGCCACTCAGGAAGCACAGGCAGAAGGATTACAATAAAGTTAAGGAGACTGTTTTGCATTGCAAAGGTCAACTAGTATTATACTATGTGGACCCCATCTCTAAAACCAACCAACCAAACAACAACAAAAAAAAAAAAGAAAAAAGAAAAAAGAAACAAACAATTTGAAGAACAATGAAAATGTAAATGTGAGCCATGCATGGTAGCTCATGTCTATAATCTAAACACTCAGGGTAAACTTCTGCTAGTATAAAGTAGAAGAAATTAAATATTTTTGCTGAAATGAGTTGTCTTGTTAGTCTTATACTAGTGATGTAACTAAGTAAACTGTTTACCATCTAACACCAAGCTACTCAAAGTCCAAGAAAAAAAAAGTAATAAAGTTAACTAGCAATAGTATTAAAAGGTGGTTATAGTCAAATCAGCATCACAGATAAAGTATATAAACAGACAGTAGAAATTTACTTACTCTTTATTGTTAGAAGAAAGGAGATTGAAACTACAACCTTTTAATTAAAACACACAACTTTAGGATACAAAGTAAAGCCAGCAATCATAGCACTGAGATAATGAATACACCTATATATTTTAAAAAGAGGATCAATCAGTTCATTTACATAAGGTGTAGAAATTGAATTTTAATAGATTGCAAAAAAAGAAACTTTAATTCCCACATTTCTAAATTGTATCACTGTTGAACTGAATGGATATTTCCACTGAAGACATTGCAGTATTATTTCCCATATAGTATGCAAGTTCTAGCAAACCTTTCAAATATTGAAATATGCACATACGTGTGTGTGTGTCTGTATATATGAGACAGGTAATATTTTTCTGTGTGTCTTATATTAAGGATAGATTAATGTAATGAAATGAGAAGAAGCTCTGAACTCCAAAATATACAAAGAACTCAAGAAACTAGTCAACAAAACACCAAATAACCCTATTAAAAAATGGGGTACAGAACTGAAGAAAGAATTCTCAATAGAGGAAATCAAAAAGGCTGAAAGACACTTAAGAAAATGCTCCACATCCTTAGCTATCAGGGAAATGCAAATCAAAATAACTTTGAGATACCATCTTACCCCTGCCAGAATGTCTAAAATTAGAAACACCAATGATGACTCATGTTGGAGAGGATGTGGAGAAAGGGCAACACTCCTCCACTGCTGGTGGGAGTGCAAACTCATACAGCCATTTTGGAGATCAGTATGGCGGTTCCTCAGGAAAATGGGAATTAGTTTACCACAGGACCCGGCAATCCCCCTCTTAGGCATATACCCAAAGGATCCACATCCATGCAACAAAGCCATCTGTTCAACTATGTTCATAGCAGCACTATTTGTAATAGCAAGAACCTGAAAGCAACCTAGATGCCCCTCAATTGAAGAGTGGTTAATGAAGATGTGGCACATCCACACAATGAAATACTAACCTGCAGAAAAAAATAATGGTATCTTGAAATTTGCAGGCAAGTGGATGGCACTTGAAGAAAGCATCCTGAATGAGGTAACCCAGTCACAAAAAGAGGAACATAGTATGTACTCACTCATATATGGATTTTAGAAGTAGATCAAAGGATCACCAGCCTATAATTCATACTACTAGAGGAACTAGGATACAAGGTGTATTCTAAGAGATTCATATAAAGTCCCTCACAGAACCGGGAAGGGACAAGTCCCCCAGAGCTCTGGGGAAGTGTGGGGGGGGGTAGCAAATGGAGAGAGAAGTAGGAGAAAACGAGGGGGAGGAAAGGAAAACACATGCAACCAGGAAGATTGAGTCCGGTTAGGAATAGCAGACAGGAGAGAGAGAGAGAGAGAGAGAGAGAGAGAGAGAGAGAGAGAGAGAGAGAGAGAACATAAAAGAGGGAGCCAATATTGGTTTAAAGATAAAATTGAACACAAAGAAAGGTCTAGAAAACTACAAGACTGCCACCAACTAACAATTTGAGCTTTCATGGTAAGGCTACCATAAATGCCCTTCCCGGAGAATGAGAACAACTAACTTATCCATAGAGCCCTCAACTAATGCCTGTTGGAAACAGGAGCAAACACCCATACATAAACACTGAATCGAACTAGAACCCAGATGCAGATGGCGAGGACAAGACCAGGCGGCAGAAACACATAGAGACAGCTTACCTGAACAAGGAGGAGCTAATGGCCACTAGACTGATAGCTGGGAAGCCAGCATGGGACTGACTCAGGCCCCCCTGAATATGGGTCTCAGCCAGAAGGACTGAGCAGTCTAAGGGACCTCAGACAGTGGAGCCAGGATGTATGCCTGGTGCACAAAAGGACCTTGGGAACACATCCCCCATGCAGGGATAACTGCCTTAATCTAAAGACAGGAGAGAAGCCCTAGTCCCTACTTCATATGACCTGTCAGATCTACATGACCCCAACTGGATGGCATTGCCCTACATATGGAATTGGGTTGATGAGAGGGGAGGGTGGTTAGGGTGCACTGAGAAGGCAGAGAGAGCAAAAGGGAGGGAGGGAGGAATGGAGGGGAGGAGGGAGGGAAGGGGAGGAGACTGGGATCGACACGTAAAATAATAAATTAAATTTAGAAAAATGCTTTGACTCCAAAATTTAAGTTCAAGGACAAGTTACTTGGGGAAAGGATTTCTATTTTTGTTTCCATAGAAAATGAAAAGTTGTAGATTTCTTCCAGGCTAATGTGGTTTGATCAAGCCAGACCGCCTGAAACAGAGTACGAGGTGATCCTACATTCAAAACAGCTGGACAAAGCAGCCTTACAGACTACAGCCAGGATTTCTGCATCTTCTTAGAATCCCCTATGACAACGCAGGTTGTCTATGGTAACAGCAGGAAGTAGTTTGGGAAGAATGGCGCCCAATTTCCCAAATATTGTCTATAAATGTTTGTTTTCATTTAAATGGACTTGGTTATATAAAATAAATAAATAAAATAAAAAAAGAAATGAGAAGAACCATATAAAGCTTTCATTTTCATAACCCAATCTAGCTTGATGAAATGCATACCATTATCCATTAGCAAATGAATTATTTTAATTTTTTTGTAGCAAGGGGAATACATATATATTCAGAGTTGAAACATGAAACTCAATGGAAATCTTACATTAGTGAATTTGGGTGTATCATGGCTACAGGGGAAGGACTATGTTTAGATGGCTTGCTGGTAGGGAATGGGTTCCAATGGGCATGGTGGGTGGCTGCTTGCACTTTCTCTGCTCTTGTCACTGGCTCCAGACATCCAAAACACTGCAGTTGCTCTGTCAGTGCTATTGTGAAAGTCAGTACTGAGAGCCACTATTTATTTTAAAAAGTTGATAATGACCCGAGTCATGAGATGTGTTTTCCAGTGATAAATGCCCTTAAAAATGCCATTTACCAACTGGCAATATTTTGCCTTTTCAATATTACATAATAGCAGAGTATTTTAGATGGAGAAAATGGCTAGATGTTTGTAATATGTCACTCAATGTTTTGACTGCCATCATACTGTGGAATGTTTAATTTCTGAACTCTAAGTGCTTAATGACTACTGGTTATTTTCGTTTTTCTACAAACATTACCTGCTCTAGCCTCAGTCATGGATCTTGCCTACACAATAAACAGTAACAGATGAATTCGCCTGGGGTTATTCCCTTTCTGGGTTGAACAGGCAATTTCTTAGTTTCTTTCCCACTTACAGATACCGTGATTTTATTTGGATAATAGAACAACCACATTTGGTCTTATAAAATTTCAAATTGAAATTTATACCCCATAATAATTCCTTTTAATGACCTTTGTGCTTATCTCAATACTCACTCCACAACTACCACTAAAACTCCAAAGTTAGTTGTTGAGTGCTGCTTGGAAGAACATTATTTAGTGGCATAGTTAATCTTCAATAAAGAAAGCATTGAAGAATGCTGAGGAGAAATTCAGACCAGGGAAGAATTTATATCTAGAGTTCAGATTGTCCTGGAGGATACTGTTTTATAATTCTGTGATTATGCACAAACATAACACTTCACATCATAGATTTGGACTGTAATGCTGGCATTAAAAGTAGCTATTGTAATATGAATCTTTTTACATGAAAAGTAATCTTTGTTTTTATGAATTTTATAATTGAATCCTTACTACATTATGTTAATAATTTATGTTGATAGTAGTATTTTAAATTTTAATTTTCTCTTCCTGTAATGTTTCATGTAATGATGTTCATTTGCTATCAGTGTCTAAATCAGGCAATAGATTTGTTGGCTAACAGAGAACTTAGTCCGTTGTCCTTTTGAATGTAGCTAGTTCAGTAAGTGGTGCTTAGACACATCTAACTCCACTGTCACAAATCATAAAAGTCTCCCTAATTCTAATATTGAGAAGTCATAAGTCTTCTCAGTGTGAAAAAGCCATGCTGGAAACAGGTATGTCTAAATACATGACATATATTTGTCTAATATGTTATAGAACAGCTTTCCAAAGGCATTTATCTCTTTTCATCGGTAAAGATGTAACAAAAAGTAATAAACAAATTAAGTCAGGGGTTGTCTGAGAATTGTTGAGTGAGAGATAAAGAGTGTGTGGCCTAGAGTATACATAAAAGCTCTATGCATAAATTAACTTAAAATAAATGTGGGACTGATCTAGAAAATAAAATTCATATAAAACTAATAGGCATCTGCATTCTCAATCAGTGACAGTAATTTTGAGGGTGTTTCTTTGTTCAAACTAAAGCTATTAGCACACATCAGAGGTGCTTCCTAAGGGTCATCTTCACCCTCAGGAGGTTTGCCCCTCATTGGTGACAGCCATCAAAAATAGATGAATTCTAAAGAAAGATGATACTTAAATAACAAATTTAATAAGGCCACAAGTGTATGCTTGGTAAAGAAGCTACTTGATAAACAGGGCACAGTGACTGTTCGATACAGGAAGTAGCTGGAAGGGCTTTCTGGGCATATTATCTGATATTAGGTCTAGAAGGATTAATGCAGACCTTTTTGGTGTGTCATGTATATTTTTTATTACAATGATTAGAACCATGATTAAATGACCCCACGCAAAACAACCGGAAGAACAACAGAGCTTGCCCTGTGATTCTTATTTCTCCTGTTGAGTTTCTGTGCTTTTAATGTGCTCATCTCTCATAAATATTTTCAGCAATCTGAACCATCTCTGTAAGAAATTTATCAATATACTTTACTTTTTCATATGCTCACCTATGAACTTTTCAGCTCAAAGGAATCTTATGTAAAAATTATTTAGTAGAAAAAAATGATTCAATAAGGATTTTGCAAAGGCAATAATTTTGCTTGGTATAATGTATGCAAAAATAACTTTTAAAAATTATTCATTGAGGTATGCTTTAAATAAATAATCAAAATTTGAAGTAGAAAGCTCTATAATGGAGTAATGTATATTAATTATATAAAATTGTGTTTTTATTCATGGTTCTTGTAACCAAAAATATTTCAATATTTATAAACATGCACTGTTTAATTTAGTTGGGAACATTTAATATTTTTCTTTAATAATAAAGGTTAAAAAGAAATCTTAATTCAATAGAGTTCAATGATAGTTAACACTACTCAAAGACAGATGATCAGCATGATTAATTTACATATTGGAAATATTTCGCACTATTAGAACTAAAGGAAGGTTCCAGGACTAGGGAGATGTTTCATTGAGTAAAACTTTTATTGGACAAGGATGAAGACCTGAATTCAAAAGTTTAGCACCTATGCAAAAAGCCAGGTATTCTACTCCTATGTGTAACCACCAAATTCAGAGGCTAGGATAATTATATTCTGTTAACTGACTAGTCAGCCAGCCTAGCTGAATCAATAATTTACTAGTTCAGTGAGATATACTGTTCAAGACAACAACTAGAAAGTGATGGAGGAAGATACCCAAGGTTCTCTTTGCCTTCTATGAATATGAATTCTCATGCAAGTGTATGAACTTGAAACTCAGGTATCCCAACACATATACAAAAGACACATACATACAAAAAAATGAGAAAGACTTGAAATATGCTCCAATTTACCTCTGTTGATGAAATAAACAACATGACCAAAAGCATCTTGGAGAAGAAATACTTGTCGATTTGGCTTCTACTTCCAGCCCAATATTAATTATTATTGAGGGAAGTCAAGGCAGAAGCTCAAGTAGAAATTGAATAAGAATCCATGAAGGAACCCTGTTCACTGATTGCTTTCTGCTGGCTCATTGGCTCATGGTCAGCTAGCATTCTTATGTGGATACTTTCAGATGGTACCCAATCACATCAGTCATCAATCAAGACAATCTCTCACAAGCATGGCCACAGCCCAATCTATTATGGGCAAGTCCCCAACTTCATTTCTCTCTTTCCAGATGACTTTAGATATTGTCAAGGTGACAGTAAAACTAACTACTATAGTTATTCTTCATAACTTTTGAAATTCTCTTAATAATGTTATTTCTTACCTAAGTTTTGCTAGTTGAAGTGGTATTGGAGCTGTAACAAATGCTCATAAGAAGGTAACCTGTTATTGAAAATTATTTGAGAACTGGGTGGGACTGTGCATACCTTTAATACCAACACTTGTAAAGCAGAGACAGATAGGTCTCTGTGAGTTTAAGGCCAGCTTGCGTTTGTATAGCAAGCTCCATGCCAGCTAGAGTTACATAGTGATACCAAGTCTCAAAAAGTTTTTTTTTAAAGGTGGCTAGAATTTCCATACCATGAGTCTAAGCAAAAAGAAATTACACATGTCAGTGGGAGATGTTAGAATCTTAGACTGGTTGGAGATGCAGATGGATTCTGGTCTTATTAATAGAATTTGAAAATAGACTAGAAAAAGAGGAGTCAAGAAAAACCTCCAATGTCACATTACAATAGAGTTAATGTCAGATTACATGATTGACAAAAGAGAATATTTTAGGGCTAGGATAGAAAAAAATCAAGAGTCTTAATGTTGGACATATTAAAGCTATATTTGCTTGATTCTGATCAGGTTTGCTTTTTTTGTAAGCAAAAGCTAAAATTGGAATTTTTATAAAAAACGGTTCATTAAGGAAGGAGTTGCTGCAGCAGTTGCTAATTAATGAGAGACTAAAAATGAGCAGGAAGAGTGTGTAAAAATAAATAGCTTTCTGGTTGTGTCTTTGGTTCAGAATATGAAGCAGAGTCCCAGGCTGAAGTGAGAATGGTCTTTGTTTAATGAGAATGAGGTGGCTGATTTTCAGACTACAGTCCCAAAGGAAAGTTTCACAAAAACAGAAGACTAGAGAAAAAGCAGTATCATAATCAGGTCCATTTGATCTCAGGAATTCAAGGTTGGGTTAACAACTGAAAACTGAACAATGAGTTAGGGAAGGATTATGAGAGAGAGAGAGAGAGAGAGAGAGAGAGAGAGAGAGAGAGAGAGAGAGAGAGAGAGCATAAAAGAGGGGGCCATTATAGGTTTCAAAGAAAACTGACCCTAGAGAAATGTCCAGAGACCTACAAGACTGACCTCAATTAATAATTTGAGCAACAGTGGAAAGGCTACCATAAATGCCCTTCCCTGATAATGAAAATGATGACAAACTTATCCACCATCATAGAGCCCTCATCTAGTAGCTGGTGGAAACAGAAGCAGACACCCACAACTAAACACTGAGCCAAACTGGAATCCAGATGCAGATAGGGAGGACAAGACTAGGCTACAGAAAGCCACAGAGACAGCTAACCTGAACAAGGAGGTACTAACGGGCACCAAACTGATAGCTGGGAAAACAGCATAGGGCCGACTCAGACCCCAGAACATGGGTCTCAGAAGGCCTGGGCAGTCAAAGGGACCTCTGACAGTGGAACCAGAATGCACAAAAGGACTTTGAAAGCACATTCCCCATGGAGGGATACTCCCTTAACCTAGAGGCAGGAGAGAGGGCCTAGTCCCTACTACAAATGACTTGACAGATTTAGATGACTCCTCCTGGAAGGCATCACCCTACATATGGAGTGGGAGGGGAATGGGAGGAGAGGGTAGTTGGGGGACATGGGAGAGTGGGAAAGGAAGAGATGAAGGAGGAGAAAGAGAGAGCATAAAAGAGGGAAGGAGAGAAGGAGGGAGGGAGGGAGGAAAGAAAAGTGAACTGGGATCGATATGTAAAATAAGAAAAATAAATTAAAAGATAATAAATTCCATAAAAAAGAAAACAGAACAATGCACATTTACAAAGTATATGTAGTAAAGTAACATGATTCCATAGTAAGCAATTAATCAATTCCAGTACGAGTAGAAGAGTTTACTAGATACTTCATCATGTTGCCCTCTTAGCAAGCAGGCAGTGTGCCATTCTTATAGATACTTCACCAAATAAAATATAAAATTCAAATAAAAGTATATGGGTAGAATAAACATACTGGACATTATTCACTACTAGTAAAGTGAAGATTATTAATAGAAGATATAGCTCTGTTGCCAAGAATCAATTATATAAACTTTTCCTACTCTGGATGGGACATGAAATACTATAACTATTTGGAAAAGAGTTTGAACATTTGTTTAAAATTTTAATAAATCCTTATAAACTCATTACCAAACATTTCTTCTTTTAGATAATATTTCCATACAAGTAAACATATTTCTTTCAGTTTCCCATCCTTCTATTCCTCCTAGTTCCTTCTTCCTACCTTCCCATCTAGATCTACTCCTTTCTTTCTACCATTACAAAAGAAACAAATAACTAAGGGATAATAATATAATAAATATTATAGACTATAAAAGACAAAACTTAAAATAACACATTGGAATTGAAAAAAAAACATACAGAAAGAAAAGAGTTCAGGAGAAAAAGCAGAGAGTCAGACCAAATCATTTGCAAACTCAAGGATCCCATAGCAACATTAAACTGAAAGCCATAATATATGTACAGGGGACATTGTTTAGACACTATGCATGCTGATGTAGTCTCTATTGATTCATATAAGCTTCTATCATGTGGATTTAGGGTGCCTTGTCTCGGTGTCCTTCACTCCCTCTGGCTCTTACACTCTTTCTTCCTCTTCTTCCGCAGGGTTGCCTGACCTCTGAGGTGAGGAATTTGAAGGAAAAATCTTGTTTAGGGCTCAGTGAGCCATGGTATGTTACTCAATCTATAAGGTCCAACTATAGGTTTCTGTATTTGTTCCCATCTTTTCTAATGATAGTTGAGCAAGACACTGATCTATGAGCATAGAACAATATCATTAGAAGCATTTCATTGCTACATTTCTTATTAGAACAGAATTATTTTACTTTACCCTAGGTTCCTTGGCTATTTAGTCTTTGGTTCTTGATAACTTAGGCAATGATGAGTATGGGTTCTATCTCATGGAGTGGAACTTAAGTCAAATAGGACATTTATTGGTTACTCTCACAAGCTCTATGACACCATTGCCCTGGCATGTCTTTCAGGGGGGAAACCATTGTATATCTAAAGCTTTGTGACTGGGTTGGTGTTTACATTTCTTATTATGAAAACATGATTACTGTTTTCCTGTATCAAAGACATTAGAATGTATGAATGAAGTTGCCATGTAGTCAACAGCTCAACTTCTCCTTGTTCAATGAGATGTGTAGGTGTTGTCTTTAGTAATAGGGCCATCTCATCAGTCTTTGGAGAGCAACCTATTGTCTTGGCAACGGCCTGATTATTTGAGGATTCGCATGGGAACCCTTTGGCCAAAAACTCAGTTAGATGTAATCCAATCTCACTACTGGAAGCTTCATTTGGTGACAATAGATAGTTGGGGTTTTGTTTCCCCAGTTACTTGGCAATTATATATGTATATCTTTATATATATATATATATATATATATATATATATATATATATATTTGTGGAAGCTTCTTCTATATTAAGTTGCCATTCTATCCCTGAGATGGCCCTTAATGTTAGTTGATTATCCCTGTATTCCCTCCATCCTTCCCATCTCCTCTATCCTTCCATATTTGATCATCCTCTTCCATCACCTCCCATGTATCTATAACTATCTATTCTAATTCCCTTTCCAGAGACAACCTTAGTTTTCTCCTGAGCATATTAATTACACTAATTTGACCTTCAAAACTCTAGTCTCGTGTTCTTAGCATTAATTCACTCACAACAGCACAACATAGAGTAAGACTTTTCAGGTGAAATAAAAAAGTGAGGTGGGGCATGCTACAGTCAGTGCCCATGTAACTCAACAATGAGCCTGGTTGAGTGGTGGGAAACTAGGCCAAGATTTGCTGTTAAAAGGCAAGTGCTTGATCATGGTCTCATATTTAATAAGTTTCATACATGTAAAGAGTTTTACTCATTCAATTCTAAGCAGGTAGGCAAATCTGTAGGAGGCGTTAGGCAGAACAGGTAAAAACTCAGTGTTTATATAGCTTTGCTTCTCTGTAAGCAATGAACTATTTGAAAGCGAGATGAGCACCTTCCAGGGTTTCTCTGCCAAAAAAAAAAAAAGTAAAAGTAAAAGGTAAAAGAATCACTTAATACAAAGCTTAAAACTTCTCCAGGAAAAAAAGCAACAATTGTAGAATTTATTCTTTATTCTTGGAAGTTGATATTACATTTCTTCATGAAACTGTATCTTCACTTCTATTCAATGATTTCAAGATAATTCTTGGTAATTTGCATACATGAGTTATCTTTTAAAATAGGCATTTTACAAGGTACAACAATCCATTGCTTAAACAATTAAACAAAATACAAACAAATAAAAAGGGGGAATTATACTATTTGATAAAGAAATCTAGGGCAATGATTGTGCATGTCATTTTGTATTTAAACTCCTTTAAGCACTTTGCAAAAACATTGTATATTGGGAACTGCACAGGTGGCTCAGCAAACTAAAAACTCCTGCTACACAAGCATAAAGAACTGAGTTTGAATTCCAGTACTCTTTTGGATGCCAGCCTCATCACCCTCCCCCACAAAAAATAACATGAGCTACAGGTTCTGCAAGAATGAGAATGATTCTTATCTCTTAGTGCCATCCATCTTTTGAGCTCTATAGATTTGCAAAAATTCATACACCTGTATACAAATACACATACCTGTATACACACATGTATAAACATCATACACATATACAATACACTTCACACCCCTAAATACAGGTCTATATACTCATAAACACAAAACTGTTGCATATAATAGAATCAAGTATATATTAAATTGAAAGAATCCAATTACTTGTATTTCTATCACCTTTCAATATGTTTTATCTAATCTTAATTCTGACTCTCACTCAACATGATATTGCTAGAGCTTATATGCAATTGACCAATAAAAAATATTTAACAGGGTTTAATTTTTGATGTACATGTATACTATGAAACTTCATGTAACCTAGTTATTTTCATGCTGTCATCAGGCATAGTTCCTTTCTGTCCAGTGTAGAAACACATTAAGAGGTACTATCTTATTAGGCTTTCAGTAAATATAGTACTGATAACTACATTCACATCCTATACTGATTCCTGTACCTCCATTACTCATTTCTTTCTGTGCATTTTGTCAACATCTCTTGTTTTCTCACTTCCCTGGTGAACCACTATTTTCTAGATATTGATTGTATTGGAGTATGGATATGAAATCAAACAGATTGACTTTCCATGGATGGTTTCTTACCCTCTGCTTGATGTTGTACGTTTTGTTCATTTTATTACAAATAGCAGGTTTTCTTTCTTGTGAGATTGAATGAAAGTCCACATTACTTACAGTACTTTTTACTTATATCCACCTTCTGCTGAATAATTAGTTCATTTCCATCCCTTAGCTGTGCCAATGCCAAGGTGAACCTGGGAAAGCAATGCCTATAGCTGTGTTCTTATTTAAGATCGCTATGGCTCTTTGCTTTTATTTTTTCCCTTAGGTTCCATAAGAATTTGAGAATTTAATTTCCTATTCACATAATGAAAAAAATCCCTTAGATCCTGATTTATTTTCCTTTGGATCTTTCTTTCCTTTTTTTTTTTTTTTTTTTTTTTTTTTTTTGTATGTAGCTACTCAGGTTTCCCAACAGTATATCTTAAAAGTATTATCCTAAATAATTACCGATAAACCACATGGATTTGTTTTGGAACCTCCTATTCTGCTCTATAGCTCTAGTTGCTTCCTTTTAAGTCCACAACACATAGCTCAACTATATTCTTGGAGTAACAGATGTTCAATGTTTCCTTTTCTATGCTTGGATCCTTGGTTGTTAGGGTTCCATATAGATTTTAGAATTCCTTTTCCTACTCTTGTAAAATATATCCTACTGACATTTTTATTTTAAGGCTAGTTTTAAAGATAATGTTTATTTCTATTATAACAGAAAAGATAAATCAAATGAAATCCAAGCCACATCTTAAAGTGTGTGTGTGTACAATCCACTTAGTTTGGGGTTGTAAACATGTACATGATCATGGGTGTGGCATATCCACTGTAGCATGGGCACTATTTCAAAAGGACACTTCTGCCTTTCCAAGATCTCTTGTGTTCTGTCTAAAAACCACTTATTATGTTCTTTCTGTAGAACAATCTTCCTATTTCCCCTTGCACAGAGCAGAATTTTCACCATTGCAGACTCATGGAGGTAAACTGTAAGATTTTTTTTTACTAGTATATTACTGTGTAAATTAATAATTCAGGTGTAATTAATGAATGTTAAAGTAAAAATCTGAGTAATAAAAGATAAAGAACACAGCTCTCAGTGTCCTTCAGTAACATTTATCTTTGATCAGGATTTCTTCATTACAAATTCAAATATGAAGCTATGAGATGTTTGTCCTAGCTTGTAATATTACAGGAATTACTTCAAACTTAAAGGGTAAGTAACAGCAGGAAACCTAGCTATCTGACAAACACAAGAGAAAACACTTATTAAATTCCCCACCAGTGTGTAGCAGCAGGTGCAAAGCCGGCTCAGGCATGCTGCAGTGGAATCCATGGAGAAGTTCAGTGTGGAAGAAATAAGGTTCAAGATGACTGTGGAGAGAAGAGTGGTGACAGTAGAGCCACCAACTGTCCCACTGAAGCTGGACTACCCCATAATGATGCCAAATCTTAGCAACTTTGTTTTTTCTGTGTTCTGATTTATGATGGTAGGGGTTGAACCTAAAGATTGGCACATATTAAAAAAAATAGTATGGCCTTTGAGTTATTTCCTTGATTACATCTTCTTTAAAGTAGTTTTAATTTTGAGAGTCATTGATTATATTCTCCCCTCCAAACTGTTCTGAGATCAAATACTCCTTCCTTACTCACCCAAATTTGTGACTTAATTTTTTTTTTTTTATCCACATGGTTTGTGCTGCCCAACCATTGTTGGATGTGTTATCTTGTATTGGATCCTGGTCAACTTATTGTGCGCAGTATATTCTTTTTGTGTAAACTATTTCTGTCTCTGGGAAACCAGCTAACAATTCTTATTAACCAATAACTTCATGGCTAGAGGTGGAAGTTTGTGCCAAGCTCTCATTTCCATGTGGATTTTGTTTGGCTTGAGCATGCACTGGTCTTGTAGATGTTGTTGCAACCTCTGTGAGTTCATATGTTCAAGTGCCCTGCTATGTCTAGATAACAATTTCCCTGTAGTCACCCACTGCCTCTGGCTCTTAGACTCCTGGTCTTATTAAACAACCCTGAGCCTTGTGGGGGGGGATTAAATACACAGTTTTTCTTCACGATTGGACTGAGATATCTGAGAACTCTTATTCTTTAAACCTTGGCCACTTGTGATTCTCTGTATTAACCACCATTTACTGCAAACAGCAGATTTTAGAAGAGTATTGAGAGACATTGAAGTATGAGTCAATTTGACAGAATTATAGTAATTATAGTTCATCTCTAGAACTTATGACCTAACCTAGGTTCTTGTTCTGATAATGGTGGTGAGTATGGTTTCATGTTGTGCAGTGGGGTTATAATCCAATACAGAAGTGGCTACGTACTCTCATGATATTCATGCAATTATTGTGTAGCAGTGTGTGTACCTTGCCAGACCAGTCGTTACTTTGAGACAAGTTTTCAATAATTTCCTAAGTTGGTCTTAAATTGACCCTGTAGCCTAGATTGTCTTTAAATTTTTGATCCCCAATCTCAATTTATTGATAAAATGATTATAGTCCCTTGGTACCAGGGTTGGCACTTTTTTATGGAAGAGTGATTTAGACTGTTAACTCAACTTGGAAATCTTAATTTTATTGATCTTTAATGCTAGAATAATTTGGTACCAAAATTACTACATATATATTATATAAAACACATATTCCTACATACATTGCTGTCTCTTAAAGACACAATAAGGAGACTATGCAGAGTTTTAGGAAAAAATAGGAGAGAAAAGAATAAAAGCCAAACTTTTTTTAAGTATTTACTTTTATTTATTTATTTTATTTTATTTTATATAACCAAGTCCATTTAAATGAAAACAAATATTTATAGACAATATTTGGGAATTTGGGCGTTGTTCTTTCCAAACTACTTCCTGCTGGTAAGGGGCGCTGTCATGGGGGATTCGAAGAAGATTCAGAAATCCTGGCTGTAGTCTGTCAGGCTGCTTTGTCCAGCTGTTTTGAATGTAGGATCACCTGGTACTCTGTTTCAGGTGGTATGGCTTGATCAAACCACATTAGTCTGGAAGGAATCCACATCTTTTCATTTTCTGTGGAAACAAAAATAGAAATACTTTTCCCCAGTAACTTGTCCTTGAACTTAAATTTTGGAGTCAAAGCATTTTTTTAAATTTAATTTATTATTTTACATGTCGATCCCAGTTCCCCCTCCCTCCCTCCCTCCCTCCCTCCTTCCCTCCCTTTTGCCCTCTCTGCCCTCTCACATGCACTCTAACCACCCTCCTCCCATCTCCCCACCCCAATTCCAAATGTAGGGGAATGTCATCCAGTAGGGGTCATGTAGGTCTGACAGGTCATGTGAAGTAGGGACTAGCGCTTCTCTCCTGTCTCTAGATTAAGGCAGTTATCCCTCCATGGGGGATGTGTTTGCAAAGTCCTTTTGTGATCCAGGGATACATCCTGAAAAGCCAAATTTTTACATTGTAATTACCACATCATTCCTCATTATTTCTAAAGTCTGAGTGTCTTACAAAACAAGTTTCTAGCCACTATCATATGAGCAGGAGAAGGATATAAAGGAGTTCTTACCTCCTTATATGACCAGTATTTTGAAAATCATATTGAATGCATATTTTCTTTATTTAATATACATTCATTCCAATATTTATATTCAACTAAAACTGGACCCCCATCATTCAGGTTTTTCACCAGTTTCTCAGAAGCCAGGAACAATAATAGCAGTTGTTCACTGCCACTGCTACAGAGAGAAAATCAAGTAAAAAAAAAAATAAATAAAAACCCGTCATGGTTACATAAAAGACATCTAATGTTCTATTCTCACATCTATATCTATCTGTGTGGATGTCTTTGTATGACTTTCTTTAAAATGTGCCAAAGAAAATACACATATTTCCCTCCAACTAAATAATCAAAGCTCCTACACAGAAACTCATTCCCACAGAACCCAAATAAAAACTTGATGACTGTTGGCAGACTAAATAACATTTCAAGCATTTTCCGGGTTTCTATTTCTATACACGGTATCCTTTACAGTTGGTTTATCCTCTTCTCTGTTAAGCCCTAGTGACCAGAATTTATGTCTATGGATTTTCAGAGTAAGTTGCTAAGCATACTCACACCAGATCTAGTGTAGCATCAGAAGTAGATGGTACACATTATACCATGGACCAACAGACAGCAGTAACTGATCTCATTTAATGCCAGCTCAGAAAGAAAACCCTACTTAATAATCACTGGTTGCATTATTATTGAACTATGTGTAAATTTGTCACATATAAATGAGATGTGTGATGGGAGATGTCATTCTGTATATGTTTCTCATACTGGTTAATAATAAAGCACTGTTGGCCAATAGGAAAGGAAGATAGGAGGGACTAGGAGACAAGGAGGAAATAGGAAGTAGGAAGGAGGAGTCAAGATGGAGAGTCTGGAGAGAGCAGTATGTGGCAGCCGGCTCCCGGTAAGAAGAACACGGGGACATACATAGATTAACACAATTGGGTTAATAACTAAGGCAGAGCTAGCCAATAAGAAACTACTACCTGGCCAAGAGCGTTGTATCAAATACAGAGTCTCTGTGCATTATTTGGGGCTGGCGCGGAGGTGGGACAAGACCAGTGGCGGCCGGCAGGAAAAACCATACTCGTTACAGATGTGGAAGAGATAGCAGACAAAAATACAAAGTCACAGTCTTGTTTATTTAGTTTGTTTAAGTATTTACTTTGTGCATAGATGTTATGGTCCTATGGTGATGGGTTAAATTTCTGACAATCACCCTATAGATTCAACTGCATTTGTTTTATTTATTTTTCTTAATCATCTCTTTTATAAACTTTGGGAATTTTGTATCATACATTCCAATTCTGCTCATCTCCAAGTCTACCCATATTCTACCCTCATCCCTGTTTCACCCCTACTCCACTAAAAACAAAAACCGTAAGCAAATAAAAGCAAGGAAAAAAAATCAAAACAGAATGAAAAAAAGCACACCAGAAACAGCCAAATGTCTGCTTCTCCTTCTCTCTTGTTTTTCCATTACCTCTTCATCCATCCTGATGTCACTGGAAACTTCAGTGTGTCATATAGTGTACCCATTTGTCCCATCAGCTAGACTTCAATTGTCCATTTCAATGGGTCATTGGTCTTGTTCAAGGCCTCTGGTTTTTGGTACTCTAGCTTCTCTGGGACTTCACTGAATATCTTCTGGGATATTCTCTGTCTTAGAGTTCTTTCAGGTATTATTCCTCAGGACCAGTCCTTTCATGAGCTCCAAGGAACAATTTGAGATAATTCAAGATGTCTGGCCCTTTTAGAAAATGGGATAAGGAAGCCTAGTACAATAGTTATCATTAAAAACCATGCAAAAAGTATCTTTAAAAAAATGTAAGATATATCATTTTAAAAGGCAAAAGATTTATACGATCTGAAGAGAAACCAGAGTATGCAAGATATATCATTTTATATCTTATTATTTCCTACCACTCTAGAATCCTGTATGTGGAAAGTATGTATGTAAATTTGGTGTATTTAGACATTAAAGATTATCTAATTATCCTCATGAAAGAAAAATCACATCTCAGAGTGTAAGTCATATGTGGGACTTCGGTGCTAAGTTAGAGATTGATAATGGTATTAAGGAAGTCATGTAGAAAGTAATGGAAAGGGGTAGGGTAACACATCTTAGGTCAAACTATATAGGTCACTGCATTAAAACGAAGAGAAGTTTTGTATGTTCAGTTCAAAAATAGTGCTTAGAATATGGAAGAGAATGGTCAACAGAGATAGAGGATACTGAGGTTCTACTGAAATAGTAACTTTACAAGGAAAATAAAATGTAGTGCCGTGAATAAATAACTCCTTTAGTTGTGTGTAACTCATTTCCAAGATCAGTACAGCAACAGAAGTTATTGAGGAAAACCTCCAATGAGCAAAGAATCAAACCATGTATTCATGCAGAAAGACACTAATGAATATCTTCAATTGTGAACTCCAAAACATAAGTGCTTACAAGCTCTATATAATGACTATGTCTGTGAAATTCCCTGTCTATGTAAAGCATGGATGTGTCTTTAAAAATGTCCTCAAATTATTCATCCCCTTTTCCCCTTTCCTCTCCCTCTCTTTCTGCCATCAGAGACCTTCAGTATACACTAATAACAGCAAGAATTATTCGAAAGTGAGACATAATACAAATCTTTACTCTTGGTTTAAACATATTGAAATATTTTAAAGTTTAGTAATTTAGCAAAGGCATACATTTTAAGTCTCATTTCTCATCTAAAATGTCTCATACAAATTTTCATTCTATTTCCAAATCACTACTTTGATGTTAAAAGCCATTTGATCTATACTAACTCCTCTTTGATCTACCACCAGCAAAAACTAAAATTCAAAAGACTTGGGTGTCAATGCAGAAGGTATGCCTTTGGCTAAGTGTCACAAATATTCCTAATGGGTATTTTTTAAATGTTACCCTGATGATATTTAGAGCTTTGCTCCACTTGTAGTATTTACCCAATGGTTCTATCTTCCATCTGAGCACTAACTAAACACTGGTAAATAGTATATACATTGTACAGGTAGGTTAGGATTAACAAAGGATGTTATGAGTATACATAAGAGTATAATATGAAAATAAAACATGGTGTAGAAAATTTCAACCAAGTAAGGGAGAAGTAACATGACAGAGATTGCTATAGTGACTCTATTTGAGAAAAGATTTGACATCATCAAGGGGCAGTCTTATGGGAAGTTATAAGAAGAGTGAGAAATAGGTAGAAATAGAACACATGGGGATAGTGTCTGATGATCAAGGATTCTGCTCTATTATTCTCACATGGAGAAGAACAGTAGCAAAAAAGAATCCCTTGGAAGTGATGGACATAAGTAGGCTACCTTGTAGTTCCCAGTAAAGATGTCAGGTGTTAACCAAGCATGAAGTATAAAGAACTAGAAATATTCAGCATTAACATGAAAGTAGGTGAATGTGAATACTTCATAGAGAAGAAAACTATGAAGAGCAAAAGTTGATTAATTAGTATTCAGGTAAAAGTGATGTGTCTTGAACCAAAAAATAACCATGAAGGTAATAATGAGTTACCATATGTAGTTTGTACCTACACCGTACTCTGGAGTCAAAGGGACTTTAGATTACTGCTGAATTCAGACAGAATTATCAATAGATGCCAGAGTATCCCACTTCATATAATTTACAACTTGACACAAATAATTTTGATTTCTTGTTAGAACCAGCCATGATATTAGAACAGAGTGTATCATACAGTCATTTACAACAGAGGGTCCTAAACACAATATTGTATAAGTCCCTGAATTGTGGAATCCTCATGTACTAGGGGACCTTATAGCGATATCTCTTGTAAAACTCATTTATTTTGGTAGACATCTTTTAACAATCAAGTGGATTACTATTCAGTCTGTCACCACAGAAGAGCCTGTAAATGTTTTCAGTCCACAAGCTTTGGAGGGACCAATTAAATAGAAATTTCCAAATGCAATTACATAAAGAAATTGGCTAAGGAATCCCTGAGCTCTCTATTTCATTCTGCTACTCTTCTATGAAAGAAGAGCTATTTCAGATGATAGAGAACAGATATCAAAGACTAGACCAAAATTGTGGCTGAAATTAGGTTGTATAGTTCATTCATATGATAATCTACTGAAAGTGTTTGAGATGTAAAAATCCAAACTCAGTAACTCTGCCATAGTATATCTATGTCTTATTCAGCAAGGCATTTCCTACACCAAGTCCTATATCTGGCCCCTCACAGCAGAGCAAGAAATCCTTATTGAGTGAATAAATGAGTCTTACCATGCTAGAAAATTTGAAATTTTTCAATTTTCTCCTTATATGCCACTCTTTGGTAAAGACCCTTTGGTGCTGGGGAATAGAGATGGTGTGAGGTGGGGTTAGGGAAGATGAATAAATTACAGAGTTAAAAGTCTGTTTTAGAATTGAGAGGATCATTTGAACTATCCATTTTTCCATAAGTGTAAAATTTTTTCTTCAAAAAAAAAAAAAACATGGTTTTTGAAATGTCTATAGACAAGAATTAGAAAATTATTTTTTCTAGTTTCTTTTCGTTCAGGTATTTATAGCAATAAGTATATTAAAGATAAACTTATTCTTAGACTAAAAATTTCAAGTACACATATTTGCTTCATGGTGTTTGTAAACTCATTTTGGAAATGAATATTAAATGCAGATACATTCAAATGATTGTGTTCAAGAGTTATAATATTAAATAACAAGCAGACCATGTTGATACACACTTGCAATCCAAGTAGTCAGGACACTGAGGGAAAAGGCCAGGAGTTAAAGGCAAGTCTATGTCACAGAAAAATTTTTCCTTACATAACAAAGGACATAAAGGACCCAAATAAAGCATTGTATTCTGGGAACACTAGGAATGTGACAAAGACATATGCTCTATTGGGTTATATCTTGTTTATAATGAGTGGGATTTTTCTTCGCTGACTAAATACATACATAAAAGTCATCTGAGAACTTAAGAATATGACTATGTATCAATATAAGGAAAGTTCATGGCAATGAGTCCCTCAAGCGACTCACAATGCAATAACTGGTCTAGATTAAACTACTTTGAGGACAATGAGAAAGCAGAAGTCACTTGGGATTTGTGTATGTGAGTCTTTAAAGAGAGTATAGGGACATTATTTCACACTTGTGTGTTACTGAAAAAAGTAGGTCAGCACCTACCTTATCTCAGCATTGGGCAATCTTTTGGCCAAATGCTGTCTCTTGGCTCAGCCCCTTCTCTGCTCCCAGTTGCTTTGGGTTTCACAATTATCTGCTCCTTTGGCAATGCTAGGTAGGCAGCCCTGCATGACTGTGACAAAGCTGCCTGAGCTTGTGGGTTTTTTCCACTGGAGACTTCTGAGCCTGGCATAGCTGGTGGAATACACTATGTTTTTCATGTGGCAACGTGACCTAAAACAAGTTCATGGTAGATAGTTTGGGTACAAATGCCTAAGGATGTTAGACAAATATATTACATAATATTAAAATGATGCTCTTCAAGTTCCAGTCAATCATGGGAATGGAGAACATTTTCCATGTTGCATAAGCAGTTGGATGCCTAAATAGAGGTAGTTTTAAAAGACCAGTAACTAAACAATCAACTGCCATAATTTCAAATGTGTCTTATGGAAACAAAGGTATTTTCCAAATTGCTGCAAAGCTTTTGAAAGCAAATGCCCAAGCAAAAACTTTTGCTTATATGAGTTAAATCTTATGTCCATGGAATTAGCAATGCTGATCATGTTGTATTCTCTTCTTCAGAGATTGCTAGATCGAGGTGTTACATTCTGCCAAGTACCTTTCCATCTATCCTCATAAATGATAATAAAATGGCATTTCCAGGCTTGGGAAATGAGTCTTCTGATCCTGTTTTATGAGGTGGAAGTAATTACTTATCTGTAGTATTAGAATGAGTATTTAGAATACATGGTATTTCTTATCTCAGTATTTAACAGAACTTACTAGGCAAAATAAAATTGTAAATCTGATAGCTTGATCTTAGAAGAGTTGTAACTAAAAATTCAATTTCTTACATGAAGATATCAATGTCCATATTTTGTGTTCCTTATATATTTTGATAAAATGTGCTTTAAAGGAGGTTGCTTGTGTGCTAACACCTGAAAATAACAGACAATATGATCTTCATTAGGTTTGTAGAATCTGTAATGATGCACTTATATCTCCCGATACTGTCTTCTCCTTACTTCTGTAATCCAATTTTACTAATCTTAGAAAGGGCCTATTTTCAATTGTTATATTTTTTTTTATTTTTGACAACTTATCCCTTTATTATTTGCCTTCATCTACCTTTCATGATTTTCTTATGATATAATTTTTCTACTTTCTTTAAGCTAAATATTTGACTGTAACTTTAATCACTAAGTTTATATTTTCTTGTATAACCTCAGGATTAAACTAAAATTTAAGGTAACCCTGTCATTTTTGATGTTTCATTTTTGCAGCCAGCTTAAAATAATTTTATTTCTATATTAATGTCATCTTTGAGGGTAAACTGTATTCCCATATGTTTCCTGATTTCTTTTCTCTCCATTATTATATCCCTGATGGTGAGCTCTCTAATTAACTCTCAATATTATATATACCCTCATGTAATTCAAGGATTTCCATTTTATTCTATGTTTTCTGTATTTCTTCTGATTTTCTCCATTCTATACATTAACCTGGCATTTTCCCTCTTTGTGCTCATGAAAAAATGTAATATTTTATTCCAAATTTTTGTTACTATCTCCTACTTCTTAAATATCTGTAGATAACTTTTGATACCCCAATTTTTCTCTGGACCATATATCTTATCTTTTGTGTTCACTCATGCTTAGTAATGTCTAATTGCACTATGTGTAACTTATTACAGATACTTTTTAAAAATCTGTTCTGTTCATGTTAGTCAAGTGGCTAAGTACATTTTAAAGGCACTTGAACTGAGTCTGTCATTATGAATTTTTTCCCCTAAAACCAGATGGTAGAAGGAAAGAACAAACTTTGGCAAGTTGTCCTATGACCTCTACTTGTGAGTTGTGACATGTTTATGTATCTGCTGAAACCATTGAGTACAAGCGTATTTATGTCCATGTATTTTAAAGGCCGGCCAGAGGAGAATAATGAGTGTCTTCTTTGGTTTTCAGCCTTATTGCTTTGAGGCAGGGTCTTCCATTGAATAGGAACCTCCAAGTTTCTGGTAGGCTGGCTAGCCAGAGAACTCTAGCCTTTTCCATTCTCCAATGGAGGAGTTACAGGCATGTGCAATACCCAAATTTTTACATGTGTGATGGGAACCCAAACACAAATCTTCATGCTTGTATAGCAAATATTCTTACTCATGAAATCTCCACTTATCTCCTTCATCCCGTCAAGATGTGGTTTTCCCATTTGCAAGAGATCTGGAAATCCTTAATATGTTTTTTTTTTTTTTAATTTTAAATCGGAATGGTTACAGTTCTCTCATAGGAAAAGGTCATTAACAACTTATTGTGAAATATCATTATTTGGTATTACATATACCCAGAATCTTTTCCAAATAATCTAATAAAAATATATAGGTTCTAATTACTTCTTTCTCTGTATGATGACTTTAAGCAATATATGCACTCACCTTCATAGTAGAAATATACTAGTCACCATTTAGAAAAACTGGGAAACAGGATCATTTCAAAATACTTCAAGTTTCTACACTGTTGTGCTAAAAAGAGAAACAGCTTCAGTATTCTTAAAATAGAAACTGTCATAAGAATCATGAGGTCTCTATCTATAAATTTTCTTATACATATATATGTGTGTGTGTGTTTGTGTGTGTGTACATGTATACGCATACACAAACACATACACACACATACACACACACACACACATATATATATATAATTTTAAGGTATAATATAATTGTGTTGAAGATGTGCAAAATGAGTCATGGAATTCCTTATTCCCTCAAGAATTATGAGTTTTTTTTTTTTAAAAAAAAAAATAAATTCTGATAAATCACTAAAACAACAAAAGAGTCCTCTAAAGGTGAGTGTTCTATGTTTCAAACTAAGTTTGTCATACTGACCTATTTCACATACAAAACAAGATTGTAGGTGTTTCACAGCTAGGCCAGCCTTACAAATGAGGGGTGGAAATCACAAGACACACATGTAAACTTCACATTAAAAAACAATTGGTAAAGCAAAGGAGCAAAGATGTGCAGCCTGACTCTAGAGTCAGAATTCTTGTATACCTGTAAATGCTGCTTCTTGGTCCAGTAAAAAGTGGCTTCTCTCCATGAAACAAGATATCCAGGCTTCTAAATGTGCTATTCTTCAGAACCTGTCAGAAGATGTAACGTTTTCTGAACAATGCAAATGTATCCAATAGGTGTGTTGGTAACAGACAGGGAGATCATGGACTCCTAAATGTGCAACATTTTCTGTTTCAAACACTGAATTGTATTTCAGATTACTAAACTCCAAGTGTAGACTCAAAAGAATTATGAATATTCATTGTTTGATTTCTTCAATTGAGGATCACACTATTAAGGGCTTGTAGAGAATACATATGGTTGAAATGCAAAGGCACTCTCCTCTCTCCCTTCCTCTCTTCTCCACCCTCTCATCACTGGCTCTCTCATCTTTCTTTCCACTTCTTTCCTGGTCACTAACTTCATCATTTTCCTCATTATATCTCATTGTTAGAAGCCTCTACTATTCTATTCTCAAACTCAAACAGTTCTTTGTCTACTAAATAGTCTGTAAAAGGATTTCTTTTCCTTATTACAATAATGATCTCGATCATATTTAAATCTTTCTTAGAAAGTCCATCTTATTCTACTGTTATTCTTATATATTCGTATATAATATCTGTTTTTTTCAATGAAACCCTTTACTCTATTACTAATCATTGTCTTGCTTTCAGTTCTTGGTTTGAACATTTCAAGACTCCCCCAATACTTAGTATGTTCAAAGAATATATATATATATATATATATATATATATATATATATATATTAATACATATATATGTATGTATATATAATTTTTCTTATTTTACATCCCAGTTCCCCTTCGCATGCCCCTCCCACCCCTTCCCATCCCACCCCCACTCCACAGGGAGGGTGATGCCTTCAAGGAGGGATTATCAAAATCTGTCAAGGGAGCAGGGTCTAAGGAGACCTCCCTCCTCTAGGCTAAGGGAGTATCCCTACATGGGGAATATGCTCCCAAAGTCCTTTCGTGCACCAGGGATACATCTGGTTTCACTGTCAGAGGTCCCTTAGCCCAGGCCTTCTAACCGAGACCCACATTCAGAGGGTCTGAATCAGTACAATGCTGGTTTTTCAGCTATCAGTCTGGGTGTCCGTGAGCTCCCCCTTGTTCAAGTAAGCTGTCTCTGTGGGTTTATGTATCCTGGTCTTTACCCCATTTTCTTTTCACTCCTCCCTCTCTGCAACTGGATTCCAGGACTTCGGCTCAGTGTTTAGCTGTGGGTGTCTGCTTCTGTTTCCATCAGCTACTAGAATCATCTCATTATCAGGGAAAGGCATTTAAGGTAGCCTTTCCACTGTTGCTCAGATTATTTATTGGGGTCATCCTTGTAGGTTTCTGGACATTTCTCTAGAGTCAGTTTTGTCTTCAAACATATAACTCCTTTTATTATGGTATTTTTTTTTTCTCTCCTCTATTCATCCCTCAACTCAATCGCACATTATGAGGAAAAGACTGTACATGTTTCTGTAAAGTTTGTCTTTTATCTCAGAAAGCCAGTAATAAATGGAAGAACCCAAATTCCTACTGAGATCTAACTACATCCCCATCCATGTTTCACTTGTATTGCATTTTCTTCTTACCTAATATTCACAAATTTATATTCCAGAAAACTAGTCCCATTAAAGTGTTAAATTAAAAGCCTGTTTTAAGCCAGGCATTGGTGGAATATGCCTTTAATCCCAGCACTCAGGAGGAAAAGGCAGGAGGATCTCTGTGAGTTCGAGAACAACCTGGTCTACAAGTGAGTTCCGGGACAGGATCCAAAGCTACACAGAGGAACCCTGTCTCAAAAAACAAAACAACCAAACACAACTCTGTTCTCAGAGGTTTGCATTCTTTTTGTTTGTGTTTGTGTATGGATAGACATCTGTAAGTTAAGAATGTATCCTTGCTTATCTGCTGCCCCAATGGAATGCTGATGAGTAAACATCAACTATGGGACCAGGGTTCAGAGGGTGGAGTAGGGATTTGTTGTATCTCAGCTCTCTCACTCTCTTCCATCATACATATTTTTGCCAATTGAATATTAACTTAACAGTTTTCATAAGAACAATGATGTTATGGAAATTTCAAAACAATTTTTTCAATCTGAATCATCCAGGCCAATAAAATTTATACAGATTTCCTTTTAAAATCATAAAAATTAGTTCATACTGAAGGAAAATCAGTTATATAATCAATTTTAAAATTAAACAAGTGTTTATTTCAAAATTAATGTATTTGAATGTAATATTCAAACCTAGTTTGACACCATTAAATTTGTAAAATATATTTTAAACACATAAATGTTTTAAGCCTTAAAATTTCTATTTATTTTTCTGATTTTAAACACTTTGAAAAAAATGATTTATTTTCATTTATATGTGTATTGGTGTTTTGCTGTATGTATTTTTTTTTACCACATTTATACCTGGCTCCTATGAGGCAGAAGATTATGTTGGATACCTGAAATTAGAGTTATATAAATTGGGAGCTGCCATGTTGGTGGTAATGTGTGGGTACTAACAATGAAACTTCTTATCTCTATTTCAAATTTATAGTCCATTATAATAAAATAATTCAGATATATAATATACTTGTGGACAATTCAAGTGACCTAAAAGGAGCTTTAAATGTCAAGCACCTGAAAACTATGACAATTGATAGAGACCAGAGAAGGATTGAATGCCACATAAGCAAGTCGTTTGTTATACTACAGTGTTTAAAGCACTAGAGTCAGGGTTCTAGTGTTTTATACCCAGATAAGACATCTTGTGGCAGTTATGGTTGCCTAGCAAGTAATACTGAAGAAATATAATAAAAAAATGGAAACTATTTGGGCCTGCAATTGTATTTTAAAATTTATAAATTGGTTACATTTCTGCAGTATCAATCTATAGTGAGTTCATAAACATTTTATTAGATAATCACATTAAAATAAAATTGTATTTGCAAATGATAGGTTTAGCTGGAGTTAGAATTATGACAAGTTTTCAATAATTCCAATACCTGACAAGGCACATTTTCTTTTGAGTTGTTGGCTAGTGAAATTCAAAAGACTCCCAAAATAATAACATCTTTTGTTATCACTATTGATTGCATCTCAAAACTAGCAAGTTAAGTAGAGCTCCAGATCTAATTTCAGTCATTCAAACTGCACACTAACCAATTTACTGCATGACCACTGCCATTGTCAAGTACAAGGAGAATGTTCATCTCATCTCCCTCTGGACTTAAACTGGATGTCCTACTTCAGTAGTCATCTTGCCTTTTTTGATTTTCATAGGAATCCCTCAAATACCTGAAAGCTATTATCATTCTCTATAAGTGAGTTCCAACACATACTAATGCTGGTCCCTGATGTAAAAGCAAAACACCTAAAGAGAAAATAGTTGGATGCTGTTCAAAAGAGGAAAGATGTCTGTTGTTTCCTTGTACATGATATGGAACTAACAAGATGGTCTACTTAGCCAATGTTTAGCTCGTCTTCTAGAACCATCTCTGCACTTCCTGGTAGAATCCAGGGCTAGCAAACAATACTGCCTTGTGCCATTTAGAAAGAACATTACCATGTTTAGCATTTGATTATCTTTGATTTCTGATCAAATTTTCATCCACTTGCCTTTGCTGCTAAGGGATGTCTGATTCCAAGTCTTACCTTCCCTAAGAATCTTGTTAGGTGGAATTAATCAAAGTCACCTTCATTCTGGGTGTTTCTCCTGAGTTATTTTCAACCCCATCTCCTATTCATTAACTATAACTTCAGAGTAGTCTAATCTCTTTCCATCACACCAAGATTCTATTTCTGTAGTTACTATGTCTATCACAATAATTCTTAACAAAATATTTCCATGATTTAAACAATGTTTCTTAACAAAAAGTTATGAAATTTTCACATGCTTTTTCTTTCTTATATTTCAATAATTGAATATGCTATTTTTTTAAAGTAAAGACAATAAAACCAAGAAACAAATCTGAGGGAGTACCAGATGCTGTGTTTCAGGCACCATGGATTTGCTTGTCTCACTGGCCTTTTTATGATTCCTATATCTTAAATGCTTTCAGGCAATGACATAAATGAAAGTAATATATTCACTTTGTTATTACAGCCTTAAATGTCCAATTATAAGACTTTGCATATTATTTCTTTCTTTGTTCTCTGTTTCCCTTAAAGCTCCCTACATATGAATAAACAACAAAAATAAATATACAAAGAAGTACTGTAATGCCCACAGACATGTTAATTCACATATCTTGTCAGAAAATATCACTATGTTGCTTATTGTATGTATATAACATATATATATAATTTATATGCAATCTCACTTTCTGAAAGTTGCAGTAGTATTGAAAAGTTTATTTGTTCCAAACTCATAAAACACAAATAACTTTTCTTGACTTTCCTAGATAATCAAATTGTTTCTTTTTTTCTTGGAGCTCATGAAACTACATTTGATGGATCTAAAGTTGTTCAGAATTAAAAATTGTTTTAGAGTTAGGTGGGTCTGGCTTTACCGTTTTCTATTCACATTTAGTTTTTCTAACAGCTCGGTTGTGTATCAATTCCTAGTCACCCGGAATGTTCATTTTAGCCATTTTATGCTGTTCTAACTTCTCTTAGCAATGTTTAACTATTTAATAAAAAAATAAAGATTTAGGGGAAAATGTAATTTTCTACATTACCAGAAGTCTTCCTTTTGTTTCAAACTAGCAGTTTTCTGACTCTTTTGCCTGCTTTGGGGATCCTTTTTCTCCTACTGAGTTGCCTCACACTTTGATTGAGAGATTGTGCCCAGTCTTGTTGTAACTTGTTATGCTGTGTTTGGTTGATATCACTTAGAGACCTGTTCTTTTCTAATGAGAAACAGAGGAGCAGTGTCACTGGAGAAGAGGAGAGTGTGGCTGGGAAGTGGGGAATAAAAAGCGTGGAGGGAGGGAAAACTGCAGTTGGGATTTATTGTATGAGAGAAGATTTTTTAAAAAGTAGTCATTTGTTAGGTTAAATGAAATTCATTTGATAGTTTTGCACATTTCCCCTCCCTGTCATCAATCTTGCTATTTTTAATTAACCATGAATCTTGATAATATTTATGATAAACTCTGACTTCCAGAGAGTTGACCCTTCAGGATTCTATGACTCCTTTTTATGGTATTGACCACACTGGTGATTAAGTTCTTGTGACATTATTTTAATGACTCCATATGGTAATCCTACTGAGAGAAAAAGATGCATCTCTATTAGCCAGTTTGTTATCTGAATTTGTTTGTTGCTGTAACTATATAACCTACCACCGTGCCTGACATCTGGTGCTCATTCCTTTGAACTGAATGTCTGAATAAGTTAAATAGAATGACCTAATTTAAAGTGTAAATCTGCCTGATTTTGCTGATAAGTCAAATATGGACATCTATAGCATGGTGACTTAATAATAATCTCCGTGTTAAAAAGACTCATCCCATCTCCGTGCATGTCTTTTATCATTGTGATGACATGGGCATGGTATGGACTATTTGCTACAGATAACATTTTACAAACCATAGTACTTTTCTCATACCATAGTATCAGCATTGGAATTTATAAGATCATGGCAAGTGCCAGAAACATCTGAACAAGTAAAATATAAAGGAAAAGGTTATATAAATGGTGATTAAACAAAATGGATATTGCTCAATCTGATGCATGACCGAATAAATAGAAATTAAAACAAAATGTAGCAGTTTACTTATCAAATCAGCAAAGAGAGGGCTGATACTTCCACTGCATATGAGGATGTGGTTGAAAAGTTTGTATCCCTGTATCCTTGGTGGCAGTATAATTTTGTGTAAAGTGTAAGAGACAGTTTCAACTTCTTTTAATATATATATAAAACCAGTGATTCAGCAACATCAGTTCTCAGCATTTATACTCTTAATGAGTCACCACACATGGGGGATGAAGCTTGGGCTTATTTCTGTTTTATAACATTTCACAAAATAAAACTTGTAAAAATAAAATCACCTATTTTTCCCAGTTCTCTAGTTTTAAGTAAAATTACAGAGATGCACAGTTTATAGAACCAGTTTTAACATGAACACATCTTATTATTTCTCATAAGAACCATGAGGTAAATAAAGGATATTATCATTATAGAGATTGTACCAAAGAGAAAAAAATGTAAAACTTTTCCTAATCCATTTACAGTGATGGTTCAGATGTTGATTGTAGTACTCTCACACTGGAGCTGGAGTATATAAGTTCAAAACCAGCCTGGCCTTCACAAGGAGGTGCTTTCTCAAACAAAAAAAAAAAAAAAAAAAAAAAACAGAAACCGAATTATCTAACTGAATAGTCAACCTAACAGATAAACAAATCCACACAGTGGAGGATTGTTTTTGTTGTCTTTTTTTTACATTTACTGTCCTCTATTTTGAATGAAAATCCACAGACTTTTACCTTAATAATCCTCAAAGGAGATACACAAACCAATAAAGCATCCTTTTTCACCCAGGTAAAAGTATAAGGAAAACACAAATGAATCATACATTTCTGTATAACCTGTGCTTTTGTCATAAGGTAGCCATGACTCATTCTTTACTTTCCATAGTTTTATAACTCATATTTTTAACCAAAGAAAATTCACCTCATGGTGATTTTATGATGCTGAAGTCAGTAACATACACTTTAGGTTATGGATGACTGTTTTTGAAGAAACAACATCCAGTACAGCTTTATGTCTTGATATAACTCCACAGAACTCAATCAGGTCCAAAAGAAGAAAGGGACTCTTAAAAGCAATTCCTATCTTTAAATGAACACACTCTTGTTAATGCCGACACGTAAACCCACAGGCCAGGAATCTAGGAGGAAGCTACAATACTAGAATTTGAATCCCAATGACCATAATTATCAAATTACCATGACTTAGGTGAACCCAATATGAATTGATTACCTAGCTGATGTTACACTTCCAAGATCAAGTCTTTGGAGCAACATTTTATAAAACAAATGCTTTGCTGTTCAGGAAGCCATAAACACTGGTATAGAGAAAACTTAGCATCCATGGAAAATTCTACTGAGCCACTAACCAATGGTTTTATCCTTTCATATAATATTAATGGAAGGAGACAAAAGTCCATTTTCCTAAGTATCTATAATAAGAATCATAAGAATCAACACTTGAACACATGAATGGTACCTACTGAGAACACTTTTTTTTTTCTACATGCCCCCCAAAGCTGCTTCAACTGTTCCTAAAATTTTGGGAATTTTTCTTTCTTCAGTATGGTGGTGGGATGAGGAAAATGCTCTCTCCACTTACCCCTAACTGCTTCCAGCTGATGTGGAACCAGCTGCAACACTTAGGAAAGCAGGCTCTGAACCTTGGTCAGGCAGCACAGCAGAGCTAATCCTTTTGACAGGGCATAGGTGTGCCAGTCCTGGGAGAAAGAGCATGGGAGATCTGGCCCTGCCCCTCTTCGGTCATATGAGGGCATGGACTGGGGGAGACCCTCCCACACCCTATCAATAACTGATAAAGTTGGGAGAGCTGGTCCCGAGGTCATAGGAGAGGAAGAGCTAACTGCTCCTGTCCCTACCACTTGCAGTACTCAGGAGAACCCACCCTCCATCCAGCCTGGGTAGCACTTTAGAGCCATCCTGTTGGTGGAGGTGTGAGTGTGCCAGTCCTGAAGCTGTGAGAATGGAGACCTGTCCCCATTACTCATCTGTCATGAGGCAGCATGTGCTGGGGAGAGATTCCTCCCACCATCAACCCCTGAGGCAGGTGGGCTGGCCCTAAAGTCATAAGAGAGGAAGAGCTGTCTCTTGTCCTCATCAGTAGCATCACTCAGAAGAGTGGTCCCCACATGACAACTGAGAATCTCAGTATAGCTGGTCCTGACGGTGTAGGTGTGGGAGAACCGATTCTGAGGAAGTGAATGAAGGAGAACTGACCCTGCCCTTGCTCACTGTTGCAAGGGATAAACTAGCCAGGGCAATGAATGAAAGCTCATCCTACTCATCCTGATGGTGAGGATAGAGGAAAGCTGGTTGGCTGGCCAACTCTTCAACTACCCAGGACCAGAACCAGGGTTATGAGTTGGCCCATCCCTAATATCCACTACATTTATAATCTGCTGGAGCACATGAATTGCCAGTTCTTGCAGACCCAAAGATGCAGGATCTCTATCACACAGGGCAACAACAGGATAACCAACTGGAATTCCATTGAGAGCATTGTTAGTGTAGCAGAAGCCAGAGGCTTCGAACCAGATCAATGACTTTGCATTGAACACTGGCAAATAAAGTTATGTGAATAAGAGCTTTATACCATGTAACTCTCTGTATCACAGTACAACTTCCCTGACAAGATTGATTTTTTTTCTTTGATTTCTGGTGGAGGAAGTGTTATAAGGGCAGAAGGCTGAAAGAAGGGACAAGGAAACAAATTGGAATTGCATGGAGATGCATGATGTGAAAGACACAAGAAATAAAAAATGCAAGTTAAAAAGAAAAAGAAATAAATTTTGTTTTCTTTGACTTACCTCATCAGTTCTTAGAAAGCTCCTTTAGATAAGGTACTTAAGTTCTCATCTCACCTCTTTCTCTAGGAACAAATGCAATATAAAGTATTAAGTAGATGGTATAGTTTTTAGAAGCAATTGAGATGGTTCCTCCATGCTGTCTTCAGGCTGGAGAGATAGCTGAGAGATGAAAGGCTAGGGCTCACAACAAAAACCACAACTACAAGAGTTTGGTTTCCCCCCATGTTTTTGTCTTCACTTCTAAGAGGCTGAGTACCAAGTCCCATCCATTAATCATATTCTTCTTTTAAAGTTATCATATCGTTTTCTTAGAGCTGTTAAATCTGCAACCTCTGAGCAAAGAAAGACACTATGGTGTAACATTATAGATGGGAAAATTTAAAGTATTTTATATGAGGCAAGAGATGCTGTTAAACTTTCGTGCTTTACTTTTTTTTTGTCTTCTTGCTTTGTTTACTCGCATAAGTGACTATGATTGAGGGAAAGGATATGGGTGTGGTTATTATGCAGTTCCTGTCATTAATATGCTCTTACATCGACACCAACTATCTTCTTCAGTTAGCTCTGCAGTCCTTAGACAAAGTAAACAAATTTGGCATAAAATTGAAGTCAGTTGTGGTGCTATTGCTTGAGCCTACTAAGTTTCTCAATTTTATACCATGAATCTATATCAAGAGATTTATTAATGCCCAGCTTGTTTTCTGTAACTTGTGAACTGCAAATTCCACTTGAGGTACATGAACACCAATTTTAATGCTACTTAGGGTTCAAATTAGTCACAGTGAGATTATTAGCAATATTTTTATTCAGTTAAAATAATGAGAAAATGGGCGAATGGCTTGAATTCTGGTCATATTTCTTTGATACTGACATTGAGTCACAACTTGACTAAATTGTTTATGGATCTAAATTTTCACAAATTAAAATTTTTATGTAGCAAAGATATATGTATTTACTAAGCTCTTCCTCTATTCTTTTAAATTACTGCTGATGTGACATTAACAGATTTCATAATGAAGCTTCAAAACTATATATCAAATGCATAATACCAAGACTACAGCTATCATCAGGTAGACATTATTAAGCTTCAGATATATAGTCATATACAATAGGCATCTAAAAGAAGACAAATAGAAACAGAAAAACAAAAGTTCAAGTAAGATTTCAATAACTATAATTTAAATATGAAGTTCCTTAAACTGAAAGGACCATTTCTTTTAATAAGCAAAGCAAAAGACTACACGAATCAATTAAGAAAAAGAAAGGTATCACTTATATTTTACAGTTTTTTCTACTATTTTATTATTTCTTTTCCCTCTTCAATTCCAATGTTTCTCAAGGTTCTGTCCCTGGCAATGAACTCAGATTAACTCTCCTTGGGAAGGTCCTAGAATTCCTAGATTTAAACAACATCTATGAAAAGCTCCATGTTGTTTCCTGATATTTTCTATTTATACTTATTGGAATAAGCACAAATTTAAGCACACATTTGCCTTTTAATTATATTTAGTTTGAATTTACATTCAATCATCATAACAACTACTCATTAAGTACCTGCCATTTACTGTATTATGAGAACTTTAGGGGTGACATGCAGGAAATGCTGCAGTTCATGCAGCAAATAACAGAGGATACACAAACATTCTTGCATTATAAAAATAGAAACAGAAACATAAAAATTAAAGTCTGTTCTGAAGTAAGGCCAATAATATGTGATGTAATAAAATTTGAATCTAAGGTGTTCAGCATTCAAAACTATGTTTTGCCTATTAGGATGTTTTAAACTAGCCTTTTCACCCAGAATTGATACAAACACATCTTGGTGTTACCCTACCTTTTAACTAGCACAATTATTTATTTGAATCATACTATTTCAAAATTATACAGTTTTAAGTAAAATCAATCCAAGCATATAGTGCTCCCTAGAAAGTGATGGTGATATCAAGAACTGTCTCAAGACCTGGGAAAAGTTGAAGCAAACATTTCTTCTGCAAAAGTCAATCTCTTACTCATAGCTCATTGTGAGCTTTTATGGCCAAGAGAAGACCAAAACACACTAAGTGATGGCATAAAAGACAGATGTTAAACAAGCATAAAGAGAGACAGAAGGAGAAAGCATTACATAGATATCTTCATTTATTGTCTAGACCAGGTGAAATCATGACCTATTTCTATTTTAGTTTCATCTTTACAATGACCACACTTTGGAAGGATACAGAATTAATAAATAGTGAACAAATTAAAGAATGGATTAATTGGTGAGAGATGAATGGGTGGGTGTATGAATGGGTGACTGGGTAGGTGGATGAATGAATGAGTAGATGGATGGATGGGCAAGCGGGTGGGTGGATGAGTCAATGAGATAAATAGATACAGGAAGACATGTAAGGAGTACGGGTTTTTCCTCCCGCCGCCTGGTCTTGTCCTGCCGCCGCGCCAGCCCCAAATAACACACTGAGACTCTGTATTTGATACAATACTGTTGGCCCGGTTACTTGTTTCTTATCGGCTAGCTCTGCCTTTAATTATTAACCCATTTCTGCTGACCTATGTATTTTCACATGGCCTTCTCTTACCGGGGAGGCGGCTGACGTCCAGCTCTCTCCAGACCCTCCATCTTGGCTCCTCCTTACTCCTTCCTATTTTCTCTTTGTCTCCTAGTCCCTCCTATCTTCCTTTCCTATTGGCCAACAGTGCTTTATTATTAACCAGTATGAGAAACATATATACATAATGGCATCTCCCATCATCTCCTCTTTTCTGCCTAAATAAAAAGAAGCGTTTTAACCTTAACATAGCAAAATATATCACACAAATAAGAATCACAGTTAACAATATTTAGTCCATTAACATTTAGCAAGATTTGAAGAAAATATTTGATCATCTATTCTATCTTTGTGTGTCTAAAGTCTAAGTAACTTATCTTTAATCCTAACTAATGAAAACTATAACCATAACTACCTGTCTTCAACTCCTTAAAAGACCACAGAAGGATAATATATAAGCTCTAGAAATGACAGAGACAACTCACTGCCTAGTCACCCGAAGTTCTTTTGTAATCTTCCATCTTCAGCCCATAGGCCATAGTGTGTCTAGCAGACTCTTCAGCAACGCAGGAAACTTTAAATTGTCTTCTTGTATTGGCAGTTTATCAGTCACTTTTCTCTGTGTCCTGCATACTGTCTCGCAGAATCTTCCATGAAGCAGGAACTCTGTAGCAATGTCCATCTTGAATCAGCAGTCACTTTTCTTTGGGCCCTACATGTCCAGTTTATACAATATAAAGTCAAACAGTCCAGACAAGAGCAGTATCTTGTCCAAATGGCTAGTCTTGCCATATTGGAAGTAAACTTTATAATGTATTTCTTCGATGTTCATCTTCCTTTTTGGTGCAGGTGGTATTGCCAAGAGCAATTATGTCTCATTGTCACGAAAACCCTAAACCATTTTAAATGTCATATTCTGTAGGTCTTTGAAAGGTTTGAAGAATGCCTATTTATCTCAAATACATCTCTGTGTATCTTGAAAACCTAACTAATTTAACTCTAAGCTTTGACTATCATAGGTAATTATCTATAATCTGTACTAAGTTATACACTACATTTCTAAATAAGCTATACAAACAAGAGGAGAAATATACATATGACAAAATTGACCTTAAATTGTATCAATAAATGAAAATCCATTCCAAAACAAACTATGCATATCTATATCATAATTCTCTTTTTACCTTTAAAAAGAATTGGCTGTGATCATTAACCATTTATAACCAAGCCCATTTAAATGAAAACAAAGATTTATAAACAATATTTGGGAATATTAACTGTTTTAATAGATTAGAGCATGTTCACATTTGAAATGATTCCCAAATTATCAACTCCTCAAAGGAGAAACATAAAAAAAATAACAGAAATTTCCTGTGTATTGTTTAGCCTACAGACCCTTGGTATGTGTTCTTGTGTGAGGGGTGCCCCACTGAGTACTTTATTACCACATCCATGCTCTCTTGTGACTATATCTTACATGCCAGAAAACTGCCACATAGTTCAGACACAAAGGAATAATGAAGTGTATGGCAGGTAAGCAGCCATTTGACAAGTCCATCTAAGTAAAATATTTAACTCACAAAGTTAAAAATGAAAAAAAAACCTTTAGCTTCTAAGCTCAATTACACCTATAGAGGGAGGCTTGCTGGGGACAGCATTCTGTCTTGTCAAGAATTTCTTATCATCAGGGAAGAATAAACACTCTAATTATTTTTTTAGCCTTTTTGTTTGTTTCCTAATTAGATCATTCATTATTTCCTGGAATTCAAGTAAACATCAGATTTATAGTGGGAAGCTCCTGAAATATTGATTTGGTTATAGAAATGTCAAGCTTGACAGGTAAGCTGTCTTATTGCTACAGCTATTCTGGTTTAGTGAATTTTTTTGTAAATGGCTGGTAGAGTGTAATGAACAGGCAAGCAGCATGCGTTTTTACTAGGAACAGAAAGGACTTTAAAAAGATTTATATAGCTTCTCTAGCACCCTGAAATTCTATAATCTGAGGATAAAATATGAATCATAGTATATAAGCCATAATCATTAGACAATCTGGCACTCACCTGGCATGTCTATACATCCATGTTGTCCTAAAATTGATATGACAGGAGACATGGGAGCATATAGGATGTCATAATTAGGACAGATCAGAGTGTAATAGTGAGATGCAAGTTCTAAATGTTTTTTAATTTCTACTGTAACAAACAACGTGTCATACCATCTCTCCATATATGTTAGTTTTGGAGTTAATTTACAAATAACATCAAATTCACAAAGTGCATAATCACAAATTGTTACCCTCAGTATTGAAGCAAAAGATGACTACTTTAAAAATACTATTCTCTGCTTATAAATTATATTTTTACTTTATGTATTCATTCTGAAATTCTCATATATGTGTTTTGTACAGGAAAAATATCAGGAAGCATGGGGAGACACACCTAAGAAATAACTTGAAAAAAATGTGGAATGACTATATGATAATTTAGAACATTCTGAGCTATATTTTCTAAGTTGGCACATGAGGCTAATCTTGCCATACGAAAATCTCTTTGCAATCTAAATATCTACAGAGTGTAATTAGAAATAACAGTGAAGAGTCATGGTTGGTGCAGAAGAGTTAGTTATTGGAAACCAGGTGAAGGATTTCTCTCCCATATTTGGTCCAAAATAATTATATATAAAGTTCCAGAGACCTACTGTCCTCATCCATTAATATATCGAGGGAAGTGAACGAGCTATCCTTAAGGGCTAAGCATTTGTCCCCATCATTTCCATAAGCATTATGCATGACCACCACATAGGGGAAGGGAAGAGCTAAGCCACGTTGAGTAGACCTTAGTGAAGTGAAGTATTCTGTTTGTGAAAGAACTGCGAAGGTAAGCAGCTTTGGAGAAACAATGCAAATTTGTCTCGAATTCAGTGGTAAGAATAAAACCCATTGTGGTTGTAGCTACTGCCACTCTCCATTTACGTGGAGAGAAGCTTTGTACAGCAGCACTTTCTGTTAAGATGGCATAGCAATATGATGCTTTCAAATGTTAGCAGTAGAATGGTTTAGCACACTAGCTTGCTCTTTCCTTTACTCACTTCAATCTGATGATTCAAAAGAAGAAACTTTAATCTCATCCTGCTGATCAAAGATATTTAATGTTTTAGTGCTGAGTAAAAAGAACATACTTCCTCAAAGAGAATGTGTTTAGACTTCGTTGGCTGTCTCTAGACTTAGCACTGGAAAAATTAGCTTCTGGCAAGTTTCTGCCCATTAAAAAAAAATAAGAATGATGCCCTTGGGATTGATGTTACAACACACACTGCTCATCAGGAGGACTGTGGACATCCCGTACCCCTGGCAGTGCAGTGTGAGTACCATATGCAGTATTAACCTCCAGCCATTGTTTTCTCAAATGGATCGTAATTTCAGAGTTTTTTTTTCAACTCGCTGTTCCAACTAAATAGAATTTTCTCTCATGCAATGCTAACAATGTGAAAATGATGTACATTATGGGGAAACATGAATCAGTAAATCATAGAGTGTGAAAAGTTTGTGTGGTTTCTTTTGTGGGTGTGACATTTGGAGGTTTGTGACACATATATTTATGGTACAAATGCAGAAATATTAATCATACCATCAAAATGAGTTTGAGTTTCATGACCACAGTTGTGTTGTCCAAGAAACACACATATGTTTGTGTAGAATTTCTTTTTATTCATTCAAAATATTAATGTAGATATAACTTTATTTGTGGCCAGTTAAATTGTTGATTTGTACACTCAAAGAAATATCAGAAAGATGATTAAATTAGAATGTATTATTGATAAAGAGAAAAATTAAATTGGTTTCATCAACTGTTATGTTTGGTTTGGTTTATATTTTTAAAACAACAAAAATGAACAAAAAAAGATGAAAATGCTTTGCTTTTATTGCTTTTTTTTTTAATGTTTTCAAATTAGAGATTCATTTTTTTCTTGCCTACGTAAGTATTTTCACTGAACAAAAGCACAGGAAAAACAACTAGCCATCAGGTTTCATTGTGTATTATTTATAATGAGCCATATAACTTGGGACCTTATGTTTGAAGTATTATTGAATTGAATTGATAAAATTCCAAATGCTAAACAAAATGTTCTTCTTTATACTGCACAAGTAATTGCCAAAGAATCCTTTGGAAACTGTAAAGCAATTTCATTAAAAGGAGGAAGAAAGTAGATGTAATTACTTATTCGTTGTCATGAGAAGTAATCTCAATCCTCGTGGTTGTTTTCCCACAAAGCAATTGAAATTTAAGTTTTCAATTGTTCAGAGAAATTTAAAATATGAAGTGGTAAACACGTTCATAGAAAATCACTATAGGAACAGTCCATGATGTATACTATATTGACTTCTTTATTTAAAATAGATTAAATATATTTGATTGATGCTTTCCAAAATTTTTAAATGTTATGAAAATATTAAGTAATAAATAAAAATAAAATATTTTCCCTAAGTGTTTCTCATAATTCAGATAATAACAGTAGCCCATAGTTTTTCAAAGAAAACTTAATTTACTTAATATCATGCTCATTGCTTACTTGGATAATTAAATACTCACTGGGGTTTGGAGGAAGGTCTACTGGTGAATTTACCATGGGACATTCAGGCAATGAGAATATATATTATAGTATTTAAATTGGTGGAGAATTAGAAAAGAACAGATTCACAAAATACATAGTGCTGCTGGAGGAAGGAAGCCAGCCTGCATAGAAGCATTATTTACATTACACTTTACATTTGTATCATGTCCTTTAATATGTAAAGAACTCTTCTGCACCTTATTAATAGGAAGTCTTACTCTCATTGTGGCTGTAAAGCTGTACATCTCATAGTAGAAATGCAAGAGGGGAGAGGGTCAGTTATTGCCTAACTACATGCAACCCTAGTGTGTCTGATTTATCCTAGTCTTCTCACGACATGCTTCACACCATCATTATCTGCAGGCCAACTGGGCTATTAAAAATTCTGGCTCC
Source organism: Phodopus roborovskii (assembly GCF_943737965.1). Classification (NCBI taxonomy): domain Eukaryota; kingdom Metazoa; phylum Chordata; class Mammalia; order Rodentia; family Cricetidae; genus Phodopus; species Phodopus roborovskii. The sequence goes on along the minus strand of NW_026126485.1, from coordinate 14,080,813 downwards.
AACAGCATTATAAAGGCCCCAAACTGCCGTTTACTCAATTTTCAAGCCATTATCAACAACACTAAGTGCTGAGAATATTACTCACAGAATAATTATGACAGGATATCACATTGCTTTCACTTTAAATAGTCAAGTGTGACTATTTTTGTTGTTGATTGATTTAGAATTGGAAACTTCATCTTCTCATTTAAGAAATCTTGAACTTAGTTTAGAGTTAAGGGACTATATTATTTTTTCTTTTTTAATTTTTTTGTTTTTTGAGATAGGGTTTCTCTGTATAGCCCTGGATTATCTTTAACTGATTCTGTAGATCAGGCTGACCACGAACTCACAGAGATCTGCATGCCTCTGCCTCCCACATGCTGAGATTAATGGCCTCTGGCCCCCACTACCCACCAAGGGGATTGTATTTGAACATTTGCCTATTGTCAGTACACTCAATAGCACGGCAAAATAAATGACCCTTAAGATTTCATTTTCTAAAACTGTAAAGTCTGGGTTTTAATGTAAGGCAGGCTCTTAGAATGTGCCCAACTCCTATGTTTACAATTCTACTACTCACAGATACTATGACCTGTTTCAATCTGATCCATCAAGTGAAAAGCCGTTGAAGTATGTTATACACTTTGCTGACCTATCCATTATAATATTCTGCATCCTGTGGCCATAACACCCAAAATGAAGCAAATACTTGATGGAAACTGAATTAAATAGTGATGCAATAACCAACATTACAACTGATTTCTTCTTAATTGTTTTAAAATCAACAAGTCCCCATTATTATGTACAAGCAAAGCCTCCATATCTGGTTTATTTCTATCTGAATTTATGGATAAAGAATAAGTATTCAATGTTCTCACTTAGAAGCCTATAGATAAAAACAGATTAATATGAAGTTTCAAAATGCAGTTTCTATTTATAATCATAACTTAAAACAAAACATAAAACTAACTATGGAAGCAGCTCTTTCTTGAAATGATTACTGATTTTCTACTATAATCACCCACGTAAGAAATGAACAAATTTCTTAAATGTTAAGTTCTCCAATAACATATTTTTTCCCGTTAACTTGTGTTGGCCACTTATGTCAACATAAGACCATATAACAGTATCTAATATGGTATATAATTAGTGGAGTTTTAAGCTCAGAAACCATGTCACCGGATGTACTAAGTTCACTTAAATCAACCGTCACATATTCACATCCAACTCTAACTGTAAAATTAAAACAGCTATAATTTCTTCCATGCCTATGTTTTGCTCTTCTTTGTTCCATTTCAAATCTGTTCTAGTTTCCTACCTTAGATTTTTTTTTTCTCAGTATTAAGCAGTATAAGGGTCTCAAAGTTTAATACGTTGTTCTATATATATCCATTACTATATTTAACATACATCTATATGAAGAAATTCCCTCTCGCTAATCATTTTACTTAACATAAGTTCTGTCCTAGAAGTCAGTCTGGACAGAAAAAATTCTGTTTCTGCAAACATCTGTTTTAATTACCAGAGTCAGGTAAATCATAATAGTTACAAAACAATTAAAGGCTTAGAAAACTGCTTGTTTTTCTAAGAACATATCAGTTCTGTTTGATTTCCATCACAGTACTTAGGAAAGGAAAACGGAGGCTTCAAGAGAAGTGAAACTATTTTAAATGATTGAAGACTGTAGAAAGTATTTGACAACTGGGGTATTATTATCTATAATGGATTAATACTTGTAACAAATTTAATAAATAAAGATCTGAAGATTTTAATTAAAATGTTTTTTTTGCAAAACAGAAACAATTTTCCATTCTCTTAAAGGATATACATTTTCAATCCAGTATGTGAATTATACAGAATAAAAAATTTATTTCCTTTGTGTTTATAGCTCTCCCACATAATATAAATCTGATTTGATCCTTTCCCCAACATTGAACTGCCCACAACTTTATTTTCATTAAAACCACACTGGAGAGATTAATCAAGGATAGATAAACAAGGGTCAGTTGAATGACATAGTGGAAAGTGTCAACTGTTGTGCTGTTGTATTTCTGAAGTTAGAGCCAATCATTTCCTGGTTCAGCCCTGCCCACAGGTCTCCCATAGATCAGAGCCTAGCAAAGCCTATGTATCAAAAGGAAACCATGTCCCCAGAGAGTGGTTGAATTTCACAATACTGATTTTTATATTTCCCTCTTCCAAATGCTTTGCTTCCAGACCAAAATTTACTCACTCCTTTCTTGTTTTTATGAGAAGTAGTCTCTAAAACAGAATTTTCTTTAAAGAACAACAAAAAGATAATGGAAAAATAGTGGTGAGCATGGGAAACCAAGCAAATGTTTGGGCTGTAAGAGTTTCATTGGCTACAAAGGCAGTGAGCCCCAAGCTATCCCTTAAGCAACAAGAACACTTTCCTTCACCAAACTAGCAAGGTGAGGGTTAGACATTGATACATTAGCTCTCAAACTCTTCAATGAGATTTCTTAAACATACATGACATTGTCTCTCACTAAACCAAAGTCTACACTTTTTAGCTGTAAACATCCTGTATTCAAGGTGAGACAAAACCAAGTGGAATGATTCAGTCAATGGCCATTCCAGGTTATTTACATGGGCAAATCCTTCTACTACACCATGTGTAGCATACTGAAACATTCTTCAAACAATGAGGCTCAACAAACCCAACAGGACAGATCCAGGTCTCTAAAGCAGGATTTCTTTTACTTCTAACACATTACTCAAGTCTGCTATTTCTCTTCCTTTTGAATGACTAGGTTAATACTTCTAAACTTTTATGTGATCCAACATGCTACAAAATAAATCACTTTTATATGGATACCTAAACTTCTTGTAATTGGCAAAAGAAACAAAAAGACACTCCAGACAGAGGCACATATTTAAAAGAATGATTTTATTAAGGGGCAAAAGACTTTAATAGGATTTTGTCACCCTGAGTAAATTAAAATCCTTATGGTCATGCATGTTATTTTTAAGGTTTCAAAAATGACTTCTAATATATGCTTAGTCATTTACAGCCCTCTAAAAGCATTGCATATCTGAATTCTACTCAAAGATGAACACTTGAAGATAAATTCGGGTATTTTCAGTTATGCCAAGAACTGGGGAAAGATATATTTATGTGCTATTTCCTCTTTGATACCTATAAATAAAAATGACTGACATGTGAACATAATAATCACCTAAAAGAAGGTCATAAAACTCTTGAATCAGAGAGGATGGGAAAAGATTTCAACATGCCAGTATTATAAGGGAGGAAGTGTCCAAATGTGAATAGCTTAAAACATATGTAAGATTGCAACTATATAAGATGTGAAATTTAATGTTATGCACTCAGGGAGAATGTGAAATGGTAGGACTATAAATTCTAAAATTTGTATTTGTATATGTAATATTTGTATTACAGATACAACAATAAATATATAAGCTATGTAATGAATTATCTTAGAATGACAGATGTTACTTATCATAATTTAACCTAAATATTTTTCCTATATCATTATAATTTAACATAATCAGTTTACTTTAGATTTGGAGAAATCAAACTTACAGGTTTTTCTTTTAATCTTTGAGTGTGTGTGTGTGTGTGTGTGTGTGTGTGTAGTTGCACATTCATCTGTCTTTCTTTAACATATAATCTATCTTGATTTTTGAGACAGAATTTCTCACAGGAACTTACCATGTAGTTAGACTGTCAGGCCAACAAGCCCTAGGGATATCTCCCTGTTTTTCCTGGTCAGCACTGGGATTTTATGTGTGTGCCACTATGCCCAATTGTCCTTGGGTTCTAGGAATCAAATTCAGGTAAGCATGTTTGCAAAGCAGGCACTTTACTCACAAACATTCTCCCCAACCCATGCCATTCTCTTAAAATGTGAAAAACAGGAAGGTAGGAAGGAGAGCACAGTGTTTAGCTACTGTGAATGAAATCATGACATTTCAAAATAAAATATACCACATTTACAAACATATCTTATCTATTTTTGGTAATTAATGTATATTTGAGATTACTTTATTTACTTGACCCTAAAAGTGGTAACTTTACGAATGACAAATCCTCAGAAGCCCAGCTTTCATAGGACAATATCAATCAGTGAAGACAACTGAAAGATCAAAAAACAAGCTTTAGAGTATTCATATGGAAAGTTACTGAATATTCATCAACAATGGAAATTAGAAAAACAAACATGGAAAGAATGTAGACATAAAGATTAGAACAAACTACTTCTCCAGCACACCTCATATTTACCGTTTAAGGAACTAGTGTATTTTCTAGTGAAGACAGTACCATCAAAATATATAGAAATAATATTGTAGAAAATATGTAATATACTCTATTGATCTTCTTGTTACAAAGACTGGCATTTTCCTGTGTGTCTACTATGTGTTTGATAATATCAATGCTTTAAAATTTGACACGGTTAAGGTCAAAAAAGGAAAAATGTGGAATAACAAAAATCAATAAGCACACCGAGGCTAAAGGGATACTGTTAGCATATTTACAGTAGAAAATAGAAAAGTTTTATGTAGGTGATGCTTGCAAATGATGTCTTGGTAACTTCTGAGTGCTGGAATGGGTGTGCTCAGCTTTTAATCAATTATCTCACAATCTAGCATTGTTGTGATTTAAAATCAGCACTCCTGATCCAGTGACAATCAGTACTCATAAGATCTGTGTTAATTCATGATTTGAAAACTATTACATTTCACAGATAATCAGGTCCTTAAGATGCATTTCTTCATTAAATATTTTTATATATTCTCAACATAATACCAGTTACTCTCAAAATCTGAAGACAGCATAAGTGCTGGCTCTGAAACCTGTACTGGTGACCTCTAGTCATATAACACAGATCACACAATTCTGGAAATTCTTGTGAATTCCTCCCTTCCTGGTGTTATATGTTTAATATTGACTGTAGCATAAACTACAAAAGTAAGCTATATCAGATTCATATGCAGTAAAGCATACACATTCTATATTTAATTCCAAATATGTGAAGAATGACCTAAGTATAAAAAATGTCACAAATATTTGGAATATATATATATATATGTGTATATATATATATATATATATATATATGTATGTATAACTTCTTTCCCTCAGTTACAAACTTTCTTGTCTATTTGCCCCCTCACTTTTTCCCTTTTCTTTTGAGAGTAGGCCTTACCATCAGAGCACTGGGATTCTAGATGTGTCACATTTTATTTTGGGTTTTTTTTTTTTTTTAGTTTTGAAGATTATGATATATCTCTGTGTTCTATTGCACTCTTCTAAGGGTAACACATACTAATTTGCATAGCAGAAGCTTGAAGGAGGAATAGACGGCATGACAATTTTAGATATAAACATCTACAGTACCATCATCATGTGTCTTAAAATCTCATCCTCCTTTTGTCAGTCTCAAGGGTAGAGTTGAGATTGAAGACAGTTGTCAAAGTCTATGGCTCTCACAAAAATCATTAGTAGCACTTAAAGGAAAGTAAAACTTAGAAATAATGGACTCCCCTATTCATCCTAAAAAGAAAATTTAAAAGTAATGACACAGACAAGAAAAATTCTTAAGTATGTGAAAAATCAAGTGGACTTTCAAGAGATGACACAAACAGAATAGATCTCATCAAATCACTTATAACCCAGAAAGTGGATTGAATATGAACTAGAATCAGGATTCTTTCTGAAACTCATTATATGATATGTCAAATACTGAAAAACCTTGTAGAAAAATCCATATTCAGTACCAGTTTCTCTGTTCTTTTTTCTTTTATGTTACATTAGATCCAGAGAAAATAGCTGATTACTTAAATTTTTGATTACTAAAAGCTAAGAGAAGAAAACTAATACAACTATTAAGAAGTACTTTGGGTATTTTAACAATAAATTATTTGAACTTATCATATTTAACATATTCATAGCATACTAAGTCAATTTAAAGATATTTAAAGAACATTATAATATAATTGTCTTTCTTAATTTTTGAGAGAGTCTTGCTACAGTTGTCTGGAGCTCAACATCCACTTACCTTGTCATCAGCAGTTCGGGGATTACAGGCATGCACTGCAATATCTGGCTTCAATTTTTTTCACATCTTTTTAAAAATTTTCTTTATATTTATTATTTTTTCAATCTCAGTTCCCTCTCCCTGTCTCCCTCCATGCCCCCTCTAGTCTCATTCCCCACCCACTCCACAGGGAGGGTAATGCCTTCCAGAAGGGAACATCAAAATCTGTCAAGTCATTTAGAGTAGGGTCTAGGCCCTCCCTCCTGCCTCTAAGCTAAGGGGGTATCCCTCCATGGGTAATGTGCTCCCAAAGTCCTTTCAAGCACCAGGGATATATCTGGCTTCAAATTTTAATCTTCATATTCAGAAACATAATATAAATTAGTGAAGAAATTTAATTTATACTGCTGGTTTCTTCACTTAATTGACACTTAGAGTATTTGAAAAACCCCTGTTTGAATATTCATGAACATACTTGAAGATCTACCTGGATACAGAAAGGACACACCCTCTTCTCTAAACTGTAGCAAGCAACTTGCAAGTGAAAACTTATTGTCATACCAGCTCTAAATTAATTCACTTAAAGCAATGTGTGTTCAGTGGACTAGAGGTAAAACAATTTAGTCAAAAAATACAACAAAATATAGAAATTCTGAAGATTGACACATTAACAGAGTTCAATAACAGTTCCTGTGTTTGATGCTTGTGTTTCATAATTTAAAAACAGGATGTACTAACCTTGTGCATACAACTTAGGAAATTGTTCAATTCAATTACTAGGAACACAGCTGTGAAGTATTCTCAAGTTAAGGTAAAGTTTTCCACTCTGCGCTGTGGTCTATGGCAGGCATGCTTTCTAAAGGTCAGGATGATCCCTAGAGACAGAGCTTGAGGCTGCCTTTTGAAAAACTGGAGACCCAGACGTTTGGGTTGATTCAACTGTAAAGTAATAAGCAAAGTACTCCTGTGACTGGCTACCTGGAAGTATCAAAGCAGCTCTGATCTCACAGGTGGGGGCAAGGAAAGCCAACATCAATATATCATGTGAAGCAAGACACAGGGAAAAGAATCAAGCCGATGTACAGGGTTGAACATCTACACAGCAGGAAGTGGATTCAAGGCTGAGATTGCTTCACTGTGAAGCAGGTGTGTCTTTCACATCTCACTTTGAGGGCTGAATGGTAGACTGCCACAACTCTTTTAATATTTTAACTTTCTTTACAGTACATAGTAGAGACAAGAAGAAAGGAAGGAAGAAAGAGAGAGAAGGAAGAAACAAAGGAAGGAGGGAGGGAGGGAAGGAAGGAAAATGAAACCAAAAAGGAAAGGAAAGGAAAAGAAAAGAAAAAGGAGGAACGAAAGAAAAAAAAAAAGCACAAATCTTGAAATTTTGATACTGTTGTACAGGCTGACTTGGACTACACAGTGACACATTCCTTGTCTCAAAAGCAAAAATGTGAAGAAGATAACAGTGAATGAGTTTTCTTTTTTTTCGTTTGACCAAAAACAAAAGAGTCATTCAGTTAAGGGTGAAGAGAAATCTGAATTTATTGTTAACTCTATACTAACTATTCCTTCTAATTAAACACAGAAAAGATCCAGTTTTGCATTGTTTATCCAAACTCTACATCTCTGAGCTACCTTGTATTCCTACTCCATATGCGCAATCACTCAACTTTATACTTATTTGGAATATAGAGAATTTTTAAAAGTGAATTATAGTAACAACCTATCTCCACTGGGGACAATTAAAACTTAAAGATACAATTACACTTTAGTGAAAAATAGCACTGAATTTTTGTTCTTTATGATGATTTAATTTAGGAGCCATATCCTTCTACTTCTTTTCATTATCACTAATTTATTATTCCAACACATGAAATATTTACTGTTCCCCACTTAGTATTCAATTATTTTATAAAATCCTAAAAATTGTAACACATCTTCCCATGTTTGATTCCATGTTGTGCCTGTCACGTTTACCCATTTAGTAATTGTTGTATACATGGTATTTGTTAGTTGCTGCTCCATAGATGGAAAGTACAGGGGACAAGATGCCTTTCCTGTCTGCAGGCCAATTTTCTCCTGAGTTGTAAGGATAGCAACTGTTTCATTATGATTAGATAATAAGGTCCTCTCCATTCTAATCTTAGCAGTTTTGCCTATGCAGAAATTTACTTCCCTGAATAGAAATAGTGAAATAAAATTGTATGATTTAATCTCCTAATGTTGGATAATAATATTAAGGGTTTTTTTTTTCTTTCCAGTTTTAGTAAAAGTAGGGGATACTTCTTTCTGTGCTTTCTTCCATCCTTCTTTTCTTCATTCCTTCCTTGCATTCTGTTCATGTGACAGATTCTCCTGTAGCTTAGGGTGGCCTGAAACCTGTTATGTAGCTGAGATTCTTCCTGGCTGCCTGATCCTCCTGTCTACTCAGTGGCAGTCCTGGGATTACAGGTGTGCTCCACCATACCAGGCTGCCTTCCAGTTTTAAATAACTGACAACAGATTTAAGGATTATCCCTACATTTCTATGGATTGCCCGAGGCTTTAAGAATGAAAGTGTTTGCATCAAAACTAGTCAAGATTCAAAAGAAACTCATTGAGACCACATGGGTATATAATTGGGTTTAACCACACATTTTCACTCTTGGTGTTCTATGTTACTAAAACTTGATGTTTCTAGAAGAAAGAACCATATATAACATCAATTGAGTTTTATAAACTCTGTGTACTTTGCCTAAACACACTGATTTTTTTTTCTGGAAAGGATTAGACTGAATTGAGTTGATTATAAAAATAATCACCAGGGAAAATATTTATTGATTTAATTAATTACATTTCAGGAACTGATCTAATTATGCTCCCTAGGATGGCTTCAAATTCACTACAACCCCTCTGCCCCAGCCTGCTAAGTGTTGGAGTTATAATAGTGAACCACATTGCCTGGCTCAAGAAAAAATAAGTCTTTTCAGAAACTTCTGAATGAATTATAAAATAAATAAATAAATATAGAAAAATGTTATGCAAGAAATTATCATACCTATGATAGAGAATATTTTCTTCCAGCAGCAATATAGATGTGTTATGTAGTTGCATTAATCTCTTGTGATCAAAGAGCCTATGTTAGTACGTGTAATGAGCACATATTTAAAAAGTGAACCTGCTTAATGTACTGCTGATTAGAGTTTGTTTTCATTGCAATCAATTATGTTTGGTTCTATCCTCACATGACTTTTTGCAGCTTGAATACTCAAATAAATTTCTCAATGAGTAAATAAGCATCATATTGTACTAAGGAAAAAAAAACTGTTGCAGAATATCATTTTGGGGATACCCACAGAGACAGCTTACTTGAGCTAGTGGAATCTCACTGAGTCTGGACTGACAGTCGGGGAATCTGCATAGGAACAAACTGGTCTCTCTGAATGTGGGTGACAGTTGTGAGGCTTGGGCAGTCTTTGGGGCCACTGGCAGTGGGACCAGGATTTATCCATAGTGCTGGAATTGGTGTTTTAGAACCTATTCTCTTAGCAGATACCTTGCTCAGCCTACATGTGGAGGAAGGGCCTTGGTCCTGCCTCAAAGTGATGTTCTAGACTTTGTTGACTCAACATGGAAAGCTTTACCTTTTCTGAGGAGTGGATGGTGGGGTGAGATGGGGGGGGGAGGTAAGGAGAACAAGAGGAGAGGAGGAAATGGGAACTGGGATTGGTATGTAGAATGGGAAAAGAGTGTTTTCAAATAAAAAAGATCTAAAGAGAAAAAGAAAACTGTTGGACACTTTCTCAATGAAATTTTCTGAAGTTTAAGTCCTTTTCAGTGGCAAAGCATCTGCTATGGGCATATAAGCACAGATGTATGTGTAGGCACATACATTCGCAATTAACACCAGCATAATATTTTTAATATTTTACTGATATTTCTATCTGTCTAGAATATCTATAGGAAAATAAGATGAGAAACAATAGGGGTTATCTACATGCATAAAAAGATGTGTGGTTACAAACAATTTTTGTGTGACTTACTGGTTTGTGGTTTGGCTTTGCTTGCCCGAGTTTGTTATTCAGTATCTATTTTCTATACCAATTTGCCATAATTTTTCATGAACTCAAAGTCATTTCCTTACTCCACTCTTTTTCCAGGCATTCTGCTTTGTCATGATAAGAGCAGATTTCTAAATGTTCCTGGACCAGTAACATAGCGTTACCCAGAAGTTTATTATAGACAAAAGCTTCATTCTACTACACTTTTCATGAACTAAAACCCACGTGATCCCCAACTATTTCTCTGTACTTCCCATTTTGAAATGTACAGCTATGTTGCCTGGCCTTCTGCAGTTGTTATTTCCAAGCAGAGGTATGTGACAATGAACACCCTCTACATATCATCAAGCAGAAACAGACACTTTGATTTATTTCCATATCATCAGTGCTTTCAACAAAACATATCAATGGTACCACGAAGTATTTCATCTCAGAGAATTTGGACACATAGCTCTGCAAGACTTTGGGTTGTATTAAGTTCAGTTTTCCACAAAGACCACACAACATTCTGTACTTCCCATGTCAAAAGCATGTTATGAACGGAGGAAATGAAAGTTTGAATATGTACTCAATGATTGAGTGCCGATTCCTTTTCAGACAGGTTCTATCTATCTCACTATCAAGGATGACCTAGAACTCATGATTCTTTTGCCTCTTATTTCTGAGTGTTAGGATTACAGGTGTGTAATACCACGGTTGATAACTTCTGGGTTGTGTTGTAGCAGTAGCTTCCCATTGCCCTTTAGAGTGCCTTAGCTTGTTTGCCTGTTAAGGTATAGTTGAACAACATTATATACTGGTGGTGTCATTGGACAGATGTTTCAATTTAATTTTGTGGCATTTCTAACAGCAACTTGAAACAGACCTTTAGAAAACCATGGACAAAGTAAGACCACCACATGAAACATCTGTGCCTTTCTGTTTGTTCTTCTCCCACTTGGATATCTCAGGAAATTAAAATTATCTGCTGTCTTTTCTTGCCATATGTTCCATTGTAGTTTGGTCTGTTCATTCAAAGGTCTGATAGAGCACATATGAACAAGAAAAGTGAGGTTTCATTTCAATGGATTTCTTGCAGCTCCATCCATTCTGTTATGTTAGTTATCAACAGAAACTCCCCAGAGGCAAATCTGCCTCTGGATTGGAAGAAAGACACCTAACAAAGTTTCAAGAATGTGGACTCAGTCTCAGTGCATTTGCTTATGTGACATTCAAGCTATAAAATATTCCATGTTTCCTAAAGATGACTAGGGTTCCCTGACTATTGGGCCTTTTGCACCACAGAGATGAGCCAGGTATGGTTGTGCATACCTATAATCCCAGCACTCAAGATGATGTTGAGGCAGAAAGAGTGCTGAAAGTTTGAGGACAACCTGGGCTATAATGTGAGATGCAGCCAGCCAGAACTACACAGAAAAATCCTGTCTCAAAACAAAGACACACAAGTCATAAACATAGCAAGTAGCAAGGACTGGAATATTTATCATGTAAGAATATACATTATGTGTTCACAGGCTGTTTTCCCTGTCTCTCCATTCTTCCATTATTCCTCTCCAAGGGTTCAAAATTTTAAAAGATAATTTCAGTGTTATTTGAGTATGCGGTAAAACTCATTATTTAAAACCATGTAATCACTTGGAAGGAATTCCAAAAAAGGCTGAGTGAAGACAAAAGAGCGACGCCCCAGGGCAGTGGAAAGTGAGGCAGAGCTAGGGCTGCAGCTAACCAGAAAGTGAAAACTTCACCGAAATCAGTCGCTACCCAGATTACAATGAGCAATGCTCAGTTCCCACGCACATTTTCCTTCACAAAATATTTACCACTGAATTATATTCTCATTAGACACAAGTGTTGCCTTCTGACTGTATTGTTACAGTGCTCGCCATCTGATCTTCTGGTAGTTATTGCATTATTGAAAGTTCTTCCTAGGAATATCTTTAGATATTTTTTTTGTATATAATCCCACCCCCACCCCCGCCAGACAAAGTAGAAATCAAATATAAATTTTCAAAATGAAGTAGTATTTTATCCCCAATACAAACGAATAAAATATACACTATTTAGAATTTTAACAATACTTCGGGATTAGGATGATATACTGGGTTGATCACAAACTAAGTGGAAATATTTATTTCCCCTGACACACATGCACATTCTCACACACTCTCTCCTTTTGGAGTGTATGGGTGTCTGGGGAGTGGGATGGGTATTGTTTCCAGTTAGGCCTAATAGAATAATTACATTTAGAGATTATTATATCACGCACCAAGAACACATTAACATAAGCAAACTGCATCCACACTTTTCTTTGTCTTAAATAAACTTTTTTATTTTGTCACCTATGTTTTTTTGTTGCTACATTTTTTTTTCAGATGTAAGGAGCAAACACGAGGTCTTACAATACTAAGCAAATGCTTTGTCTCTCACCAAGCTCACTTCTAGCCATATTCAGTAAATCTTTAGCAATTTTATGACATTCTAGCTAAGCTATAAATTATGAAAATCCCCACAAGGTCAAGATGAACTAGCTAAGCCCTTATTCAATTTCTTACTTAAAGGTTAAGAAACATTATTGTTAAGGAAGTAATTAAATATGCTTTAAGAGAGATTGAAGGGTGTATTATCTTTGCAGGATATGATAGCAGGCAAAATACACACCACATCCACAAACAGGACCCCATAAAATCTTCCTAACATTAGTCCAGATATTTCCTTTAAAAATAGAAATTTTAACTACTTTCTTTTAATACCATCATCTAGGCCATATGAAAAAAAAAATGGTTAGTACATAAGATAGACTTTAGCAAACTGTTTGCTAAAGATCTCCTAAGCGACTCCTTTAAAGATCTGCTATATAGTCTGCCCACTGATTAGCTGGGTCATTGCAAGCACCCAATGAGTCTAAGGATTACCCCTAGAAACATACAAATTCTTCAAGATAAAGCAATATTTTTTAGCAAAACCTTAACAAGGGACAATTTTCAATATAATTTTCAATAGTTCAGGATTTATGCAACAAATTCTGGTTCATGTGTACAAAAAATACTTTTAGCCATACTCCCTTCTTCCACTCAAATGTTAGTGCTAAGTGCTGTGTCAAGGTAGGGTAATAAAGTGTGGGGAAATCTATCTCCAGAATAATCAAAGAAGTTTCAGTATCTAGGAATTGAAGGAAAAGATATTATTAATTTATGCCGCCAAATTCAAGAACAGATTTTATGTTATTTTTACATTATTGATTCTACATTTAGTTTGTATATGTGTGTGTGTGTGTGTGTGTGTGCGTGCACTCACACATGTGCCATGTTGGGTACGGTGTATGTGGAGGTCATGAGGTAACTTGGTGAAAGTGGTTCACTCCTACATTTCTGGGATTCATATTTAAGCTATTAGACTGAGCAACAGGTTGAGACATCTTGCCAGGCTGAAAGGTGGAGTTTACTGTTCTTTTGTTTTACTTTTAAAGAATGCAAGTCAATTTTTGAGCCAGTGTAAAACATGTTTAAAAATATAATTCTGAAATGTATTTCATCAGTGGTTTTATTTTTATATTTCACCTAGGGATCCAAAATTAATTAAAACTCATATTTAAAATCTACATGTTTAAGCCAGGCATACTGGTAAGTGCCTCTTATCCCTGCATACAGGAGACAGTAATTGGAGAATCATCCATAAGTTCAAGGCCAGTCTGCTCTGTAGTGAGTTCTAGGTCATCCAGAACTATAGGGGGAAACTCTGTCTCAAATTACTGAAAAACTTTGCAATATATGTCTAATAAGAAATATTTCTGAGGAAGCTGAGTTTACCATTGGAAAAAGCTGTTGTTTTTTTCTAAATGATACTGAATGCAATATCAAGAACCTCAGTCATTTGTTTGAAATAGTTCATTCAAACAAAGTTTCTACTTCCCAAAAAGCAGGCAATAGCACTATTGTGATTTTGAGCACTCTAATGCAATGGGCAGTTCTTTGCAGTGAAGCAAAAGCCTCCAAGTCAAACAGTTTGGTTCACATTGATTATTTTCAGCTTGCTCTCACATCCCTCCAGGGCTGGCTATTTTGGAGCATGAGACTGTTTTCTTAGATGAGGAGCTGTTTATAGTGCATTCCTGACTGGGGTCCACTCTCACTAGGAAACACTTAAGGTATGGAGTGATCACAAAGCTCACAAATAACTGGAATAGCCTGGTACTGTGCCTCAGAGCTATAAGACCTTCATAGAATCCATGATGAAAAACAGCTTTGATGTGTGTGCACGCATATACTCTAGACTTGACCTATGTCATAATCTATGGTAAACCCTAAATACTGTTTCATTTGCTACCCATTTGGGGTTTATGGTCCCTAATTTCTGACCTTAACCTCTCTTCTCACAAAAACATATGATCTCTTGCATGGTCTACCTCATTTTTTATAATCAAATAACATCAAACAGAAATACCTTTCAATTTATTTTTTCACTGTTATGATTTAAACCTTCAGCCTTGCATATGGCAGACAGTTACTCTGCTACTGAGCTATACCAAAATGTCACCTTCTGTATTTTTCATTTCAATATATTATCTCTAAATCAACCCACTTTTATTTGGATGGTCAATACAAGTTATTTTTGCTGAACATCTTAAAAACCTTTTCAAATATTTGTGTAGGAAAATAAACAATGGAATTTATAGAAATCTCAGTCCATAGAAGTGCTTGGTATTTCAGCATCTGTGTTTCCAGGTGTTGGAGTTCCACAGAAAACTTCAGTCATTGCCCTGAGCAAGCTCTTAAAGTTTTAATTATGCATAATAAACCTGGGCATATTTAATCCGTATATTTCATGATTCATTTACACTTCAATCACTATGTTGTTATTTTGAAAAAAAATCATTTGATGTCTATAAGCCTTCTGAGCCCTTAATACATGCTTATAAAACTCAATCCTTCCCTATACACACATACATGGCACACACACTATTTGAAAATAGATCATTGTATTTTGCCCAAGGAACAAAAAAAAAAAGTCCAAATGCTTATATTTAGGGTGTGGTTCTGGCCTTAATGCTGCAGTTGGCAAGATATGTGCTCTGTTACAAACCATTCCTCTAAGAGATCCTTTATGGTAAAAGGCATATTTAAACTAAATATTTGAGATAACTATTTCTGGGACTCATATGACTAACCACATAGCCAATTAAGTGATTAATTAAAAGCCTAAAAAAGAGTGAACTTAATTCCTGTACTTTGCTTTTTCATCAACATCTGTAGGGAAACGTCCATCCATCCCCATTGTTTCACTTCTTTCTGTTAGTTAGACAAAACATCCACCTAGTTGTTACAATTTTCTATATGGGTCTCAAATATATTAAAAGCGTATGGACAATAAATTTGTTTTTATCTTCATTATCTTCCTTCCAAAGCAGTCCTCCATTTATTCACCATTCCTCTTTTTCATACAGTGATCACTCCCTCAATTGTAGGTTTCTAATCTGCATTAGGGTTCTACTCAACTGTGCTCTAAACAGTTGAAAGGATTGCAATACAATGGGAGTAAGATTCTTGCTTCTTATTTTGGACATCTACATTATGAAATCACAGAAATTCCATCTCCTGTAGACTGCTCTAATCCACCCTTGAGTTCAACACTTATGACTGAATTATATTTGTAGATGCCTAGTTGCCTCCTTGTTTCTAGTCTTAGCAATTTTCTCATATTAATTTGCCAATGAATTTCCACTTTAATACTCAAATAGTGTTCAAAAATAATTAAAAACATCCATCTTGATATTCTCCATCAAATGGTTCCTCATTGCCTCCAAGAAGAATAAAACCATTAACTTCACAAAACTTGGGTGTCTGTTCATGCTAACACTATGTACTAGACACAGGAGAAGCACTTATGAATAAAAGAATTTTGGAAGAGAGAGACTTGGTTTTGGTTTATTGAGAGGCTTCTGTTATTATTGTCACTATCTATGATTTCCCCATGAAACAAAATACTGCTTGTTCTTAATTGGTGATGGCTCTCTGACATAACTGCAGATTCAGTATTAAAGAGAATATATTTGTTTCTCACAGAACAAAATGTAGTATAGGTTCATGGGAATCTCTGCTAGCATGTTATCAGCCAGTCAATATATAACTATGTTTTAGGTGTGCTCCTATGCAGAGACACCTTTTTAAAGATATACTGTTGGTTAAGCAACACTGAGCTCCAGGCCAAAAGCCCTCTAACTAATGCTTGGTCAAAGCTCATCTACACATATTTGTTATATAAAGCATATCAGAGTTTCCCATGCTTAAGAACACTACAAAGCCCCATCTCTCTGTCCTTTGCAGATAATGGAAAAGTAAATTCAGTCACTAAATGCACAAGATGAAAAAAAATTTGATATTTAGCGGGTCCCTCAATGCATATCCCTTTATAGTTTGAGTAGCAAAATAGCAAGGCAGATGCTACCTGCCAACCTTCACTGGGAATTTGTTGTTGTTCTCATTGTCATTGCCTGCCATATGTACTTAAGTAAATATGAATACCCTGTAGCTATTTATACAGGCCTATGAGGCATTTTACTAAGCAGGAAAATTCATAACCATAGACTCTGTCAACAGTGAAAAGTGAGCATAAGTCACTGTCCTTAACTCAGATGTACATCTTTGTTTTAAAGCTGGATCCACTAAGTAGTTGCTAGAGAGTATCTGAGAGTTATATCTAACATCTGGAATTGGTGAGCCTTGTGGGGAGGTGTGGAAACCCAATGCAAGGGAAACCTCCTACAATCTATAAGGGTGACCCTTGTGAGGACTCCCAGTAATGGAAGATATGCAGTCTGAACTGGCCATTTGTAGCCAGACAAGGTTTACAATTACATTCAATTGAATTACTGGCTTAGTAGGTCCCTTAGAGAACCCAAAAAAACCAAACTGATGCTAGGTTTTTCGCTGACCACTGATAATAGGGCCTCGTTACCAAGGACATCCATACCACTCATTGAATATAGAAATGCCATGCTGGTGCAGGCTTGGAGTCCATACTCTTATGTTAGAGTCTCTTTGGCACAAGAAGGTACTTTGCAGAGATAAACCTAGATACCAACATAGCCACATAGCCACACACCCCCACTACTACCTACAATCTGCTCTACTGACAAGTTGTGCTGGGGCAATGGCAGGGCAGAACTAGTGGGAGTGGCCAACCAACCAACCAATGTTTGGTTTAACTTGAGGCCCAAGTTAAATGCCAGAAGAGGAACCCAATGCCTATACTACCTGGATGGCCAGGGACAGGGAACTGAATAATTCAAAAACCTAGAGTAGAATCAAAGATGACTGGGGGAAAAATCAATGTAATGATTCTTAATGATATTCTGCTATATTCATAGATGGGTGTCTTATCCACTTGTCATCACGTTGGCTCCCTCCAAGCAGCCAATGGAAGCAGGTAGAGACTCACTGCCAGTCTAAATTGGAGGTCGCCTGAGTTCCTCCCTCAGAGATTGGGGAATCCTACAGTAAAGAGAGAGGGAAAATACTGTAGGAGTCAGAGGGGGATGGAATACACAAGGAGAACATCCCTCATGGAATGAATTAAGCAGGGTAACATGGGATTACAAAGACTGAAATGGCAAACACCAGGCCTTCATGGCTCAGCATTAAGTTCACTGCATATATGTCGTGGTTGTTAGTCTGGTGTTTTTGTGTAACTCCTAGCAGTGGGATCCAGGGTATCTCTGATTTTTTTGCCTGCTCTTGAGCCTTTTTTCCTTCCATCAGGTTGCCTTGCCTTGCCTAGCCCAACCTAGATATTGTCTTATTGTATCTTTTTTTTTTGGTCTAGTTTGGCTATTGTCACTTGGAGGTCTGTTCTTTTTCTAAAGAAGAAATGGAGGAGTAGTGGATCTGGGGAAAGAGGGAGGTGGAGGGAGCTAGGAGGAATGGAGGGAGGGCAAATGGTGGATGGGATATATTGTATGAGAGAAGAGTCCATTTTCAATAACAAAGAAAATGAAATGGAGAACAGATGGTCTTGAAAAATACACATCTAAAGAGTGACCTTTCAAACTCTTTTCTTACAAGTTACATGAAAGTGACAAAGGTCCTCTGCAACTCCATCAGACCAGGAATTGTCATTGTGACCATTCTGGTTGGTGTGTAAGGATATTGTTATTGTTTCATTTGCACTTCCATAAGAGCTAAATGGTTCTCAAGCAGTTCTGTATGTATTTATATATGTATGTATACCTATATATTCTGTATGTATCAAAAATTCTATATGTATCTATATATTCTATATGGCTTCTCAAGCAGTTCTATATGTATCTTTCATATAGCCCAGTAATGTACAGTGAATCCAGTGTACCCAGTGAAATAAAAACGTATATTCCACAGAAATGTGTGTGCATTAAATATCCATGACACCTTTATCTGTAACAATCAAAAATCTGAAAACAACCCCAATTATCCTTGGAGGGTCAAGATTAAACATTTGCCTTTGCTGTGGATCATTATTAGGCAACAAAAAGAAACAGACTTTTGATACTCCAAAACCCTGATGAATGTTAGAAGAATTATGTTAAATAGAAAAAAGCCAAATTCAGAAACTCACACTATGTGATTCTCTTATGCAACATCCCTGAAATGAGAGAATTATGGAAATGCAGCATGTTAGATGTTGCCAAAGGTTAGGGTGAGAATGGAGACAAGCAGGAAGTTAGCCTGACTATTGAGAGGCCCACAAGAAGGATCCCTATTATAGGGGAAATGTTCTGCATCTTGCTTGGCTGTGACGTCACTGTTTTGCAAAAATAGACGATTTGGGTACACAGAATGCAATGTATGCAGGACCCTTCCTTATTGTTATAAATATGAAAATATTTGGTAGAGGTCATGGTTATTTCAGTGGGATCACATTAACATCTTTGCCTGTTTTGGTTTTTGCAAAGTTTATACATCAATAATAAAGTCTGCATTGCATATAGCAATAATGAACTTGACTAAAATAAAATTCAAGAGTGTGGTTTAAACCATGTAGAGCAATGAGTTGATTGACTTTAGGGGATTTCCCCATGTTTGAAGCATACATGCTTATATCCTGTATGCATATCCAGAAATGATTATATTATTCAAAGTGCAAATTAATGTCACACCCCACACATTCAAACCTTTATGACTCTGGTTCTTTTGCCCTCTCACCCATAAGCACATCAAAGCCATTTTGTAACGGAAGTAATGGAACTTTGGTAAGTAGGGAAGTAAGTGAACATTCTGCAGAATACTACTTTTTAGCCCTCCCCCCTCAAAAATTACGTAAAGCAGGTGGGTGGCTTCAAATTTAAGTATGAGGGAAAAACATATTCTAAGAAATGAGAGGGTTTGGTACCCATTTGGAAAGATATGGGCTATTTTTAGATGTAAAGAGGATGTGGTAGAGCCTGAGCCATGTGAATCCAGTTGCTGCACTTTTCAGAGCAAAATGTATTATTATATATTTTCACACAACTGAAATATAGGTAGCAATAGGGAATTAATTTTCATGTTTACCTAGAAGATAACAAATATTAATAGAAGGCACATCACAAACGCAAGGAAGGAAATATCACATCATCAATGGTAAAATAGTTGAATTAGGCATCTGGGGTATATGCATGGAGTATGCACATGTTCCTGTGTTCATATGTATGTGTATGAAGATACATGTCCATGTGTATGTGGTGGACAGAAATCAATGCTGGGTGCCTGCCTTAATCACTCTCCACCATGTTTTGTAAGAGAGGATCTCTCATTCAATATGAAGCTCACAGATTCCTGTAGACTGCCTGGAAAATGAATGCCAGCAACCAACCTGTCTCCTTCCTACCACATTCCTGCAGTTACAAACACACACCACAGTACCTGGTGTTTCATGTGAGTACTGGGCATTTAACTGAGGTAGCCCCTCATGCTTCTAAGGGAAATACTTTACATCCTGAAACATTTTCCCACCCCAAAGAATGGTGCTTTTAGCTGTTGAAAATGGCCACCTCTTAACTGTCAAATAGTAAATAGGAGATAGGGAGCTAATTTGTTCTGAGTCTTGATGGTAACAACATACTTAGATAGTGCTAGGCAGATGGTTCAGTGGTTAAGAGCTCTTGCTTTTGCAGAGAACGCGGGTTCGATTCCCAACATTCACATGGTGGCTCACAACTATCTGTAACTCGAATTCTAGAGTATCCTATGACTTCTTCTGACTTTCATGTGTACCAAGATGCAATGGTATATATACTTACATACAGGCAAAACATTCACATGTAAAGTACACAAATCTAGTAATATAGTCTAAGAATTACAGTCAGGAGTTCTTTCACTGATGACTCTTTGAAGCTGTGGCTTAAATCGTTCTTTATTTTATAGCAATGCAATGGAACTTGGGAAGTCTTACAAGTTCTAACCCTGGGGCATATATTCCTAAATGTTATAGCCACATCTTTACTCTTCTCCCACTTTCTCCCATTCAATAAAAATTAAGCTCCCTGCATGACTCTGCAATTATTTTTGCTCAATAAAGCAGGTCTCAATTGAGTAACTAAAAATCTAGAGCTATTCTAAAGTCCTGCGATTAAAAAGGACATTAAAGAAATAAAAAAGATAGCATGGTCATTTAGCATTATAAGGAAAACTCAGATTGCCAAATATAAATATACCAAACCTCTCTTAGCCTTTGTTCTTATGCAGGTACTAAATACAAGAAATAATACAGATAATTCAAATTATTTGAGAAATTAAAAGGTATTTTTGATTCAATTTCATACATGATGTAAGAGTATTAGTTTGACATGTATATATATGTATGTATGTATGAGTTTATCAATTGTGAATGCTGTTATACTTGTTCTGATAAAAGTTATTAATTCTTTACAAAATGTATGTTAAGAGTTGATAATAAGCGCCAAATCCGGGCCCCTGCAAAAGAACGAGGTCTCAGCTGGAGAGCGCCAGTTTCCAGTGAGATCCCACTACCCTGCAAAACCTTCTCAAGTTCCAGCCCAGCCCTCGTCCTCTTCTGCCGGCTATTGGCCAGAGGTGAGTCTGGGCCCAATCGGGGCTGCCTGTCCCCTTCAACCTCTTTCCCCCCTCCCCCGCCTGAACTCCCTGGATTGGCCCCTGATCCTGCTGCTCCTGTCTCCGGTCCCCTTTGAGAGCACCCTTGGAGCTCTGATACACCCCCACCCATCCCAACCTCCAGCCTACCCCCCCCACCCTGTGCCCTACCCCACCTACGGTCCTGCCGCTCTGGTTGAGCACTGGGACAGAGGGTGGAGCCAACAGTCCACCCTACTTCGGAGACCTCTCGGAGCAACTCCGAACAAAGGAGACCTGACTAGCCACGTGGGACCACCTGTAATTTCCACCGGCTTGGTCCCTGACCCCGCCTCCAGTCCTCTGCTGGAGTCCCAGGCCCCTCCCAGAGATCCGCCTATCTCTGCGGGTCCACTTGGAGTTCCTGCAGGCAAGATCCTTGACCCCCAAATCCTGGCCCTGCCAAAGAACTAGGTCTCAGCTGGAGAGCGCCAGTTTCCAGTGAGATCCCACTACCCTGCAAAAACTTCTCAAGTTCCAGTCCAGCCCTCGTCCTCTTCTCCCGGCTATTGGCCAGAGAGAAGCCTCCTAGAGAGCTTGGACCACACAGAGATACAGACATTGAATCTTTGATCCACATAAGCCCATCTGGGAAGGACCATAGAGAGAGGGAAGAGACACCACCAACACCTACAGGAAGAAGCTATGGGAAGAAGGCAATACAAGAGAACACCTAACAACAGAAAGACAAACATGACACCACCAGAATCTAGGGAATCTACACCAACTAGAATGGAACACAACAACAAAGCAGAGGAAGCAGAAGGGTATGACTTAAAAATCACCATCATAAAAATGATAGAGGCCCTCAAAGAAGATATGAGAAAATCCCTTAAAGAAATAGAGGAAAAAACAAACAAAAAAGTGGAAGAAATGAACAAATTCCTTAAGGAAAGTACAGAAAGCCAAGAAAAAACAATTAACCAGGTGAAGGAAACGGTTCAAGATTTGAAAACCGAAATTGAGAAAATAAAGGCAACACAAATGGAAGGAAAGCTGGAAATTGAAAAGCTGGGCAAAAAATCGGAAACCACGGACACAAGCATAACCAATAGAATTCAAGAGATGGAAGAGAGAATCTCAGGCGCAGAAGATAAACTAGAAGAAATAGATTCATCGACCAAAGAAAACCATAAATCCAACAAATCCTTAACACACAATATCCAGGAAATGTGGGACACCATGAAAAGGCCAAACCTAAGAATAATAGGCATAGAGGAAGGTGAGGAAGCCCAGCTCAAAGGTGCTGAAAACATATTCAACAAAATCATCGAGGAAAACTTTCCAAATCTGAAGAAGGACATGCCCATGAAAGTACAAGAAGCATACCGAACCCCAAATAGGCTGGACCAAAGAAAAAAGACCCCTCGACATATAATAATCAAAACACCTAGCATACAGAATAAAGAAAAAATATTAAGAGCAGCGAAGGAAAAAGGACAGGTAACATATAAAGGCAGACCTATCAAAATTACACCTGACTTCTCCATGGAAACCCTCAAGGCCAGAAGGTCCTGGATAGATGTTCTAAAAGTATTAAGAGAACACGGATGCCAGCCTAGGCTACTATATCCAGCAAAACTCTCAGTCAATATAAATGGAGAGAACAAGATATTCAATGACAAAACCAGATTTTCCCAATATGTATCTACAAATCCAGCCCTACAGAAAGTATTGGAAGGAAAATTCCAACCCAAGGAAGGTAACTACGCCCACAAAAATGTAGGCAACAGATAATCCAACTACACCAGAAACCTAGGGTGAAGCAGAACAAATATATTCACAATACCACTGCCAACAACAAACCTAAATCAAACAACCATCAACAATCAATGGTCCTTACTCACCCTCAACATTAATGGTCTTAACTCACCTATAAAAAGACACAGATTAACAGAATGGATACGAAGACAGAATCCATCCTTCTGCTGCATACAAGAAACACATCTTAGCTCCAAAGATAGACATTACCTCAGGGTAAAGGGTTGGGAAAAGATTTTCCAATCAAATGGAAATAAGAAGCAAGCAGGCGTAGCTATCCTAATATCTAACAAACTAGACTTCAAACCAAAACTAGTCAAAAGAGATGAAGATGGTCATTTCATATTCATCTCAGGAGAAATCCATCAACACAAAGTCTCAATTCTGAACATCTATGCCCCTAATACAAAGCCACCCACATTCGTAAAAGAAACACTACTAAAACTCAAAGCTCATATAAAACCTCACACACTTATAGTGGGAGACTTCAATACACCACTCTCAACACTAGACAGGACCACAAATCAGAAACTCAACAAAGAAACAAAAGAATTAACAGAAGTTATGTCTCAACTGGGGCTAACAGACATCTATAGAACATTCCATCCAAAGACAAAAGAATATACCTTCTTCTCTGCTCCACATGGAACCTTCTCTAAAATCGACCACATACTAGGAGACATAACAAACCTCAACAGATACAAGAGAATAGAAATAGTCCCCTGTATCTTATCGGACCACCATGCTTTAAAATTGGAATTCAACAACAATACAAATAGCAGAAAACCTGCAAACTCATGGAAACTTAACAATGTGCAATTGCACCACTCCTGGGTCAAAGAAGAAATAAAGAAAGAAATTAAAGACTTTCTAATATTCAACGAGAATGAGGATACAACATACCCGAACTTATGGGACACCTTGAAAGCAGTGCTACGAGGGAAGTTCATTGCACTAAGTGCCCATATGAAGAAAACAGAGGATAGTCACATAAATGAATTAACAGCGCAACTGAAAACCTTAGAACAGAGAGAAGCGAATTCACCCCGCAGGAGCAGACGCCAGGAAATAATCAACTTGAGGGCTGAAATCAACAAAATAGAAACCAGGAAAACAATACAAAAAATCAATGCAACAAAGAGTTGTTTTTTTGAGAAAATCAAGAAGATTGATAAACCTTTATCCAAATTAACGAAAAAGCAGAGACAGAACATGCAAATTAACAAAATCAGAAATGAAATGGGGAACATAACAACAGACACAGAGGAAATCCAGACAATTTTCAGGTCATACTTCGAAAATCTGTATTCCACAAAAATTGAAAATTCAAAGGAAATGGACAAGTTTCTGGATAACTATCACTTACCAAAATTAAATCAAGAACAGACAAACAACTTAAATAGACCTATAACCCGAAATGAAATAGAAGCAGTCATCGAAAGCCTTCCAACGAAAAAAAAGTCCAGGGCCAGATGGATTCAGTGCAGAATTCTACCAGACATTCAAGGAAGAACTAATACCACTACTCCTCAAACTGTTCCACAAGATAGAAACAGAAGGTTTATTGCCAATCTCTTTTTATGAGGCCACAATAACTTTGGTACCCAAACCTCACAAAGACACAACTAAGAAAGAAAACTACAGACCAATATCCCTGATGAACATCGATGCAAAAATACTCAATAAAATAATGGCAAACCGAATTCAAAAATACATCAGAGAAATCATCCACCATGATCAAGTAGGCTTCATACCTGGATTGCAGGGATGGTTTAACATACGAAAATCTATCAACGTGATCCACCATATAAACAAACTGAAAAAGAAAAACCATATGATTATCTCCCTAGATGCAGAAAAAGCCTTCGATAAAATTCAACACCCTTTCATGATAAAGGTATTAGAGAGGTCAGGGATAACAGGAACATACCTAAACATAATAAGAGCAATATACAGCAAACCAACTGCCAATATCAAACTGAATGGAGAGAAACTTAAGCCAATTCCTCTAAAATCAGGAACAAGACAAGGCTGTCCTCTCTCTCCATATCTCTTCAATATCGTACTAGAAGTTCTAGCTAATGCTATAAGACAACAAAAGGAGATCAAGGGCATCCAAATTGGAAAGGAAGAAGTCAAACTGTCTCTATTTGCAGATGATATGATAGTTTACATAAGCGACCCAATAAACTCTACCAGGGAACTCCTACAGCTGATAAAAACCTTCAGCAAACTAGCAGGATACAAGATAAACTCAAAAAAATCAGTAGCCCTATTTTTTTCAGACGACAAAGAGGCAGAGAAAGAAATCAGAGAAACATCACCCTTTACAATAGCCACAAGCAACATAAAGTATCTTGGTGTAACGCTTACCAAACAAGTAAAAGATCTATATAATAAGAACTTTGTGACTCTAAAGAAAGAAATTAAAGAAGATACCAGAAAATGGAAAGACCTCCCATGCTCTTGGATAGGTAGGATAAACATAGTAAAAATGGCAATCTTACCAAAAGCAATCTACAGATTCAATGCAATCCCCATTAAAATCCCACCACAATTCTTCACCGACCTTGAAAGGATAATAATTAACTTTATATGGAAAAACAAAAGACCCAGGATAGCCAAAACAACCCTATACAATAAAAGAACATCAGGAGGCATCACCATTCCTGACTTTAAGCTCTACTACAGAGCTATAGTTCTGAAAACAGCCTGGTATTGGCATAAAAATAGACAGGTAGACCAATGGAATCGAATTGAAAATCCTGATATTAATCCATGCACCTATGAACACCTGATTTTCGACAAAACAGCTAAAATGATACAATGGGGCAAAGACAGCATCTTCAACAAATGGTGCTGGCACAATTGGATGAGGGTGTGTAGAAGACTGCAGATAGACCCATGTCTGTCGCCATGCACAAAACTCAAGTCCAAATGGATCAAAGACCTCAACATCAATCCAGCCACATTGAACCTCTTAGAAGAGAAAGTAGGAGGTACCCTGGAACAAATTGGTATAGGAGACCGCTTCTTGAACATAACTCCAGGGGCACAGACACTGAAAGAAACAATTAATAAATGGGACCTCTTCAAACTTAGAAGCTTCTGTAAGGCAAAGGACACAGTTGACAAGACCAAACGGCAGCCCACTGACTGGGAAAAGATTTTCACTAATCCTATATCCGACAAAGGGCTGATCTCCAAAATATACAAAGAACTCAAGAAACTAGTCAACAAAACACCAAATAACCCTATTAAAAAATGGGGTACAGAACTGAAGAAAGAATTCTCAATGGAGGAAATCAAAAAGGCTGAAAGACACTTAAGAAAATGCTCCACATCCTTAGCTATCAGGGAAATGCAAATCAAAACAACTTTGAGATACCATCTTACCCCTGCCAGAATGGCTAAAATTAGAAACACCAGTGATGACTTATGTTGGAGAGGATGTGGAGAAAGGGGAACACTCCTCCACTGCTGGTGGGAGTGCAAACTCATACAGCCACTTTGGAGATCAGTATGGCGGTTCCTCAGGAAAATGGGAACTAGTTTACCACAGGACCCGGCAATCCCCCTCTTAGGCATATACCCAAAGGATTCACATCAATGCAACAAAGACATCTGTTCAACTGTGTTCATAGCAGCACTATTTGTAATAGCAAGAACCTGGAAGCAACCTAGATGCCCTTCAATTGAAGAATGGTTAATGAAGATGTGGCACATCTACACAATGGAATACTACTCTGCAGAAAAAAATAATGGTATCTTGAAATTCGCAGGCAAGTGGATGGCACTTGAAGAAACCATCCTGAATGAGGTAACCCAGTCACAAAAAGAGGAACACAGTATGTACTCACTCATATATGGATTTTAGACCTAGATCAAATGATCACCAGCCTATAATTCACATCACCAGAGGAACTAGGATACAAGTTGTATTCTAAGAGATTCATATAAAGTCCCTCACAGAACTGGGAAGGGACAAGTCCCCCAGACCTCAGGTATAGTGGGGGAGGACAGCTAATGGAGAGAGAAGTAGGAGAAAATGAGAGGGAGGAGAGGAAGGCATGTGCGACTAGGAGGATTGAGCCTGGTTAGGAATGGAAAATAGGAAAGAGAGAGAGAGACAGAGACAGAGAGAGAGAACATAAAAGAGGGAGCCAATATTGGTTTGAAGATAAAGTTGAACACAAAGAAAGGTCGAAGGAACTACAAGACTGCTCCCAACTAACAATCTCAGCTTCCGTGGAAAGGCTATCATAAATGCCCTTCCCAGAGAGTGAGATCAACAACTAACTTCTCCATGGAGTCCTCAACTAATGCCTGTTGAAAACAGGAGCAAACACCCATACATAAACACTGAGTCAAACTAGAACCCAGAAGCAGATGGAGAGGACAAGACCATGCGGTAGAAGTACATAGAGACAGCTTACCTGAACAAGGAGGAGCTAAGGGCCACTAGACTGATAGCTGGGAAGCCAACAGGGGTCTGACTCGGACTCCCCTGAATATGGGTCTCAGCCAGAAGGTCTGAGCAGTCTAAGAGACCTCAGACAGTGGAGCCAGGATGTATCCCTGGTGCACAAAAGGACTTTGCAAACATATCCCCCATGGAGGGATAACTGCCTTATTCTAGAGATAGGAGAGAAGCCCTAGTCCCTACTTCACAGGACCTGTCAGATCTACATGACCCCAACTGGATGGCATTCCCCTACATATTGTATTGTGGTGGGGGGTTGGGAGGGGAGGGTGTTTAGAGTGCATGGGAGAGGGTAGAGAGGGTAAAAGGGAGGGAAGGAGGGAGGGAGGGCTTGGGGGGAGGGAGGGAGGGAGGGAGGGAGGGAGAGGGAACTGGGATCGACATGTAAAATAATAATAAATAAAAAAAAAAAAAACGCTTTGACTCCAAAATTTAAGTTGAAGAACAAGTTACTGGGGAAAAGTATTTCTATTTTTGTTTCCACAGAAAATGAAAAGATGTGGATTCCTTCCAGACTAATGTGGTTTGATCACACCAGACCGCCTGAAACAGAGTACAAGCTGATCCTACATTCCAAACAGCTGGACAAAACAGCCCTACAGACTACAGCTAGGATATCTGAATCTTCTTCGAATCCCCCAAGACAGCGCCCCTTACCAGCAGGAAGTAGTTTGGAAAGAACGACGCCCAAATTCCCAAATATTGTGTATAAATGGTTGTTTTCATTTAATTGGACTTTGTTATATAAAATTAAATAAAAAATACTCTATATGCAAAAAAAAAAAAAAAAAGAGTTGATAATAAGCAAAACAACTAGCAATCCACTCACTGAATAATGCCCATGAGTTCAGTGGAGACATGAGTCATCCTTTCAGAAACTAGTTCATAAGTGTAATCACTACTTTCATCACAACTTTAATCAGAGACATCTTTCCTTTTAATTACTTCATTGATGATGCTGTATGGTCAATATAGTAAGCATGTTAAAAAAGGACATATTGCCCAAAATGTATGTGCAACAATCCTTATTTTTGTTGTATCTATCTTATTTTCATGAAATAAAACTCATCTTTGACTGTCTTAGCCAAACTATCCACAGCATTAGTTCTTTCCTCAGAAGGATTACAAAGAATTAGTAAGAAAATGCTTACATTTGAACTAAGGGTAAATTTGAGTCTTCAGTTATAAATATCCAGTCTGTGTCACATTCTCTCTGTAATCTGTAGTACAAGTAGAGCTGATTACTCTTTATAAAACATATTAGCCTCCCTGGGAAGCAGAAAGGGACAGGATGGGGGGTTGGGGGAGGGACAGGGAGGAGAAGAGGGAGAGGGAACTGGGATTGACAAGTAAAACAAGCTTGTTTTGAATTTACATTTAAAAATAGTTACACCAGAGGTTTTTTTTTCTTTTTAATTTCTTGTAGGTTGTTCATGAATTCAAATTCCTCTCATTGAGTTTTCTTTCAACCAAGTCCATCTCTTTCGATGTATCCGCTAAGTTGAGAGAGTTCTATACTGATGGTGATAATCTCAATATGCTTATTTAATTAAATGATTCACTAAATCCCAGGAATGTGATACTATTCTTGCTAAATGATTTTTGTCATTCCTGTTACTAAACTTCAAATATTAGCATTAATCATCGTTTCTCCCTGCTGTATCAATTGTCTGTCTCCTGAACAAAGACAGATCTCTTAGAAAGCATCATGCTCAGTTGATTGGAAAATTAAGATGTTTATTTAATTTCCTCACACTTAGTCCAAGGTAAATTTCCAAGCCTAAGGAGCACCAACTTGACACCGACACATGCAATGCAGAATACTCTCCTCCAATAAAATATAAATAATAAATTAAATTCACAACTTGAGTGTAAATGGATATAAACTGAACATTGAACTCATAAGCTAATAAATTGAGCATATCTACAGTCTTTTTAAACACTTAAATGAATTATCTTGTCATTTTAGAGAAACGCTTTCTCTGACAAATTAGAAGTCAAGTTTCCACATTTTTCTTTTCATTCAAAACAATTTTGAAAGAGTATCCCCCATTTGTCACCATATCCTCCGAAGCTTGTATTTATTTATTTTGCCACTTTCAGTAAGTTGGTCTGTTGACAAAGAGACACTGTAATCCAACCCCTCTGTGCCTTTGTTTACCCTCCAAAAGGATAGTGCTCATTTATAAACCACTTTGACAGTCTCTCCTGGCACATTCTTTATAAAATTAAGTGTTCTCATTTGCATTTGGTACTGTTGGTGTGAGGTGATATGCCCAGGTATTAAGTTTACAGTGGTAATATGAACTTAGTTCTTTTCTAAACTCAAGGGAGACACTCAGTCGCGAAGTGGCACCAAATGGCTGGCTCCACTGGAATCAGAGTTATCAGGATACTCTGTCTGGGGCATGATAATGACTCTATTGGTGACAGCCTGTCTACTGCCTGGTGGTATTCATAAAGAACACTTTTTCTGGGGGCAATGGCTATGCTGGCATTGCTTCTCTGCCATCTGCCAAAGCATATACCCTGTATACTTGACTCACTTCACATTTCACACAGACAAAGGTGCTTTGGAAAAAAGCACGTGTGAGTTTCACTCACGGTGCCTGCATTTGGTTTTATTTTTGAAAGAAACCTTTAAACGTTTGAAACAGATACTTATTTCTATCATCCAAATAAAATCAACAATTGCTCATTCATATAGTTTAGCTTAACAATGGGCAGATTTCTGTTCCCAATACACTACTCACAGTGCTAACATATTTTAAAAGGATGCTAATAAGATAATAAGTTCCCATAAGCTAAGCTTAGCACACCCACCTAATAGGTAATGAGGAGCCGTACTAACTCGGGTGGCAATCTCTGGAACACTTATATGTTCCAAGTTGCTTTGTTACAAGTAACACTATAACCAATATGACTAAGAAGTAGTTCAATTCAATATTCTCTGATATTCAAAAGAGCTGATTTCCTAGTATGAACAATTAGCATATTTTGTAATCCTACAAAGTTAGTAAGAAAAAGTCCAGTTTATAAGAACTATGAAGGATAACTACCACAACAAAGTCTGTGTATTTGGAGGACAATCTAATACAAAGAAGTCCTCATTTAAATGTGAAATTCTCTCACATGTGTAGACTTCATAAAATCAATCAGCAGCAGCTGTTACACAGTATCTGAAGGTTTTCTGGATTATTTTTATAACAAAGAGATTAGGTGGCTTTGGTAAACTACCTAGAAAATACAAACGCTTAATCTCATAATTTGAAAAGTATTGTATTGTGGTTAAATTCAATCTATTTTATGTTTTTAAGGAGAAAAGATAGGCAAAAGAAAAAAAATGAAGAACAGGAGAGCAGACAGAATAAAGACTGTTCTCCTGGTATCAGTGTTTCATGGAGTATGTTGAGAGAGAATGCCGATTATGACTACATTTAAGGAAGAAGCACACTAGTAAGTAATGTTTGTCCAATTAAATAAAGCACGATGCACAAGCTTCTGGTCTCATAGGGAGCAATTCCTACTTGCCACCAGAAGGTGACATTTTTTTCCTCAGAACAGAAATGGAAGGAACATGACAAAGCAATTGAAACACAATAAAAGTTACCAAAACAATGACTGACAACTTATGGGTAGAAAGGAGTCATAATTTCAATAATGCATTTGAACAGAGAAGCAAGAAGAATGAAAATATGAATTTTTGTTCAGTGCTGAATAGAAAGAAAGAGACAGAGAATTAACATTTTGGGGGGAACTAAAACCATCTCATCAAGACTAGTGTGACAAATGGGGAAGAAGTTGAAAAGGGACATCCTTAGGATGCCCTTCCTTTAGTGATGTCAGAAAGATGACTTTTAAGTCTCAGAAAACTTTGTCTAAGTATCTCACAGGACAGAAACTGTTCCAGAAAGTGTTTCTTGACAGTACTGCTCATCTGCAAAATAGAATGGACTGCTGACTTAGGTGGTAAAATGCAGCACTGGTAAATTAAGTCAAGATACAAATGGCTCTACCACATCTCTTGAATTTCTTAGCAAATGTTAATAGCAATTAGGAGCACAGTAAGTGAGAGTGAGAATGAACAAATAAAGAAGTCAATTTACATTATATTTTTTAAAAAAATCATATCATTAGCTACACTGACCAAGTCAGCCTAGTATAAATTTAGAAAAAAATAATGCAGTTCCAGGTAAGCCAACCACTTCTAAGAATTAACTTATAATTCAACCATTCCATGTACATGAATGAACTATATGGAAAGTTAAGTACAATTCCTTTTGTGTTTTGGGTGCTTATGTCCTTAAATGAGCCTTCTCATCACAGTTTACATTAGCAGAAGGTTGGACAGTATTCAAAACTTTTAAATGAATAAATCAAAGTGATTTCATAGAAGAGTCTATGCCAGACAGTTGCTGATAAAGGCAAGCTGATGTAGAGAGAGGGAGAGAGAGAATAAGAACTCTACTTGATTATCTGATGATCTAGCTAATTTATAATTTTCTAATAGCTTATTTCTTTCCTATATTTGCTTGAAGCCAAAATCCATCTTTTTTTTTATCTTATGGTATAGATTTCCTAATCCTAAATTTTAGGTCTGAAATATATCTCCTTAAAAAAGAATTTTCATTGAGGTATACAGGATTATTCATACGCACATTCATATGACTAACATGTTAACATATTTGCATTGTCAAGTAGTTATAAATCACATTTAAATGTAATAATATTATTACATTCAATCTGATAGATAAATGTAGTCCTTATAAGAAAAGAGTGTTATTTTAAAAAATCATCAGTGCAAGAATGTAAGAAGAAACAAAGCACAGAGGAACCATGATGTCTACTGTACCCATAAACAGTGGAGTGAGGCTCCTGACAAATAGTTTAGATAATCTTACTCTTACCTGTTTGTTTTTTGTTTGTTTGTTTGTTTTTCCATAAAACTCACCATGACCATGTGTAGCAATGGTTGGAAACACTTGTCTTTTATCTTACTCACACTATTCTTGACTAATAAATCTATCAGCTGGATCTATGCCCTTAATTGAAATAGAATGTAAACATGAAGAACCACAGTTGTGTCCTGCCTTGTGATTGTGACCTATGTAAGGGGGCATGGGGGAGGGCCCAGGCTTTCCTCCATGTATCTAGGATGAGAGAGTAAGTAGCCCTCCATGGGGAAAGGATTCCCAAAGACCATTTGTGCACCAGGGATAAATATTGGTTCCACTGTTAGAGGTCCCATAGACTGTCCAGACCTCCTAACTGACATTCACATTCAGAAGGCTTGGTTCAGTCCAATTCTGGTTCCTCGGTTTTACAACTGGGATCTCTGTGCTTCCACTTGGTCAGATCAGCTGTTTCTGTGGGTTTATCCAGCATGATCTTGACCCCTTTGCTCATCCCTCCTCCCTCTCTACAACAGGATTCCAGGAGTTTGGCTCATACTTAGCTGTGAATGTCTGCTTCTGCTTCCATCAGCTACTGGCTAAATGCTCTAAGATGGCATTTAGGTAGTCATCAGCCTCATTATAAGGGAAGGGCATTTAAGGTATCCTCTCCCCTGTTGCTTAGATTCTTAGTTGGGGTCATTCTTGTAGGTCTTCTGACATTTCCTTAGTGCAAGATTTCTCTTTAAACCTATAATGGCTTCCTCTATTAGGGCATCTCTCTTCTTGCTCTCCTTTGTTCTTCTCCTGACTCAATCTTCCTGACCCCTTTTGTTCTCCTCCACCCTCCTCTTCACACCTTCTCTTTCTTTTACCTTCCTTCCCCCTCCCAGTTTGTTCAGGAGCTCTTGTCAGGTTGTTTAATTATTAAGGAACTCTCAGCAATCCTTCCTGTATCCAAGTCCATAACTCTATGTAGAGGGTCACTTTTCAACAGGAGGCTTAGTTGATATTCTTATTGGTTGTCTCTTGATATTGGGAATTGGTAACTCCGAAAAGTTTCTTAAAGTACCAAGTGAAAGCACAGAAAACAAATAAACTGTTTTATGAAACATGACAAAATCATGGTGT
The DNA here is from genome assembly GCF_943737965.1 of Phodopus roborovskii. Taxonomy (NCBI): domain Eukaryota; kingdom Metazoa; phylum Chordata; class Mammalia; order Rodentia; family Cricetidae; genus Phodopus; species Phodopus roborovskii. The sequence goes on along the minus strand of NW_026126485.1, from coordinate 14,047,396 downwards.
GCAACACCGAATCACAGACACAAATACCTACAGCCAAATAAAGTACAAGCATTTCATAGTTTCATAATAAAGAGGCTATTACCAAATGTATTCATATTCATAATCTCCAAATAAAACAGCTATTTTCCAACATTTATCCCAAATGTGGTTTATACTTAAAGTTCTCTCTTTATAGGTCATGTTTATTTCCTAACAAGATTGAGTTATTTCTAATAGTTATGGAGTTACTATTATTCTATTTATTAATATTAAAGTGGCCACATTATTGCCATTCATTGCAGTGGCATTATTGCCACTGATGCTATGGTTTGTACCTTTGATAATGTATGTTGCACCGAATTAATTAAAAAGGACTCCAAGTTACTGTCATGTTTTCAAGTTATGCAATGTGGTGTTACCAGCTCACCATGCTTATGCCTGCACAAACTTGGCTTTTGTTCTTTTTCAGCCCCACCCTTCTCTTCTTTGAAGTTATTGCCTTCTTAATCAAGTACAGTAAGAATGCTTATATAAGTTGGGCATGGCAGAAATGCTAGTGGGTATTTATCGTTTCCCTACAGTGCTCTAATGACATAAAGAGTTCTCTAATCCCAAAGGAACATCACTTCATCATGATCTGAGTATGTCCCTGACTCCACACCCAGGTGATTGCATTTATTTTGTGTGACAACTGCTTGCTAAGGTGACAGAAAGATCAGAAATATATTCCACAATGAACACTGGCCATTATTTCATGCTTTGATAGCTTATTCATTCCTGCATTCAACCAATATGTTATGTGCAACATTGGCATGGTCATTACATGGACAGCTGAAAGGGAAGGAAGCCAACATCAAAGTTTCAGTTCTTCTTAGAAGTTCATAGGCTGGTTAGATAGAAACACAGACAGGGAACAGAACCAAATCGAAGGGCTGAGGAACTGGAATCAGTTCACCAGCTGCATGACTAGGGGCAAAACTATGTCATTTCACCACACTCTTTCCTGTATTTTGAAGATCAAGGTGCCATCCACCTCCATCTGACTCTCATGCTTATGCAGTCACCAGCATCTGTGGTCTGATTTTAGTTCTTGTCTACGATGTGCTGCTATGATGTATGGAGATGGCCTCTACTGTTTGTTTAAACATTCCATTTCATTTCAAAAGATGATTAGAACTCCTAAAGTACTTGCATCTTGCCTTCTTGAGGTAGAAACAATTCTGAAGTTGAGTTAAACACACCCCATTGATGAGACTACAGGAATAGAGTTACACAGAGAGAGGGGCAGCATCTCTGTTCCTAACCCCAGGCAGCAGAGTCTGTGGAGATGCTCATTCATTGTTTGGCAGTGGCTTCTACTTGCAGGTGTCTTCTCCACCATTCAATCATACATGATAGTTAGGAAGATTAAATACATCTGAGAAAAGCAGAGAACACCACCACAGTTTTTTAATCTGCCACACTCTTCCCCTACTTCCAAGCCGGTTTGACAACTGCATTTATTTCACATTGCAATTGCTACAGGTTAATAATATTGTTTTATCGGGAAACATTTATCTTGAGGAAGAAAGTTACCCTAATACAGAAGATAACTTATCCAAGGACAAATAGAAAGGGGGCTGTGTCTAGAGGGTAATGCTAATGCCTGGCATGCTATAAAAATAAATGAAATCTGATTAGCACTACTGGAGAGAAGAATAAGTCACCGTTTCCATGAAATATCATTTCCCTGGTTGGAACCATTTCCATTTTTTGTCAGCTTAAAACACTGTATTAAGGATGAGATGGCTTTGAAACACGAACAGATATCTCAAACCTTACGATTATAAATGGTGTCGTAGGTTTGTAATCCTGAGGGTTTAATCTAAAGTATTTTCTCCCTAAAATTGATAGAGAAACACACTAGGAATTCAGAAGATTTTAATTAAAGTTGTTCAAAAACATTTAATGGAATTTTAAAGGCTGGTTCACTAAGCATTTTAGATAATGAGTTTAATTTATGCAAGAATTTTCTTAATAAATTTGGCAGTGCCAAAATAGCCCACCTGCGCATAATATATATTTTCATGGAAGTGTTTTTTTTAATTAACCAGCTTTTACTAATTCACAAATATTAGTTCATTTTAAGTTCCATTAAAAATTGGATTATTAAATTCATAGTTTAAAAGTAATGGGAGCGACTGCTTTTTAAGGAAGGAAAACAAGCCACAAAGGATGAGACAGCATTGTCTTAAAACTAGAGATAATTTCTTTCTTTTCTTTTTTTTTTTTAGGTTCATTGATGTGTTAAGTAAAAGCAGTTTGAGTTGCAGGCCGAGGAAAAAGGCAGCAGCTTGATTTATTCTGAACTGGAAAGCTGAAACACGTCTGTCTGAAATCCCTCCTTGTTTGCCTCTAAAGTTGCCTGTGGCAATGGACAGAGTCTCCAAGGTTACTCAACTCAGCCCCACCAAAGCTAAATGACACAGGGGTTGGCATGAAGATGTCAGCTGCAGGTGCGCTGCTTAGAGGTGCAGGTGCCATTTCCATGATAAGTCAGTTCCGAATCATAGCAGTTTCCATCTCGGTGAGTCCATTTTATAAAGGACAGTTCGTTTTAAATATGATAAGATTTGGAAGGGTATGCTTGCTCTATTTATGAAGAAACGTCCTATGCTCTGTGTTGCTGTGTTCACAGACAACAGTTGCAAAGTGCTAGGCTCAAAGACTTTTTTTTTTAAACTGAGCAATGTCTAGTTTGGCAACAGCAGATCTCAACCTGTCTCCAAAAAAGATGAATGATAGGGAGGCAATTAAAGGAGGAAAAAAATACAATCATAGCAATTTTATGTTATAGTAACAAGAATACTTTTTTTCTAATTTTTAGATACATTTTCCAACAAGCCTACAAAACACATATTGAACTTTTTACATTTGTAAACTCTAAGGAACATGTATTTAAAAAGAGGTCGGACATGTGAAGTGATGGGCTACTAGAGATGATCTCAGCTTGTGTGTGCATAAAGCAATAAGGAAGACTTACGTTACAAAACTCTAATTTAGTCATCTGAGAGGTGGTGTGTTGAAATGCTCATTATGCTCATTAATTCTTTGTTTGCTTGATTATTTCTGTGTTTTGATATAGAAATTAGTTTGGAATGTGTCTGGAATGTTTGATCTTCCTGCCTTAGCTTCTCAAGGGCTTGACCTACAGGAACATACCACCAAGACCAGAATTTTGCTTGTTTATTAACTCTTCAGCTGACTCTGAACTTGTGTAAGAAGTTGTGAATAGCTTGAATAGTATCAGAAAGAAAAAGATAATATAGAAGAGTAAAGGCTCCATTAAATTTTATGATTTATCTGCCTTTATTTTATTTATATGGGTGGTTTGCATGCAAGCATGTCTGTGTGAGGGTGTCAGATCCATTGGAACTTCAGTTGCACACAGTTTTGAGTTGAGTTCCATGAGGATGCTGTGAATTTGACTCGGGTCCTCTGGAAGAGCAACCCTGTTTTTACTAACAGAGCCACCTCTCCAGCTTCTCTTAGGGAATTTTAATAAGTTCTTTGTTATCATACATTAACTGTACATTATTAATGTGTTCATTATATTTTCACATATATTTGTATTTTATTTTTATCATATTTACCAAGTAGCATCTCTTGCATACTCCCACTGATCTTTCTTTCTTAGTAGTTCCTCTATCAAATAAGCACTTTCTTTCATGACAGCCACTCAATAAGCAAACACTGTAGTAGGGTATGCTTGCACCTGCATATAATCCAAGCACCCAGGAGATTAAGGTGGGGGATTCAAGGAATTCAAGCCCAATCTGAGATACACAGTAAGACCATGCTACAAACAAAAGTAAACAGAAGGGTGGATGAAAGAAGAAAAGAGAAATAAAAGGATGGGGAGAAACAAAGCAGTACATTTATAGGAAACAAGCAAATTTTTACTACAATATAATTGCATGATTTTTCCCTTTCCTTTCCTCCTTCCAACTCCTCATATATTATCTATCTCCAACTCCTCCCATCTATGCCTAATTCTCTCTCAAATTCATGGGCATCCTTTTCTTTGATTATTACTATTACATATATATGTATGTATGTATATTCAAATAATTTGGTTGAGATCCTTTAGTTTTGCTTATACATGTATGATTTGGGGGCAACCACTGATATTGGATAATGGCGTGGGGGGCACCTCTGGAGAGGACTAATTTTCCTTTCTGAGAAGTCAGTACGTGTCTGTGTTTCTTTATCTAGAGGTGGGACCCCCTTAAAATTTCTCCATTGCAGGTTAGCATGTTTATTGGTATTATAGGTATTATGATCATGCTGGGCTATCATGGGTATAGTTTCCTTACAATTAGTAGGAGACACAACCTCACAGCAGATTTTCTGGTCCTTTCACTCTTACAATCTTTTATCTCCCTTTTCCACAGTGTTCCCCAAGTCTTGGATGCAGGAGTTGTGTTGTAGATGTTCCTTTGGGACTGGGCACCTTACATTCACTTGTTCTCTGCATCTTGACAAGTTTGTGATGTACTATAATGATCTTCATCTGCTGAAAACAACAGAAGCTTCTTTGATCAGGGTGAAAGCTATACTTACCTGCAAGTATACATATTTAGGATATATGTTAGGAGTTATGCTGGTCTAGTTAAGTGGTAAGAGTAGATTCTTCTGGAAGATCTGTAGTTTCATTAGCCTCATGTAGTTGGCTAGAGTTCCAGTAACAAACACCATTTTCCTTCATATCTTGGTGATAAGCAACAGCTCTCTAGTTGGACCTAAGGCCCACTCAATAAGTAATTTTATAATATTTTATCTGTTTTTTTAATAGAAGAGCAGGGTTTTCATTTCTGAAACTTTTGTTGATAAAACACATTATGCTTTTGCTCTGTAGAATGGAGGTGTCACAGTGAAGAACCAAGATGGATTCTTCTGAAATAGAAGAAAGTAAAAAGGGACAGATTCTACACAAGGACTTGGGTTTCATCCTCCTTATTCCGTGGTACCAGATACAAGGAAATTAAAAAGTTTAATCCAGTTTACTCATTTTACTTGTATGTATATGGTGTTTTGTATGTGCTTGTCTGTATACCATGTCATACCCAAGCTCCAGAAAACCAGAAGAGGGCACCATAGCATATGGAACTGGAGTTACAGATAGTTGTGAATGGCCATAAGGGTGATGGGAATCCAATCTGAGTCCTCTGCAAGAACAGCCAATGTTCTTAACTGCTCAGCCATCTCTCTAGGCCCCAAACAAGAGGGCATTTTACAGGTTGCTTCTTCAAATCAACTTCTGGTATTAGTTTTGTTCAAGAAATATTGGGTGGATATTTCCTACATGGGAGGTAGGCTTCTAGGGCTGGGACATAGCAATCAACACTTTTACTGTCTTTACAGAGTTTAGAGTTTGGTATGTAGTACAGCATATACCATTGAAAACATGACTTCCCCTCAAAGCTTAGAAACCCACACTCTGTTATCTGGGACCCTATTTCAGTTGTACTGCTTCTTTTATCAGTTCATTTTTTATAACACAGATAATACAACAAATCTTCATTCCTAGTCATCCCTAGGAAAATGGCAAAGTGAAGGGTTTCTTTTGAAGGCAATCAACAGAACAGCAGTAGCCAAAGCAAATATACTTAAGGGACAGCCATGTATTCGTTTTAAAAAAAAGTGTCATCTATTCAATTATGTAGAAAATATAAAATAACTTTGCTCAATACTGTATCATCAAGCCATGTTCATTTCAAATTCATCTCAACACAATTGCACCTTGAACAAAAAAAAAATGCATGATATTCTAAGAAGACTACATTGTTGACATCTTCTAACAAAGTCTCCATAACTTACTTGTCTGAAAAGTGGTTAATACTATTGCAAAGTCAATTTAGGTTCCAAAATAATCAATTTTTGGAAGATATTATAGGACTTTATTTATATACACCAACTTTAGAAAGCATAAGCAGAAGTTTGGAACAACAGTGATCTAACAGTTGGGTGCTAGTGAAAAATAAAATCCATTTATGACTTGAAAATTGGGTCCAGCAAGCCAAAAAGGTGAAGGTCCCTGCCACCAATACTGATAACTTGAGTTTGATCCCCAGGATCCTCATTATGGCAAAATATAATTGGTCTCCACATGTCTGTTCTTGCACTTGGAGAGGTGTGTGTAAACAAAAGAAAAGAAAATGAAAAAATAAAACGGAATGAGTTAAAGCTGTACAATGGTTTACAGGATGATGGGAAAGCTTGAAAGAAAAACATAAATAATGAGGAAACTAGAGCTTATCAAGGCTTTTTGTGACAATCTCCCTAAGCATGAAGCACCAAAAAAATGTGATAAGGCAGGAGATCTACTGTTCCCAGCATAAGGACTGGAATCCTGATGAACTTGCTTGACATAAAGCAGAGCCACAGACAAGGTGTAGAGTTATATACTGTGCTAGAACAGAGGAAGAAATAGTTGTATGCAGTATTCACTCTAACTCAGTAACCCACACCCTATTCCCAGAACCTCACCAGATGAATCTGGGTGAAAGTCATTTAAGAGATGGGAATCCAATTTGGTGTATATCAAGTATAACAGGGTAACTGAGACATGGATTTAAAGGCAAACAAATTTGAAAGAAAACAGAACAAGACTGGTTTTCTCAGGAAGTATGACCGGAACAGTCTTAACAAAGAAAAGGAATGAGCACAAAGTACATGAAAATCTCCTTATCTTTCATCAAATTTGCCATGAGCCTAAGACTACCATACATTATTATTTTAACAGGTAGCAAATAGTTTCAAGATTAACTAGCAAGTTCAGAATACAGAAGTTGAAAAAGATTAATATGGTTTAAAATTCAATAATTGTGTATAGCAATATAACCAGCTAGCAAATTATAATTAGAAAATAAAATAAAACACACCTATGGCACTTTTATTAAAATCTTATTCATGAATGGGTGAAATGACTCAACTGGTAAAGACACTCATAGCCAAGTCTGACAACCTGAGTTCCAACCCATGGCGGAAAGGGAAAACTGGTTTCCACAAGTTCTCCTCTGACATCTGTCTGCATGCATGCACATGCAAGCAAGTGCACTTGTGCATACACACACACACACTCACAGAGAGAGAGAGAGAGAGAGAGAGAGAGAGAGAGAGAGAGAGAGAGAGAGAGAGAGAGAGAGAGTGCACACAAACAAAAGAAATCAAGAAAGCTTCATTTGACTGAAAAGTATAAGTGTCCAGTGTGGTGGCAGGAACCTATAATCTCAGTAGCTGGGAAACTTAGACAAGAAGATCATGAATCTGAGGCCAACATGAGTTACAGAGCAATCTCAGTTCAAAAATTAACTCATTAATTTTTAAATGGTAGTGTATGAATGATAGGGAGCAATGAAAGTTTACCAAAATAAATACAAAGGAAGAGGAAAGCAGAAGATGCCCCTAGGTAGTAACATTCAATACAATGAATACTACTCCTCAGATTCAATGCATGTTAGTGCACAGCTGTGGTACAGTTGTTTTCGTGAGAAATTCGCTTCCATTTGTAGAGACAATACAAATAGCTTTAGAATTATCTGGAAGAACTAATAAAGGAGACTATTTAAGACATGTTTATAAATTTATAAATATATGAAGGATAAAGTATAACAATTTAAAATGTTGAGTAATGCTTAGTCCTAGTCACTAAACTAGTATTTTTCATTTAAGACTAAAGAGGATGGTCAATGGGACAAAATTACTAACACACATGTATAGAACTATGTCCACTCAGACCAACCCTATGATAAATACATATATACCTATATATAAATACAGGCACAAAATGTGAAAGGTTATTCAAATCTACAAAGACTCTTTAATGGTATTAGCAACATTTCTTTATCTCTGTGCAGTTAGCCTACCATTAAGGACTGTACTGTGCATTGAAGAGTTTTGGGGCACGTTCTTAACAATGATTGGTATTTGTTGAATCCTTCATATACAATAAACAACAGTATAAGTCAGTTGACATATACAGACTGATTTAGTTCTTTCGGAAATTTACAATGCTCATATTAATTTCATTATAGGAGCAACAAAATAAAAGCTTTGTAAGGACAAGAAAAATTTCCAAGAGCATACAGACCCTAAGAATCACAATGTGTGTCCCAGGACCAACTTCAATAGTTAAACTTCCAAGAGCTGTTGTATTATTTAATCTTAACCAATATAAGGACACATGTGTCAACCAAAGAATTTTGGCTCTCTGGGCATCCTACAAATGACCTTGCTCTTTCTCCACTCTGATAACTCAATTGGCTATTCAAAGCTGCTTGATAGGTGCTCATGTCTCTTCAAGCACCAAATATTCAGGATTATAGGTCAGTAATTTTTCCCAGCCCAGGTGAGCTTCCACAGTTGCAGTCTTGTCCCTGGGCTCAGGCAACAGATCAGCCTTGCTTCCAGAGAGTTGAGTTATTTGTGCGCCACAGACTGTGAAATCAGAGCCAGTCTGTTTCTATGGGAACCAGCTTTATTTAATCCAAGAGGGCAGTGAAGAGTAATTGCCGAACGTTACAGACTGAAGAAAAAGTTAGCCATACATCACATCCTTAGTTTTAATCATTATTTCTTTCACTTCCCTTGTTCCTCTTCAGAGAGTCTTTTTAATCCAGTGTAGCTGACAGAATTGCAGTATCTTTACCTAACCTCATAAACTCTGTAAGAATCTTCAGAACATCTCAAACACTACAGTGATGACTTGTGATACATTCTCTAGTCTTCCTCATCTCCTAAAATGAAATTGCAATACTGGGATGCACAGAATGTATTAATTTAGTATAAGGGTCTTGAGTCTTTGCGAATGAATGTGCAGAAGCTATGAGAATAGGTAATTAGGAAAGCAAATATTAGTGTTCTTGTCTCTATTTCTGAATGTTTTCACTTACTCAGTTGTCTGATCTTAATTTTAAGTGAAGAATTAAGGAAGGGCTCATATTTAATTCTTAATTGTATATACTCATATTCACTTTTGGGCTGTTAATAAGACCTACAACGTTTCTTTCTAATTTATATTTTTCACATAATTATTATGGTAAGCAACCTTAAAGTTTTTTGTAGTAAATGGCCGTCTCCTGCAGAAACTCATGTCTTAAAAAATAATTCAATATTACCAATAAGAAATAATTATATATAAGTACATACTTTTGAAAAATAATTAACTATTGACACTTATTTAGCATAGAAGTGTGTCCATGCTATGGCACACATATGGGTGGTAGGAGAAAACTTATAGAGATCAGTTTGCTCCTTCAGTCATATGAGTTCTGGGGCTTGAAAGCAATCACCCTTATGTACTGGCCCATTTCTACAGATTCCAGAAGAACAACTTTAAGTTTTCACATTAGCAGGAACTATAGTCACACTTTGTCATAACTGAGTTAAATACTGACTAAGGGAATTTCTGAGTTCTCATAAGTACTTTCCAACATTTTATTTAAGGGATAAAAACACCTTGGCATGAAATGTAAAAAGTTACAGTTTTCAAAAAAAAATTATTTTTCAATTTTTTCCATTTATTTCATTTGTTATTTGTATTACATTAAAAATAATAGATGTCTTAATTATCTTAACATGCATGAAATCAGTGTGTACATCACTTTACCAAGAGATAAATTTAAAATATGAATATTCAGCAACATAGGAATTAAAAGATCAAAACTAGATCAGCATTTATAAATTAATTAAATAGGAAAATTTCAGCATTACATACTGTGGAAATTTTAAACACACTGAAAAGTACACTGTAAGATCTCCAGCAATATTAGAAATGTAGTGACAGTGCTTATTGTATAACACCTGATGAATTGATTTTTCTCTGGTACATTTTACAATTACTTAAAAGGACAAGCCAATAGCATCAAGGTTCCTATCTAAACTGCCAGAGTGCAGTTTAGCAGGTAGCAATAGTTGGAAGTTTTTGTAAAGTGTTCCAAAGTGTTCCCACCATGAGGCACTTTGCAATGAATGTCACCCTTTGAACATTTTTCCAAGGTACTTAATTACTAAAGTTCCCCAAGCATGTTTGTATTTACCTTATTTGTTTGGAAAATGAGGAGCCCATTGTTTAATAAATAGTAGGAGAGGGCTTTCAGCTCATTGCTTTAAAACTTCAGTGAGGTTTTCAGGTTCAAATCTATTCTTAATATTCATAGACCAAACTATTTCCTAATATCCTATGTAGTGCAGCATGGAGTCTGGCAGAACAACCATGAAAGTTAACTAATACCTAAATAATGGTCATATGTTAAAAATTTAACAATATTCAATAATAAAATTCATATGACTAAGAACTATATAACCAATGATTTTAAATTATGATATTCATACTTCTAATATGAACAACTGAAATGAAAACCAGTTTTATATTTTCTTGACATTTTTCTCTTTCTTTTGTGTGTATGTGCTTCTGTTTGTGCATCTGTGTATATGAATATGGAGGCCAGAGGTTGATATTGGATGTGTTTCCTCCAGTATGTTGCACTACTGTGACTAGTGTTTCTAACTTGTTGTAGGACTTACAGCCATGGAGCCAACCAAACATAGGTTGACGGTATCTCCACTGCTAGGATCAGCTACATTCTATGTATTTACTAGTCTCTGTGGAGAAGAAGATTCTGGTGAATCTCACAGCAGAGATTAAACCCTCCACCAGTGAAGAAAGAAACATGACTCTACTCTCAAAATCACAGCTGATTTAGCAATACTCATCCTCATGGTAGCCAGAGTGAGAATCTTTACCTATGCTAGAATGTTCATAGTAATAGATTTCTGTGTGTGTTTGAATTGCATGAGTAATAAAATTTCCAATTTTAAAGTCAAAACAAAAAAAGACAGGGAATTTTTTTTCATATAGATGAACTGTCTTCAAATCATGTTGAGCTTTTCATAGTATAACAGTTAGTCTCAGTAGGCAGTCAGTTTTCATATTCCAAGAAATTTCTCTTCTTATCTTTTACCTTATGATACATAACTTACAAACAATTATAAAACAATATATTTCCTTAAGTGGGCATTGCTTTCCAAGTACAGTTGAAATCAACTGAAAAATGTTACATACCTTTTTGGGAAATTTTCAGGGTTCATCCAACATTTTATAATTATGGAATCATTGTGTGTTACTTCAATCTTTCATAGTTCATAAAGAACACAACACAACATACACACACACACACACATATCTTTATTGAGAAACATATATTTTCAGGGATGAAATTCCTATTAGGCTACACATTGAAATAAAATAATGGATCATCACACATTTAAAACAAAGTAATGGATCTTCAAATTAAGATAATGGGAATATTTGCTTATGATAGTAATGTAATGGTAAGTAGCTACTTTTAGTATCAACAGAGAAAGAAAGGAGTTGTAGTTCTCAATTAAACATAAAAAACTTTCTTGTCCGTAAGGAAATGTTTTAGATTATTCAGGAATATGTATGAAACATTTCTGCTGTAATTCCAAAAACAATGAACAATAATCATATCTTAATAATTCCTCTTGAATATTTTTAATCCTTGGTGTGGTATGAGCGATATTTCCATACATATCTTTTTAAATTTTGTCTTGTATTTAAAATAGGTATTTTATCATAAAATGTGTTTTGGTTATGGTTTCACTTCCCCCACTCCACCCATTTCATACCACCTCATCCCATCTGCTTTGTAAACGTTTCTCCCAGATTGGAATGTTCCTTTTGCAGAGATGCTCATCAAGCAAGAATGCAAACACCTCAAAATGGCTTCAAGAAGTCCCTGAAACTGATCGTATTCACTAGGCCCCTCTCTCCTGGAGGAAGCAATAAAGGTGCTGAGAACCATGCCCAAACAAGGCAAGCTTTAAGGGAGATTGAAGTCAGACCATTGTTTGGAAGAAGCAAAAGACTTTCAAGCTTCCCAGAAGAGGTTAAGACCAACTAAGTCATATAGAAGTGAAACTCTTCAACCTGTCAAGATGTCTGCAGGAATTGAAGTATGTTCCAGATTTCCAGCTTTTGTGAGCTGTCACCTGTACTCAGGTGTCCTTTGGTCATGTAGCTCTCTTTGAGTCATTTCTACTCCTATAAGTAACCCCTCTCACATATTCCTTTAAGTAACACAATTAAACCCATTGGTTCCTTAAGATAGACTTAGGTGGTACTATACACTAGTCAATCATGGATCCTTGTCTGGAAAAAACTTGTGTGTAAATGTATCCCCAGAAAAATTGTTTTGTCACATAGCACCATCCAGATCCTGAAGACCAACTGGCATCTAAAGAATCATAATAAATAAGGTAAATCAAAAATACACTAATTGGAATGTGACAAAACAACCAAACAAGAAAAAGAGCCAAAGAAAAAGCACAAGAAACACATATAGCCTCAATAGACACACATGTTCAAACACACAGGAAACTATAAAACCCACAAACTGGAAACCATAATATATACATAAATGACTTGTAAGGCAGAAAAGAAAAAAGAAATGAGACAACCTCCAAAGATGCTTTGGAAGTTTGATTTGTAGGCCCCTGGACAAGGGGCCTACAAATATGTATGGCTTGTTTCTCCAGTGAGAATCCCTTGGATAAAACTAATTGTTTTTTTATTGGCAAGTGACTACCAATTGGAGAAAAAGTCTGGGTTAGGGATGGGTTATCTCTCTTATTTGGCTTTTATCAGCTCTAGAACTTCATCTAGCACAGACTTATGCTGGCTCAGTGCATGCTCACAGTCTCTGTTAGTTCACATGAGTGCCAACCTTGTTGCCTCTTGAGAGTCTTGATTCCTCGGTGTTCTCTGCCCCATCAGGCTGTTACACTCTCTCTGCCTCCTCCTGCACAGAGTACCCTGAGCCCTGTAAGAAGGAATTTGATGGATACCTCTTCTTTAGGGATAAGTGTGCCAGAATCTTTCACATTCAACATAATGTCTGGCTGTGGGTCTCTGTATTTGCTCCCATCTTCTGAAGGAGGAAGCTTCTCTGATGATGGCTAAGCAAGGAACTGATCTACGAGTAAAAGCAGAGTGACATTGGGAGAAACTTTTGTCACATTCCTTTAACAGAACAGTAGTATTTAGTTCTTTTTTTTTTTAACCAAGTCCATTTAAATGAAAACAAACATTTATAGACAATATATGGGGATTTGGACATCGTTCTTTCCAAACCACTTCCTGCTGGTAAGGAGCGCTGTCATGGGGGATTCTAAGAAGATGCAGAAATCCTGGCTGTAGTCTGAAAGGCTGTTTGTCCAGCTGTTTTGAATGTAGTTCTTACCTCAGTCCCTAACCTATCTTATCTCAGGTTCTTGTCTACCCAAGCAGCATTGGATATGTGTTTTATCTCACTGAGTGGACCTTAACTCAAATCAGATCTTGGTTAGTTACTCCCACAAGAACATTGCCACTGCTGCACCAGTATATCTTGCATGCGGCTCACTATTGTAAACTGAAGGGTTTGTAGATGGGTTGTTTTTTATTTTTTCTTTTCTCCTTTCTTAGCTTGTAGAGTACCTTCCAGTAGCATAAATACAAATCTACAGAATTTCATGTTCCATGTTCAATGAGTCGTGCCCACATACATTTTATATCTACAGAACTTCTTATGTAACGATGCTAGCACATATCAATGAATCTGCACCTGCTGTCCTACAGAATTATAGTGCTATTATTTTGAAAGTTATGAAAAGAATTAGTAAATAAGAAATTTCTGGCTATCCTAAAATCACTCACACACACACACACACACACACACACACACACACACACACACACACACCAAAGTACCAGATATAGGATAATTTACAATAATGGAATTGTTGAGCATTAGGTAGCTATTATTATCTGTTACTAATTTCCTCTTATAGAGTTATACTCTCTTAACTATTGATATATGGACTGTGATACACTACTTCTAATAGAGAATTAACACAGCAAAAAGAAGCTACATTCAGAAAAGAGCAGAACTTCCATTATCATTTGATAATGTGTTTTAGAGAACACAGTGACAGAAAGTAAATTATGCATTTAAACATATATGTCTATGTGTCTGTACACGTACACAAAATATGTCAGGGTATAAAGAGAGACCTCTATTTATAAATTAAGGAAGAGAAATAAACTTTTTATATTTAAATATATTTAATATATTATGTGTGATTTGTTTTTGAAGCTGTGGTTTACATTTGAAGCTCTCAGCTTACTTAAAGTGGGGACAAGGACAGGACTGGTGTCTGTGGGCATTGCTAGTTGACTACTGATTATTGACTCTGTAACACACTCTGAGCAACTTGCTTACCTTAGAGTGTTTTAAAATACCTTTTCCCTGTCTGCTTCCTAGTCACCTTAATCCCCCCCAACCCCCAGGCACTATTTCAATTTCTTTCCTTTCTTAGTCAACTTCATTTTTTCTCTCTCTCTTATTCAGTATGTTATCATTCCTACAAGAGATGACAACTCCCTATCAGTAAACTGCACAGCCATTGGGGTAGGAGGCTTTCAGCAAATGGTAAGACTGAAGGAGTCTATGAAAGCATGTTGATCAAGTGTGACACACTGGATGAAGACATCCACTTATGGCTGAAGAGTCATGTTTCTTAAAACCCGACACATTCATGGTGAACTAGTGCCAAGACAAATGCTGAACTATAGCCTGGAAATACTTAAACATATTATTTGAATTCTCAGAAGTATCATTTTTTTCTTAAAGTAAACATTGGCATGCAAAGCCAATAGTCTGAGTAATCCTGTCTTGAAGTGTAACTTTATTTGTTATGGGGATTTGCTCAGGGAAGAGAAGGAGAAAAAAATAAGCCCAACCCTTCAGCATCTAGCACAGAGAGAAAAATCACTGTTTCTGCAACATTGGAGACATTATTTGAGGCCATGTAAGTGACACTGCCTAAAGCTACTTCAACAATTCTCAAGCAAAGTTTGATTTAATTGTTTTCAGCAAAATGTTCTATTGGCACAGGCCTCTGGCATGATTGCTGTTTGTCTCTTTATTAGCAAATGGATACTAAGTTCTACAAAAAAGAAACCCACAACACTTCTAAATAGCTTGGTCACAGACACTCCCAACACAAAGCAAGGCCCCCTCTGTTATTCTGTGATGCATTGTGTCTCCTGAGCTGATGGATCTGGCAAGACCATTACAGTCATGCAGTTACGAACATGAATGAGGGTCGTGGTACAAGGGTTCTGCAGATACACTGTAATGTCTAAATAGAATTGTGTAAAATCTTTATTGTTTAGGGATGAAGAGTTTATAATTTTGATAAAATCTAGGAAGAGATTTTTTTGATGCAAAGCTTTTCCTTATTGTTGTTGTTGTTTATTTTGTTTCATTTCATTTTATGTAAGAAAGACTTGGTTATGCAGATCTGTCCTTGTTTTGACTTGATGCCTGCATAGCTCATCTCTGCAGTAGATTAAAGGCACTGACTGTTCATCATCAGGCCTGGAAACTTTCTAATCCGTGTTCCTTCTCTGCTCCCATCATCATTCTTCCTTCACGGTTCTAAATAGAACGGTGGGATAATCATGGTTGATTTTTCCACAAGAGACATCCTATAAAAACATTCCTGAAAATGCTTCACATTTTTTTTTTACTAGTTGTATTGCTTTTTACAACTCTTTAAGCTTATTTGTTTTGAAATTTTCTAGTTTGGAGAAATCATGCAGAAATATATTATTGGCTGTCTGCCAAAATACCCAATCACTCTCAAGACTTTTTGACTTTGTCATTCATATCCCTGACTTTAAATGAGACGTATGCTAAATATCAGTTCATAGGCTTTGTCTCTTCTCTATCCAGAACATATATGGGCACATTTGTCATTAATGAATGAGTTTTGGTAAATTCTATATCATGCTAACTTTTAATATAAAAATTCTAGCTGCAACTTGTAGCCCAAGTTTACAGTTAAATACATGTTGCTTACTGATTTTATTTGTTGGATGTTACACAAGGTATCAAACTCTCAGTCTGTTGGATCTATATCTTTTTCTTTAGTCAAGCCAGATATTTTGGGGTCACAATTGTGGACGAACTTACATCAGCAAATGGCATTGACTGAAACTTCCAAAGTACAAAATTAGTTAGCTTGCTTCATCTCTGTCTTAGATGACTAAGGAATTACAAAGCTTCAGGTTTTGCTCTTTGACAGTTGTCAGTGGAACAACTGAAGTGGTTTTTGGTTTGTTTGTTTGTTTGTTTGTTTTATTTTGTTTTTAATTCAAATCATATCCTTCCCTGTGGCTAAAACATCTTGGTGGGTTCTCTGCATTTAACTGCAAAGCCAAAGGCCTCTGTTGCCATAAGGCTCTACATGATTTGGTCCTTCTTTAACTTCTCCGATTCCTCCTGCTACATTCTCCTTCACTTGCAGGCTCAGCAACTTTTCATCTTTATGAATTTTAGACAGGTCACTCAAAAAAACAGTGTAGGATATTATCTAATACAGAAATGTGATGGGAGAGTTTTGCAGCATTTTAGAAAGTGTTTCCATAAGAACCACTACTTTCTAATAAGCCTTTGCAGATTGGAGCTAGTAAGTGCCTCTGAGATAGACTTCAGATGCAACAGGTGGGATTTAACTCTTGAACACAATCTAAGCACTCATGTAAGGAGAGTTTTACTGTACAAATGGAACCACAAGAAATGGGTGGAATAAACTCATTGTGTAACATCCATCAGTAGACCATCACCTTAGAATTCCTCCTTACGCTGCGCAGAATCCCATATAAGATGCTTATTTTGCCATTACCAGGAACTGAAATGACCAGAGATAGTGAATGTAATTGGTGCTTTTGTAATAGTGACTTCAGACAATGGACATGATGAAGTAGTAGTCCAGACTCTAGTCCTAGAGGTAGATCCACATTTATAACAGTACAACTCAATTACTCTGTGGTTCAGCAGATTCTCTGTCCATTCAGAATATTAATCTTTTCATTTTTTTCATCTGAATTTTTTATTATTATTATTTTATTTTACATGTCGATCCCAGTTCCCTCTCCCTCCCTCTCTTTTACCCTGGGATCATGTAAATCTGACAGGTCATTTGAAGTAGGGACTAGGACTTCTCTCCTGTCTCTAGGTTAAGGCAGTTATCCCTCCATGGGGGATATGTCTGCAAGGTCCTTTTGTGCACCAGGAATACATCCTGGTTCCATTGTTTGAGGCCCTATAGACTACTCAGTTCTTGTAGCTGAGACCCATATTCAGGGGGTCTGAGTCAGTCCCATGCTGGATTCCCAGCTATCAGTCTGGGGATCTGTTCAGGTCAGCTGTCTCTATGTGTTTCTGTAATCTGGTCTTGTTCTTGAGACAATATTATCTTCTACTTTTAACTCCCTCCACCTTCTAATATCCCCTTCCCTCTTGCTCTCCAATTTTTGAACCTCTTAATTAAAAAAAAAAAACAGCAAAACTGTTCCCATATGACAGAGAATGTAGCACATTTATCTTTCTTTGTCTCGCTTATTTACCTTAACATATTTTTGAGCACAATATTTTTTCTTGCAAATGGAAGGTTTTCATTATAAAAATAAAAAAAAAATGTATAACCTACGCATTGTACAACAAACCACTGCATTAATGTCAGTTGAGTCATTTTATTGCATATTTTCTTAAAATAAAATAAAAGACAAATTGTCTTAAGAAATTAATATTAAAAAAAAACAGGTGAAGTTCTTCATTTTTTTTTTTTTTTAGAGAGCTTTCCCGGGGGCCCCCCACGAGAGGGTTTTTTTGGGGCGGAGGCATTTTTGGGGGGCCCCCCCCCCCCCCCCCCCCAAAAATGAGGACAACAACTAAAACCATCAAAGTTCAAGGACAGCAGAATTATACCTAAGGGGCCTATCTCAGCGGGTCCACTTGGAGTTCCTGCAGGCAAGATCCTTGACCCCCAAATCCGGGCCCCTGCAAAAGAACGAGGTCTCAGCTGGAGAGCACCAGTTTCCAGTGAGATCCCACTACCCTGCAAAACCTTCTCAAGTTCCAGCCCAGCCCCTCGTCCTCTTCTGCCGGCTATTGGCCAGAGGTGAGTCTGGGCCCAATCGGGGCTGCCTGTCCCCTTCAACCTCTTTACCCCCTCCCCCGCCTGAACTCCCTGGATTGGCCCCTGATCCTGCTGCTCCTGTCTCCGGTCCCCTTTGAGAGCACCCTTGGAGCTCTGATACACCCCCACCCATCCCAACCTCCAGCCTACCCCCCCACCCTGTGCCCTACCCCACCTACGGTCCTGCCGCTCTGGTTGAGCGCTGGGACAGAGGGTGGAGCCAACAGTCCACCCTACTTCGGAGACCTCTCGGAGCAACTCCGAACAAAGGAGACCTGACTATCCACGTGGGACCACCTGTAATTTCCACCGGCTTGGTCCCTGACCCCGCCTCCAGTCCTCTGCTGGAGTCCCAGGCCCCTCCCAGAGATCCGCCTATCTCAGCGGGTCCACTTGGAGTTCCTGCAGGCAAGATCCTTGACCCCCAAATCCTGGCCCTGCCAAAGAACTAGGTCTCAGCTGGAGAGCGCCAGTTTCCAGTGAGATCCCACTACCCTGCAAAACCTTCTCAAGTTCCAGTCCAGCCCTCGTCCTCTTCTCCCGGCTATTGGCCAGAGAGAAGCCTCCTAGAGAGCTTGGACCACACAGAGATACAGACATTGAATCTTTGATCCACATAAGCCCATCTGGGAAGGACCATAGAGAGAGGGAAGAGACACCACCAACACCTACAGGAAGAAACTATGGGAAGAAGGCAATACAAGAGAACACCTAACAACAGAAAGACAAACATGACACCACCAGAATCTAGGGAATCTACACCAACTAGAATGGAACACAACAACAAAGCAGAGGAAGCAGAAGGGTATGACTTAAAAATCACCATCATAAAAATGATAGAGGCCCTCAAAGAAGATATGAGAAAATCCCTTAAAGAAATGGAGGAAAAAACAAACAAAAAAGTGGAAGAAATGAACAAATTCCTTAAGGAAAGTACAGAAAGCCAAGAAAAAACAATTAACCAGGTGAAGGAAACGGTTCAAGATTTGAAAACCGAAATTGAGAAAATAAAGGCAACACAAATGGAAGGAAAGCTGGAAATTGAAAAGCTGGGCAAAAAATCGGAAACCACGGACACAAGCATAACCAATAGAATTCAAGAGATGGAAGAGAGAATCTCAGGCGCAGAAGATAAACTAGAAGAAATAGATTCATCGACCAAAGAAAACCATAAATCCAACAAATCCTTAACACACAATATCCAGGAAATGTGGGACACCATGAAAAGGCCAAACCTAAGAATAATAGGCATAGAGGAAGGTGAGGAAGCCCAGCTCAAAGGTGCTGAAAACATATTCAACAAAATCATCGAGGAAAACTTTCCAAATCTGAAGAAGGACATGCCCATGAAAGTACAAGAAGCATACCGAACCCCAAATAGGCTGGACCAAAGAAAAAAGACCCCTCGACATATAATAATCAAAACACCTAGCATACAGAATAAAGAAAAAATATTAAGAGCAGCGAAGGAAAAAGGACAGGTAACATATAAAGGCAGACCTATCAAAATTACACCTGACTTCTCCATGGAAACCCTCAAGGCCAGAAGGTCCTGGATAGATGTTCTAAAAGTATTAAGAGAACACGGATGCCAGCCTAGGCTACTATATCCAGCAAAACTCTCAGTCAATATAGATGGAGAGAACAAGATATTCAATGACAAAACCAGATTTTCCCAATATGTATCTACAAATCCAGCCCTACAGAAAGTATTGGAAGGAAAATTCCAACCCAAGGAAGGTAACTACGCCCACAAAAATGTAAGCAACAGATAATCCAACTACACCAGAAACCTAGGGTGAAGCAGAACAAATATATTCACAATACCACTGCCAACAACAAACCTAAATCAAACAACCATCAACAATCAATGGTCCTTACTCACCCTCAACATTAATGGTCTTAACTCACCTATAAAAAGACACAGATTAACAGAATGGATACGAAGACAGAATCCATCCTTCTGCTGCATACAAGAAACACATCTTAGCTCCAAAGATAGACATTACCTCAGGGTAAAGGGTTGGGAAAAGATTTTCCAATCAAATGGAAATAAGAAGCAAGCAGGCGTAGCTATCCTAATATCTAACAAGCTAGACTTCAAACCAAAACTAGTCAAAAGAGATGAAGATGGTCATTTCATATTCATCTCAGGAGAAATCCATCAACACAAAGTCTCAATTCTGAACATCTATGCCCCTAATACAAAGCCACCCACATTCGTAAAAGAAACACTACTAAAACTCAAAGCTCATATAAAACCTCACACACTTATAGTGGGAGACTTCAATACACCACTCTCAACACTAGACAGGACCACAAATCAGAAACTCAACAAAGAAACAAAAGAATTAACAGAAGTTATGTCTCAACTGGGGCTAACAGACATCTATAGAACATTCCATCCAAAGACAAAAGAATATACCTTCTTCTCTGCTCCACATGGAACCTTCTCTAAAATCGACCACATACTAGGAGACATAACAAACCTCAACAGATACAAGAGAATAGAAATAGTCCCCTGTATCTTATCGGACCACCATGCTTTAAAATTGGAATTCAACAACAATACAAATAGCAGAAAACCTGCAAACTCATGGAAACTGAACAATGTGCAATTGCACCACTCCTGGGTCAAAGAAGAAATAAAGAAAGAAATTAAAGACTTTCTAATATTCAACGAGAATGAGGATACAACATACCCGAACTTATGGGACACCTTGAAAGCAGTGCTACGAGGGAAGTTCATTGCACTAAGTGCCCATATGAAGAAAACAGAGGATAGTCACATAAATGAATTAACAGCGCAACTGAAAACCTTAGAACAGAGAGAAGCGAATTCACCCGCAGGAGCAGACGCCAGGAAATAATCAACTTGAGGGCTGAAATCAACAAAATAGAAACCAGGAAAACAATACAAAAAATCAATGCAACAAAGAGTTGGTTTTTTGAGAAAATCAACAAGATTGATAAACCTTTATCCAAATTAACGAAAAAGCAGAGACAGAACATGCAAATTAACAAAATCAGAAATGAAATGGGGAACATAACAACAGACACAGAGGAAATCCAGACAATCTTCAGGTCATACTTCGAAAATCTGTATTCCACAAAAATTGAAAATTCAAAGGAAATGGACAAGTTTCTGGATAACTATCACTTACCAAAATTAAATCAAGAACAGACAAACAACTTAAATAGACCTATAACCCGAAATGAAATAGAAGCAGTCATCGAAAGCCTTCCAACGAAAAAAAGTCCAGGGCCAGATGGATTCAGTGCAGAATTCTACCAGACATTCAAGGAAGAACTAATACCACTACTCCTCAAACTGTTCCACAAGATAGAAACAGAAGGTTTATTGCCAATCTCTTTTTATGAGGCCACAATAACTTTGGTACCCAAACCTCACAAAGACACAACTAAGAAAGAAAACTACAGACCAATATCCCTGATGAACATCGATGCAAAAATACTCAATAAAATAATGGCAAACCGAATTCAAAAATACATCAGAGAAATCATCCACCATGATCAAGTAGGCTTCATACCTGGATTGCAGGGATGGTTTAACATACGAAAATCTATCAATGTGATCCACCATATAAACAAACTGAAAAAGAAAAACCATATGATTATCTCCCTAGATGCAGAAAAAGCCTTCGATAAAATTCAACACCCTTTCATGATAAAGGTATTAGAGAGGTCAGGGATAACAGGAACATACCTAAACATAATAAGAGCAATATACAGCAAACCAACTGCCAACATCAAACTGAATGGAGAGAAACTTAAGCCAATTCCTCTAAAATCAGGAACAAGACAAGGCTGTCCTCTCTCTCCATATCTCTTCAATATTGTACTAGAAGTTCTAGCTAATGCTATAAGACAACAAAAGGAGATCAAGGGCATCCAAATTGGAAAGGAAGAAGTCAAACTGTCTCTATTTGCAGATGATATGATAGTTTACATAAGCGACCCAATAAACTCTACCAGGGAACTCCTACAGCTGATAAAAACCTTCAGCAAACTAGCAGGATACAAGATAAACTCAAAAAAATCAGTAGCCCTATTTTTTTCAGACGACAAAGAGGCAGAGAAAGAAATCAGAGAAACATCACCCTTTACAATAGCCACAAGCAACATAAAGTATCTTGGTGTAACGCTTACCAAACAAGTAAAAGATCTATATAATAAGAACTTTGTGACTCTAAAGAAAGAAATTAAAGAAGATACCAGAAAATGGAAAGACCTCCCATGCTCTTGGATAGGTAGGATAAACATAGTAAAAATGGCAATCTTACCAAAAGCAATCTACAGATTCAATGCAATCCCCATTAAAATCCCACCACAATTCTTCACCGACCTTGAAAGGATAATAATTAACTTTATATGGAAAAACAAAAGACCCAGGATAGCCAAAACAACCCTATACAATAAAAGAACATCAGGAGGCATCACCATTCCTGACTTTAAGCTCTACTACAGAGCTATAGTTCTGAAAACAGCCTGGTATTGGCATAAAAATAGACAGGTAGACCAATGGAATCGAATTGAAAATCCTGATATTAATCCATGCACCTATGAACACCTGATTTTCGACAAAACAGCTAAAATGATACAATGGGGCAAAGACAGCATCTTCAACAAATGGTGCTGGCACAATTGGATGAGGGTGTGTAGAAGACTGCAGATAGACCCATGTCTGTCGCCATGCACAAAACTCAAGTCCAAATGGATCAAAGACCTCAACATCAATCCAGCCACATTGAACCTCTTAGAAGAGAAAGTAGGAGGTACCCTTGAACAAATTGGTATAGGAGACCGCTTCTTGAACATAACTCCAGGGGCACAGACACTGAAAGAAACAATTAATAAATGGGACCTCTTCAAACTTAGAAGCTTCTGTAAGGCAAAGGACACAGTTGACAAGACGAAACGGCAGCCCACTGACTGGGAAAAGATTTTCACTAATCCTATATCCGACAAAGGGCTGATCTCCAAAATATACAAAGAACTCAAGAAACTAGTCAACAAAACACCAAATAACCCTATTAAAAAATGGGGTACAGAACTGAAGAAAGAATTCTCAATGGAGGAAATCAAAAAGGCTGAAAGACACTTAAGAAAATGCTCCACATCCTTAGCTATCAGGGAAATGCAAATCAAAACAACTTTGAGATACCATCTTACCCCTGCCAGAATGGCTAAAATTAGAAACACCAGTGATGACTTATGTTGGAGAGGATGTGGAGAAAGGGGAACACTCCTCCACTGCTGGTGGGAGTGCAAACTCATACAGCCACTTTGGAGATCAGTATGGCAGTTCCTCAGGAAAATGGGAATTAGTTTACCACAGGACCCGGCAATCCCCCTCTTAGGCATATACCCAAAGGATTCACATCAATGCAACAAAGACATCTGTTCAACTATGTTCATAGCAGCACTATTTGTAATAGCAAGAACCTGGAAGCAACCTAGATGCCCTTCAATTGAAGAATGGTTAATGAAGATGTGGCACATCTACACAATGGAACACTACTCTGCAGAAAAAAATAATGGTATCTTGAAATTCGCAGGCAAGTGGATGGCACTTGAAGAAACCATCCTGAATGAGGTAACCCAGTCACAAAAAGAGGAACACAGTATGTACTCACTCATATATGGATTTTAGACCTAGATCAAATGATCACCAGCCTATAATTCACATCACCAGAGGAACTAGGATACAAGTTGTATTCTAAGAGATTCATATAAAGTCCCTCACAGAACTGGGAAGGGACAAGTCCCCCAGACCTCAGGTATAGTGGGGGAGGACAGCTAATGGAGAGAGAAGTAGGAGAAAATGAGAGGGAGGAGAGGAAGGCATGTGCGACCAGGAGGATTGAGCCTGGTTAGGAATGGAAAATAGGAAAGAGAGAGAGAGACAGAGACAGAGAGAGAGAACATAAAAGAGGGAGCCAATATTGGTTTGAAGATAAAGTTGAACACAAAGAAAGGTCGAGGGAACTACAAGACTGCTCCCAACTAACAATCTCAGCTTCCGTGGAAAGACTATCATAAATGCCCTTCCCGGAGAGTGAGATCAACAACTAACTTCTCCATGGAGTCCTCAACTAATGCCTGTTGAAAACAGGAGCAAACACCCATACATAAACACTGAGTCAAACTAGAACCCAGAAGCAGATGGAGAGGACAAGACCATGCGGTAGAAGTACATAGAGACAGCTTACCTGAACAAGGAGGAGCTAAGGGCCACTAGACTGATAGCTGGGAAGCCAACAGAGGTCTGACTCGGACTCCCCTGAATATGGGTCTCAGCCAGAAGGTCTGAGCAGTCTAAGAGACCTCAGACAGTGAAGCCAGGATGTATCCCTGGTGCACAAAAGGACTTTGCAAACATATCCCCCATGGAGGGATAACTGCCTTATTCTAGAGATAGGAGAGAAGCCCTAGTCCCTACTTCACAGGACCTGTCAGATCTACATGACCCCAACTGGATGGCATTCCCCTACATATTGTATTGTGGTGGGTGGTTGGGAGGGGAGGGTGTTTTTTTGGGGGGGGGGGGGGGGGGGGGGGGGGGGGGGGGGGGGGGGGGGGGGGGGGGGGGGGGGGGGGGAGGGAGGGAGGGAGAGGGAACTGGGATCGACATGTAAAATAATAATAAAAAAAAAAAAAAAAAAAACGCTTTGACTCCAAAATTTAAGTTGAAGAACAAGTTACTGGGGAAAAGTATTTCTATTTGTGTTTCCACAGAAAATGAAAAGATGTGGATTCCTTCCAGACTAATGTGGTTTGATCACACCAGACCGCCTGAAACAGAGTACAAGCTGATCCTACATTCCAAACAGCTGGACAAAACAGCCCTACAGACTACAGCTAGGATATCTGAATCTTCTTCGAATCCCCCAAGACAGCGCCCCTTACCAGCAGGAAGTAGTTTGGAAAGAACGACGCCCAAATTCCCAAATATTGTGTATAAATGTTTGTTTTCATTTAATTGGACTTTGTTATATAAAATTAAATAAAAAATACTCTATATGCAAAAAAAAAAAAAAAAAAAAATAAAAAATAATAGAGCAAAAAAAAAAAAAAAAAAAAAAAAAAAAAGAAATCTTAGAGTACTATTCATTTATAAAAAAAATTAAACTCTTCCAATTTGGGAAAATAGAATTTGAGGACACGGTGTTAAGTTAAATAAGCAAGATGGTGAAATACAAGTACTCCATGTCTTTTTGGTACATGTGCAAATCTTTATAAAATGTACTGAAAGCAGATAGATATAGGAAATGCAAGGAGAATGAGGTTCTAGAGAAGGGGATAGAAGGGTCTAAACTAGAAAGTTGGAGACACATGATTGGTGCACAGTGTAAAATAAATTTTCATAGATGTAAATGATATAGTGAATCTCACAAATGTGCACAATTTATGTGTGAAAAATTATAATAAAAGTAAGTAGAAATACGTTTGAATATCAAATTGAACTCACAAGAATTAACAATGATGTAGTGAGCCATGTACACTGAATACTTACATTTCGTGTACTTACATATGCAATCCATAAGGAGACCCCGTGTTCCCATCCTTGAACCACCAGCCAAGACACAGTTGAAAACAGAAAAGGATTACTGGTTCTTAGTCCATGGAAGCTGCCTACTTATAATGAGTGCACTCATTTTGTGATGTGATTACCTATACCCAGTCAACTTTACTAGACACTTTTGCCCAAAATGTGACTTAGAAATCCAGCTCCTGTAATTCCTTCATTTTAAGTAATTTGTATATTACTACTGCTGACTCAACTCTGGGGTTTCCCCTCTTTTGTACTTCTCTTTTTCTGTAAGCATTTATGTGATATATATATATATATATATACATATATATATATATATATATATAATCTTTGTGTGTTTTCAAGTATGTCCACCTTCAGATATATGAAAATCACATGTACATGTGTACTTACAGACTTAAACGTTAGAAGACAATTTCAGGTGTTATTTATCAGACTATCTTGTTTTTTGAGGTAGGGTCTCTCATTGCTTAGAACTTTCCAATTACATTGAACCAAATGGTCAAGGTCTGGTTCCTGAAAAGCAAGCACATTCTGCAATGATCCATCTTGTGCATATATTTTTTTTGATATTTATTTTATTTATATTTGAAATAAGCTTATTTTACATGTCTATCCCAGTTCCTATCCCTCACATATTCTGCCCTTCCCCCACCAACCCCATGTCATCCCATTTCTGTACCCCAGGGAGGGTCAAGCCTTCCATGGGGAGTTTACAAAGTCTGTCATGTCATTTGTAGCAGGGCCTAGGCCCACTCGTATGTGTCTAGGCTGAAGGAGTATCCCTCTATGTAGAGTGGGCTCCCCCCAAAGTCCATTCATAGTATACTGTGGTTAAATAATGATCCATTATCAGAGGCCACATAGACTACCTAGTCCTCCTAACTTACACCTACAATGAGGGAGTCTAAGTTGGTCCTATACTGCTTTCCCAGCTCTCAGGAAGGGGTCCATGAGCTCACCCTTGTTCAGGTCAGCAGTTTCTGTGGATTTCTCCACCCTGGTCTTGACCCCTTTGCTCATCACTCCTCCCTCTCTGCAACTATTTTGAGGAGTTTGACTCACTGTATAGATGTGGGTGTCTGCTTCTGAACCATCAGCTACTAGATGAAGGCTCTAGGATGACATATAAGGAAATAAGTCTCATTATCAGGGAAGGGCATGGAAGGTAGCCTCTCCACTATTGCTTAGATTGTTAGTTGGGGTCATCCTTGTAGATCTCTGGACATTTCTCTTAAAACCTATAATGACTCCCTCTATTATGTTATCTCTTTTCTTGCTCTCCTCTCTTATTTCCCTAACTCACTCTTCCTGCTTTCCCATGGGCACCGCTCCGCTACTCTTCCTCTTAACTCCCTCTCCCCTTCCACATTGCACCCAATTTCCTTGGGAGATCTTGTCCCTTTCCCCTTCTCAAGGAGACCATGTATGTCTCTCTTAGTGACATCCTGGTTTCCTAGCTTTTCTGGAGGTGTGGATTTCAGGCAGGTTATCCTTGCTCTATGTCTAAGAACCAAAATGAGTGAGTACCTACTGTGTTTGTCTTTTTGTTACTGGGTCACCTCACTCAGGATTGTTTCTTCAAGTCCATCCATTTGCTTGCAAATTTCAAGATTCCATTGTTTTTTCCAATGAGTATTACTCCATTGTGTAAATGTACCAAATTTTCTGCATCCATTCTTCAGTTGAGGGGCATTTAAGTTGCTTCCAGGATCTGACTATTACAAATAATACTGCTATGAACATAGTTGAACAGATGTCCTTGTGTGAATGTGTAACTTTTGGGTATATGTTTAAGAGTAGAATTACTGGATCTTGAGGTAGCCTGATTCCCATTTTCCTAAAGAAACCTCCATACTGATTTCAAAAGTGGCTGTACAAGTTTGCACTCCTACCAGCAATGGAGGATTGTAACCCTTTCTCCACATCCTCTCTAGCATAAACTCTTTAGGGGTTTTTGATTTTAGCCATTCTGACAGGAACAAGATGGTGTTTCAGAGTTGCTTTGATTTGCATTTCCCTGATGGCTAAGGACATTGAGCACTGTAAGTGTCTTTCAGCCATTTAAGATTCCTCTATTGAGAATTCTCTATTTAGTTCTGTACCCCACCTTTTAATTGGATTATTTGGTATTTTGGTAATTAGCTTCTTGAGTTCTTTGTATATTTTGGAAATCAGCCCTCTGTCAGATGTGGGGTTGGTGAAGATCTTTTCCCATTTTGTGTGATGCCGTTTTGTCTTGTTGACTGTGTCCTTTGCCTTAAAAAAGGCTTTTTAATTTCAGGAGGTCCATTTTATTAATTCTTGTTGATATCAGTGTCTCTGATACTGGTATTATATTCAGGAAGCAATCTCCTGTGCCAATTTGTTCAAACCTCCCACTTTCTCTTCTAAGAGGTTCAGTGTGGCTGGATTTATGTTGAGGTCTTTGATCTATTTGGACTTAAGTTTTATGCATGGCAATAGATAGGGATCTATCTGCAGTCTTCTACAAGTCAAAATCCAGCTATTCCAGCACCATTTGTTGAAAATGCTTTCTTATTTCCATTGTATAATGTTAGCTTTTTGTCAAAAATTAGGTGTTAATAGATGTGTGGGTTAATAACAGGGTTTTCAATTTGATTCCATTGGTCTTGTTTCTATGTTTGCACGAATACCAAGCAGTTTTCAGGACTATAGCTCTATAATAGAGCTTGAAGTCAGAGATGGTGATACCTCTAGTAGTCCCTTTATTGTACAGAGTTGTTTTGGCTATCCTGGGATTTTGTTTTTTCCATACAAAGTTGAGTATTGTTCTTTCAAGGTCTGTGAAGAATTGTGCTGGGATTTTGATGGGGATCACATTGAATCCTTAGATTGTTTTTTTTTTTTTTTTTTGCAAGATTGCCAGTTTTATTATGTTGATCCTACCTATCCAAGAGCATGGGTGGTCTTTGAATTTTCTGGTATCTTCTTTAATTTCTTTCTTTAAATATTCAAAGTTCTTATTATATAAAGCCTTCACTTGTTTAGTTGGCATTACCCAAAGATATTTTATGTTGTTTGTGGCTATAGTAAAGGGTGATGTTTCTATGATTTCTTTCTCAGCCCCTTTATTGTCTGTCAGTAGAAGGGCTACTAATTTTTTGGAGTTAATCGGCTGTAGGATTTCCCTAGTAGAGATTTTTTTTGGGGGGGGGGTCACTTACGTAAACTATCATACCACTTACAAATAGTAAAATTTTTGCTTTTTTCCAGTTTTTATCCCATTGATATCCTTTTGTTTTCTTATTGCTCTAGCTAGAAATTCAAGTACAATATTGAAGTGATAAGGAGAGAGTGGACTGCCTTTCCTTGTTCCTGATTTTAGAGGAATCTCATTGAGTTTCTCTCCATTTAGTTTTATGTTGGCTGTCATTTTGCTGTATATTGCTTTTATTATATTTAGGTATGTTCCTGTTATCCTTCTTTCCAATACATTAATCATGGAGGGGTTTTATCAAAGGCTTTCTCAGTATCTATTGAAATGATCATGTAGTTTTTCTTTTTCAGTTTGTTAATATGGTGGATTACATTATTGGATATTCATATGTTAAATCATCATTGCATCCCCGGGATCAATCCTAATTGGTCATTGTGGATGAGTTTTCTGATGTATTCTTGGATTTGATTTGCCAGTATGTTCTTACTATTTTTACATCAAAGTTCATGAGGGATATAGATCTGTAGTTCTCTTTCTTCGTTGTGTCTTTGTGAGGCTTGGTTACTAAGGATATTGAAGCCTCATAAAAAGAGTTTGGCAATGACCCTTCTGCTTCCATTGTGTGGAATACTTTGAGAAGTATTGGTATTAGCTGTTATTTGAATTTCTGGTAGAATTCTGCACTGAAACCATCTGGCCCTGTGCTTTTTTCTTCTTTTGGTTGGGAGACTTTTGATTGATGGGAGATATCATTCTGTAAATATGTTTCTCATACTGGTTAATGAATAAAGCACTGTTGGCCAATAGAAAAGCAAGATAGGTGGGACTAGGAGACAAGGAGGAAAGAGGAAGTAGGAAGGAGGAGTCAGGACGGAGAGACTGGGAGAGCACAACACCAGCCCCTCTCTGGTAAGATGAGACCATGTGAAAATACTTAGATTAATAGAAATGGGTTAATAATTGAGACAGAGCTAGCAGATAAGAAACAAGTAACTGGCCAACAGAATTATAAATTATGATATAGATATGAATACTTTGTGTTGGAATGGATTTTCATTTACTGATACAATTTAAGGCTAATTTTGTGATGTGTATATTTTTCCTTTTCTTTAGGTATTGTGTTTATATAGCTCAGTTAGAAATGTAATGTATAATGTAGTACAGATTATAAATAATTACCTATGATAGTCAAAACTTAGAGTTAAGTTAGTTAGGTTTTTCAAGATACATAGAGATATATTTAAAATAGATAGGCATTCTTCAAACCTTTCAAAAACCTACAAAATATGGAATTTAAAATATTTTAGGGTTTTTCTTGACAATGACACATAATTGGTCTTGTCAACACCACCTGCGTCAAAAAGAAAGATGGTCATGGAAGAAACACTTATGGAGTTTGCTTCCAATATGGCAAGACTAGCCATTTAGACAAGATACTGACTTTGTCTGGACTGTTTGACTTTATGCTGTATAAACTGGATATGCAGGACCCACAGAAAAGTGACTGCTGATTCAAGATGGACATTGCTACAGAGTTCCTGCTTCATGGAAGAGTTTGCCAGACAATCTACATGACACACAAAAAAAGTGACTGACAAACTGCCATACAAAAAGACAGTTTAAAATTTCCTGTTTTACTAAAGAGTCTGCCAAACACACTATGGCCTATGGGCTAAAGATAAAAGATTATAAAAGAACTTCAAGTAAATGACCAGGCAGTGAGTTGTCTCTGTCATTTCTAGAGTTATGTATTATCCTTCTACGGTTTTTGATAAAATTCAAAACAGTTATAGTTTTCCTCAGCTAGGATTAAAGATAAGTTACATATAGGATTTTAGACTCACAAAGATAGAATAGATGATGGAATATTTTCTTAAATCTTACTAAATGTTAATGAATTAAATATTGTTAACTGTGATTCTTATTTGATAACTGTTGTGTGATTTTGCTATGTTTGGTTAAAACCATTCTTTTTATTTAGACAGAAAAGAGGAGATGATGGAAGATGTCATTCTGTAAATATGTTTCTCATACTGGTTAATGAATAAAGCACTGTTGGCCAATAGGAAAGTAAGATAGGCCGGACTAGGAGACAAGGAGGAAAGAGGAAGTGGGAAGGAAGAGTCAGAATGGAGAGACCAGGGAGAGCACAACACCAGCCCTCTCTGGTAAGATGAGACTACGAGGAAATACTTAGATAATAGAAATGGGTTAATAATTAAGACAGAGCTAGCCAATAAGAAACAAGTAACTGGCCAAAAGAATTATATCAAATACAGAGTCTCTATGTGTTAACTAGGGCTGGCATGATGGTGGGACCAGACCAGCAGCGAGAGTGGGGGGTGGGGGGTGGGGGGAGTGGGGAACCTTACAACATTTGATGACTGCTTCAATTTCATTAAGTGTTATAGATCTATTTAAATTGCTTATCTGTTATTAATTTAATTTTGGTAAGTAATATCTACCCAAAAATTGTCCATTTCCATTAAATTTTCAAATTTTGTGGAGTACAGGTTTTGAAAGTATGACCTGAAGATTCTCTGGATTACCTCAGTGTCCATTGTTTTGTTCCCCTTTTCATTTCTGATCTTGTTAATTTGCATGTTCTCTTTCTGCCTTTTGGTTAGTTTGGATAAAAGTTTATTTATCTTGTTTATTTTCTCAAAGAACCCACTCTTTGTTACATTGATTCTTTGTATTGTTTTCCTAGTTTCTACTTTATTGATTTCAGCCCTCAATTTGATTATTTCCAGGTGTCTACTTCTCTGGAGTGAGTTTGATTAATTTTGTTCTAGAGCTTTCAGTTGTGCTGTTAATTTCCTAATGACTATACCTCAGTTTCTTCATGTGGGTACCTAGTGCTATGAACTTTCCTCTTAGTACTGCCTTCAAAGTGTCCCATAAGTTTGGGAATGTTGTTTCTTCATTATTGTAGAATTCTAGGAAGTGTTTACTTTCTTTCTTTATTTTTTCCTTGACCCAGG
This sequence comes from Phodopus roborovskii, assembly GCF_943737965.1. Taxonomy (NCBI): domain Eukaryota; kingdom Metazoa; phylum Chordata; class Mammalia; order Rodentia; family Cricetidae; genus Phodopus; species Phodopus roborovskii. Next base: position 14,015,586 of record NW_026126485.1, on the reverse strand, counting down.
AATGGTGCAATTGTGCATTGTTTAATCTCCATGAGTTTGGAGGGTTTCTGCAATTTGTGTTGTTGTTAAATTCTAACTTTAAAGCATGGTGGTCTGATAAGATACAGGGGGTTATTCCAATTTTGTGTACCTATTGAGATTTGCTATATTGCTGAGTATGTGGTCGATTTTAGAGAAGATTCCATGTGAAGCTGAGAAAAAGGTATATTCTTTTGTGTTTGGATGGAATGTTCTATAAATGTCTGTTAAACCAAATTGGGTCATAACTTCTGTTACTTCCTTTGTTTCCTTGTTGTGTTTCTGTCTGATGGACCTGTCTAGTATTGAGAGTGGGGTATTGAAATCTCCACTATAATTGTGTGAGATTTTATGTGAGATTTGAGTTTTAGTAATGCTCCTTATATGATTGACGGTGCATTTGTATTTGGGGCATAGATGTTCAGAACTGAGACTTCATCTTGATGGATTTCTTTTGTGATGAATAAGAAATGACCTTCATCTCTTTTGATTGATTTTAGTTTAAAGTCTAATTTGTTAGACTAGGATAGCTACACCCACTTGTTTCTTGGGTCCATTTGATTAGAAAATCTTTTCCCAACCCTTGACTCTTAGGTAACATATTTTCTGGATATTTTGTGTTAGGGATTTGTTAGATTTAAGATTTTCTTTGGTGATGAATCTATTTCTCCAACTGTATATTCACCACTTGTGATTCTCTCTTCCATCTCTTGTATTTGGTTGGTTATTTTTGTATCTGTAGTTCCTTATCTTTACCCAGCTTTTCTATTTTCAGCATTGCCTCAGTGTGTGTGTGTGTGTGTGTGTGTGTGTGTGTGTGTGTGCGCGCGCGCGCATGTGTGTGTTTATTGTCTCTATTTCAGCTTTCAAGCCTTGCATTGTTTTAATTATTTCTCATAATTTTTGAGTTTTCTTTCTTCCATTTCTTTAAATGATTTTCTCATATCCTTTTAGGGTCTCTATCATCTTCATGAAGGTTTATTTTTAGGGGCATTCACTTCTGCTTCATCTGTGTTGGGATGTTCATGTCTTGCTCATGTGGAGTCCCTAGACTCTGGGGGTGTCATATTGATCTTTCTGTTGTTGACTGTGTTCTTATATTGTCATATCCCCATCCCTTCTTCCAGTGTGTACAGGTGGGTTCTCTCCCTCTCCTCATTGGTACACGACCAAGGTTCTTTTCTGGTAGGTGCAAACAGGTACAATACTCCAATGGCTCTCTTCCAGTGGGTGGAGGTGGGGCTAAGGCACTGTCAGACTCTGGACAGGTGGGTCTGCTAGGACAGGTTACCCTGTATATAGATCCCTGTCTTTAGGAGACTCCCAGCAGGGCACCAGAAGGAAGGCTCCTTTCATGGGTGGAGGTGGGACCAGGACACTGGCAAACTCTGGACAGGCTAGTCTGCTGGAATGGCCTTCCTGATGAGTGAGGGCGTAGTCACCAGGCCTCAGGATGCCTGAACAGGGCCCTGGAATCTTATGCATACGTTTTTATAAACTATGAAAAACTCTTTGCTGTGTATTCCCATGGACTCCTGTACTTGTTTAACGTTGAACTTTGTTTTATTTTAGGTTGTTAATCTTGACTTCGTGATTACTTTCACATTTCAAACTACTGTTTCCCATTGTTAAGTATCTAATTAACAGGAACAATTGCTTTTGTTGCTTTTCTCTGCCATCTGTAGTGTGTTCTTCTGGAACCCATGACTCTCAATCACATGGCCATTAAATATAAACATAACAAATGAGCACCAACTACTTGTCACAACATCTAAACTCTTAAGCAGTCATTTTTTATGCATTGCAGGATTTGGATTCCTATTCTCATGTAGCATAGCATATGCTTTACTTTCTCAGTTGACAGACCTCCAGAGGTCTTCTTTGTCCTCAAGAATAAGAAAACATGTCTTCTATCCACCCGGACATCCTTTCCACCCTGGCTTATGTCTTCTCTGTCAGTAAGGTTTCCTGGCAAGTTTCTGGGACTTCAGAGTCAGAGTCAGCCATTGGGCCATTTCAGAGCTGTACAAATAATGCATTACATTGGGGTTGAAGAGTTTCCCTACTATAATTTATCATCACCCTCAATATATGTTTTAAGATACTTTGAGGTACTTTCCCTTGGGAAATTAGAAGACATTTCCTTGCAAAACAATAGGTTTAAAGTGTTTTATGCCCTAACAACAAAAGACAAAGTTGAAAGCAATAGACTTTTAATGACTGATTTTAAATTGAGCTGTAACTTAGAAGTAAAGCAACAGCACTGAAATTTTTGTGTTCTTTTGTTTTCCCAGGTGTTAGCCATCCCTCCCGGCTTAACTGGCTTGTGTTTACTCCAACCTCAGGCTCATTAATGATGACAGTAAATAAAACCTAACCAAGGAAGCAAGTTCTTTTAATCTGACAGGTACTCACCCAGCAGTCACACCTTGAGATGAAGAAATACCCTTTGCCAGAACTCCCTACATTTTTCATACAGTAACTAAGCTCTGTAGCAATATGATTTATTTTTATTTAATTCTTAGGGAAGATCCTTGGCAAAGAAAATTACAATCCCAACTCCCGAAGCCCTAGGCACTCTTTCTTAATGCCACCTGCCCTCATTATACTTGCTGCTTTTTCCAGAAATGTCAACTTACTTTACCTTTGCTTTATTTAAACACATTTAAAATGATACAAGGATTTTGAAGAAAAAAGACTTCAGATCATGGGGAAACAATGTATTTTCATAATCCAGGAAAAACTATCATTTTACCATATATATATATATATATATATATATATATATATATGAGTCCTATGCACAGAATGGCAGGTACATTTTATAAATAATTAATAGTTTATCTAAATGAAGATAATCTGTTTTATCCTTTTTATCATCAAATAATCATCTCTAGATTGTAGTAGACAAGTAATCGCCAATGATCATTAAGAAAAGAGACATCAACAATAGTATCACTGAGATACCCTGAGTATCTCTCCATCTCTTATGACCTGCATGCTGCATTAATTTTGACTTTTCTGGTTTTTATTTTTTCTTGATACATTGATTTGTTTGGAGTTCAAAAAGAAAATATATGAAAAATGAAAAAAAAGTTATGGAAGAATATCTCTCTGGGCTCATAGTCAAGAGGAACCACCCCAATTAGTGACAGAAGCAAAAAGGAGGGTGGTATATCAAGACTAGTGTTGTCATTAGCATTGATCAAGCATTAGCATTGCTTCTCCATGCAACAAGCTTTTATTAGTGTAGAGAATCATGGATACCAAAAGTGATAGGGTCAAGTGACTATTGAGTAATTAGCCTTAAATAGGGTATCCACATCACCCTCTCAAAGATCTGGAGGTAGAATGGGCACAAAGAATATAAGGGCTATACGAGGTAAACGTGGGTCATGAACCACTGTGTTATGGGCATGATATGTTGGTGCTCCTTTTCAATTCTCATTTAGCTGCCATTTTCTGCATAGGGTCCACACAAAATTGAGCTAGTAAAGATTTAGTGGTGGGTGAGGGTGGGACTCATTGGGCCCCACATTGCTCAGGAAAACTATTGTCAGTTACTGGCTGCTGGAGCAGAGAAAATCATTGTCTTTAGTGATACAGCCACTGGTGATTTACTCATGTTCTAGACAAAAAACACACACCCTTGTCCATGTGGATCCCACTAAAAATGTCACAAAGTAAAACCAAAACAAAGGTATATGAAAGTGGGTGGAAAGTTGATGAGTGGAATGTTGGTATGTGGGATTTGAATAGGCATAAAAAAGGAAGGGTGAGGGAGTGTGACCAGAATATATTATATATACATGGATGGCACTGTAAAAGAATGAATTAATTTAAAAAACACATGAACAGAAATTTTCATAGTGTATTTCCTTTCTTGGTTTATTTTTTGAGCTTTCCCATGATGCTTCTGAGTGGTTTGCTTTTAAATTCACATGTTGCAGTTCTGACACTCAATGGGGTTTGGAGGACACAAGATTTTTAGGATATAACGAGACTAAAGGAGATCACAAAGTAGAGGGGCTTTCTCAGATTGTGGCTTTATGTATATGAGAATGGAAATAAGTACAGTGAAGAAGGGTAGGAGGATGCTGGAACTTGAGTTAATAAGCTAAACTCAGAAAAAAAATGCATATACTTTTGCAATTGTAGAATCTAGATTTTAAGAAATAACAAAGCATATTTTATTTGGACAGAAAGGGAAATTAGCAGGGTGAAATGATGGGTTCATAGCCTGTGAGGTGGTTTAAAAAAAAAAAAGACTGAAGTAATTTGTACACCTTAGGATGTCATCATCATGCAATTCTTGACTTTGTACAATTAATATACATTAATAGAGTCTAATGTAGAATAGTGTCTACTACAGGCTGTTTAGAGTGGGGTGAGAGAAGAGGAGGAGGTTCCTTAGTGGGTACAGGAACATAGCTAGGTGGAAGTTGTTCCACAGAGCAGTCAGATGATTGTTTTCACAATAACCTTCATGAACATTATTAATACCCTCAAAGGTTAAGCTGGAAGTGCCCAACACAAAGTAAGCATAAGGAAACTGAAATGTAATTACCTTTATTGTTTGAATAGTATTTCTGTACACATGGGTTGAACTGTTATGCTGTACTCCATAAATATGTACAGTTCAATTTATGAATAAAATAGAAAAACAGTATTATCTATCCATATCTATATGTATCATCTATCACACTGATTCTCAACCTTCCCAATGCTTTAACCCTTTAATATAGTTCCTCATGCTGTGGTGACCCCTAAGCAGAAAATAATTTTCATTACTACTACATAAATATAATTTTGCTACTTTTATGAATCAAAACATAAATTTCTGTGCTTTCCAATGGTCTTAGATACCTGCTGTGAAAGGCTTGTTCAACCCCAATGGGGTTGTAACCCACAGGTTGAGAACTAATGTTCTATCAAGTTTATCTACCATATAGTTATCCATCTATCTACCAACCCCTTCTTTTATATAATTCTAAAGGATCTGAAAACAAAGTTAAATGGAAACAAACTAAATCAACTATTTTCACCTTCTACCTCCTCACTCTAGAACTGTGAGAACACATTCTGTTGTTTACTTCTCAAGTACACTAGGGAAAACCGAGGTCACTTACAGCTTATTTTTTTTTTTTTAATGCTGCAGCTTTAATACCATGACCATAGCCAGTTCAAACTTAAATCTATGTTTTAAAATACATTTTATAATTTTTTAAGGCAAGGTCACATTTATCTCAGTCTGTCATTGAACTCCCTGTGTAGGCAAGGTTAGCTTCGAAATTATGAACCTCCTGCATTCATCTCCTGAGTGCTGACATTGCAGAGCACACCAGCACACTTCGTTCATATGGTACTGGGTTGAAGATCAGGTCCTTACAGATGGTAAAGAAATACTCTGGCATTCAGCTGTATCCCCAGATCTTCAGTACTGAAATAAATATGATTCAATTTATTTTACAAGCCTTTGTTGATACATTTAGGAGATGTGCAGTTTTCTACTATCAGAAATATTTTACAGATGTTCACATTTTCCGTTTTACATCTTTATTCATACTTGCTACTAATTTGTTGTTGGCCACTCTAGTTGGAATAAATGTTATCTCACTGGCACTTTAAATTCCACTTCACATTATTATGAGACTATGTCTGCACATAAATTTTCTGGTACATTTTTTTTTTCTTTCTCTGGAATTATCTGTTTACTTTAGAGCTCTCCTGCTACCCTTGTTTATTTCTTGTTGATGCTGTATTTTCTATACTTTCTACATACTCATCCTAGACTCTGACTTTTGTTCTTTGCTTGATATGTTTTGAATGACATAAGATTTTTAACATTGGAGTTAACTAGTTTTGTCTTAGATTTTTACAATACTTTCTTCTGAAAAAAGGTATTTTGTTCTTTGGGTTTGTTTGTTTTCTAATTTTAATATATTTTCAATCTGTAATATGTGAGTATGTATTTTTAAGCCCTTAGCAATAATCTCCCTATATTGATTAATGCTCACTGGAAAGAAAGGTATCTTATTTTTGTTTTGATTAAAAATACTTGCTTAGGCCAGGTTTTGGTGGTGCATGCCTTTAATCCCAGCACTCTGGAGGTAGAGGCAGGCAGATTTCTATGAGTTTCAGGCCAGTCTGGTCTACAGAGCTAGTTCCAGGACAGGTTCCAAAGCAAAAAAGAGAAACCCTGTCTTGAAAAAAAAAAAAAACAAACAAACAAACAAAAACTTGCTTATTAAGTCAAGGTTTTCTGATTATTGTTAATATTCTATTCTGTGTTTTTCTTCTTTTTGTGTTATTACTAACCCAAATTCTTTTTTTTTCCTTTGCCTCTTTTATTTTATTTTTTTAATTTATTTTATATAACAAAGTCCAATTAAATGAAAACAAACATTTATACACAATATTTCAGAATTTGGGCGTTGTTCTTTCCAAACTACTTCCTGCTGGTAAGGGGCGCTGTCATGGGGGATTCAAAGAAGATTCAGAAATCCTGGCTGTAGTCTGTAAGGCTGCTTTGTCCAGCTGTTTTGAATGTAGGATCAGCTTGTACTCTGTTTCAGGCGGTCTGGTGTGATCAAACCACATTAGTCTGGAAGGAATCCACATCTTTTCATTTTCTGTGGAAACAAAAATAGAAATCCTTTTCCCCAGTAACTTGTCCTTGAACTTAAATTTTGGAGTCAGCATTTTTTTAATTTAATTTATTATTTTACATGTCTATCCCATTTCCCTCTCCCCCCTCCCTCCCTCCTTCCCTCCCTCCTTCCTTCCCTCCCTTTTACCCTCTCTGCCCTCTCACATGCACTCTAACCACCCTCCCCTCCCATCCCCCCCACCCCAATTCCATAAGTTAGGGGAATGCCATCCAGTTGGGGTCATGTAGGTCTGACAGGTCATGTGAAGTAGGGACTAGGGCTTCTCTCCTGTCTCTAGATTAAGGCAGTTATCCCTCCATGGGGGATGTGTTAGCAAAGTCCTTTTGTGCACCAGGGATACATCCTGGCTCCACTGTCTGAGGTCCCTTAGACTGCTCAGTCCTACTGGCTGAGACCCATATTCAGTCAGTCCCGTGCTGGCTTCCCAGCTATCAGTCTGGTGGCCGTTAGCTCCTCCTTGTTCAGGTAAGCTGTCTCTATGTGTTTTTGCCGCCTGGTCTTGTCCTCTCCATCTTCATCTGGGTTCTAATTCTACTCAGTGTTTATGTATGGGTGATTGATCCTGTTTCCAACAGGCATTATTTGAGGGCTCCATGGAGAAGTACTAACCCAAATTCTAACCTCTTTCCTTATCCCCATTTAAATCTCTAATCCCAAGAATTTTCCATTATTTTCTCATGTCATCCCTATGCTATAGTACCCTTTAATTGAATTTTCCCTTGGGTTAGAAGATTCTAGGTTTCCTTATAGCTTTTTCATGCACCCCTCATTTTGATTAAGGCATCTGGTAATACATTTCCTTACCTCCTACCATTCTGCTTCCAGTATCTACCCCACTCTATTTTCATTTAAACTATGCTTTACTATTCCTCTTCTTTTCAAGGCATCCACATCCTGTGGCCTATTTCTAGTTTCCTAGCTTCCATGTTTACTCTGAGCTGATGCATTAAAGCATAAGCTGTTTATGAGATAGTTCCTAAGGACCTACCTCTTTTTAGAGTACTAGTGATGGATGTTAGCACATTTAGAACACTATCTAATGTTCAAAAATTTTGTTACTCTAGGTGATAAGGCTTTATTTTAACACTACTTTCAATGTTTAGTTCTCTTTGATATCAGCTGAGATGTTGGGGACAAGGGATGATTTGAATTACTAATTGAGTACATTACACCCTTTCCTGGTTCCCCATCTCTCTTAGGTGGTGGCCTGACAACCAAGAGGCCAGCCAGATGCCCTGAATGGGAGCCTAGCTATTTTGAGCACTTTGCTCTACTCTGTGGATACTCTAGCAACTGCAGAAGAGCACTGCAAGTGCAGTTAAATGCATTCTCTGAATAGCCTACACTAGATTTGAAAAGCAACACTTTGAGCAAGAAAAGCTTTGGGGACTGCTGAATGATGTTCTAAGTATTCTCACCCAGGACAAAGAGAAAAACTTTACCCTGGTGACTTAATAGAAGATCTATGACTGGTGCAAACATAGTCTTTCATTTGAATGAAGGGCATGCTCTGTTTGGTACATATACACTTATTCCTAGGCATGGTATTCTACACTTATTCCTAGGCATGGTATTCTTCCATGATTGATACCAACTTTCTGAAAGTTGGATTTTTTTTAATTAACTCTGAACCATTCAAAAGACACTCTTATCTACTGCTTCATTATATTGCAACTTTAGGCCCAACAGAAAAATTCTCTCAAATAGTGTTTTCTTGTCTGATTGTGAGCATTATCACTTATTATTGAAATAAGATATGTGATTCAGCATCAGAGGGGGAACAAAGATAGAAGCTAAATGGAGATAGGAGTAAATGCTGTACCAGCCTAGGCAGTGACCACAGAAGCAGTTACAACAAGACTTATAAAAAGCAGCTAAGACATAAATAATAACAAGTTATGGAGACATTAATGGTAAAGAGCTTAATATGACAAACTGTGTGTCCTGGTCACTGAACACTTTAAAGTAAAGCCAAGTTGTAAGAGCCACAGGTCTCAAAGATCACAAGCCCAGGAGTACTAACATTGGTCACTGATGGTAATCCTGACACTGATCTGAGAGCTGGTTCACTGTCACCGTAGGACTGAGTATCCAGGCATATAAGGTCGGTACAAGGGCTGCTCCTAGAAGCTGAGAATTACAGCAACTACAGGTGTTGAAGTTACTGGTCACTAAAGCACAGGATATTAGCTCCAATCGCTATGACTTGACTCATGTCTCTGGCTCGTAAAACCTGGAAAAATAAGCCCCTGACTCTAAGTGATTAGAATGCAGAACTCTGGGTCTGCCTGTTCGTCCTGAAACCTCTTCACTGAAACCAATTTTTGAGAATACATGAAAAATCTTGCAAGTCTGGTAACAAGGGAAGCTGGTCATTGACAGAGGCAGGAATCCAGGTAGAGTTTAGGCACTGAAATTCACTTCAGTATTAATGCAGAATTAACTCCAGTTGTAATAGAGGAAACATTCTTTTAAATATTAAATGGTGATCCTACTAATAAAGTGTATTGTGATACTTCTGATAAATTTTTTAATCAGAGGGTCTCATTGAGTCTCTTACAAGATCATTCTTTGGATTCTAGGTTGGCTTTTACCTAGAAGAAATCCTCCTGCCCCAGCCTTCCAAATGCTAGTATTAAAAAATTGCCACCATACCTGTTTAATTTCATTAATTATCAGCATGATTTTTTGCTCATTTTTCAGGAAACAAATCTACTACCTACCCCCTCAACCCAACTAAGTAGAAATATATGCAAATAGTTCTGAAACTAGTGTCCATTGGGACTTCTGAGTTGGTTAAAATAAACTGTTAGAAATTATTTTGTCGCCTTAAGAAACTTTTGTCACAGTTCCCAGTAATTGAAATTTTCTATGGCTGTTAAGAATCATTAAAATAGCCATTTCTTCATCAATTAGAATCTTGCTGCCAGATTGTATGACACTTCATGAACCAGCTTTAATTTGTTATACATTGTTCCCAGAAGGTGAGATGAGATTACAAGGGCTTGCGTGTTAGTTGAGAGATGTATTTTACACTTACCACTTGTGGTCCCTTTCTAGTAATTCAAATATTACGGTCTGATCTTGATTAGTTAATCTTTCTACATCAGCATTTTTAGATGGTACTTCATAAAATTTTCATTACAATTAAAAATGCAATTAAAATGGATTATCTAAATCAAAGTCAATCTTTAATTACTGTGTGCTATCTAGATCCTTACTTCATGATAGAACAGATAAAATTCTAACAATTGCTGTGCTAATGCCTTCATTATTAAAAGCATAATAACCCTAGACTCATCTCATTTCCTGTCAGTTCCTTTTTTAGGTTGTCATCAAGAAGCTTGCTTCCTTTAACAAGCATGCCTACTTAGTCTGGAGCAGGGTTTTCTTATTACTCACCTACACAAAAGTTATTAGACAGAGTTCATCTAATTAATCCAAGTCCTTTCATGTAAAGGGACCAAGCACCTCAACTTTGAGCCTATTTTAGTCCCTATTTAGTATCCCCCTCCTTTTCCCCATCACCACCTCTTGCAAAAACAATTAAGGAAAAAGTTCAAAAAAAGAATATGTTGGAAAATTCTATTTGTTGCTGTGTCCAAATCATTCATCATTTTACATTCAAATTTTGCATTCTTATTTTTAGTAATGTGAGTTTTTGGTGGTGAAGAAAAAAATTTTGAACTTGAAAGTCACAAGACTTCAGTTACCAGCATGTTCCATATGCCAGTTCTCGAAATCACTGGAGACAAACTCTAAGATATAAGAGCTTGCATTCACTCATCTGTAATACAAGGGAAACAAATATCCTTGGATATTGTGAAATGTAGACATGGCTTCTAGCTGTACAGTTCCTGCTAAACAACAAGTAATCAATGAACAGTGGCTACTTTTATTATATAAAAATCATTTTCCAAGTTACTACCCAGACTTTATGATTATCAAGATAATATCTCAACCTAGGTATGTATAAACACCATATAATAAAAATCCTAATTAGTACAGTCTGAGATTAGAGACGAAGGTTTTTCTATCCTCTCTAAATTTGCATATATAATTGTGTTTATCTACTATTTTAAAACACCTAACCCATATCTGATGTGAAATGCTTGTAATCGTAAAATGTCTTTATGAAATACCTAACAGGATGCAGTATTGCATCAATCTTTTATAAAGGCAATTACACTAAAATAATCTTTACCTCCTGGCAGTGTAAGCTCAGCCAACATTGTTGCACAGTAACTAGAGGATCCAAATACATAGTTAATAAGTCAGTTAAATATCATCATTGCATTTAATAAAAACCAAAATTCTTTTATCTAGATAAACTGCAGGGAAATTTTTCAAAACCCAAATATGATTATGTTGTGTAATTTTTTTTGGGGGGGGGAGTTGGAGAGATGTGAATAAACATCTATTCACCTTAGAATACACACTGTTAAAAGACTAAATAAACAATTCTAAGGAAGTCTATAGAGCTCAGTGACCCAGAGACTTCATTTAGGTTACTTAGTAAGCCTGCATATAAGGGGCACAGGCTGCTGACCAGAACATGGGTGACTCAAAGGCAGCTGCCTGAGTAAGGACTTGAAAGTGTTACCTCCCTGAAACTCCCTGCACAGTATTCAGACTCATCTGCTGTGGGAGTTTTTCCTCTCCATAGCAATCAGTACTGCTCACATAACTTTGGGTTAAATCTTGGAGGTTTTTCAACTTCTTGAGAGTTTTCAGTTTACTTCCTCAACTTCCCAAGATTTCTTTACTTCCTGAGTCTTAATGTATCTCCCTTCAGTAAGTAACATTGGGAGGAATAACAAAGTGAAAAGTTAGAAATTCTTAGTTTTCATATCAGAAAGAAGGCTGACTGGGATATGTGGTTCTGACACACCTGCCATATACAAAGCTGAAGGATTGTAATCTGAGGATGATGAGGGGGAAATGCAGTAAAAACACACAAAGTACAAAAGAGAAGAGAGAGAGAGAGAGAGAGTACTTGAGAGAGCAGTGGTCTAGCTAAAGTGGTGCTGAAATGACATAGAGGCAATCAAAGGGAAAGAGGTTCATTCAACAGCCCTTTAGAAAAGCACCCAAGGAAAAAGAAACACATAGCAAGAAATGGAGACAATACAGTAGACACTCATTATCAGAACTCATCCAAAACAATCCATAACTTTGACCCAGTCTGATGCCAAGGGATTTACTGCTTCTTTACCTACATGGAATTGACCCAATGGTGAATTGGGGAGAGGAGTTTATGTAAGTCTTGGGGACCAGTAAGATTGTATATGTTCTTGACAGGTGACCAAAATCAGTTCGGATGAGTTAGAAATAGAAAATTTCCTTGTAACATGGAATAATTGCCAGAGATGTAAATTTTACAAAACATTTCCTGTCTTTACAGTTTTACTACTTTTGTACATACGGCATAAATGAAAATATCTACTCTCAGATGCTGTATTTTAAACAGAAGATCTCTGATTTACTTTCCAAGCAGCTTATCATACATAATAGCTCATTACTACATAATGCATCTAGATTGAATCTGAAAAGAAAAACTTTAATGCTCTAGTAGTTATCATTTTGATAGCCAAAAGAAAAACTTTGAAAATTGTGTATCTTCGTGAAAGATTGCTTGTTACAGTTGTAAAATATTTACTCTGTCCATCAGATTTGATTGTGGATATTTGGCAAAGATGAAAACAAGTAAAGCTATATGCCTAAATATGGGAACGTGTGAAATGGAAAGTATGAGGATGATGTGTGGATGTTCTAATTATAAATAAAGACTAGTTAATGAGTTTTATTAAAAAAGAAGTGAGGTAGTTATGGTGGTATTCACCAGCAGTGAACACTGAAAAGCAAGCAAAGCTTTGAGTTCAAGGCAAACCAGGTCTACATAGCAAGTTCCACAACAGCCAAGACTACATAGTGAGTCATAGTCTAAATAAATACAAAAAGAAAACAAAGAAAAAATTAAATGGTGAATGTTGCTAGTAGAACAACTAGAAAAATGTGCTTTGCTCTGCTCAGAGACTTTAGGTTTTGTTTAATTTTACTTTTTCAGACTAAGGGCAAGATTGAAGATGTCATTCACCTATTTTTTAATTCAATTTTCAGATCTATTTTAGCTAGAAAGTCAAAATAGCACTTAATTTTCAATGAAAATGATTGATATCACAAATGTGCATACATCAGTGTGGAGTCCGGAGGACAATGATGGGCATCTTCTGTTGCCCTCTGTCTTATTTTTGTAGATAGTGCCTCCCACTCTGACTGAAGTATACCACTTGGCTAGTGGAGTTACTCAACAATCACCAGTAATCCTTCTGTCTCCAAACACCAGTTCAGCTCTGAGATTACAAATACAAACCTATACTCTGTTTACACATGGGTGCTGGGAATCCAAATTTAGACCATGCTTGCATGCAAAGACTTACTGCCTGAGTCATCTTCCAAGATCCCCAAAGTGGTTGACATCTTTCTAGCACCAACAACATTATATTTTTTTAGAAAACTGAAATATGTAAAATTGCTCAGTCACATTTTTATGGATTACACAGTAAATAGCATTGTATTAATCTAGGGGATCACATAAAAATGCATGGTTAAATTAAATTCACCTATTCTTTTTTACTTTAAAAGAAATGTTAGTTGTAGGTATCATATTTGTGATTTTTTTTCTTTGCTGTAAAAAAAGTACCTAACAACAAGCAACTTAAGGAAAGATTTATTTTGGCTCAAGAGATATAATTCATTGTGGGGAAGAAAGCATGACTAGAGTGGGATGAGGCAACTGGTCACATGCAATCCTTAGTTATGAAGCGGGACGATGTACAGTGGCAGCACCTTCCCATTCTCTTTTTTCTTCAGTCTGATACAGTATCCCTTTGAGTGGTATTAGCTATGCTTCCTGTTGGTGTTGCCTCTGGTTAAACCTTGATGGACACATTACCATGAACACATGCAGAGGTATGCTTCTGTAGTGATTTTAAATCCTATCAACTTGGCAGCCACAATTAACCATCAGAGACACAGAGATTTTTTTTAATTAGGAAATATGTGGTTCTTCTGCCAGGGTCATAAGAAAATCACATTACAGATAACACAAAAGGAATATAACACTGGACAGAAGATAGGACATAATGAACTCAGAGGAAACAGAAATTCTTTACCTTAAGAATAACCTTGGCATTCCAAAGCTTGTAACATTGAACAACTTTTTCAAATCAAGAGTAACAGTGAATATTCATTTGAAAATAAAGACAGAATTTAAGCAGGTAGGATTTAATTAACCACACTGGAACATAGCCAGACCTCTCCAGCTAACATCTCTGCTCATTAATAGATAACATTATTCCTGCCCTGCTAAACCCAATGTCAGGAACAGAAAACATCCTTGCTTTCCTTCCTTGTTGGTAAATATCCAAAATTAAATAGGATATTAAAATGCAAGCATTTCAAATTAAAAATTCAGGTCTCTATAAAAGAGGTGTAGCCACTTTCCCACCACGCAACACTACCAATCTGTTATCAGTGCGAAGAATATATGTATCGACAATATTACACACCACACTTTAAAATATAAAATTGAGTGATTTGATATTCACCATATGCTGCAATAGATTCCAATCTGCTCTTCCCTTGTCCTTCCCGAACCTGTACTCAACCTGGTCCTCATCGTGTCAACAGAGTCACCTCACAGCATCCCTGCCCCTAATGATAATAAATGCTCTAACAATGTTGGTTGTTTCCAATATAGTCACATCACATGCAATAGCAGTGAATAGTCTTTTCCTTAAACTCTGTTTTAAAATATGTAAAGCTGAGCTAATATCAAAGTTTTAATATTTATTCTAGCCTCATAAGGAAGTTGATAATGAAACAAGAGTTATTGGGGCTGCCTGCCTACAATTCCAGTCTCAGAAATCACCCATGAAACTGTTAACATACTTATTTACTGCTTCTGAAAGCAACTCTGTGGCTTGGACTGGTGCTAGTGAAACACTTGTCAGTGTGATTTTTTTCTGGGGTTACCTAGTACAGATATACACAGAATATATAAATTTTAGGGTGATCAAGTATATTTCAAGGGTCATGGAATTTCCTCCAAAGCATACAAAATATTCCCATGTGAAAACTTTAGTGTTGTTGATGATCTCCCTGAGATGTTACTTCTATCACTGTTTATTGTTAAAAATGAGAGTCACAGTCTCCATCTAGGAAGGGGACATTGATAAGAACACACAGGCTTAGAAACATGGCTCATTGAGATCTGCCCTAGAATATAACACACAGGGTTTACTTTTTAAATGTAGTTAACCTGACAGGAGAAATCACAGGTTTCATAGCTATCCCCCTTATCTCTGCATATTCTAGTACCTAATACTATATAATTGTATATTTAGAAGCTTGCATATACCAATGCATACCTTTCAGGTGAATTAAGTAGTTATTGGTAACATTCTGTTTACCATTGTTTTTATCTCACAGTACCTTCACTGTAAGAACAATGCAATGATAAGAAATTCTTTAAGGCATTAAAGAAAGGATATTGTGTACTGTAAGGAGTGTTCAATAGTTATAGTCAAAAGTTGGGTCTTACTTGAGAGTTCCCCATCCTGAATAATCCCATAGTGATTCTCAACCTTCCTAATGCTGTGACTCTTTAATACATTTCCTTATGCCTTGGTGAGCCAAACCTTAAAATTATATTCATTGCCATTTCATAATTGTAATTTTGCTACTGTTATGAATCATAATGTGCATCTATGCTTTCCAGTGGTTTTAGGCTACCCCTGTGAAAAGGCTGTTTGATCTCAAAGGGGTCACAACCCATATGTTGAGAACCCCTGGAATAAGTCTAGTATATTCATTCTGTATGGGTACAGTAAATACCTTAGACTTAAAATAATGCACTGGGAAATCTAAATTTCCAGCAGGTTTGACATTCTGGTACCTATTGATTTGGATTTCTAGATTGTAATGAAGAGTGACAGGAATGGTATTAAATAACAAGATATAGTAATACAATAAGTCATCTCTTTTCTGCCATGTATGCGTTATCTAGACGTATATTCCAGTTACATAGTTAAACTCAACTTGAGAGATGGCTATGCTACATAAAAGCAATGAACTGTGTAGCATAAACTATGTACTAGGACTATTGGATTCTGAACATCCAGGGCACCTAATGTGGCTGGGAACTTCACATTATAATGAACTAAAAGTAACTGTCGCTTCATCTTCCAATTTGTGAGATTAAAGAAAGAAAGGAAAAGGAAAAGAGAAAAAAGGAAGGGAAAACTACAACCAATGCCAAACATCATCAAATATTTTGATAGATTTAATCCATACATATTTCTTTACAACTTTATTATAAGGAAAAATGAAATTTAGTATATCAGTGCTAACTAGGTATCAATTACTTTTTGCATAAAGAAAAACTTTAATGATAAATTACAAGTTTTTGAAAATATTATCTATTAATTATCATGATATACAAACTAAATATCATCATAGATGTTTGTAGGCTCACTTGCATGCAAGATGTTGTGCAGTGATTTCCTTCAACAGAAAGGAGGAAAGGAAATTTCACACTTCACCAGGACCCTCCCCAATGTAACACACTCAGTAAACAATTGGTGGGGAAAGCAGACTTTCCAAATTATCCAGTTATGTCAAAACATACAGGGAGCTCCAGGGATGCAGCTTTCCTAAGACATCAAAGACTATGGAGTAAGCATTTTGGTGAAGCAGCTACCTCTGAGTCATCCATGCTGCTATAAGTAACATCACTCGCTATAAATAACTCAATAAATTGATTCACAAAGCTAGATATGAGTGGAATCATATCTTTTATAGATTTTTTTCCTCCTTATCTAGGGAAAGAGATGCTTGTTCATGCCTCCCTGGGAAAAATAATTCACAATGCAATGTTTCCATGCTTGAATATAATAAAAGAAAACATCATTTTCTTATACTTTATTTTAGTATATAGTTTGATCTCCTAGAACATGGCAGTTAAACTACAAAGAGGAATTTCTTTGTGTAGTATGAGTAACCTTAAAACATGCACTGTTGATCTCCTGATTTCAGAGAAAGCAGAGTGAGTGACACAAGAAAGCACAGACATTTTGCTCACACCCTCCCACATATACAAGATGTTCCAAGAATTCTCAATTATCATTGCCTGTATTAATTCTAGTATTTTCATTGTGGTGTTGAGAAACATTGACATTTACCTTTAAGACATTAGAAATGCTGCTTGGCTTGTAATCTTTAACAAATCTAGAATATCATCATCACCATCACCTCCACCATCATCACTATCAATTGCATTACACTAATTTTACCTCTGCTGCTGTGATAAAAACCTGACGAAAAAGTAGCTTGGGGCTATAAAGATTTACTTTAGTTCACAGCTACAGTCTATCAGAGGAAGGAAGTCTACTAGGGACTTAAAACATCTAAACTATCATATCCACTCCTAAGAGCAGAAAGAAATAAATACATACATATTTTCTGATCAGTTCACTTTCTCTCTTCTTTATGCCGGTCCAGGATCCAATAACAGGGAATGCCCCTTAACTTTTGCCCTATAATGAACTTATACTTTCCATATCAATTAATATAATCATGACAACCCCCCCATACATGATCACAGGTGGATCTGATCTATGCTACTCTCTTCCAGGTGACTACACTGTGGCAAATTGACAACAAAAGCGAAACACATGTGCCCCTACAATCACATCTTAAATAAGGTTTTGCTTTTTTCCTCATTACATGTCTAATTTGTTTAAATTACAGACATAAAAGTATTATACATTATGCTTTTCCTTCTCAAATATTATCTGTGGGCTACCACTACTGAATTAGGTTTAAATTAAATCCCCAAAGATGATATTCCATCAACTTCTATTTGTAAAATATAAAGAAAGATGGCTTAAAGTTGGTTTCAATCACAGCCATTCCTTATTCATACTATTGTCTGGAAATGAGCTTTTTAGATAAAGCACACTGCCTTGACATAAGAAAAAAATCATAAATGCTTTTTGGTGGGACTTTGCAAAATATAACCAATTATTGATTTGAAATCCTGCTTAGCCACAACATAACACTCTATAATCAATTACATTTGGGACTTTAACCTATAGATAGAAGACATGAAAAAGCTGAGTTAATGACTTTTTCAACTGGCTGAATGATATCCCTGGGGGACAAAATGTAATCCGTAGGACAGGCAGTAAATTTCTATTGTTGCTGTACACTTATGGTTGGGAGCTCAGCTTCCTATTGCTGGGCCAACAAGCTACTCTAGACCATCACTTATGTTTTTGCAATAAAAGACCAGTGCCAGCCATTTTTTCTCTGTTCCAAATACCACTGATCTTCCTATTTCCATGGTAACCGACTCCTGCTGGCATGATCAAGAAAAAAAAATGATTTGGGATTTTAATTAATTGCTTAGAAATGGAAATGTAATGGGACTGGTGGTTCAACTAAGCACATTTTGCAAAGTGAATAAAAATAGAGTTTCTGGAATACTTGAAATTGTTTTAGTGGCTACAGCACATCTTTTGCTAGACACCTTAATTTATTCCATTTTCCAAAATAAATCTGCCAGACGTACTAAGCCATTTTGTCAACACAAATCATTTTGGCAAATACTTTAATCCCCCTTCTAAACAAAATGCATTATAATTTAAATATCTAACCCATCAGTGTGAACCCACTAGGTCCTTTCTTAAAATACTCATGAAATGTTTGCTTATCATGTTTAAAGGAGTTGTCATATCTTGCCTATAAAGGAAAGCCCCTGTGTTTGCAGCATATTTCCCACAATTTTCCCACAACTCATAGTGCCAGTGATTTCTACCTTTTGTATAAACCAAAGCCTTGGTGTTAGCCTTTAGTATTTAGATGAGAAGAATGAGCCTTGGAGTAAAACTAAATAGGGTCCAATTGCCTGTATTGCCTAGATTCATGTCTTACCCAATCACAGCTCTTGATCCTCCTGTATGTGATACTTACAGTAATTCCTCTACAGGCAGTATCCCTGATGACAAAGCCTCTTCCATATGATCTGGTCATTTAAAGATCCCATTAATGCTAATGCCACTACACTAAGGAATAAGCTCCTGACACAGGAGACTTTGGGAAGCACACCATACACAACTATGTCCTTTTGAATATAGTGAAGCTACAACACATACATATATTAACACGGTTTTAAATATCAGTGCAATATGCTCTATATCAAAGGTAACATGTTTAAAATCATTTGGAAAATAATAGTTATTAAAGACAACTTTCATTACTAAAGATTTTGAGCAATGGCTATTCCTTATTTATGATGGCTGCCATTATTAAATCACAAGAGCAAAGTGATATGAAGTCAGGTACTATAATGGATATTTATGAAGTAGGGTATTATCTGTTCTCAAGGAAAAGAAGCCTAGATTATTTGAACACAAAAGAATTGATCATATGAAAAATGAATGAAATGGAGCAAGCTGTGTATTAATGGAAGTGAGTGATGAGAATATACATGTTCTAATATCAGCTTCTTCATAGAAACTATCACTCAAAGTAACTTCAAATCACTGGTAATCATGCTCCTAACCTCAGTTATCTGATAGTGTCCTTGCTAGATAGCCTCAGAAAATCCCAGACTTACAACTGTGAAACATTTATCACACTTGTGATTATTTGTCCAGTGTGACTCTTTTTTAATTAATCACCTTTATGAGGCTAGAAACAAGATTGTATTTGCCTTACCATAGTATCTGGGAGAAAGTATAAAAGTGAGCACATTTTTGTAAGATTAAAGTTGAATGGTCTACAATCCTCAGAGTATGAATTAGTCCTAGACTTGTCTACTGGTCATAAAACTTTTTATGGAAAATAAGTTCCATGGAACAGCATATAAAACAGGGCTAGTTGCCTACTGTTTAGAGGATTAACAAACAAATAATGAATAATTAACAAATAATTAATGGAAGATATTTTATACTGTCATTATTAGAAAAAACCCCAGGCTATAAAGATATAATGTGTCAATTTTAAACTAGGCAAATTTCTTTTATTAATCTTGTTAGTGATACTACCCTTAATTAAGAAATGTGAGATAGAAAAAATGTCTTCTAAAATGTATTGAATTCATTTTGTGGTGCCTATCTATAATGGATGCTTCCCTTAAGTGTGGTTAATATATCCAGTGGGATTCCATTGGAAAAAACTAAATTTTCCTTTGCAAGAAGTTATCAATTGCAAGAGGTTATCAGTTGTCAGGGATGGAATCTCATGTCCACTTTCATCTCTCGCAGTCATACTCTGTCTTACTTGGACCAATACAGACCGTGTACATGCCATCTCAGGCTCTGTGATTTCATATGTACATCATTCTATGTCTGGAAGACACTGTTTTCTTGGCAAAGCATAGCATCCCACCGTTGGGAATGGGCTCCCACAAGCTAGCTCATGCACCAGCGATAGATCCCTGGTCTTACTCTCAGGAGCGCCTCAAACAGATAAAGCTGCACCTCTGTCTCCTACATGTAGTCTCCACAGCTGTCGATCATGAGTTCCTACCTGTTTGGTTCAACTATCTGTAGATTTCTGCTTAGTGATCTTGACCTACTTTGTTCATATAGTCCCTCCCACCTCTTTTCCACTGAATTCCCAGAGCTCAGCCTGGTGCTTGGTTGTGGCCCTGTATCTGACTCCATCAATTACTAGATGAAGATTCTATGACGACAGTTGGGTTATTCACCAATCTGATTGCAGGGGAATGCCAATTCAGGTACCCTTACCACTATTGCTAGGAGTCTTAGCTAGGGTCATCCTTGTGGATTCCTGGGAATTTCCCTAAGCCCCAGGTTTCTCTCTAGTGTCATAATGGCTCTCTCTATCAAGATATCCCTTTCATTACTCTCCCACACCACCCTTCCTCTAAATGGACCATCCCTTCCCACATGTTTTCACCCCCCCATTCCCTCTCCTTTTCTGCCTCCCCTTGCCCCGAGTTTACCCAAGAAGTCTCATACTTCTCTTCCCAGGGAGAGCTAGGTATCAAGGAGGATCATTATATTTCTTAATATGCTAAGGATGTATGTATTTAAACTCACTGAGATATAAAAAAAAGTTAATCTATGCTGTGAAAATACAACTGCTATCTTTGTCTTATAATCAACTTTGAACATTTTGTAACATAGTTCTTAAAACCTTGCTCATTGTTTTCTTTCTTTTTTTAATTTTTTAAAATTTATTTTATATAACAAAGTCCATTTAAATGAAAACAAACATTTATAGACAATATTTGGGAATTTGGGCGTTGTTCTTTCCAAAGTACTTCCTGCTGGTAAGGAGCGCTGTCATGGGGGATTCAAAGAAGATTCAGAAATCCTGGCTATAGTCTGTCAGGCTGCTTTGTCCAGCTGTTTTGAATGTAGGAACACCTGGTACTCTGTTTCAGGCAGTCTGGCTTGATCAAACCACATTAGTCTGGAAAGAATCCACAGCTTTTCATTTTCTGTGGAAACAAAAATAGAAATCCTTTTCCCCAGTAACTTGTCCTTGAACTTAAATTTTGGAGTCAAAGCATTTTTTTAATTTAATTTATTATTTTACATGTCTATCCCAGTTCCCTCTCCCTCCCTCCCTCCCTCCTCCCCTTCTTCCCTCCCTCCTTCCCTTCCCTCCCTTTTACCCTTTCTGCCCTCTCACATGCACTCTAACCACCCTCCCCTCCCATCCCCCTACCCCAATTCCATATGTAGGGAAATGCCATCCAGTTGGGGTCATGTAGATCTGATAGGCCATGCGAAGTAGAGACTAGGGCTTCTCTCCTGTCTCTAGATTAAGGCAGTTATCCCTCCATGGGGGATATGTTAGCAAAGTCCTTTTGTGCATCAGGGATACATCCTGGCTCCACTGTCTGAGGTCCCTTAGACTGCTCAGTCCTTCTGGCTGAGACCCATATTCAGGGGGCCTGAGTCAGTCCCATGCTGGCTTCCTAGCTATCAGTCTAGTGGCCGTTAGCTCCTCCTTGTTCAGGTAAGCTGTCTCTATGTGTTTCTGCCACCTGGTCTTGTCCTCTCCATCTGCATCTGGGTTCTAGTTCGACTCAGTGTTTATGTATGGGTGTATGATCCTATTTCCAACAGGCATTAGTTGAGGGCTCCATGGATAAGTTAGTTGTTGATCTCACTCTCTAGGAAGGGCATTTATGATAGCCTTTCCATGGAAGCTCAAATTGTTAGTTGGGAGCAGTCTTGTAGTTCTGTAGACCTTTCTTTGTGTTCAATTTTATCTTCAAACCAATATTGCCTCCCTCTTTTATGTTCTCTCTCTCTCTGTCTCTCTCTCTTTCCTGTCTTCTATTCTTAAACAGGCTCAATCTTCCTGGTTGCACATGTTTTCCTTTCCTCCCCCTCATTTTCTCCTACTTCTCTTTCCATTCACTGCCCCCCACTTCCCCTGAGCTCTGGGGGACTTGTCCATTACCAGTTCTGTGAGGGACTTTATATGAATCTCTTAGAATACACCTTGTATCCTAGTTCCTCTGGTGGTGTGAATTATAGGTTGGTGATCCTTGGATCTAGGTCTAAAATCCATATATGATTGAAGACATACTGTGTTCCTCATTTTGTGACTGGGTTACCTCATTCAGGATGGTTTCTTCAAGTACCATCCACTTGCCTGTGAATTTCAAGATACCATTATTTTTTTTCTGCAGAGTAGTATTCCATTGTGTAGATGTGCCACATCCTCATTAACCATTCTTCAATTGAGGGGCATCTAGGCTGCTTCCAGGTTCTTGCTAATACAAATAGTGCTGCTATGAACATAGTTGAACAGATGTCTTTGTTGCATGGATGTGAATCCTCCAGGGGCACAGACACTGAGAGAAACAATAAATGGGACATTTTCAAACTTAGAAGCTTCTGTAAGGCAAAGGATACAGTAGACAAGACCAAATGGCAGCCCACAGACTGGGAAAATATTTTCACCAATCCTATATCCAACAAAGGGCTGATCTCCAAAATATAGGAAGAACTCAAGAAAGTAGTCAACAAAACACTAAATAACCCTATTAAAAAATGGGGTACAGAACTGAAGAAATAATTCTCAATAGAGGAAATCAAAAAGGCTGAAAGACACTTAAGAAAATGCCCCACATCCTTAACTATCAGGGAAATGCAAATCAAAACAACTTTGAGATACCATCTTACTCCTGCCAGAATGGCTAAAATTAGAAACACCAATGATGACTCATGTTGGAGAGGATGTGGAGAAAGGGGAATACTCCTCCACTGCTGGTGGGAGTGCAAACTCATAGAGCCATTTTGGAGATCAGTATGGCGGTTCCTCAAGAAAATGGGAATTTGTTTTCTTTCTTTAAATAGCAAATGAAGTAACCTAGGACTAATGGAAGAATGAAACTTCTCTAAGGTCCTGCAACTGCCACCTCGGAGAACTGGAAACCAAACTAAAGGGACTACCTTCTCACTTCATTTAGACCCATCGGCATAGGATACTGAATATATATGTTGGAATTTCTGTGTTGAGTATGTTTTAGTGTAGAACAAAACAATAATAATAAACAAATACTAATGGGAGATGTCATTCTGTATATGTTTCTCATACTGGTTAATAATAAAGCACTGTTGGCCAATGGGAAAGGAAGATAGGAGGGACTAGGAGACAAGGAGGAAATAGGAAGTAGTAGGGAGGAGTCAAGATGGAGAGTCTGGAGAGAGCTGGACGCCAGCCGCCTCCCCGGTAAGAGAAGGCCATGTGAAAATACATAGATCAGCAGAAATGGGTTAATAATTAAGGCAGAGCTAGCCGATAAGAAAAAAGTCACAGAGCCAACAGCATTGTATCAAATACAGAGTCTCTGTGTATTATTTGGGGCTGGCGCGGTAGCAGGACAAGACCTGGCGGCAGGCGTGGAAAAACCGTACTCCCTACAGATGGCGCCCACGTGGTTAATAAGAACTTCCACTTAAAATTTAACAAAAGCTTAAATTTTACAAACAAAAGAACAGAGACAAGCAAGGTTTCTTGGTAGCAGCATTTTTCTCGGTTGGAATCTGTTTTGCAAGAGACAAGCAGATATTTGCGCGGCTCCTTTAAGGGAAGGTTCTTGACTCAGTATAGGGGCAAAAAACGCATGGCTTTTAAAAAGCACTGCTAACAATTTATTGGTGTGTATGAGAGATGGCAATGGCAGTGACCACATCTCCAAGCCGGCAGCATGCTTTCTGGGGGGCAACGCAGACCAAGGCGGTGAGCACAGCTCTCAATGCTGGCGGTAAAAGTACCCACCACCATCTTTGGTAAACCGCGGCAGAAACAAATACTTTCATTTTAACAATGTTGTTTTTAACAGATAAAGACTCATGGCCAGAAAAAGATAAAGATTTACAGTAAAGACAGATTCACATTAAGAAAAAGCACTAAAGGTTTACAGTGTGTTCTAAAATATATGTAGGCTTGGGAGAGAAAAAGAAATAAAATGGTTTTAAAAAGACAAACAGGACCTGGGTGTGGTTGCACACGCCTTTAATCCCAGCACTCAAGAGACAGAGACAAGCAGATCTCTGTGATTTGCAAAGTAAACCTGGTATGCAGAGTGAATTCCAGGACAGATAAGAGGTACATAGAGAAACCCTGTCTCAAAAAATAAAAAGTAAAAGAAACAGAGTAATAATAAAGCCACATAAAGATGAAAAGCTCAGAGAGAATCTGGTTACTGTATGCTATTGTGTTGTCTCTGCATTCTTTGACTACTGAGAAAATAACAACTGATAAAGGCAATGTTGCTGGCTTAATTCAATTTATATATTTTAAAAATGCTTTGACTCAAAAATTTAAGTCTAAGGACAAGTTACTTGGGAAAAGGATTTCTATTTTTGTTTCCACAGAAAATAAAAAGCTGTGAATTCCTTCCAGACTAATATGGTTTGATCAAGCCAGACAGCCTGAAACAGAGTACCAGGTGATCCTACATTCAAAACAGCAGAACAAAACAGCCTTGCAGACTACAGCCAAGATTTCTGCCTCTTCTCAGGATCCCCCATGACAGCGCCCCCTGTCAGCAGGAAGTAGTTTGGAAAGAACGACACCCAAATTCCCAAATATTGTTTATAAATGTTTGTTTTCATTTAAATGGACTTGGTTATAAATGGTTAATGAGCACAGCCAATTCTTTTTAAAGGTAAAAAAGGGGATTATGGTATAGATATGAATACTTTGTTTTTGAATGGATTTTCATTTATTGATACAAATTTAAAGTCAATTTGATGATATGTATATTTCTCCTCTTGTTTAGGTATTGTGTTTATTGAGCTCAGTTAGAAATGTAATGTATAATGTAGTGCAGATTATAGATAGTTACCTATGATAGTCAGAACTTATAGTTAAGTTAGTTAGGATTTCTAGATATACAGAGATGTATTTGAGATGGATAGGCATTCTTCAAACCTTTCAAAGACCTACAGAATATGGCATTTAAAATGGCTTAGGGTGAGACATAAATGCTCCTGGCAACACCACCTGCGTCAGAAAGGAAGATGGACATTGAAGAAACTCGTTATAGAGTTTGCTTCTAATATGGCAAGACTAGCCATTTGGACAAGATACTGTTCTTGTCTGGACTGTTTGACTTTATTCTGTATAAACTGGACATGCAGGACCCACAGAAAAGTGACTGCTGATTCAAGATGGACATTGCTACAGAGTTCCTGCTTCATGGAAGAGTCTGCAAGACAATATGCAGGACACAGAGAAAAGTGACTGATAAACTGCCAATACAAGAAGACAGTTTAAAGTTTCCTACATTGCTGAAGAGTCAGCTAGACACACTATGGCCTATGGGCTGAAGATGGAAGATTACAAAAGAACTTTGGGTGACCAGGCAGTGAATTGTTTCTGTCATTTCTAGAGTTTATATACTATCCTTCTGTGGTCTTTGATGGAGTTGAAGACAAATAGTTATGGTTATAGTTTTCCTTAGTTAGGTTTAAAGATAAGATACATATAGGACTTTAGATTCACAAATATAGGATAGATGATAGAATAGTTTCCTTTAATCTTGCTAAATGTTAATGGACTAAATATTGTTAACTGTGATTCTTATTGGATAACTGTTGTGTTATATATTTTGTTATTTTAAGGTTAAACCCCTTCTTTTTATTTAGACAGAAAAGAGGAGATAATGGGAGATGTCATTCTGTATATGTTTCTCATACTGGTTAATAATAAAGCACTGTTGGCCAATAGGAAAGGAAGATAGGAGGGACTAGGAGACAAGGAGGAAATAGGAAGTAGTAGGGAGGAGTCAAGATGGAGAGTCTGGAGAGAGCTGGACGCCAGCCGCCTCCCCGGTAAGAGAAGGCCATGTGAAAATACATAGATCAGCAGAAATGGGTTCATAATTAAAGGCAGAGCTAGCCGATAAGAAACAAGTAACCGGGCCAACAGTATTGTATCAAATACAGAGTCTCTGTGTATTATTTGGGGCTGGCGGCACAGCGGCAGGACAATACCAGGCGGCGGAAGGAAACCCTCCTCGTTACAAAATACTTTATGTGGTATAAATTGTACACCGTATGTAACCTTTAATTTATACATATTAAACTGATACTTGTCCAGGGTGTGTGTGTGTGTATTTGTGTGTGTTGTGTGTGTTGTGTGTGTGTATGTGTATTGTGTATACATATAGTGTGTGTGTGTGTATCCAAGTCCTAGGCTTTTGTGTGGTGATGAACCTTTCTTGAGTGACTTGCTACAATTGTATTATAAATTTGCATGAATAATGTATGTTATCTTTCTTTCTGATGGGGACATGTGATTTTTAACAACTCTTTCTCTGCTTAAAGCACTGCAAGTACTCAGTACATGCTTATTGAATGTTAGACTGAATGAAAGAATGACTGAATCCAGAAGAAAACAGTAGATCCTTATGTATGTTTCCAATTAGTTTTGTAAAAGCATCTATCTGAATCAATTGCATTGGTCACCATGGCAGCTTCTGCAGTGATAAAGCAGTTGAAATAGAAAATCTCAGATTAGTTTGTCATTAAGAAGATCATAGCGTGACTATAATACTGCTACTACTAATAATAAATTATATATAAATATAGTTTGAAATAACTTATTAAATAATTGCAATGAATAATAAAATAATATAAATAGATTGATAGAGTATAGATAATAGGTAGATAATAGATAGATGATAGGTAGATAGATAGATAGATAGATAGATATTTCAATCTCAGTTTTTCTAAAACTTTACACATTGATACAAGGCTATTTGTGGTATACATATTCTTATTTCTGTTTATATTTTCAAAATCATTTTACTGATATATTTTTTTCATATGAAGCCCATGTCTGTCTAAAGTACACACACACACACACACACACACACCAGGATCAGTTACTGAATGTTTTGACCACCAACATCTTTTTAAATCTTCTCTCACCACACATATTGAGACGCCTAGGCAACCACTAACTTGCCATCTTTCATGACAGAGTATAATTTTCTTTTATAATTTATAATAATAATTTTGAGAATCTTCAAAGTTATGTGTGATTATGGCTTAATTTTTTTTATTACTAACTTACATTCAGCTGCATGGACATATCACAATCTGCTTAAACATTAATAGAGAATGGCAACTAAATTTATTTCCATTTTGAGCTGTTCATAAGTTTCTATGAAAAATCTGAGATTTGTTTTGACTTCTGATATTAGTCTGTTATATAAAATACTTCCAGTTAAGCATATTATTAAGGATCCTTAAACATTTTCCCCAAACCATTGATGAAGTACATTCAAATTATTGAGAATTACTTGCAACATTTGAAGCATCTGATGATAATTGTCCACTTCATTATGCATTATTTACATCTTCCAATATGAAATAACAGAAACATTCCATGAATTAATATTGGCAGCAAATAAAATCATCATATTGAATGATTTTGTTTTGTTAATAACCATAGATTAGCATTGGTATACTAGCTAAAGTATATTGAGATAAACTGAGTAGCAGATTTAAAGAACAAAAGTTATTCATTCTATCTAATGCTTTGTATTCTGAATGTTTCACCTATACAGTGAGAAATTTGAGAGTACAAGTCAAGAAGGACGTTTCAAAGCAAACTCTAGAGAATATCAGAAATGAATCCAATTATAGCAAATCTAATGACATTAAAAAGACTCCAATCAGATATCATCATGGTCCTCAAATTCAAGCCATCTGGTAGAAAGTGTTAGACTAAGAAACTCAAGGGGAATTAGTTTACAGGAGAGGAAGAATAATTTTACTTGGCAAATCCATGTACTGACAGAGCAGGAATCCAATTCAGCTTGCCACACTCCAACTTCATTTTCCTGGGGCCCTAAAAGTGTTTGGAAGATGGTGGGAAAGATGCTGTTGCTGCATTCACAGAGCAAGTGAGCTCCCATTCTGAAAATAACTCCCTAAAATATTGGAGAAAATTCCAAAAGATATGGCAGAGTCTGTGCATAAATTTACATTCCCCCAAAGAGAAGAGCTAAGCAATGTGAACTACAAGACTTGACACTTGAGATTAAAAAAAAAAAAAATTAAGACAGTTGCTGGAAATCATGAAAGTGTAATTCTTAGCATGACTTGTTTTGACCACTGCTGAGTGAAGACAGAATTCTATTGGCCATAAGCGCTGGATGTATGCTTATGTTTATCTGTTATTTCCCATGGCATGAGCAACTACATACAATGCCATGACAAAGTAATTAAATGGGGGAACTAACAGAAGGAACAAAATAAACAGGAAGAATGAAATTTGTACACCAGAGAATGATTCTGGAGTCACATGAGTGTTTGTAATTTTAATGGTAGCTACAACTGAACAAAAGAGTGTTATAAATATCAAATCAGGGTAAAAGTAGCCTCGTAAAAAGAGTTTAGCAATGACCCTTCTGCTTCTATTGTATGGAACACTTTGAGGAGCATTAGTATTAGCTGTTCTTTGAATTTCTGGTGGAATTCTGCACTGAAACACTGAAACCATCTTGTCCTTTTTTTTTTTTGGTTGGCAGACTTTTGATGATTGTTGCAATTTCATTAGGGGATATAGGTCTATTTAAATTGCTCATCTGGTCTTGATTTAATTTTGGTGATATATATCCAGAAAATAGTCAATTTCTGTTAATGTTTTGAATTTTGTGGAGTACAGTTTTTCAAAGTATGATCTGAAGATTCTTTGTAGTTCCTCTGTGTCCTTTGTTGTGTCTCCCTTTTCATTTCTGATTTTGTTAATTTGCATGTTCTCTCTGTTTTTTTGTATTAGTTTTGATAAAGGTTTATCTATCTTTGTGATTTTCTCAAAGAATCCACTGTTTCTTACATTGATTCTTTGCACTGTTTTCCTAGTTTGTATTTTATTGATTTCAGCCTCAAATTGATTATTTCCTGGTGTGAGTTTTCTGGGGCAAGTTTTCAATTGTACTGTCAATTCTCTGTCTATTCACCAGTTTCTTTATGTGGCACTTAGGGCTGTGCCCTTTCTTTCCTATTAGCACTGCCGTCAAAATGTCCCATAAGTTTGGGTATGGAAAATGGATGGAACTTGAAGAAACCATCCTGAGTGAAGTAACCCAGACACAAAGAGACAAACATGCTGTGTCACTCATATATGGATTTTAGACATAGAGCAAAGTATCGCCAGCCTACAAGTCATACCACCAGAAAAGCTAGGAAACAAGAAGGACCCAAAGAGAGACATACATGGTCCCCTGGAGAAGGAAAAATGGACAAGATCTCCTTAGCAAATTGGGAACATGGAGGGAGAGGAGAGGGAGTTAGGAGAAAGAGAAGGGGAGAAGAGGAGGGGAGAGGTGGGCATGAGGGATGAGGAAGATTGAGATAGAAAAGAATAGAGGAGAACAAGAAAAGAGATACCATAATAAATGGAACCTTTATAGATTTAAGGAGAAATCTGGCACTAGGAAAATGACCAGAGATCCACAAGGAAGAACCCAACTAATAATCTAAGCAGTAGTGGAGAGGCTACCTTCAATGCTCTTTCACAATAATGAGATAAACAACTACCTTATATGCCATCCTAGAGCCTTCATCTAGTAGGCAATGGTTCAGAAGCAGACACCCACATCTAAACAGTGAGTCAAACTCCTGAAAATAGTTGCAGAGAGGGAGGAGTGATGAGCAAAGGGGTCAAAACCAGGCTGGAGAAACCCACAGAAACTGCTGACCTGGACAAGGGTGAACTCATGGACCCCTTTCTGAGAGATGGGAAACCAGAATAGGACCAACACAGACTCTCTCAATGTGGGTGTTAGTTAGGAGGATTAAGTAATCTATGAAGCCTCTGGTAATGGATCATTATTTAACCCTAGTATATTATGGGACTTTGGGAGCTCATCTCACATAGAGATGTATTTTCTCAGCCTAAACACATGGGGGGAGGGCCTAGATTCTGCTCCAAATGATATGGCAGACTTTGAAAACTCCCCATGCAAGGCTTTATCCTCCCTGGGGAGCAGAAAGGGGATGGGCTGGGGTTTGATGGGGATAATAGGGTAGGATGGGAGGGTGAGAGAACTGGGATTGACATGTAAAAAAATTGTTTAAAATTTAAATAAAAAGAGGAAAAAATATCAAATCCTTTTGCAAACACACCCAGAAATTACAAAAGTAAATAATCATGCAGACCCTTAATTTGAACTTCAAATAAGCTTTTAAGTGACAATATCAATGACTAGCAAAGAACATATATTAAACAAGTGAAGACTAACCTATAAACTGATGAGTATAAGAGGCAGAGATGAATGTGTCTAGAAATGACAGTAAGAAAATCATTTAAAGATACAAAACTATGATCAATGCACAACATTAGTAAAATCTCCATGTCAAATACCTACTAAAATGTCACACACATACACACACACACACACACACACACACACACACACATTGGTTTATATGAATACCCTTGTGTTATAGTCACATTCATAACACAAAGATGATTCCTACCTCAACTTTATTGCATTTTCCCTCTTATCCATAATGCGCCACAAATAGTATACTAAAGTTATCTTAAGAGGGATTAAACTATTCTGCCTTATGCTTATGGATCCTTATAGCCTGACATAGCTTCTGATTTCACTGTGTTCTTTGACCTTTTAAGATTTAAATGACATTTGACATTTGTTTCCTAGATGTATTTCAACCTACCTAGAATATTGTCTTTTAAAGGAAGTATATGTAGATATCTATTTGTGAGATAGGAGAAGGGAGCCAAAAGAAATTGAGAAGGCACGGTCAGTCACCCGAAGTTCTTCTGTAATCTTCCATCTTCAGCCCATAGGCCATAGTGTGTCTAGCACATTCCTCAGCAAAGCAGGAAACTAAACTATCCACCTGTATTGGCAGTTGGTCAGTCACTTTTCTCTTTGTCCAGCAGACTATTTGGCAGACTCTTCCATGAAGCAGGAACTCTGTAGCAATATCCATCTTACATCAGCAGTCATTTTCCTGTGGGTCCTGTATGTCCAGTTGATACAGCATAAAGTCAAGCAGTCCAGACAAGAGCAGTATCTTGTCCAAATGGCTAGTTTTTCCATATTGGAAGTAAACTTCATAATGCGTTTCTTCAATGTCCATCTTCCTTTCTGACACAGGTGGTGTTGCCAGGAGCATTTCTGTCTCACTGTCAGGAAAAACCCTAAACATTTTAAGTGCCATATTCTGTAGGTCTTTGAAAGGTTTGAAGAATGCCTATTTATCTTAAATACATCTCTATATATCTAGAAATCCTAAGTAACTTAAATATAACTTTTGACTATTGTAGGTAAATATCTATAATCTGTACTGTTACACATTTTTAAATGTGCTATATAAGCACAATACCTAAACAAGGAGAAATATACATATCACAAAATTGAACTTAAATTTGTATCAATAAATGAAAATCCATTCCAAAACAAAGTATTCATTTCTATATCCCCCTTTTACCTTTAAAGAGATTGGTTGTGATCATTAACCATTTATAACCATTTATAAATAATATTTGGGAATTTTGGCATCGTTCTTTCCAAACTACTTCCTGCTTGTAAAGTGCGCTGTCATGGGGGATCCTAAGAAGATGCAGAAATCTTGGCTGTAGTCTGCAAGGCTGCTATGTCCCAACTGTTTTGAATGTTGGATCACCTGCAACTCTGTTTCAGGGGGTCTGGCTTGATGTAACCAAATTAGTCTGGAAGGAATCCATGGCTTTTCATTTTCTGTGGAATCAAAAATAGAAATCCTTTTCCCCAATAACTTGTCCTTAGACTTAAATGTTGAAGTCAAAGCATTTTTAAAATATATAAATAAAATTAATCCAGCAGCATTTCTTTTATCAGTTGTTATTTCCTCAGCAGTCAAACAATTTAAAAACAACAGAATAGCATATACTATCCAGTTTTCCTGTGCTTTCCATCTTTATGTGGCTTTTTTATTACTTTGTTTCTTATTTAACTTTTTATTACTCTGAATGATATCTCCCATCAGGACTGTAATTTTCATTTATGATATTTCTCATCTTTCATCTCTTTGCTTTGACTTTTTTATTAAAACTCAAATTAATAGAGATAGCTTCTAAACTTACCATGTAACAACAAACTATATGGAAGATGTCATTCTGTAAATATGTTTCTTATAGTGCTTAATGAATAAAGCACTGTTGGCCAATAGGAAAGCAAGATAGGCGGGACTAGGAGACAAGAAGGAGACAGGAAGTAGTAATAAGGAGGAGATCCAAGATGGAGGAACTACAGGGTAGTATGCTGGTCTCTCTCTCTGGTAAGATAAGACCATGTAGAAGTACTTAGATTAATAGAAATTGGTTAACAATTAAGACATAGATAGCTGATAAGAAACTAGTAACTGTCTAACAGAATTTAAATCTAATAAAGAGTCTCTGTGTATTATTTGGGGCTGGCACAGCTTAGGACCAGACCTACAGGGAAG
Source organism: Phodopus roborovskii (assembly GCF_943737965.1). Lineage (NCBI taxonomy): Eukaryota > Metazoa > Chordata > Mammalia > Rodentia > Cricetidae > Phodopus > Phodopus roborovskii. The sequence goes on along the minus strand of NW_026126485.1, from coordinate 13,982,861 downwards.
AACTACTTATAACACAAACTGACAGAGAATGTTTGTTGAACATTTGTCATATTTTGCAGTCTCACACCACAATACACATATAAATCTGTGATGGTGTGGATCATGAGATCTATGACTGTGCTTTAGTATGAAAATGGAATAGTCAATGACACTAATTACCAGTCAGTATTGTGTGATATTCTTTATTTTTCAGATTAAAAAACCAAAGCAAATAAAAATCAAATGAACAACAAAAGAAAATGGCTCTAGCTAGAGTTAATAACCAGATCTTCAATATATGGATATATATATATATATATATATATATATATATATATATATATATATATATGCTAGTATAGTACTGAATTAGTCTCTTTAAGAAAGATCAAACTCATTTAAGAACTTTCTCCATATTAGAAAGAGTTCACAGAATTTCACCAGCTGCTTCTTTACATAAGATAGAATCTTCTGCTTCAGTGTGTGTGACAAATGCCAGTGAAAACATTGTGTAGCTCTAGGGCATTAATAAGAAGCAAAAGAAAATGACTCATGGCAAGGTTAAAATGACCTGGAAAAGGGGAAATAGTAACCACTGGCCTGCAATATCTTCTACAACACTCCACCAATTACCTAAAAATTATTGTTTAAACAATGATAATGATAATTAGGGCCTTTTTAAGTATCTAAATTCTTATGGTTGTCTATCTCTGAAGTTTCTTAGAATGCAAACTCTGTTTTCTATTCCTAGTAGGAACTATTAATACAGGAGAAATGCAGTTTCAAAGTCTAATGAAAGGTTAAGAGGGAAAGTGTGAAGAGTGTCTCACTCTTCACTAGAGTAGGATTAATGCATTGACTCTTTAACACTTTAAAATGCCACAGATGCATAGCCTTTCTGAAAATAAATTGTATCTCTACATTCAGCCTACCTTGAAATCATTGTCAATTTCTATGGTTCATCTAGCCTTGCTTAAATTTTTATAAACTCCTCTCCATCCATTCACAAACATTCAGAAAATAGCTACATATACTTAAGCAATCAATTCATTGTTCATACAGCTGAGGACAGTGGGTGGGCTAGTTTTTTCTTTTTTCAGGTGAGAAAAAGCAGGCTGAGAAGTGAACACCTCATATTGCTTCTGTTTGTTTGAGCCTCTTATCCCCAAGGCTGTATTCTCTTGGCTGGGCATACCTGTTGATCAAGCTGCTTAACTGTAATTACTCCAGACAGCTTTTTGGCTCACAGTCTTGTTTCATAGGCTTCATAAATCATACAAATTATTACCGCAATAGAAAACTATAATTACCCACAAACCCTGACATGCCAAAATGTGTATTAATTAGATAAGGTAATAAATACTTTGCTGCACATAGCCATAATCATTACCTCAAAAGTGACATATATACATATACTATCTTGATGTTCTGCAGCAAATGATTCAACATAATGTTCAGTTCATAATACGAATGTTTTCTAATTTGATTCATTATTTTTCACTTTTGTGAGTTGTTTCAAATATGAAAAATTAATCTAAAATTGTAAAGTTTTGATCAAATGAAACACAAAATATAATTTCATAGTGATTCCATGTGGGAACAACTTAATGGAAAAGTAAATTTCTTTGTTCCAAATTTGGACTTGCCTTGAAAATAATAAAAATTATTACCTTGTCTTAAATTCTACTCAAACAAATTTTATAGTAATTTAAAGATAATATACTAATTGCTTTTAAAAATGAGGACATATTTTGACTGGTTGTTGGTGGCATACGCCTTTAACCCCAGCACTTGTGAGGCAGAGGCAGGTTGATCTCTGTGAGTTCGAGGTCAACCTAGTCTACAGAGCAAGTTCCAGGACAGGGTCCAAAGCAATACAGAGAAACCCTGTCTCAAAAAAGAAAAGAGGGAAGATATTTTACACATTATAAATAAGTATGTTTCAAAAGATATGTTTTCTATGTGGTAAGAAAAATAGTTCCGGCAATACATGATGAAAACCAAGGGCAGATTTGAAAGTACATCCTAGTTAAATGTGGTGTTTTGTAAATAAGAGTGCATATATATTTTCTCTCATTTTTAAAAAAGATGTGCCCTTCAGGTATAAAGCATAACAGGTTGTATAAAATTACAACTATATTTAACTCCTTGTCATTTTCTAATTCATTCAATTTTTTGATATTTTTTTATTCAGTCTTTCCAATATATACATAAACTATTGGCAAATAAATGGGTCTTGTGTTTGTTATAAATATTATATGTAGCCATTTCTCTTATTTAGAGATCACATCTACACTTAGCACATTACATTAAAAGGAAAAAATTCAAGGTAAAGGAAGAAGAGAACATATTATAAGGTAATGAGATTAAAAACCAATTTAATTATCACTTGATTAAATCTGTTCCAAAAAAGCATTAATGCCAGTAACGATCATTTAAGTAGAGATGTGCATAAGAGAGCTTTAATATCAAGAAATGAAGTAAAAGCTACCCATATTTTCCTGTTTAGGTGATTATCTCAAAGAATCATTTGAAAATTAATTCAAGGATGATTAAGACACTTGTCTACATTTTATTAATTTTAAGAAATTTATTAGAGAGTGTCACATGATAGAGAAACCATATCAAAGATAATAATGGTTATTCAAGTTCCCCAGAAATAAGAAAGGGAGACATGCTTTCATGTATATAGTTGCCCTCATGTATATAGTTGAAGTAGTATTTTCACCTATTGCCTGTGTCTATCCTACTTCTCAATGTCTAGCTTTCCGCTAAGCTTCCAACAAACACTGGTTGAATAAGTGAATATAACCACATAGAATTTGCCCTAGAGGTGATGGGTTAATTAAATGCTGCATTTAATCCAGAACTGGAATCATTATAATAAAATCACATTGAAGATTTAAACAAGTCAGAGATGATGCTACTTCAACTTGGATATTCTAGCTAAAATTAAACTCTAGAAAACGGAAAATGTTAAGTTCTTGCTCAAAAATTTTTAAACCTAGGTGTTGTTCCTGAGGATTTGTTTTGTTAAAACTCTTTGGTATATTACAGAAAAGAGATTAGTAATGAAATAAAGTCTCTCCATTCTATAGGATATCTTTAATTCTATATAAACAATGAACAAATATATACACTCAATAGACAAATTTAAAGCTTATTAAGCATTTTTTCAGTCATAAAACCTTTATAACACCTGAACCAACTCCAAGGTAGACTTTCTCTGCTTGAAGAAGCCTGAGGGAATTTTCATCCTGGCAGGGTCCTGAAGAAAACCCTCAAGGGAAAAAAGGATTAGTCTTTTGAATTTAGGTTTTTGGGAATAGGTCAGGTTCAGTTATTCACAAAAGTCTTCCTACTACAAATAGAAAAGCTACTGGATAATTTCTGTCTTTCTTTCCTAAAGTAACAGAGAAAAAATTAAATTACAAAATCGCCAAGGCAGAATAGCCAAACAGCAACTGCATGATGTAAAGAGTAGCACTGAAAATGTGAACTCACAAAAGAAAACACAAACTGTGGAGTAAGATGATCTGCATAAAAGTCGAATCTACAATTCTGCTTTTACACAGTGTTTATCTATTGTTTACATGGCCTACCTTTAATGGGGTCCTAATAAAAACTCACCTTTGGGAAATATAAAATATAAGGCAAAGTGCATCAGTGCCCATTCATGGAGAATAACGTTTTTGTAGCTGAGAGGGTAAAGAGAAATCATAGAGCAGTGACTCTAAACACCATATGTTTGCTTTTGGGGATGTTGGATACTGAAGATGATAAATACTTATGGTAATCTGTCATGTCTGACCTTTTGAGAGACACAGTCTCACAGCAAACTCGCTGATGCTGATTCTCTGACTCTTGGAATCTTTCCTCCTTTTCTTCCACAGTGTCCTTGAGCCTTAGGTGCTCAATGATGTAACTGCTAGGACTACGCTCAACAGCTCTGCATTTTAATTGGTTGTTTCTGACAGTCTTTCCCAGGGAAGAGCATAACAATTAGATATCCAATACAAAATGGTCAGGATGGAAAACATACATTCAAGCAACACTATCAGATTTAGTTTATTGTTAGGAATATATATGTTTATTCATATACACATAAACTTATATACATACACATATGGGCCTGTAACAACTAGTAAAGAACAAAAGTCTGTGAATTTTAAAGAGAACAAGGAGGACAATACTGGAGGTTTGGAGAGGAAAAGAAAGGGCAATTACATAATTGTATTACAATCTCAAATAAACAAAGAAGTACATTTTTTAACTGTGAATATTCTATCTGGAAATCTCAAAATAGAGCTGGCTTTGTATTTTTCAATATTCCTTTTACTCCTATGGAAAAATCGATTCATTTAATTAAGTAATTCCTGGCTCTATAAATACCATATGAGGCCTTTGTGCAAGGAACTGTGTGATTTATCCCTGGAAAGTGAAACATAGTCTTCTTATGATGGACTTTCATTTTTTTGCTTGTAAATACAAGCATCCCAAAATGAGGGTTGACTTTAAGCAATATAAAAACTAAGAAAAGTTTCTTAGTATCTGTATAATGGATTAGCTTACTTGGTTTCATGTAACTCCTGGACATTCAAGGCTTAATGTCACACTTGCTACAGTTTCTGTCACTTGATTTAGGCATGTAGAGGTTGATGGCAGCCAAAATAGTACTAAAACCAGAAAACACGGTGAAATCCCCAAACATATTCTAGATGAGAAGTTGTTTGGAAGTATTTACTAGTTTAGCAAAACTTGGGCTTATAATTGAAGCAAGATTATCTGTTGTCAGCTTGATAGAGAAATCAAAAAATACAATTTGGTAATACAAATATCAAAGATGTCATGTTAATATGAACAGATTTCATCATTAAACGTGTATTTTCAATTATCTAATAACCAGATATGAAGCTCACCAAGCTAACAGTTGTGACATGGTACAAAAAGGACTTTTTTCATATATGTAACTATCTAGTTAAAAAAGATTAATCAGAGAGAGGGGAGGAAATGATCACAAAATTGTACATATATGTGAAACTCTCAATATATTTTTTTCAAGTTAAAATGCTTTCTAAACAACAGTAACAAGGAAAAACCTATTATATAATATGAAATTTGATGATTTGCTTCTTACTGGGCATACAGATTGTTTCATTAAACACTCAAAGTGGACAAAAGGAGATGATATAGGTAGACTGGGTGCTGATGTCATTGCAATACCTCTCAGCAGGAAATACAGCTGTGAAGGCCTTGTCCCTGTGCAGGCACCTGCACATCCCCTCCTTGTGCTGCAAGCTGAAACCACCATCATTAGCAAAAGTGACATATGAGAGTCTTCATTTTGGATATCTTTGTCTTTTTGACAAATTGCTTTGGAAATTATTTCAAATGTGCAGTTCTTAGATAAATAAATCAACAGATCTCTGATAATAAAACATCAAAGCTTCAAATCAAGAAAGAAAGATAACTCATTATCAAATATTGTGAAAAACTTTAAAAATAAATATTTGTAAAATGAGATATTAGAAAAGATGGTCGGTCACGTTTCATCTTTATTGTCTAAACACATGCTAATAGAATAGGGTTATAAAATTAAAGAGTCGACTCAGTGTTTATTTATGGGTCTTTGCTTCTGTTTCCAACAGGCATTAGTTGAAGTCTCCATGGATAAGTTAGTTGTTGATCTCACTCTCCAGGAAGGGCATTTATGATAGCCTTTCCACAGAAGCTCAAATTGTTAGTTGGGAGCAGTCTTGTAGTTCTCTAGACCTTTCTTTGTGTTCAATTTTATCTTCAAACCAATATTGCCTCCCTATTTTATCTCTCTCTCTCTCTCTCTCTCTCTCTCTCTCTCTCTCTCTCTCTCTCTCTCTCTTTCTTGTCCTCTATTCCTAACCAGGCTAAATCTTCCTGGTCGCACATGTTTTCCTTTCCTCCCCTTCGTTTTCTCCTACTTCTCTCTCCATTCACTGCCCCCCACTTCCCCTGAGCTCTGGGGGACTTGTCCATTACCAGTTCCGTGAGGGACTTTATATGAATCTCTTAGAATACACCTTGTATCCTAGTTCCTCTGGTGGTTTGAATTATAGGCTGGTGATCCTTTGATCTAGGTCTAAAATCCATATATGAGTGAGTACATACTGTGTTCCTCTTTTTGTGACTGGGTCACCTCATCCTGGATGGTTTCTTCAAGTGCCATCCACTTGCCTGCGAATTTCAAGATACCATTATTTTTTTCTGCAGAGTAGTATTCCATTGTGTAGATGTGCCACATCTTCATTAACCATTCTTCAATTGAGGGGCATCTAGGTTGCTTCCATGTTCTTGCTATTACAAATAGTGCTGCTTTTGTAAAGGCAAGGTAATACATAAGTAAGTAAATACATTAGATTTCTGAGTCAGGCATAAGGGCGTATAAATGAAAGCTCAGCACTTGGGATGATGAGCCAAGAAGCCAGGATGATGCAGCCATGGCTGCAACAAGATACAGTATATAAACATTGAATTTAAAGAATAAAATAAAATTGAACTATGTAATGGATGTTTGTGCTATTCTACATGAGAGTTAGCTTATTATTGAAACAAATTCATGATAATTGATATATTTTGTGTCCATTGTTGTATTTGTCACACTTAAAATTGTTTGGTGTTGACAAAGCACTCCATATTTAATATGAATGGATGAATAAATTATAAGACAACAAATAGGAAAACTTCCCTGAGACAATGCCACCTATTATAAACTTGTACAAATTCTAATGTTCTGTTGTAAGTCATTCATTCAGTAAAGAACACTATAATTACTTAATCTCCACTGATGATAGCTGATATTATAGGTCTTTATTTTTCCTTATATTAATTCCATGTGATTATCAGTTCATCATGCTGTAGTTGTTGAAATGGTTCATGATTTTGAGTTTTTTCTTTTGTGTCAAAATGAAGGAAGAAAGAGAAGGAGGAAAAGAAGGGAGATATAAGTTGTCATTCAATTTTCTGTGAACTGAAAGGTTTATAGTGAAGAACTGTTAGATGCAATTTCAGTAAGCAAGGATTTGGTGGAGAGATTAGATCAGTTACAAATTGCTAAATCTGATGGCTTAGATAAAAATTTTTACCAGAGGCTCAAAAAGAAGTAGAACATGTTTTGGGGAGAAGGAATTGCCTTCTGAAGAATGTACACAGTATATATTTTTCAAAGAAAATTAAATGTGGAGAGATTGTATAACTAGATTCTCCCAATTAGAAAGAAATTGTTGGATTTTAATCTAAAATGGGCAAGTCATTTTTACATGTAGCATGGATAGGTGCACAATCTGATATCCTTAAAGATCTTTTCCTTTATTCCTTGCTAATTACCTACACACTGTGTGCTAGTCACTTACATACAGACAATTAGCATATAAAAGTGTCAATGCTTGTTTTTTGTAAGACAAAGTCTCATATATCTCAGGCTGTCATTAAACTTGCTATGTAGGTGAAGATGATGTTGAATTTCTAAGCCTCTTGCTTTTATTCCCTGAGAGACAGGATTGCAAGCAAATGATACCACACCAAATTTTAGGCTATGTTTGTGATGGAACCCAAGGCTTCCCACATGCTATACAAATTCTCTATCAACAAAACTGGATATTTATTTAGTTTTTAATTTCTTCTTTATCTCTCTCTCACTGAAGCTTTGGTGGTAATTCCTAAAGTCCATTTTATCCTTTTAGATTTATAGAACAAAGGAATAACATAAACTCACTCTAAGTCATCTATATTTTATACTACCAAGAAATGCATCTATTTATATAAACAAACAAGTGTCAAGATTGAGAATCACTCTATGAAAAGATACTTCTGAGACACAAATATGTATGAGGGTGCTTCTATGAAATATCAAACCAAAATGAGGATGGAAGCATTCCATGAGTTGAGGTTCCAGACTGAATAAAAAGGAGAAAGAAAGCTGGGCACAAGCATTAGTCTCTCTCTTATTCCTGACTGTTGATGCAATATGATCAACTTCCTTATGTTCCTTCCATTAGGACAACCTTGCACTGATGAACTCTCTCCTCATACAAATAAAAACCCCTTCCTTAAGCTGCTTTGGTCAGGTATTTTGTCACAACAATAAGAAAAATAGCTAACATCATCTCAGAGTGAAAAAATGCATTTAGTCCATCTTCAGTGTTCTCCAATTCTATTTTGGTTCAAATTCTAAGCTCAGAATCTCTCCTGAGATTCAAGAGAATCTGTCAGCTGTGATGGTCTATTAATTGAAAAAGAAAGTTAAAGGGATACAGCTAAGAAGACATCGAGTAATCATTTCAATGGTGATGAAGAAACTTGCCAAAGCAAGACTAAAAACAGTATGTTGGTAAAAGACTAAATACCTTAGCTAGCATCCATTGTTCATGATGGAATGGTGAGGACCCCAAAGATCTTGGCATCCATCCTTTCCATTGTTCCATGTGTAGCTCAAGTGACTCCCCCTTGTAAGAGTTCCCCTCACTACAGTGTCTTTCTTTAGCATTCCATGTCCTAGGCATTTCACACATTCTGGCTAGCCACTAGAGCTCATATTTCATCATCACAATTTAACACACTACCCTTTTACAGAAATTTTAACCCTTAAATGCATTGCCTAAGTTATGAAGTCTTTCTTTAAAATATGGTTGCTAGCTTGACAAACAACATAATTATTGTGTTCTACACTCATGTAATGCCAGCATCATGTGGCTGATCAGTCATCAGTAATATGAGTGGTAGCTAGACCTTCTTAGACTAGAGCCACATTGGCTTTTTCTTGCCTAGTAGATCACAAATAAATAAATAAATAAATTCTGTTCAGTCAACTTTGTATACAACATTGTCACAGTAACCTGTTAAAATCTGCTAAAAACAGTGTAATTTTCCTTTTAATTTCTTTCTTCTAATTGTTTCTTTCAAGTTGAAAAGACTTAACAACAACATGGCCAATCTTTTTCACACTTCTCTGTAAGAATTTTTGGTTAGTATTCTTGCTGCTGTGACCACATTTTGGAAGAAAGAAAAACCTAAGGAGAAAATTATTCTCCTTGTGATTTCAGAAGTTCTTGCCTATCATGTTGAGGAGGACATGGCTTAATAGATCACATCATGGAGGACAGGAAGAGGAAGGAACAGTAACAGAAATGTATCTTAGCAGGAAATAGCTCCCAGGAATGGGTCTCCAGTGGCCTCTGTCATCAAACTATGACCAACCTCCTAAGTTTTCCCATAATCACCTAAAACAGCAAGATTATCTGGGCACTGCACATTGATACATGAACCTCTGTGGACATTTCACATTGAACAATAGCAGGTGAGTTGACACACTGGCTCACATCACTCATTGCACCATTAGCAGATAATTGTAGTGATGAAACAGATAATATTTTGTTTTGTTTCAGAAGCTATAGTTTTTCTTCTTCAATATTTAAAGTTCAATGTCAAAATTTACATTATGGGAAAGCATAAAAAATCTTAAGTGCAGATTAGGTGTTTAGTTTTTGTTTGAATTATGTAATCTTCGTTAATATTTTTTAACATTAAAAAAATCCTCTTCTTGTACTAAAGTACACATTTATGCTTCTGTTGAGTTTCCTTGCTGGCTTGTATTGTCACCTCTTTCTCTAGACCATTGCCCTTAACTGATTAAAAGTAGAAAATATGTAGAATTGTTTCCTTATACATGTAATGATAAAAATCCCCAGGACAAACATTCCATATTCATAACATGTATGATATTATAAAAGTCACTGAATAGCTAAGAGATACCGGAAAATTTCGTTGGGGGCAAAAATTGCTTCCATTTCCAGCTTTGTTCAACATGAAAAGCTTTTCCACTTCTACAAAGCTGGTACTGTTGATCCCCATAAAGGAAAGTTGAATCCAAAGCCCAGATTGTAACAGGAAAGCTGAAACAAACTTCAATGTGTCTGGGTATGCATATAATGAAAGCAGTATTGATTAGAACTGGAAATACTAGAAAAGTCAGGGAACACAGTTAAGTAGAAGTTCACAGAAATCAAACCAAACCCTTCAGCTCCATCATACAAACAAACTACTAGATCATAGATTATTTTTTATTTAGCCAGCAAGTCTCTCCTGTACTTTCCCCTTAGACATGCATTGTATTATAACTGGGGTCAGTTAATCCCATTGAGAGAGAAGGGATGGTAAGGGGATTAATCAAATTTAAATAAGGGATGTCTGTGTATACCCAGGTGAGAGAATGGCAGCATATCATTTCTCTAGTGTATTATTTTTTTAAGATTGACAGAAACAAGCAAATCTTACTGGCTGCATCTGTGAGACTAAATAACTGTTTATCCAGGTGTTTCTAGTACTCTCATTAAATTTAAACTCCACTGTCATCACAGCTGTGTTCTGTGTACCTTCTCTGAAGTGAAACTAACTTAGAAAATCTTCTCATGCTGATGAAGTTACTGAATTCATCCCCCTTATGCCATGAGCCTTCTGTAGACAGAAAGACCGAGGCTGCACTGAATTAGTCTCAGTGGGGGACACTTCAGCAGATTGTTCTGAGTCAGTCTTGATGCCCTTTTCAATCTAGTTGCAAATAGGAAAAGTTGGACTTTTGCAAAATCAGCAGGAGAGAGTCCCACCTAAGGGTGAGGCAAATTGAAATTAAGATTGTGAAATAGATGCCTTGAGCATCAATCAGAAATGTTTTTAAAGAGAAAGAGAGCAAGGACAACTTCAGGCAGAAGGACGCTTTAGATGTGTCAGTTTCCTTTGGCAAGACCTGTTACATGTTCTGAAAACCAGGTCATGAGAGTTGGCAGTGGTGTCTAATGAAGAATGAGATTTAGGGTATATGGTACACCCAGAAAAAGTAAGGCTATTTATAGATGTAATTAAGACCAATGACTTGATTTGGGTTTTACAAAGAACATTTCATCAGAGTGCTCAAGTATCTGTCATAATCATAGTGTCTTTTTACTATAGTCTTGTAAAGGCTGAGAAAGCCAAATATTAGTATCCCAGTTATCAAGAAAGAGAATTCCATTCCAGAATAATTTAATAATTTATTCATGTTTGCACAGTGGATCAAAAGCTAACCTGACCGAGCTTGTCAGGACATAGTCAGGATATAGAACTTGGAACACAGCCTATCTAATCAGTAAGTACTTGTCACATAAGCATCAGGACCCAAGTTTGGTTCCCAAGATTACGTCCAATTAATAAAAATAAGCATGGTATCTCACATCTGAAACTGTAGTATGGGGAGCAATGAGACAGAGGTGCCAGAGTCTTACAGAGCAACTGTTCTAGCTAAATCAGTGAATTCAAGGGTCAGTGAGAGACACTGCTCCAAAATGTATAAATAAAAAGACCCTGCTCCAAAATGTTAAATAAACCAAGGTGGAGAAGTCATAAAGGCGACATCTGATGGCAACCTCTAACTTAGACACACACACACACACAAACAAAAGTATACATGTACCTGCACACACATGTAACCCCCTTCATGTACACACACACACACACACACACACACACACACACACACACACACACACACACACAAAAGCACCAGAGTATCACCTCACAAGAAAAAACTATGTAGTGGCAGAATTGGGGGAATATACCTGAGTAAGTCTCTGAAATGAACTCAATCAGGAGAGCAAACTTGCCTGGTGTGCCTACTAATTACTGCACTCTGAAGGACTTCATATGGCATCCATGGTGACTATAATCACACCTTTAAAAACACAACTTGAATCCTATGACAAGGAAACATCAGATGAGCTCAAATAAGATTGAATTTACAGAATAATGCACCTTCATTCTCCAAAAACGCCAGAGTCAGGATGAGCCACAGAAAGACTGGAGAGCTATGATAGATTGAGCAAGACTGGTTTCATGGAATGGGAACAGTGTGCTATCCTATAAAAAAATATTACTGGGAGAGCCAGAAAGGTGGCTCCATGGTAAAGTCACTTTTCACGAAGGATTAGAGAACATTAGCTTGATATTCAAAATCCACATAAAAGTGAAAGGAGAGAACTAACTCCAGTGTTGTCTCCTCACCACCACCAAGAGTGCTGAGCCATGCATGTATATACAATAATAATAAATGATTAAAAAATAAATATTACTATTACAATATAATTTGTATCTACATTAAATAGTACATTTGATTAATATTAAAATATCTGAGGTTACTAGTTCTTCCACAGTTAGACTAGAGATTATTTCTTTAATAATGTACTTAATTATTTAGCAATGAAAGATTATAATGACATGTTTACTTTTTTCTTAAATACTTTATATAAAAAGATAATGGATACTAAGGCAAATTGAGCATGTGTGAATAACTGATGGATAGACTCAACTGCCAGCCTTCTTACGTCCAGGAAATTCTTTTAAGTCTGACAAAGTCAACAAATTATTTTTAACTCATTATATGTTTAAAGATGTTCTGTATGTTGGGAATAAACTAGCCAACTCAACAGATAAGTTACTTTAGGGAGAATCAAGATGTTTTCCTGTGTTCCTCAGGAGATCTCTAGTGCTCACTTCTTCATTTGAACTAAAGTGTAACATGGATCAAAATCCAGAGCCTCTTCCTTGAAGTCAATACATTTATTTATCGAATTCCCTAAGAAATCAAAGAAACTGAACCAAACAGGGTGTAAGATGCCTGCATGGCTGTTCCTGTTCTGCTCTGGGCTTTCTCTCCCAACAACCATTAGTTTCTTGTAACTCTTCATCTATGGGGTAGGCCTTGTGAGAGTTCTCCAAAGCTAAAGCAGTTTTACCATATGACCAGCTCTACCACTCTGTGCTATACATTTAAAGGACTTTCATTTTTTAATAGCTTTAAAACTGAGAAAAGTGGGCTAGAAATGTCTCAGCAGTTAAGAACATCAACTGATCCTCCAGCACCCATGTGGAGGCTAACAAATTTTACTTCATTTCTATGAGATTTGAAACATTCTCCTCACCTCCTTGGGAATCAGACATACATGTGATACACAGACATACATAGAGGCAAAACATTCATTCATATAAAATAAAAATAAATCTCAAAATTTAAATGAAAAAAGTAATATCATCAAAAGGAAACACAAAATATTCTTTCTAAACTTTCTACTCTACAGTGGCCACAGTGGCATTGATTAAAGTTCCAGTGTTGGTGGTTTCAAGGAATTCATGATTTACTCTTAACAATATGATGTTCCTTATTATATACTATAATAATACTATGCTGTATTCATGAGTTCTATCATGATTGTTCAGGTATAAGATAAAATTTTTAAGGAATATGAAATTATATATTTTCATCTTAGAGATGATTAACATGAGGGACAGAAAGGCCAAGTAACTTCAAAGCATTAAGATTAGTAGCACTATCAGAAGTTTAAGCCTTACCAAGATACGACGAGTATCACTAATATTACAATAATTGTGAAGCAAATTTTCAACTGTGAAAAGACTATAGAAAGTTTACAGAGGAGACTCAGAAGCATACAGTTTTGTAAATAGTAGGACTGAGACTGTATCCTTGCTCAGTTTTTCCTATACTCTTAAATCACCACAACTATCAATAAGACAGAACATGACTAGGAATGTAGCATATGATTGTGAATTACAAGCCAATGATGTTTGATAACCACTATTTAGTCAATTCTCAAAATTTTGCATGCTTTCTTCAATGCAGATGAGTCTCATATGAAGTTCTTCCTTATTATATTGACATTTGAATGTGTTTGCACTGTTTCATAATCCTCTTTGATTATTATTTTATAGGCTTTAATTGTTCATGGTAATTTGGTCTGAATGGTATGTGCTCAGAATGATGTCGTCTTACAAATAAGTTTATCACACAAACACAACTTATATAGTATTTAATCTACATGAAACAAATATTTCTGAGTGGTATTGTCCTAGATTATGGATCATAATAGACTCTTAATTTGTGAGTCCTTCCTCGAAAGTGTAAGCACACTATTATCCCACTCACTCAAAAGACTTACGTCCTCTCTGGGAAGGAACACTGAGCCCCCTGAATATTTTACTCATCTTACTCAGATAATTCCTTTTATGTGATGCCAGCTTCAGATTCTCATCACAGATTCTCTCTCTCTCTCTCTCTCTCTCTCTCTCTCTCTCTCTCTCTCTCTCTCACACTCTCTCTCTCATCCATTCTATCTCTCCATCTTCTATTTTCCTCACTCTCTTCTTAATTTCTTTTTCTTTTTTCTTCTTTTGCTTTCTTTTCTATCTTCCTACTTGTGATGGTGATAACCACAGATGTGTTTGTTAAAGCCACTGCTTTTATCCCTGAGATAGAGAAAGACCTTTGTCTAGCAATCAGTCCCAGTGGAGCAGTGTTTTGCAGAAGATGACAGAAAAGTAAAATAACTGGAGCAAATGCAAGAGACTTAAGTATTTAGGGGCTTGTTATTATCTCCTACTAGTCTACATATCACATCTAGTTACTCTGTAATGCAGTAAATGTCATAATCTATTTGTCCAAGATGCCAAAGCTCCTGTAGCAGATTCAAGGCCTCTGGGATGTTATAGTCTTTTGAGGTGAGGCTGTAAGCATCAGTTTAAGGTAAAGAAAGACAAAGAAAATAAATTACAATTTGGTTTCAACTAATGCTGAAAAGAGAGGGATGATAGGATACCATAGAATTATAAAAGAAATCTGTTAATTATTTCAGCAGTCAGAATGGCAGAGATACCTTAGGAGCCTTTATAGAGAGGAAAATCCAGTGTGAAATTCAAAAGATTAGGAGGCATCCACCAACTGAATAATGGTGTGAAGCAGTGGATCATTTTCAGTTGTTTTTTAAGCTAAATGAAAATTTAATTTACATTGAATGTTTATTTTTTCCTATAACATTTATGAAATAACATTGTATCCTTTAAAAACTGAAGGGAAAAAATTACTGTTCTTGCAGGCTATTTCCCACTTCAGCCAACTCAACTTGTGAAAGAGGATTTCTCATAACAGTTAAGATTGAGTACCTTCAGAAAAAAAAAAAAAAGTATATTGTAAATACTGTTAAAAACTGGAGTGCACCTTCACTAAAAATCCTGACATGATAATAACAGGTTATGTATCACATGCATTGTTGCTTAATGGTTGTATAATCAATCTTATCTATACATCTACAAAAATAATGAGGGGTTTATCAAGTCAAATCTACTCAGCCTCTCCTCACTAATTATCTGTTTCTTACAACACAAATGAGAGGCAGATTCACCCAGGAGATCAACTACAACTGGGTAACTGGGTGGCAAGTGTTTTGACTCTCTTTTGACTCTCAAGAGATTCACCATCTGGTTGGAGTTGAATATATGTATGTACATATATTCATAATTTGATGTAACTCACAGATTGTATTTACAAATTTGTCAATGAGTTTCATTATTGAATTCATATCTTGTATCTTATAATTCTACCAGTAATCCTGAAATGGCAATGAACCAACTAACTGAACAATGAAATTATATAGTATTTTAGAAAATGATTAAGTTCTGGGAACGAACAGCTAGAAGCATGGGAGTAACTTGGAAAAACAAATGGAGAATGTATGTTTTAATGACAGAAATAAATTTTGTTGGGAGTGAAGGGGTTTAATACTTTCATCCCTGAAGAGATAAGTCTGTGATAAACTTGTTCTTAAAAAAGGAGACAATCAGGGTAAACATAAAGATACTGAGATTGATAAATATGTTTGGCCTATAAGAAGTGGCAAGGATTCCTTTATGACTAGAGCAGAAAAGAAGAGGAATAAAACTTAGATGAAAAGTCAATAAACAAAATATCAGAAGGGCATAATATACATGTCTTATGGACAAAGAATAGCCTTCCAATTTCACTCTGAATGATACAGGTTTCCTGTGACTCCATTTGTTCGGCTATAGTTTGGAAATGAAGGTGGAGAGTAGGACAATGAAGAAGGTACTCAACCAATTAACAGTTGTAGTTTACAAACAAAACATGGCATTTGCTATCACCCAAATGACAACAGTGGACATAGCAAGAAATATTTAGAGTCTAGATTCAGAATGAAGGTAAAGCCACCAGCTGTGTAACTGCATAAGCACTTCCAGCAATCTTTGTTGCTAGAAAGTCCCCAGAAGCTCAAGGACATATGTCTTAAGAAAGTCACAGACACAAGAGAACCATCAGAAGTAAAGCAAACATAAATGATGAGACAATATCTGAAGAAAAATGGTGGAGCATTGATAGTATCTATAACAAACATAATGCCAATTTGACAGTTCTAAGTGTAGAGCATTCCGGAAAGAAGCCAATACTAGAGGTGCTTACTATAGAACATTAAAACAAGGTGCATTTTAAAATACATGAGAATGAATGAACTCATCAAAGGAGTTAGAAAATATGGAAAGTAGAAGGGCAGAGTGTATCCCAGTATTGAACAGTCATCAAAAAGATGAAACTCTGATTGGTTAGATGGCTCAGTTGGAAAAGTGTTTGCCAAAGGTATTAATTATGGTTTTGTTGCTGTAAAGAGACTATGGCAAATTTATAGAGAACACATTTAATTGGGGTGGCTAGCTTACAGTTTCAGAATTTCAGTTCACTATCATCATGTCAGGGAACATGGAAGCATGCAGGCAGATATAGTACTGGAGTGCTAGCTGAGAGTCCTACATCTTGCAGGTAACAAGAAATCAACTGTGACACTGAATAAAGCTTAAGAAAAAGAGACATCAAAGCCCTCTATATCAGTGACACATTTCCTCCTACAAGGCCATACCTATTCCAACAAAGCCACACCTACTAATAGTGCCACTCCCAATCAATTACATTCAAACTTACAGCATATAACCACAAAGGTGTTTCTCATCAATGATCAGACTAGTGGTAACTATCCTACAATGGCAAGTTAAGTTTCTCTCTTTGATTTAGCTGTCTTAATTCAAATTTACAAGCACATAACCACAAAGGTGTTTCTCA
Source organism: Phodopus roborovskii (assembly GCF_943737965.1). Lineage (NCBI taxonomy): Eukaryota > Metazoa > Chordata > Mammalia > Rodentia > Cricetidae > Phodopus > Phodopus roborovskii. Next base: position 13,965,907 of record NW_026126485.1, on the reverse strand, counting down.
TCAATGATCAGACTAGTGGTAACTATCCTACAACTGCAAGTTAAGTTTCTCTCTTTGATTTAGCTGTCTTAATTCAAATTTACAGGCACATAACCACAAAGGTGTTTCTCATCAATGATCAGACTAGTGGTAACTATCCTACAACTGCAAGTTAAGTTTCTCTTTTTGATTTGGCTGTCTTAATATCATTAATTCTCTCCCTGTTTTCTCCCCTCCTCTTCCTCTTCCCCTTCTTCCCCCACCCCATCTCCCTTACCCTCCCTCTAGAGCATGTCCTCAGGTGCCCTGTAGTTTGGCATGGACTGGAAGAATCTAACAACACCTTTAGTGTTATCAATTAACTATGCCCTAAGGAGTATGACTCAGAGGTATTATCTATACAAAGAAGAGGAAAGTGACAGACTGAGACCATTATCTGATTCAAGAAATCCAGGACCATAAGTGATATAGTCCAAATGAACCTGTAAATCAGCTTGACTGATCAAATTGAGGTATTTCAAACTTGACATGCCTTTGACATATTTATTTTAGAGATTAATCCTATACTTCCTCTGTTCCACCCAAGTTTATGTTTCCTTTTACAAGACGCGGATGCTTCCACTTTAGTGTACGTAAGGCAAACTCATGATTGTCCAGCAGTGCAGTGTCTAGATTATCCTGGGGAAAAAACACAGAAAATAGTTAATATATGGCTTTAGCTTATATTATCCTAGATACTTGTCATCAAAGATTATACTGGAAAGTGAATTGGTGGACCTAGTGACATATTACTGTCAAACTGTGATAGGAATGATGACATTATTAACTATGTTTGAAATAATCTTTTAGATTGGTTTAGCAAAATATCAAATGAGACCAAAGGCTTAAAAAAGTCCCATAGGCCACCCAAGAAAATGCCCCATCTGCTTACTGATGCCTGAAATTGCACAGGAAAAAAAGAAAGTCATTTCTTAGCCCAAAGCATTTGAGTCCTGTTTACATGTAAATCTCTTGAGTGTGGTAAGGCTTTTAAGTTGCTGTAACCTAGAAAGAAAAAGCTCCCAAAACTTTATTTTAAAATATATGTAATATATATAATTTATATATATATATATAATTCATAATGTATATATATATGCATATACACATATAGTGAGTTACCTTTTTCTTTAATGTAATTTTTAATACATCTTGAACATAGTTTTCCCTTCCTCATCTCCTCCCAGTCCCCCCAACTGCTCCCAGTCCACCCACACCTGCCTTCTCCCCCAGATTCAATCATCCTTCATTTCCCTTAGGGGATCTTGGTGAAAGCATAACAGTATTACCTAATTTGTGGAGATCTAAGAGGTAAGATAGGAGAATAAGAATGAAGAAAATACAACATATCAGTCTTTACAATGTGTTTTGTGGATCTGAGAATTGACTTCATGAAGGAGGTACTTCTCTTACCAATTTATACCCTGCATCAGGTGCTCTAAAAATCTTTACAAATATGTGGCAATAGTTGTGATGTATTTTCACAAATCTAGAATATGGTACATGAAAACTACCCATGAACAACAGTTTTCAACATAGCTGTAGAAACATAATGGTTTTCATTAAAGACTAAATACTTTGATAATGTACATTTAATAGTATTATATTGTATTCACAAGGTTCAAATTTACTTAAATATAGTCATATAACATTTAAAGTAGTCATCAATCTCATTAAATGAAAAGGGCATTTAAGGTAACTTTTCACTATTGCTTATATTCTTAGGTAGGGTCATCCTTGTGGATTCTTGGAATTTCCCTGGTGCCAGGTTTCTTGTTAATCCCATAATGGCTCCTCTATCATGGTCTCTTTCCTTGTTCTCCTCTGTTAATCCCCCAACTTGACCTTCCCAATCTCTCATGATCTCCCAACCCTCCTTTTCTCCCCTCCTCTTTTTCCTCCCTCCCTCCACTCCACCCTTATGCTCCCAATTTACTCAGGAGATCTTATCCTTTTTCCTTTTGGGGGCATGGGTTGGTGGTAGTTGTCCATGTATGTCCCTCTTAGAGTCCTCCTTGTTTTCAACTTCTCTGGTTTGTGAAATGTAGGCTGGGTATCCTTTGTTTTACGTCTAATATCCACTTATGTGTGAGTACATACCATGTTTGTCTTTCTGAGTCAGGGTTACCTCATTCAGGATAGTTTCTTCTAGTTCCATCCATTTGGCTTAGAATTTCAAGATGTCATTTTTTTTTCCTTAAATGACATTCTTGAGCCTTCACACATTAGATGATGGAAGCAAAATCAGATTCACGGCTAATCACTGAGCCAAACTCCTGGATTTCAGTTGTAAAGAGGGGGAAGTGATGAGAAAAGGGGTCAAGACCATGCTGGGGAAACCCACAGAAATAGCTGACATGAGCAAATGTGAGTTCAGGGACACTTGACTGACAGCTATAGAACCTCCATGAGACTAAGCCATGCCCCCTGGACATGGGTGTCAACTGGGAGGCTTGGAAGTCCATGGGGTCACAGTAAGGGGAACCAAGCACATGAACTGGCTTTTGGAGACTATTCCATATGGAGGGATACGTTCTCAGCCTAGATACCGGGGGGAACTCATCAGTCCTGGCCCAAATATCGTAATGGAATTTGATGATTCCCCATGGGAGGACCCACCCTCTCTGAGGAGTGGAGGTAGGGGAGGAGATATGGAGAGATGATGGGGGAGTGGGAGGATAGAAAGGAGAGGGAACTGGTATGGGTATGTAAAATAACATTGTTTTTAATTTAAATAAAATATTAGTAAATATAGCCTAAGAATGGAATTACTGGATATTGAGACAGACTAATTCCCAATTTCCTGAGGAACCACCATACTGATTTTCAAAGTGGATGCATGAGTTTGTACTCCCACCAGCAATGAAGGAGCATACCCCTTTCTCCACATCTTCGCCAGCATTAACTTTCTTGGGTGTTTTTTATTTTAGCCATTCTGACAGGAGTAAGATTGTATCTCAGAGTTGTTTTGATTTGCATTTCCCTGATGGCTAAGGACTTGAGCACTATCTTAAGTGGATTCAGCCCTTTTAGATTCCTCTATTGAGAATTCTCACTTACTTCTGTACCCCACTTTTTATTTGGATTATTTGGTGTTTTGGTACCTAGCTTCTTAAGTTATTTGTATGTTTTGGAAATCAGCCCTCTGTCAGACATGGAACTGATGAATATCTTTTCCCAATCTGTACGATGCTATTTTGTCTTGTCGACAGTGTTCTTTGCCTTACAGAAGCTTTTCAGTTTCAGGAAGTCCCATTTATTAATTGTTGATCTCAGTGTCTGTGCTAATGGTATTATGTTCCGGAAGCAGTCTCCTATACCAATTCAATCAAGGGTACCCCCTACTTTCTAGAGGTTCAGTGTGGCTGGATTTATGTTGAGGTCTTTGATCAATTTGGACTTAAGTTTTGTTCATGGTGATAGATATGGATCTATATGTAGTCTTCTACAGGTCAGCATCCAGTTATGCCAGCACCACTTGTTGAAGATGCCTTTTTATTTTCCCCATTGTATAATTGTAGCTTCTTTGTCAAAAATCAGGTGTTCGTAGGTGTGTTTGTTAATATTAGGGTTTTCAATTTGATTCCATTTTTCTTCCTGTCTATTTTTGCACCAATACCAAGCTGTTTTCAGGACTATAGCTCTATAATAGAGCTTGAAGTCAGGGGTGGTGATGTCTCTCAAAGTTCCTTTATTACGCAGGGTTGTTTTGGCTATCCTGGGTCTTTTGTTTTGTTTTGCTTTTTTCATATAAAGTTGAGTATTGTTCTGATGGGAGATGTCATTATGTATATATGTTTCTCATACTGGTTTAATGAATAAAGCACTGTTGACCAATAGGAAAGGAAGATAGGAGGAAATAGGAGACTAGGAGGAAGAGAAGGTAGTAAGGAGGAGTCAAGATGGAGTGTCTGGAGAAAGCAGAATGCCAGCTGGCTCCCCGGTGAGAAGACCACGTGAAAATACATAGATCAGCAGAAATGGGTTAATACTTAAGACAGAGCTAGCTGATAAGAAACTAGTACCAGGCCAATAGCATTATATCAAATAGAGAGTCTCAGTATGTTATTTGGGGCTGGGACTGCAGCGGGATAAGTCCAGCGGTGGGCAAAAAAACCTTACTCCTTACATTGTTATTTCAATGTCTGTGAAAAATTGTTATGAGATTTTCCTCAAGATCCAGTAATTCCAGTCTTAGGCTTATACCTAAAAGATGGACATTCATACAAAGACATCTGTCCAAATATGTTCATAGAAGTAATATTTATAATAGCCAGAACATGGAAGCAACCTAAATGCCCCTCAACTGAAGAATGGATGGAAAAAATGTAGTACATTTACACAATGGAATACTATTCAGCAGAAAAAAAATACAATGTAATCTTGAAAATCTCAGGCAAATGGATGGAACTAAAAGAAACCATCCTGAGTGAGGTAACCCAAAAAGATAAACACAGTGTGTACTCACCCATATATGGTTTATAGACATAGAATAAAAGATTACTAGCATATAATTCACGAATCCAGAGAAGCTGGAAAACAAGGAGGACCCTAAGAGAGACACGAATGGTCCCCTGGAGAAGAAAATGTCCAGAGATATACAAGGATAACCACAACCAACAATCTAACCAATAGTGGAGAGGCTACCTTAAAAGCCCTTCCCCTATAATGAGATTGATGACTACCATCCTAGAGCCTTCATCTAGTAGCTAATGGAAGCAGAAGCAGACACTCACAGCTAAACACTGAGCCAAACTCTGAAGATCCAATACAGATCGGGAGGAGTGATGAACAAAGGGGTCAAGACAGGTTGGAGAAACCAATAGAAACTGCGGACCTGGACAATGGGAGCTCAAGAAATCTAGTTTGAGAGATGGGAAACCAGCATAGGACTGACCAGATTTCCTGAATGTGGTGTTAGTTGGAAGGACTGGGCAGTCTGTGGGGTCTCTGGTCATGGATCAGTATTTTTCTCTAGTGTACGAATGGACTTTAAAAGCCCATTCCACATAGAGGGATACTCCCTCTGGCTCGTTGCATGGGGCAAGGCCTTGCCCTTGCTTTAGATGATATGACAAACTTTGAAGACTCCCCACCCTCCCTTGGGAGCAGAAAGGGGATGTAATTGGGGTTTGTGGGAGGGTGTGGGAACTGGGGTTGACATATTAAATGAGCTTGTTGATAATTTAAATTTTAAAAAATTATAAAAAATAAAAACTAGACATATTGATATACTTTACCTTTCTCTGTGTTTCTGGGTAAGCATCAGAAAAAATCAAGAGAATTAATAGAAGACTCAACAACAAAAATACTTGCCAATCTTTGCTATCACATAATTTTCTCAAGACCAAAGAAATGTTTGGGCTAAGAGTAGTGGTTATTACTTGTCATTTTATATCTTTGTAATCTAAGGTCAAGAGTTTCAGACCATCCTAGCACTATAGCAAAGCCCTAACTGCCCTTCTGCAAACATAAAAGTAGCTGTGTTACTTTTAATAGCAAGAATATAACTAAGCTTGTACACTCTGAAATATTTTTAATGACTGAAGTTGGAAACAGAGTTCATAACACCTGAATTCTTAAATATGGAACATTTTCAGTTTGTTTTATTTAAAAAGTAGAAACTGAGCAAAAGCTATTGAATGAATCCACAGGAAATTGTGTGATAGAGAAAATAGCATTATCTTCTAATTCCATAAGTAGTGTACACTTCATAATAGTAATCTATCCCATTAAATATAAAAGGCATGTAGTGTTTTAGAATTACAGGCCATATATTTAATACTTGCAAAACTCAGGAAGGAACTAGTTAAAACTCCTAGCTGAGATAAAGCAGAATAATGACTGAATGCTCCAATTTGCATTGATTACTCAGGAAATTGGGGTCCAAAGAGGTCAAGTAGTCAAGTGTTATACTACTAATCAATAGGGAAGTTGGAATTGGCACTATAAATTTCTGTTTGATCAGCACAGCAGCCTGGATTCCTCAGATGCACAATAAGCACAGCACTATGGACTGGTCTGCATGTGGAAAATCCAGGAAGAAGAAGTTCTTCCAATGTCGGGAAACCTTAGATGGAGTTGATGTAGAAACATGTCTCATGAAGCCATGGGTAGTCATGTTGAAAAATATCCTCTGATACTATGACATTCCTTGGTTTCTAAATCATATAGAGTGGTTGAATGTGATCAACTAGTAAGATCAAAAGGAGGAGTAAGGAAAAGCACTCAACTATTTTTTCAATGTTAATACTATGGATTCCTTGGCAAATTGGTCTCTCATTCCAAACAAGAATTCATTTCTACTGTGACTACTGTTTCTTCTTTTAGTATTTGAGTAGATTGCCCTCTCCATAATTAAACAAAAACAATAACAAAGCCAATCAATTATGTACTCATTGATTATTTATCATATTACAGTCATTATATCCTCTACCATGTTGTTAATGTTTAGCAGAATGTATACACATAGTAGACTTCTATATATGCATTCAGTGGAGAGATGGCAAAAATGACTATAAGGGCAAGAAAGAGTCAGCCCTGACTATTACTGGAGGAAAATGAAGATATCAACATGGACAACAATTATAAAAACAATTGGCAAAATATTCTACAAATTCACAGGCAACAGTCTATACTAAAAGAAGTTTCCCACTTACATACTTCACAATGAATGGATCATGTGTTTTCTCATGAATGGTATATGTAAGGGCGTCATTCATGGGGTTTCACAGTTAATGGGGTGTCATAAGAGAAGGCAGATGATAGACCAACAGTCAATTTAGAAACAAAATATCTGGTTTAAAATTTTGCCTTTTCTCTTTACCAATTGCAGAACCATAAGCTACTTCCAATTTTAAGCTCACAATAACAAGTTGTGGCATCTTAAATGTTAAATACAGTCCTTTAGTTTAAGATTGCTGTGGTAATTCAAAGAATAGCATACACAGAGCACACAGAAAATACTTACAGATAGTGAAAACTGAAACACTTTCCTACTGTTGTTTATCTCACTCAGAAGGAATAAATAACACACACAATTATGTGTTATAGTGAAAGACAACATGACCAGCATGGATGCAAATAAGACATTGACCAGAAATGAAAGTCTAACCAGCTGAGCTTATATGCAATGTACTTCCTCTCAATTATTTCCAGCCAATTAAGAAAGTTGGTCTATTGCAGTGAATATATTTCTAGGAAGCTTAGCTCTTTGGGGAGACTATTCTTATTGCTCCCAAGGGGGTGACACAAAAACTAGCCAGAAATGCTAGTAGTAAAAAGAGGACTATGAGATTATCTCATAAGTGTCTTAATGTTTAGCTACTGGAGCAGGAAGAAAATATGTTTATTTACTAATGAATGCAGAGCTATAGACACCAGTGACGGTCGAAGAACAAAATTAAAGTCTGAGTAACAGAAATGCAGTGTTGAATGAGCAAGTGGGGACCAAACTCTGTGCATGTCTCCAACGGAATACTCTGTCTGTTTTAGTCAGGCTTCTATTGAAGTGATGAAACACCAAGACTAAAGCAACCTAGGAAGAAAACAGTTTATTTGGTTTATACTTCCACATCCCAGTCCTGAATCAATGAATGTCAAGATAGAACTCAGGCAGGAACCAAGAGACATGAATGGAAGCAGAAACCATGAGTCAATGCTGCTAAGTGGTTTGCTTGCCTCAGTCTGCTTTCCTCTACAACTCAGGACTATCTGCCCAACTTTGGTACTACCCATAGTGGCCTGAACCCTCCCATATTAGTCATTAGTCAGGGAAATGTCCAACAGACTGTCCCACACATCAGTCTGGTCAGGTTATTAAAGAGGTAATATAGAGTCTTTAAAAATGACTCTAGAACAATTGTGTTGAGTTGACAAAATCTTTATTAAGAATACAATCGATAGAGCAGTCAGTGAGAAGGATAGATCTCAGAGAGTAAGACACTCCACGAGACTGAAAGACGGAACACTCCATTAAAATTCAGTATGTGAATTGTTCTATGTGTGGAGTGCTGAAATTGATGCACAAGCTACAGTAAAATCAGTCAATCAATCTCTTAGCCATGAGAGCACAACAATGAACGGAGGGGGCTGATATGTCTATGTTTTCCATTAATAGCACTGCTTGTTTATATGGAAAATAGAAAATATTACTGTAGAGACTTCTTTAGGAAAGTGTATGAGACAAAGTAATTTTATCTTACATTTATAACCCAGGAATTAATTGAAATATGGTTACTTCTCCATTCTATAGTACAGCAATTAAGAGAACTCACCAATTATAATTTGAAGTTGATGAGTTTAAAAATATTATATATGTTAGTTCATGTGGGCCAAAGCAAAGCTTAAAAAACCCAGTGGCATAGTAAATAAATGGTGAATAGTCTACTTCCAGAGTCTCTCAACACACACATAGGAAATAGCCAGGAATTTTTTCCATATCATTTAGAGTTAGAGAAAGGTATCAACACGTGAAATGTGATCAGCCACTCTTCAACCTTGACTCATTTTGCTTTAGCAACAAGTCCTTGAACTATGGAAATTCTATAAGTCAGTCAATTCTTTTGTGTCTCAAATCCAATTCGAAAATGAATCGGTTGGAGGCACAGATGTAAAAGATGCAAAGTCTGAACTGAATCTAAAATATATTACAGTAATTGCTTCCATTTTGCTCTAGCTGGCTGACCACTTTTGATGACTTCATGCCCCTCCCTTAAATGTGTGATCTGTAATGGCACTAATAGTACAGTGTGGTCTTTTCCTGAATTCTGTACAAATAGAATCACATATGTGTTTTTTCTTGACTCTGAACATTTCTTACCAATAAACATTTAGAGTTCATCCATGACATTGCATCTTTTCATAGGTCATTTTCATTCACCTAAACTTCATCATTTGCATGTACTTCATCTAGATGACCTATTCATACATCAAAGGATATCCTTGTTGCTTCTAGTTCGAGGTAATTATTAATGAAGCTGCTACAAATGCCTGCACTCAAACCAGCATAGTAAACATATAAGCACTGATTGCTAAATTTTATCTTAATACTTGTTAGCCTCATTAAAAATTGACAATATCTCTTCTATCATACTTCTGTCCATTTTTGGTTCCACTAGCAACGAACACAGCCTCTGTTTTCCTAGCCAGAAACTGGCATCATCTACTAGTGAGGAAAAAGGAGCAAGAACAGCGTTCGTTTACTGTGACGATGTGCACAGTCTCCTGGAAATGGCACTAAGCACCACTTCATGTGCTTCTTTGACATCTGTATATCTTCTTTGATGAAGTATATCAGATCTCTTGTTCATCTTTTACAATAGGTTAGTGGTTGTCTTATAGTACTTCACAATCTAGTATGGCCTGTGACTTAGGTCAATCAGGATTTCTTCTATATTTCCTTGAAAAATCTGTGATTCGTTTTTATTTTAATTTGGGGAATATATGATTCACATCTAGGCTTTTCTACTTATATGTAAATATCAAATGGTTCCAAATACATATAGAATATATTCTCTCTATTGAGTTATCTTCACTTCCTGATCAAATATTATTTAGCTGAATTTTTGAAAGACTATGGGTATTCCGTTCTTTTGATCCAAGTCTGTCCGTCCACTAGTATGTCATTGTATTGATTAATATCTTTATTATAAGTCTTTAAATGCAAAATATAAAATTTCCAACACTACTCTTGAGAGTAGTCCTTTCAACATAAATTTAAAGCCAGTAGTGTATATCAAAACTACCTGACAGGTATTTTTGTTAATTTATCAACATGTAAGATTTATAAAACAAAGCCAGTCACTGGTGGCACACACATTTAATCCCAGCACTTGAGAGGCCGAGGCAGGCAGATCTCTGTGAGTTCAAGGTCAGCCTGGTCTACAGAGCTAGTTCCAAGTTCCAGGACAGGCTCCAAAGCAATAAAGAAGTCCTGTCTTGAAACCCACCCCTCAGAAAAAAATATTTATAAACCAATATTAAATAATCTAATTAAAAATAGGAAACATATTTCAAATTAGTCTCTTAAAAACTTGTAGCAGTTTTGGAAGATGTAGCCTAGCTGGCAGAGCACTTTCCTAGGATGCATGATGCTCTAGGTTAGAAGCTGCTGAAACCAGACATAGTAGCTCTCACCTGCAAATCTAGTATTCACAAGGGAAGTAGAGGCAGGAATATTAGGAGTTCAAGGTCATCTTCAGGTAGTTAGTAACTTAGAAGTTAACCTCAGCTACATAAGATATTTTTTCAAAAATTTACAACAATATATTACAATTTTTCCATATGTTTTCTGTATTTTTGTTAGAGTTATTACAAAATATTACAATTCTGGTTCATTTGTATTATATTTTTAGTTAAGTTATAATTTCTCATTGCTGTTATTAAGGGAATCAATTGAATGAGTCACTTTGCTATACTTTGTGTTTCCAGTAATATTCTGCAAGTGATTTGGAATTTTTCTACAATGCTCTTATAATGTTTAGGTATGTTCCTGTTATCTCTGATCTCTCCAAGACCTTTATCATGAAAGGGTGTTGAATTTTGTCGAAGGATTTTTCCGCAACTAGGGAGATAATCATATGGTTTTTCTTTTTCTGTTTGTTTATATGGTGGATCACGTTGATAGATTTTCGTATGTTAAACCATCCCTGCAACCCAGGGGTGAAACCTACTTGGTCATGGTGGATGATTGCTCTGATGTATTCTAGAATTCGGTTTGCCAGTATTTTATTGAGTATTTTTGCATCAATGTTCATCAGGGATATTGGTCTGTAGTTTTCTTTCTTAGTTGTGTCTTTGTGAGGCTTGGGTACCAAGGTTATTGTGGCCTCATAAAAAGAGTTTGGCAATGAACCTTCTGTTTCTATTTTGTGGAACATTTTGAGGAGTATTGGTATTAGTTCTTCCTTGAATGTCTGGTAGAATTCTGCACTGAAACCATCTGGCCATGGGCTTTTTTTGGTTGGAAGGCTTTCGATGACTGCTTCTATTTCATTGCAGGTTATAGGTCTATTTAAGTTGTTTGTCTGTTCTTGATTTAATTTTGGTAAGTGATAGTTATCCAGAAATTTATCCATTTCCTTTGTATTTTCAATTTTTGTGGAATACAGGTTTTCAAAGTATGACCTGAAAATTGTCTGGATTTCCTCTGTGTCCATTGTTTTGTTCCCCTTTTCATTTCTGGTCTTGTTAATTTGCATGTTCTTTCTGTGCTTTTTCATTAATTTGGATAAAGGTTTGTCTATCTTGTTGATTTTCTCAAAAAACCAACTCTTCGTTGCATTGATTTTTTTGTATTGTTTTCCTGGTTTCTATTTTGTTAATTTCAGCCCTCAAGTTGATTATTTCCTGGCATCTACTCCTACGGGGTGAATTCGCTTCTCTCTGTTCTAAGGCTTTCAGTTGCACTGTTAATTCTCTTATGTGACTATCCTCTGTTTTCTTCATATGGGCACTTAGTGCAATGAACTTCCCTCGTAGCACTGCTTTCAAGGTGTCCCATAAGTTCAGGTATGTTGTGTCCTCATTCTCACTGAATATTAGAAAGTCCTTAATTTCTTTCTTTAATTTTTTTCTCATTTTTTTAAACCTGGAGTTTGTTTTTAGAACATGTATTGGTGACTCCTTTTGTCACTGTGACTAAAAACCTGATAAGAAGAAAAAAGGATTCATTTTTTACTCCCAGTTTTATAATGGGAAGAATAGGCAATAACCATTCCTTTTGGGATGTTGGGAGTTTACATTATAGCTTGACCTTACATTTGCAACATACCAAAAAGCACAGAGATCAAAAAGACTGGGCCTGAAACCCTCCAACCCATCCCTATGGCCAGCTGGACCTCTAAAAGGTCCCTTCATCTCCCAAAAAAAATCATATATGCTAGGACTAAATTTCCTAAAGCAGGAGCTTGTGGGAAACATTTCCTGTAGGATCCATAGCCATATCCTTTTTCATTATGGTGTCCAGGTTGGAAGTACCTAGTTTGGGTGAGAATCCATTTTCACTGCTTTGATAAAGCTCATCTTGGAAAATAAGCCTTTGTTATTAGGGACACTCTAAATACTTAATAATGATTACTTCACTCTTCCACCTCATAGCCTTGTTGGATATTTCTTAGCTGATCACCATAACAAACTAAAAATTAATCCCACAAATATATTGAGGTCATACTAAGTGTGGTGTATCACTTTCATATTAATCTGGACCCAGATCGTGATAATCAATCAAAATAGCTGTTTTGCAATTTGAGTGGATGATCAAGTAAGCAGATCATAACTGTGTCTCCCTTTGTCAACCTGCACTGGGTTTGAGAGTAACTATCACACTTTGAAACTTTGTTTTATCAATGAGCCCATGAGAGGCCAATGTATTTATATATATTCTATTTTAATTCAAAGATAATTTAATGCATGAATACAATGTACTTGATCATATTCATCCAAGCTATTTTCCCTAACACCTCTCAGATTCACTCCTACTACACACTCAACTCATGACCTCTCTCTCTCTCTCTCTCTTTATTAAACACAGAACCTAGTTTGTGCTGACTGTATATGCAAAAGCAAAAGGCTATCTACTGGAGTATCATCAATCATTTAAGGACCACACTATAATAGAAAATTGTCTCTCCCTTCTCTGGATGCCATCTGCTTTCAATAGCTCCTCAGCTAGGAGTCAATATTGTTATCCTCCCTTTTTTTTCATTCAGGAATAATGATTATTTCCAAAGTCTCTGCCTTTCAGAGCTACAACTGGATGCCTCATTCTGTATTGTTACATTGAATCTGTTATCTCAGCATAGAAAGTTTTGAATTTAAAATCTTAGCTCCTAATTTTTGTAACTATTATTTTTCTCTTTCATTCTGTGTCTAATAGCTTCCTCACATCTTGTCTTCACTTCACCTTCTATTCTTTCTGCAAAAGTCATGTTTCCCTCAATGTTACTACAAGAGTCCTTAATTAAGTTATCACTGATCTCTGTTTTGTTACAAATATTTACACTTTGAGTAATCATCATCCTGATTATCTCTCTCACAAGCAATATATGGTCATTATTCTTTGATATTTTCCCCTCCTTTATCTCCCACATACATGGGGGTAGGCAGTAAATTTTAAGACCAGTTCTCTCAACATAACTCTGGCTCTCCTGGAACTCACCCTATGTTGAACAGGCTGGCTTTGAACTCACAAAGATATGCCTGTTTCTGCTTTCCAAGTGCTTGGATACAAGGGTGTACGTTCCATTTTAACCAACTTTACAATATTCTTTTTAGTCTTCCCTTTCTTGTCAGATTCCTTGCTTTGATCTACTTTTCTATTTGTTTCCCCAAGAATCTCCACTGTGACTATTTTCTTCTACATATAAGAGCCAATGCATAAAGCCTCACCACATTCTATTCAGTGAATTGCTAGCTTTAAATCTGACTCTCATATTTCTTATTGGGAACCTAGCCTTAATGGCCGAGCCATCGACCCTGCTTATTTTTTAAAGATTTGTTCATTTTATGGAAAATACATTTGTTTTCCCTCATGTAATATATCCTGATTACAGTTTACCATACCACTACTCCTACCAATTCCATCCCACATCACCTCCCATACACTCAGGAATCCCATGATACATAATCAAAGCATCTGGTGTGCAATCATCCTGTGCATGCTACCTCAGTCTCTGTGAGTTACTATGTGCTTGAACCTGCTGATTTAGAGGGCTCTGCTTTCTTAGGGTCCCTCATCTCCTCTAGTTCTTGCACTCCTACCTCCTCTTCCTCTGTGTTCACTGAGCTATTTTATCACTGCATTTCTGTTTGCTTGTTTGTTTGTTTAGCTGTAGAATCATAGTATTCAGTTTTAACCTAGATCACTGGGCTATCTAGTCTCAGGTTCTTAGTTACTCATGCAGTATCAGGTATGGGTTCCATCTTCCGGTGTGGGCCTTAAGTCATTAAGTTATTAGTTGTCTATTCCCACAAGCTTTGTGCATCCATTATACTAACATATCTTGCCATCTAGACACCATTATAGATGAAAGGGTTTCTCATTAGGTTGGTTTTTATGCTTCTGTTTATCAGTTTTACCTGCCTTGTGTTAACAGATAGCTATAGATGGTTACTTGAAATTCACAAAACCACTACACTATACAGTAACTTACTTTATTTTATATTCTCTGAGATAACAAACCTTGGCTTTGTACTCTAGGCTTTTTTTCTATAGTATCTGCCACAACCAACAGTTTGTTAGTACCCAATAATTATTTCGTGATTCATCAATGAATCTGCTAAATGATAAAACTATATTACTACATAATGTTGTTATTATCTATTTACAGCTATTATTATCTGTCTAGTTATAAAAGGCTATACTTATAAATAGAGAGTTCATCTATTTTTACAGCTAACTCACAATTTCAATAAAAGGGTGTGATATAATTCACAAACCACTGTAAACTCATTGATTCTGTAATAGAAACAGTTTCCAACTTTACTTATGCAAAGAAGTCTTTAAGAGTGTGTATACTTTACGTATTTGGTGACTTTATTTTTATATTAATACATAACTACTGATATCATTGTTCACTGAATTACTCTCACAGAAAGAGAGGCATCTAGGGTACTTTCCCGAGTTTGAAGACTAGGCTAGAAAGTGAGAGTATTCATAAACTTGTCTTAATTCTTTTACATTTATTTGTTGTTTATAATTTTGTGAATGGTGTCACATATCTTACTCCACCAAATTATCATGTAATTGTTGTTGCAACAGGAAACTATTTTCCCTATATAAACACATAACACAAGAATATTTACCTTATATTCTATGCTGTTATTCAGTAGGAATTTGGAAGTCCCTGTAAGAATTATGTGCCTCTTAGTTCTCAAGAAAATAAAGGCATAAAACCTGAACAAATTCAACTAATCTGTGATTTAAAAATGTATGGAAATACAAAGTATGTGATTTTTAAATAATAATTGTTCTATAAATTTCTTAACAGTATCCTACCCTTAAAATAAACAGTTGATCCCAAATACACTGAATTTTTTTTTAATTCAGCATCTTAGTAAATGCAAGGTTTCTTGACAACTGATGATTGTCTGTTTCAGGCAGAAATGGCCCTTGAGGTCATCCCAGATATGGTAGAACTTGGACTGAATTAATCACCTTCTTTCTAAACAAAACCAGCCCAGGACTTACACTTGTTGTAAACATAAAATTATTCAACCATGTTTTGAGGCTAAAATAGTGAGTTCTTTGAGAAACAGTCAGAAGCAACCAAAAATTAAGAGAAGATTTTAAAGGGTATCTAATCCTATGGTCAATATCCTTCTAATATGTGAGTACTAAGAGAAAGGGGAAAAAGCTTGAGTGAACCCTAGAGGTGATTGCAAATAAGGAGATTACATACTCAAGACCAGAAAGTTATAAACAGAGAAATTGCAGATGGATCTGGAGAGTTTAAGATGTAAAAGAAATCAAGTGAATGAGATTTAATTTAGATAGACAAAGTACCTTTATAAGAAGAATAATGCCAATGGGATTTATAAATCAAATGAATACCAATTAGAAACCAAAATAGAAGACAAGACCAGCAGAAAAGTGAGTTTTAATGTCAAAGGATTTGTACCTTGTTCTAAAGATTTTTTACTTTGGACAACTTTCAGGACTTTTGAGTAAGAGCATAGGTAATTCCTGAAGTAGGTTTTTATTTTTTTGTATATATATATATGTATATATACATATATATATATACAGGTTTCTTTGTATAACAACCCTGGTTATCCTGGAACTTTCTCTGAAAACCAGGCTGGCCTCAAAGTCATAGAGATAGAGCTGCCTCTGCCTCTCAAGCACTGGGATTAAAGATGTTTGCCACCATACTTCATACACACATATGGAACATCTAAAGGAGGAGATTATTACAAACCCAATATATTCACTCAAGAACCAAAATTTTTCATCTTCATTCATTATGTGTATGCTAATCGTCTGTTGTGGGGGAGTCAGACATTTGGGATTAAAATATTATCAGGATTCAGTCATGGGCCTTGTCTATTTATAGAAAATTTTAGTCAGATAATTTCAATATATCATGGTAAATAGTAACTTAATTGTATATGCTGCATGGTGTCAGAATTGAAAAGAATTGAAAAGTTGGGGTAACAGTGGTTATATATATGCAAGCCTGACTCACCTATATCAAATACACTTTCCTAACATTTTGTAGATATGGTCTCAATTCTGAGCTTCAGGGAAGGAAGAATTGTTTAAAAAAGTAACTACCAACAAACAACAAGACAAAAGTGCAGGTTAAACATAAGCAGTGATAGGAGGCTAGGACTTGGTTGGCTGCAAAACCAAAAGGATCCAAGTTTTAGCCTCAGAAACAATGTAAAGATGCTGGCTATCATGGCTCCTACTTTTAACAGCAGCATAGTAAAGGTAAAGACAGGTTTTAGACATCAGGCAATAAAGGAATGTGACCCATGAGAGACAGGAAGAAAAGCAATACGGCTGCTCTAGTCACTGTCTTTACGGAGATTTTACATTAACAGGGACACCAAAGGGCTCATGTGCTCTGGTTGAGCAAAGGAGACATTTGTCCATTGCCATTATGATCAGGATTCCCTTCTCCTTGATACAGGATCCATTACAATCATTACCTTTAAATCCTGCCAAGATCATTGGCCTCTTGGAGGTGAATTACTCAGTGTGACTCCCAATTTGACCTTCAGCCCACAGCAGTTACATTGTCCAGCTAAGTCATATGCCACTTCCAGTGAGTTTTCAAAATTAACTTGGTAATTTTCCTAGTAGATACAGCTCAACTGGCTTTTGTTGCAGGAAAGATCTTCTAATGGGACTGTGAACACAGCCATGACTCCATTTCACAGAATGGAAGCTTGTTCTGCGTCCTTAGCTCAGAGGTGTGTACAAGAAATATCCTAGGTGAAGATTGCTAGAAATGAGGAACTCAAGAGGCCTCACCACTCCTCAAGGTGCTATTAGTAGTTAATAATTTCTGTCAGAAAAGAAAGACATTTTCTTCAGTGGTGATGTTACATGCTCCTCTAACTAACTTCTCACCCATGCTTATGTAAACCGCACTAGTGCATACCATTTGCTTATCATGAAAATAAGTGGAAATGAAACACATAATGTAGGAGGAGAACCAGTTGAAGGGAGGAAAGACACCAGCAGGAGCAGAGGTAACAAGAGGACAATGCTAGGTGAGTGCTATCAGCATACTTGTCTATAAAAATGTCATGGTGAAACGAATTAGTATGCTTAAACTATGTATGCTAACAAAAACTAAAAAAGCCAAGAAATGGCCTTGAGTATCATCTTGGTCATATATCTCTAACAGCTGTAATGATGGGGTTGACAATTCTCATACCCTTCTTTACCAAAGCTAAACATGGGAGTCAGAAATTGTCATCTTAAAAATATGCTTTGAGAACTCTTTAAAATTATTCTGGATATACAGACATATATATATATATATATATAATTCATAAATTATCTATTTATATCTATTATATATATAATTCATATATTATCTATTTACTAAAGCATATGATAAACTGTTTCAAACGTTTAATCAGCAAAGTAGTATAAGAAACATGCTATACCCTCTCTGCCTTCTCACATGCACCCTAACCACACTCTCCTCCCTTCCCACCACCCCAATTCCATATGTAGGGGCATGCCATCCAGTTGAGGTCATGTGGATCTGACAGGTCATGTGAAGTAGGGACTAGGGCTTCTCTCCTGTTTCTAGGTTAAGGAAGTTATCCCTCCATGAGGGATGTGTTAGCAAGGTCCTTTTGTGCACCAGGGATACATCCTGGCTCCACTGTCTGAGGTCCCTTAGACTGCTCAGTCCTTCTGGCTGAGACCCATATTCAGGGGGGCCTGAGTCAGTCCCATGCTGGTTTCCCACCTATCAGTCTGGTGGCCTGTTAGCTCCTCCTTCTTCAGATAAGGTGTCTCTATGTGTTTCTGCCACCTGGTCTTGTCCTCTCCATCTGCATCTGGGTTCTACTTCGACTTAGTGTTTATGTATGGCTGTTTGCTCCTGTTTCCAACAGGCATTAGATGAGGGCTGCATGGATAAGTTAGTTGTTGATCTCACTCTCCGGGAAGGGGATTTATGGTAGCCTTTCCACAGAAGGTCAAACTGTTATTTGGCAGCAGTCTTGTAGCTCTCTAGACATTTCTTTGTGTTCAATTTTATCTTCAAACCAATATTGGCTCCCTCTTTTATGTCCTCTCCTCTCTCTCTCTCTCTCTCTCTCTCTCTCTCTCTCTCTCTCTCTCTCTCTCTCTCTCTCTCCCTCTCTCTCTCTCTCTCTCTCCTGTCTTCTATTCCTAACCGGGCTCAATCTTCCTGGTGGCATGTGTTTTCCTTTCCTCCCCCCTCGTTTTCTCCTACTTCTATCTTAATTCGCTGCCCCCCCCACTTCCCCTGAGCTCTGGGGGACTTGTCCCTTCCAGGTTCTGTGAGGGACTTTATATGAATCTCTTAGAATACACCTTGTATCCTAGTTCCTCTGGTGGTGTGAATTATAGGCTGGTGATCCTTTGATCTAGGTCTAAAATCCATATATGAGTGAGTACATACTATGTTCTTCTTTTTGTGACTGGGTTACCTCATTCAGGATGGTTTCTTCAAGTGCCATCTACTTGCCTGGGTATTTCAAGATACCATTATTTTTTTTCTGCAGAGGGAGGGAGAGGGAACTGGGATCAACATGTAAAATAATAAATTAAATTAAAAAAAATGCTTTGACTCCAAAATTTAAGTTCAAGGACAAGTTACTGGGGAAAAGAATTTCTATTTTTGTTTCCACAGAAAATGAAAAGCTGTGGATTCCTTCCAGACTAATGTGGTTTGATCAAGCCAGACCACCTGAAACAGAGTACCAGGTGATCCTACATTCAAAACAGCTGGACAAAGCAGCCTTACAGACTACAGCCAGGATTTTTGCATCTTCTTCGAATTCCCCATGACAGTGCCCCTTACCAGCAGGAAGTAGTTCGGAAAGAATGACGCCCAAATTCCCAAATATTGTCTATAAATGTTTGTTTTCATTTAAATGGACTTGGTTATATAAAATAAATAAAAAAGAAAGAAACACGCTGTAATAACACATCAGAATATAATATTGCTTAGATTTCACTGCTCACCCAATTGAACCATTAACTCAGCACATTCTCAGTGCAAAGTCCAGGGGATTTATAAAAGAAATAACTGACAGGTAAAGCAAATGTGACTTTTAAAAGCCACAGTTTTTTGAAAAAGGAGCCCATAGGAATAACAATCTGACTTCAAGACACACTTAAGCTGTCATAATTAATACACGGTGTCAAGAGAGAGTTTAAGGTCTGGAAGAATGCAGATTATAGGAGATGGTGTATAAATAGAGGGACAGTTACAGACAACCTAGTTTTGACAGTCACACAAATGGATAGGGTGAAGATATAATACAGTTTTCCCATGAAATGGTATATAAAACATTGAATAGCAATTAAAAAGAAACTTTTATCCTTATATTTCACCACATATGAAAATTAACCTTTAATATGTTAAAACACAGACTTAACTAAATATAAAAGCATAAACTCTACATTTCTCAGAGAAAAATCTTTGTGACTTTGGTTTTAATAAAAGCTAGCTTAAATAAAACAACCATAGCCCCATCACAGAACAAGATGTTTAATGGGACTCTGTCCCATGGAAACCCACATTTTTTAAAAAGCAGCATTATGAAATGAATGAAGAAATACACTACAGACCAATAAAATGTACATGAAAGTTGTGTGTTTGATAGAGAAATTTTAGGCAGTATAAGTAAAGAATTACCTAACTTACTGGCAGGAAGACAAGAATTACAAAATACAATGGGTTACAATTGGACAAGCCAAATCCTTACCAAATGCACACACATATAACACATATACTTACATATACATAGTTTCTCTTCTCTGGTTGGACTATAAGGTAGAATCAACTGGACTATGGCCTATGTCTTTCCTTATCACAATACATATCCATTAATAGAAGGTGTTCCTTAACTTATCTCTCAAGCTTTTTAAATGTTGTTTATCATTTCTCTGACTGTACCTACACAGCTGTGGAAAATTTCTTGATAAAATAAGGAAAAAGATATGTCTGGTGAGTATCTCAACACATTTTTCCTTGTTGTGTCTCTCCTTGGAGATCTGAAGTTATTGTTCTTTCCCAAGTAACCTTCATCATCTGAATCTTAAAACCTCTCTAAATTCTAATGATCTGTGCCAGCAGACTACAGTTACCTAATTCTGAGTTAAAGCACTCAGTGTCCCCCAAACACCTGCGTTAGCTCTCTTCCAAACACACACACTGAGAAACACATTGCCAAGGACTTGCTACAACATAAATTCTGAAACATTCCTGTATAGATTCCAGTTCACTATGTAATTCTTTGCTGATGGTAAACTGCCTTTCAACTTTGCCACAACAACACAGTCTGAAGTTTTTGAAAACATTTTAGGAGCAATTGTGAAAGCTGAGAAGAGCCTAGAGGTAATTTATGCCCTGAATAAACATGATTCATGTGAAACTGCTTATTTCACCGTCTCCTGAAGAATGAGACACAGAGGAGGCTCATTCCTGCTCACCAGTAAATGTCTGTGTGTCTCGATGCGCATGAAGAAAACAGGGCAGGTGCTTTTTCATTTAAACCTGCATGTCTCTCACAGGAAGCATGGGGGCTTCTTTTTTCTTTAATATCCGGAGAACAGCAAAGGGAGATTTTATTTGTAATGAATTTTTCTTTCTATGTCTCATCTTATAATGAAGAAAATCTAAGAACTCCAGTGTTCTACAGCATGACCTTCAAGACAGTAACACACACACACACACACACACACACACACACACAGAGAGAGAGAGAGAGAGAGAGAGGAAAGAGAGTGAGAGAGAGTAAGCAATGTAAATAGAAATAGATTTTTATTTCTTTTACTCAGAATTACGCTGTGTGTGTGTGTGTGTGTGTGTGTGTGTGTGTGTGTGTGTGTGTGTGTGTGTGTGTTGATATTGCTGTGGTATTTACTGAACTGAGCCACACTCAGATTCACAGAGGTAAGTACATAGCAACATGGAAATCAATAGGAATTTTCTACGTTATATATCGAAAAGTAAAAATATAGCACAGCCTATTTCTTACAAGGCTTATCTGAGAAAAGTTAGCAGAATCTCTCTGTCATCAGTGTCACATCTGAAAATCTCTCCATTACTGTAATTGCCTTCACAGGTCTTTGCAACAAAATATCCAGAATCCTAAGTATCATATTTATCAAGTGAAAACCCACATGGACTGTATTGCATTTGTTACTGTATTTTGTCTTTCAAAGAAATTTACTTTACAGTTTTGTTCATTTGAACTTGCCCTGTCACAAAAATAGAAAAGTTTTATTTTCACATATTCCCACCATAATAATGGCAGATGGTTAATAAAGACCCATTTTTTTTTTAATGAAACTCTACACATATTTTGGGCTAGTATTTTTAACTATAACAATGGAGTATATTTGTTACCTCCATAAAATGATTTAAAAAGTTTAAGTAGTTTAAGACTAGTCACATTATTAAAGACCCAGTACCTATCTTGTTGAGTACTGTATAGTTCTTAATATTCTCCAGAGAGGATAATTGTGTGTCTTGAGTATTCCTGACACATGCTGTGAATCATCAAGGAGACATGTAGAGTTCCTATTTTCATTCTAAAGGATATGCATTGATAATTTGTCAATATTAGAAACTAAGCAACTTGAAATTTTCTGGGTGTTGTTTCAGCTAACCTACAAAGAATCCAAGACCAGTGACCATTGATTTAATGACTCTTATTTAATAGTGGGAGAGGAGTGGGATGTTTCTTAAGGAGCTAAAGAGAGAATGTGTGATCTTTGCCCTCTGGCTTTAGACGTTCAACCAGAAAGCCACATATTCAATGTCCAGGATGTCTTTTTATTCTCATTGAATGACTTTTGGAGCATGGAGTGAATTGACTAGATAATGAATTTCTATCTGTAACTTGTTTAAATGAGCCTTGCTAAAGTAGGCATGACAACAAATATCAGCAATTTGCCCATTCTGATATAATTTCTGTTTGTTTTTTGTGTTGGTTTTTTTTTTTTTTCTGTACGACTCTCTCTCCCCTGCTCCCAAGCAATACTACAACACACCCATACCGTTTCTTAGTTCTTTATCTCTCAGTCACTGTGATAAACACACACTGAGCATCTCCAGTGGACATAATGTTTTATTGAAGGCTGAAAACATGACTCAGAGAAGATTTCACCCTTGTCTTCTAGGAACTAAAGATTTGAGATAAAAATCATTAATAAAAGCTGAAACACTGGGATATGTTCCCAGCTCATATTGGCTTCTTGCTACCAGTGACCCAGTGGTCAGGGAATCATGATTGACAAATAATTGTAAGAACAAGTCTCCTCCTATTTAATATTGCTATTCTCCTGCATTTATCCCATAGCCAACACTAGAGCTGATTATGTAACACAGTCAAATGAATGAGTCTTCCTGCATTGGGGAGGTGAAAGAGTTGTTAACGTGTTTGCCTTGCTATCATGAGGATCTGAGTGTGAGGCCTGGAACACATGTTTTATAAATGGATAACTATGATGGTGCAATGAGGAAATGGAGATAGGTGGATTTGGGACTTGTGGACAGCCAGCCTGTCCTATCTTGCAAGTCCTAGGAGATCCACTGTCAAAAGAGGTGAACAGAATTCCAGATTATGATATCCGCAGTTGTCCTTTAGCCTACACACACACACACACACACACACACACACACACACTCAAACAAGTTGTCCATAAATTTACTATGCACATGAATACCTGTGGTACATTTCCAATTGTCTTATAAATTCTTAGTGCCATATTATAACAACAAATATTTTTAAGGGACAATCACTAACTATATACTGCACACACACACAAGGGGTATAACAAAAGGAAGGAGAAAACAAAACTCTGAGTGATACTTGGGTATCTATCTCATATTCTCAGCCTTCTCTCTTTCAACAAATTTGTTCTAATTATCTTTGCAAGAAAATATGTGCTTCTTTACACATACATCATATAGGCACAAATGTGTTTAAAATACATTATATATAATTAAAGAAAGTCCGGAGATTTGTGTATTTATATTGCAGTATGTGTATAATTCTACTGGAGACAAGGCCAAGGAAAATGGGAGATGGGAGCACTACTTTAGAATTATAGAGTGACCACAGGATGAGGGACACATTTCCAGGTACTTCTCCGTTTTCTTCCTTATCAGTGCAGTTTTTCAATCAACCTAATCTAGCGGAACATTTCTCCTTGGTGACTGAGATATATGTGCAGGAGACAACTTTCCCTTCACCAAAAGAAATAGGTTTAACCCTTCTCGAGTTTCGTAATTTGGGAGGAAAAGTGAATTTCCCATAAGGCATTTCCAGGAGGCAAGAGATGAAATCTGTGCAGAAAATCAAGAGAAGTGGTGGGAAATTGCATCATGTTATAAACCCAACTACCTATAGATAATTTTCCTCCATGACAAAACTGGAAATTTTACTTTAAAAAGGAATTCGCAAAGTCAGCAGCTAACAGTCTTCCCTGCTGCAGACATCATTTTTCCCACCCCAATAATAAGAGATAATTTGGACCCATTCCTACTTTTGTTGAATGCTGTCCAATTCTATCATCTTTCTCCTACTTTCTCTTCCCATTTGAGACATGATTGTGTGCCTTGTAGAATATGATGAATCACTCCAACAAGAAATATGTGGCATCTGGTTAAGCTCCTCTATAGCATATAAATTAAGCGTGAATGATAGCCAGGTCAAAAAAATTCCTTTGAAACGGGTCCCGGTGTGGCAGGTAAAAACCAAGTCTTTTTACTATGTCTGCAGGAGGTACCTCTCTCTAACCCTTATTTCAGAGAAGTGGGTCATTTTGCCACCTCTCATGAAAACCATTAAAAACAGAGATTTGGGAGAGGAAAACAGAAAGATGGGTTTAATAACTGTGCTGAGATGAGGGCTATTAGGAGAAAATAAGAGAGCAATAGTCACCTGAAAGCCACCATAGAAAATACTAAAAGAACCCACGAATAAAAGCAGTAAATAAAATATAGATATGGAATTATGATGTAGTAGCATTTTTTCTTAAAAAAAAAAAAATCCCCAGTAAAGAAATAATAGATGAGACCAGAAAGTATTTTCCATTTCTACTTTAAGAGCTATTATTCCAGGCTGGAAGTTTTGTTTTTACCTTTTGTTTTTGTTTGTTTGTTTGTTTGTTTTGTTTTGTTTCTCCACAAATCTATTTCATGATTTCAAGACTTGATTTTTAGGAAAAAAATGTTTGCTTTGCTAACCCTTCTTTCCTGTGATCAGAGCTGTCGCCTCTGTGTGGAACTGTAATTCCTGTCGTGAGGAAGCCGGCCAAGGAGCAGTCACAGCAAGCAGGAGAAGATTCTCCAACATTCCACATGATGGCAGAAGATCTTTTCCTTATTAAGTAGTCGAAGCTCAATAGGTTTGTACTATTCTATTAAACATGGAAAGCTTAGCAATCTTCCGTATTCTCTAAGCTATTTTAGAACAATTTTTTCTCAGAACAAATCAGAAAGAACTACTTCTTTTCCTGTGTGATGAACAAACAGTCTGAGTGGGTGAGGGGCCATTTTCTAAATAATGGTGAGGTTCTGAAAGGGGCTATTCAATGTCATATTTCAAATGCAATATCTTAGGCCATTTCTTAGTGTCAATGATTATTTTTGTCTATGTACTGATGCCAATCACAACATACCCTAGGAGTGAACCAACTACTTACTACAAAACCACATTAGATGGAGAAGATCTGCAGAAACCCTTTTGATAGATCTGTCTTTGGTTTGCAACGTGACCCTTCTCAACAAAACCCTCAGTAAGATAGTTGTCTCTTGCTCCAAACCAGACTTCAGGCACTGCTAATCCGGACATTCTGCTAATTTTATAAAATGTTTGTATGTCCTGTTTTATTGTTAATGAGAAAAAATAGACTATAACGCTAATATTCTCATAGCTATATACATACCTCCTTTATGGCTTCCCCTACCCCTTTTATACACTACTTGTTTTATTTCCTTTTTTTATTATTATTTGTTTGCTTGTTTTCAGGGACAAAGCATGTGGAGATGAAGAAACATGCTTATAGATTCATCAGTTCACAACCTTGCACACCTCCTCAAGTTCAAGTGTGATAATTGCTCACATTTTGTGGTAATGGAGGCAAAGCTATACACAGTTCATTCTAGGAAGCTCGTGTGTTGCAAAAGTATGGTGCCCATTGCAATGTACTTTATTATTTTTACATAATGGCATAACAGAAATGACTCTAAATAAACAGTGAATTTTGCCTCTCATTCTTGAGAATTTAGGCTCATCCTGGTAAACAAGAGTAGTGAAGACAGGGCTCAGCCCTCATCAGGAGATTTGGACCCATCTGTCTTTATGTAATCATAGGCTAGGAAGCAATGAAAACCAGATTAGATCCAGAGGCAGCAGAACCTTACAAGACCTGCCCCCCAGTTACTTGCCTTATCAAGAAGCTCTCCTTCCTAAAAGCTGCACATCCCTCAAAGGGGTCCCACAAACTGTCAAACTTAATCAAAGCAATAGCCTGGATAGAATATTATGTCCATAAACTGTAACACACAACTTCCTGTGGATATTAGCAACAAACCATTAAATGAAAAAATCTTAGACAATTATTTACATTGATATCTTCATCTAACTATGAGAAAAGCCTAGCCTATGTCTATATATTTAATGCTCAAATGTTCCTTATAGTCTATTAGTTACATTTTATAATTCATCTAATCATATAAGAAATCCTAGTTCCCATCTAGAGTATCATTTGAAAAGAATAAAATCATGACTTGAAATAATAGCATTTAAATGATGCTTTTAATTTTATAGGGGTCTACTGATCAGGTTTGCCTTCAAAGATTCTCATAGTGGGAATCAAGATTTCCCTAGAACCAGATTGCTTAGTAATGGCAAGTCCATATTCAGGATGATGGAATGAAGAAACATGGAGATCAACATGAGTCTTCAAATGGTATTATTCACTATTGGTTCATGATTTTGATTCCCTGAGACAGTCAAAGTGTAGATGGATTTTTCATTGTGCTGCCAGGTCACAAAAAAAAAAAAAAAAAAAAAGACACAAAGACTTATTATAAAAGATCAATTTAGCTGGGCATTGGTGGTGCATGCCTTTAATCCCAGTACTCAGGAGGCAGAGGCAGACGGATCTCTGTGATTTCAAGGTCAGCCTGGTCTACAGAGCCAGTTCCAGGACAGGCTCCAAAATAGTGCAGAGAAACCCTGTCTCGAAAAACAAAACCAAAAACAAACAAACAAAAAAAACAAGAAAACAACAATAACAACAAAATCAGCCTATAGCTTGGGCTTGTCACACTAGTTCTTATAATTTAAATTAACCCATTTCTATTCATCCACATGTTGTCACATGACTCATAGCTTTTATCTTCTTTTCTGCATGTCCCTCTGTATCTGACTGGAAACTCTGGCTTTATTCTTTTCTGAGTCTTCTCTGTCCCCATAAGTACCACCTAAACTCTTTCTGCCTAGCTATTGGCCATTCAGCTCTTTCTTAAACCAATCACAGTGACACATCTTCACACAGAGTAAAGGAGTGTTCCATGATATCAGGGTTCACCATGATGTTCAGCATTGCCCTCTGTGCACACAGTTACTTTACTTCACATAGATTTCAGTCTTTCCAAAAGTCTATCTTTCTATCAATCCCAATCTTAAGCTCTTTGACTGGCATCAAAAGGTGACATCAATCTTGGTGAGTTCCCCAGTAACAGATTAGGATACCTAAATGTAGTGGGGGAGGTAATCATTTCCAGCATTACATCATGAAAGAAAAATTGATAAAATCATCTCATCTTCAATATCTTATCATCAATGCATTGTTACATTTAAAACAAAAAGTGAGTCATTTCACTATAATAGAATTATTAATTGTTAAGTGATGATTTCCAATGTAAACCAGTAGTTTATTTGACACAACTGTTGTGCTTACTCTACTAAATATCATCTTGATAGATCATCAATGTAATATATTGCTTAGAAATATAAGAATTAATGTTAATTTCAATTTTAACAAATCTGAAAAATACTGATATTTCAGAAAGGACACATTTTCTATATGTACATATAAAGTAGTATAAACATTGAAAAAACTCACTTAATGTTTATGTTTATATGTAAAGGAGTAGGAATTCATACAAGTCACTTGAATAACTGAAGCCTGACAGATTGAAGCTTCAATTCATCAAATACTCTGATTTTACTGATTGAATTAACTAAAGAAATTCCTTCTGTGTTGTTACTTGTAAGCTCCTTTAAAAGTCTAGGCTTTGCACTTTGTTCCATCCACTCCAAGACACAAGGGACATTACAGAAAAGGAGACAGAACGTTGTAAGAGCTGAAAGGTAAGGGGGGCAGAAAATGCTGCTTTCTATGGTTATTGAGCTATTGGACTCATGAACTTTCTGAAGATATGGATGATTTGCCTGTGTCTACACGAGAATATACAAACCACCAGCCAGGTTTGGGTGGAGGAAGCAGTTTAGGGTCCCAATTCCTCACTCATGGATCTATTCAAAGAAAGAAGATAATCATTGTCTACTGCTGTGCAGCCACTGGTGATTCCAAAGGGTTCTGGATATTATCGGTCAATGGTCACAGAGAAGGCCCTGATTAACTAAATGGGCTCCTCTGCAAAACCAAAATTCATGAGGGAATCACACAGGTAGGAAGTACTATGAGGGAAAAGTGGGGCAGGGGAGTGGAGGAGAGAGTAGGCAGAATGCAACGTATGCATGTAGGAAATTGTCAAAATCCTAGCAATAAAAAATTTTAAAATAATGTCTCAACTGTCTACACTTTTAAAATTAAAGGTCCTTAAGAGATGTAATTGACAATATGACTAAAATTTTCTTTTGAAGAAAATGTAGCCCAAATTGCTGTGATGTTTGATTTGTTCTGATAGCACAGGAGAGTAAGGCAGAACAAAAACTGGAGCTAAAATCCCTCAACTCCAGGAAAATCATTTTCTCACTTGATGATTTGCAAGTCTATAACCTCAAGGCCATTCCCAAGCTGTCATTTTGATGTAGTAGATTTAAAGAACTTAGAAAGATGTATAGCAAAACATGAAAAAAAAAATGGAGGGAAAAGCACTACAAAAATCAACCCATCACTTTAGAACATGGGTTTATTTCTGCAATATTAAGAAAAGCATTCCTTCAAGAAATGGATTCTCAAAGACAAAATTGTCAGGGGAAATGTTAATGGAGGACAGATTATACACACACAAACACACACACACACACACACACACACACACACACACACACACACACCATTGCTTTTATTAAGAATAAGATAGAATAAAGATTAAACTAAAGGCAAGAAAGCAGAAGATGAATAGAATGTATTGATTTTTTTCTAAAACCATTACTTGCAATCAGGAAGAAAATTGTATATGTGAAATGCATTTTATGGGTAAACATTCTCTCCATTATCATGGATAAAAATTTTTAAGGATTATTGCTGTTACTTATTTGACATTTTATTTATTGTTTCCTAAATTATGTGTGTAATACTGTATGTACCAAGGTGTGCATGTAGGTGTCAGAGGCAGCTCATATCTGTTCTTTACTTCCATCTTGTGGGTTTTAGGGTATCAGACTCAGTTCATCAGGTTTGTTGGCAATCATCTTGACCTACTGAGCTATTGTGCTTGCCCTGTGGCTATTACATTAAAATATAGTTGTAAACAGATGGCTTCTTGAATTTTTAGAAGCTTAATTGGGTAGTGAGGATTTCACATGAAGTCTCTTAGGCTCACACCTATAAGTGACTGAACTACACTGCAGCATAATTTACATACCTAGTTTAGAATACTTCCTGCTATATTTACTCAACGCAAGATGTCCCTTATAGAGGCTCCATTTCATTTTATTTAAGTAGTATTTTATAAATACATTATTTTTATAGTTCAGTGAATACTATCCAATAAAAGTCATCATTGCCTCCTAAGGACATTCTGTTATACTCAAAATTCAGTGACTTATTGAGCCATCATCAAAAAAGCCACAAAACCAATATTTTTAATCCACATTTTCATAAATATAAGCAAGAAAGTTAATGCTTTTATGTATAACAATTTTTAAATGCATTTCCAGTATAGCTTATTTATCTTGCAAGAACTAGTACATTTCAATTGGCTTTGATTTATAAAATTGCTGTTCTATATTTTGTGTGTGAATATAGTATAACATCTAGCAGTATCTTTCTTGACAATGTTCACATTTTCTAATCTTGCCTTTGGCTATTTTTGCAAATGTAAGAAGATATATATTGAATTATTTCTGTTGGCATGTGTATACTCCGAGTGCAGTTTATCAAACACTTATTGAGCAATCTAAAAAGAGAAGAACCTCAAGAAAAAGAAGAAATGAAAGGGATAATACAGAGGTGAAGAATGAAAGGAAATAGGGCTAGAGGGAAGAGGAAGGGAAAACTTTAAGATATAGGATATTTTAGTTTTAGGTAATCACTCATGCTCTCTACAAATGGTTCTCCCACTTCCAATAACCATCTACTCTCTATAGGTCCTCACTACAGGTTGGGACCTACAGCCTCTACTCTGAAATTTTAACTGGCTTGAACTTCTGCAAGTAACTACTACTTTGGTTATTATAAAAACTAGAAGGGGAAGAATAAGTTGTAAGGAGTGGTGGGGCTTATGAAGGGAACTGAAGGAAAGGTTGGGAGTACATATTATATTTCATTGTATATATCCATGAAATTTTCAAAAATAAGCTGAAATTTCAAAGATGCAGTGTATCTTCTTGATCATCTAACATGGAGCATAGTAAAAAGAGCTGAGCTTCATCACTGAAATCTGTAGACCTTGATTTTAGTGCCATTTCTGTTTTCTTCCATTTCTTCCCATGAACAGAGATGTTGGCATTCACTACTTCTTGCTGTCTAAGACAGTTCCTCAGAAACACATTTCTGTTGGTTACACAGTTAAGTGTAAGGACTGCAAAATAATATTAAAAGATGAGTTGGCTTTGGGAAATCATCCTGAATGATGCTCTGAAGACAATTACTGTGTAGGGAAATTCCTGTAGATGATTGTAACTTCCAGTAATCTTCTTATGGTACAGACATTTGCATGTGTTTCAACTTGTTGCTTATCTATTAATTCAGCATGTGTTGACATGCATAATCCATACTCCCACTTTAATGTGTATAATTTGTAAATTATTAAGTATAATGAACTAAAAAAATAACATAGAGCATCAAATAAAATTTCAAATTTTATAGTAAATTGATATAGAAATATACATCTCTCCTTGGCAAAAAAAAATTAGATAAGTTTTTATTCTATTTCTTTGAAACGTTTAAAGGTTCTAGGTATCTAATAAAATATTGCACTTTAAATGAAACACTTGAAAAATAAGCACATATTATCAAACTAAGCAATATTACAAATCTATTTGGGAAGGATGTACTTCTAAAATAAAAGCAGTGTGAACTGGAGATAATAAATTGCCTTGATAAATGGTAAATAACCCTCTTTCATAAACTGTGGGTCTAGCAATCAGACTTCCACCTAATTCTTTGGTTACTGAATACAGATAATATTTATATGTTAATCATATCCCATTGATGGTAGTCACACTAAAGACATGCCTTTCTTCATGTTTCTCAAACTTCTAAATGCCCAGTTTTCCCCCTACAGGACTCTCACTTCCTTCTTTTGCAGCAAATAAAATCAACTCCGAAGACGGTGAGTAACAGGTGACAAAGCTATAAACAAAGAACATGTAAGTAAAGACCACAGAAGAGAGTGAGAGACAGATGAGCAGGAAGTAAAAGGCAAGATATCTTCCAGGTAATGGCTGCAGAGATGGCCCAGGACGTGAAGGCACTTGCTGACAATCCAAGTTTTAGCATCTGCAGTTGGGGGGAGCAATGGATGCCTGAAGTAGGTCTTCTGGCTTTCATACACATACCAGGGCATATGTGCATCCATCCACCCAGTAGTAATAACAAAAATTAGGAGAAATATATTTAAAAAATAAAATGTACAGCAAAATCTCTTCCAGTCAGGACAAGTAATGAAAGGCCCATGGAAAAATCTTTTACAAAATGTCAATTGTAAAGTTAAGATAAGAGACTGGAAAGGGCCAGACAGCATTTCTCTCAGTGAAATAAGAAAGCACAATGATGAGGAGGCATTGTCAGGGAACACCACACAGCTCCCTTTCCTGATACTAATTCCCCTGCAATATTGCATTCAGACAAACACAACTCTGCCCTTGTCTAACCTTTGCACCTGACACTGGTGTTCAGGCACACACTCAGGTCCAAGCATTTGCATTCCAGGGTATCATCTTTGTCTGTATCAACTCCCTACCATCCACTTAGGAGCAAGGAAGGAAAATTTAATTTATTGTATTATGGTTTTTATACATGCTCATGAGAAACAAGCCTGGTGTACCATTCTCAAGACTTGTCTTTTTCTATTTTCCTTTACATAAAGTGTGTGAGGGGAGATTTTACCACAATTAATCCACAGCCCAACTCTCATAACATGAATATTATGGCCTGGCCATTTTCCAACTCTACTATGATTTTTAAAAAAAGCCCCCTCCAGTTTAATAACTAAATTAATTTTTCCTCCCTCAACAGCATGTGCAATTATTAAAGTCAGGAAGATCTTGGCAGATTCTTGCACTGGTAAATAAAACGTTGCATTCACATTGTATGATTAATTAATGTTCCTGATTTTAGGAGATATGAAATCGCTTTACATTCCTTGTGTTATTGAATAACCTAATGTGCATTATTTCTCAGGCTCTTTTTACTATTGCACAGTTAAATCACAAGGAAGAAAAACCATAGAAGCTTCACTTTATTCTGTAGTACTATGCTTCTTACAGAAAGTAAGACTTGAGGCAGCTCATGAAAGAGGAAGAGGAAGAAAAGCTAACTCCAAAGAACAGAGAATGTAGGGAAAAAGGTTTTCTGAACCCATCAATGGTGCCAAGGAGACAAGTCTTTTAACTTCTTGTTTGCCTATAGCATGCAGTGTTGTTAGTAATCTTATTCACAAGTCAGAAAAGGTAAAATAAAATACAATGAACACAGGACCCAAGAGTCAAGAAACACCCCTATGAAATCCTCAATTTCTGTAATCTTTGGGTCCCTTACCAGCAGCCACAATGTCTTCAGGTTCTTGAAACCACGAGATATGATGCTAGAGTATCAAAAGGGAGCTACTGTCAAGCAGTATGTTCAGCACCTCTTCAGGGAGTATTCTGGATCCAATAAGAAAATGATACATTTTACCTTCTATCATGGTGTCTTAAACACTGCAATTATTATTATTAATATTACAACTTTCTGCCACATTTTCCTCTCCCTTTTCTTTGAGTTCAATATTGAATGACTGAAGTTGTACATTTCTTTCCAAAACAGACAAATTATTGATCTGTAATTAACTAACATGACAGACCATTAAAACTGACAGCCATTTATTATATTTGGAGGTACTTGTTTGCTGCCTCGGGAGACCTTCAAATCACAAGAGCATCTGGGTTTGAGGGCAGAACTGCTACCCATGAAAATAGCTCATTAGATCAGAGCACTATCACGTCACGTCTCATGACTATGCTTTTCGGTAAAAGAACGATTAATAATAGTAGTAATAACAAACTACTATATGACAAGGCAGTGGTGGTGTCACACACCTTCAGTCCCAGCCAAAAAGCAGAGGCGGAAGGATCTCTGTGAGTTCAAGACCAGCCTGTGGTCTACAGAGCAAGTTCTAGGACAGAGAAACCCTGTATCAAAACAAACAAGAAAAGAAACAAAAATACAAACAAAAAACAAACTCCAATGTACTTTCCAATGTGCGAATGATTAAAGAATCAGAATGCATTTATATTTCTGAGCCACTCTCCCTCAGTGTCTGTTCTCAGTGCATTTTGTATAATGGAACCTCTTCAAATGATATTTAATTTTTGCCAAAAGGAACTATTCTTGAAAAGGAAAGGCCCACCTGTAAATCGTGGAAATGAAGTAGACATTGCCATTTCTGGATAATTCAGAAATATGTCAAATAGATGTTAAGCATTATGAAGTCAGTCATAAAGCCCCACTACTTGGATCTAAATGTTGCTTTCAACCTAAATCCTGAAGTACGGATGGAGATGATTGAATTGCCTCTAAGGTAATCAGTAATGCCTATAGAAGAGGAACATAATTCTACTGGAAACAGTGATAACCTGGCTCCCCTACTCCCATAGCCCAAATTCTTGAGAACCAGAGGGTTAATTGAAATACTTTATTTCTCAAGTGTGTGTGTGTATGTGTGTGTGTGTGTGTGTGTGTGTGTGTGTGTGTGTGTGTGTGTTTGTGTGTGTGGAAAGAGAGAAATTAATGTTTATGTTCACACAAGTATATATAAGCATATGCACATGTGTTCAAGTTGGTGGAGGAAAGAGATCAGTGTCAGATGTTTTTCTCAATCACTCTCTACCTTGCATTTTGTAATAGGCCTCTGGCAGAATGTGGAGCTTATTGGTTTGGCTACACTGGTAACCAGCAAGCCTGATGATCACCCTGTCTCTGCTCTTACCCACACTGGCATTATTACAGATGATCAACACTGTGATTACAGTGGTGCTGGGAATCTGAACTCAGGGCCACATGCTTGCCCAGCAAGCACTTTGTCTTCTCAGCCATCTCTATTTCTCAATTATAAAATGTGTCCTTGCTTTACTGTTTTCAGTTTCTCCAGATCACCACATATGTTACCTAGCTTGTTCCTTAGATGTGAAGTTTAACATATTTCTACATTTACTAAAATATTCAATCTTTTTGTATCTATCTGGATTTTAATTAAATGCATAAGTAAATGTATAGTCCAGATTTTAACACTTAATTTCTCCTGTTCTTTAAAAATTTGTATGCCCTTTCCTAAACGCACCCAAGTGAACATTTTAAGGTTGTTTAATACTGTGTCTAGAAACGGGGATCCATTTTCATCTTGAACCCAAATTTTCCTTATTACATCAACAGAAATTGAACTATTCATATCTGTACCTCTTCCTGTCATACTTTCTCTCTATTAAAAGAATGTTTTTTTTTCTTATTTTACAGGAGAGCTTAGGAAACCCAATGTGATTGAGTAGATTTCTCTACCTGTATAAATAATGTATATTAAAATTCATGAGTTCTGAATCTTCCTAGAAAAACTACAAAAACGTATTATATTCAGAATTTCCTCCTGCATCTAAACTAAGAGTATAGTCTGTCAAATAGGACACATGATGTAGAAAATAACTCTATACCCAAATTTTCTGTACCACCCATTCTGTCTCTCCTCCAGAAAAACACCTTCAGTCTGACATGGAAATGCAGAATATAAAATCATATTTCTTATCCATGGTACAAAAGTGGTTCTCAAAATCATTCAATTAACTTCATAAGTTATGTTAGCAGTGTAAAAACTCATATATGGTTCCCAGTCAACTAAAAAATAAATACAATGCACACTAAGAAACCCCATTCAGAAATAAAAATCCATTGAAGAGAACACTGCTCCCTTTAGTATTCAGAGAGCAAAAGCTTGGACTTGGCTACACCTGCCACTGGTGATTAATTTGCTATTTCTTACAATGTCTTACTTTGATTATTAATGATAATGATTTGATTTATGAGTTCTGTTCACTGAATATTCTCAATTTCCAAAGATATACCCTTTACAGAGGAGGAGAAATGAGAATGAGGAGTGTGTAGGTGAGCAGGGAGGGCTAATGGACAGATGGTGACTCAGGTAACAAAATGAAGCATTATTTCCCTCTAGACACCAGTTCAAGTCTGTAGTTCCATGATTTGCTCAGATTCACATGAAAATGTAAAGGCCAGAGCAGAGATACACTGTTTAATGAATGAGAAGAATTCCATCGTGATCCCATCTCTGTTCCGAGGGCTTGTCTCTTTATGTGTTGTGGAAATGAACAATATTTAAGACCAGCAGGTCCGGATTTTAAGGCTTTTCTTCACACAAATGATTACCTACAAACCCTTCCATTTGACTTTCACATTAGCATATAGTCATTCATGCATATATTAAGGAGCTGAAATGTTTGCTGCTTGCTGTATGAATGGATTCCTGTTCTCAGGATAGAATTTCACAGACTTGTCATGAGTGTGCTGATGGAAAGCATTCAATGTAGTTAGAACACTGTATTCTGCCATGATGAATCATCATTGATAAGAGTGGAAAGTATTTGTCAGTTTTCATAACTGTAAAAATATATCAGGAATAATTGATTTCTAAAGATTAGAAGAGATATGTTTTGGAAAACTAGAGTAAGGACAAATAATTGCCCAGGTTCTATGTTTGAATGGGAAATTGAGTATCTGCAAAGATTTTCAAGCCTTAAGCTGTGTGAATATTCATAGAGGTCTATGAGCCTCTACTCTCAATAAAAGTCTTAATAGTATTTAATGTTCCTATTGTAAACTTTCCAGAAGCTAGAATCTCACATTTATGATATTGCTGATTCACCACAACAAATAATGAGATAAGTCTGCATTCTGTCCTTAAACCTTAACATTAAGACACAGAGATGTTAAGCAACTTCCCCATCAAACAGGAAACGTGGAATGCTGATCCTACAAGTGTGTTACAAGTTCCTGTTTCTGGGTCCTTTTAGTTGACCTTGCCATAAGCTGTGCTTCATTCAAGGCCATTTGGCCATTATGAACTTGATCTCATGTTGGCAAAAGAGAACTCTCACTCTGAGGTAGTTCAGATTGAAGGTACCAGCTTTTAGCATCACCTGCTAGGTTGTTGCAAATGTTGAATCTGCCACTGACCCACATCCTATGCAAGGACACATTGGTGTCTGCAACATCTCAGATAGCCATCCTGCTAGAGTTTCTGTGCCTAGAACCCAGCTGACATGTGTGAAAAGAGACAAACCTGGTTTGTAACTCCAAACAAATATATCTCAATAGAAAGATTATTGAAAACTCAGACACACATTCTCAGAGACTGATTGGCTGAACTGTGTCTGACTCTTGTCAAATCTGTTTTAACCAAGTCTACCTGAGATCCCAGAACCCAGCTAAGTCACCCCCTCTTCACCTTTCTTTGAAGCATCTCTTCTGCATTGAAAAAGGAATTCCCTCCTTCTGTCTTCTCAAGGGGCAGCCAGCCCTTCAGCTCCTGGTTTTAACTACTCATAGATACACTCACAATTTCCACATGGAATTTTCCATTCCATGACTCTCACTGCTTTTCAGATTCATGTAAAGTTATCTATTGAGAAGCTTCATCTGTATATGAAAATGAAATTACACACACCACATTTCTAGCACACAGAGCAGAATTCTCAGTGTCTTCTACTCGTATTCCACTTCAGGGCACTATTGCCATCTAGAACTCAAGAAATCATTCTGGTACCATTTTCCCTCACCACCTACATCAAATTTGTCATATTTCTGGGTAACATTCAGTTTGATTGTGTGTGGTGTATGCATCTGTGTGTATATGTGTGTGTGCATACAGAATCATGTATGTACTTGAATGGTAGAGGAGAATTTGGGGTATCTTTCTCCATCATTATTTACCTTATTCCTTTTTAAACTTCTTGTATTAAGGTAGACCTCACTATTATTATTATTACTATTAATATATAATTATTTGTATTAGCATTAGTATTATTATATAAGCTAGCATCTAACATATCACAGCAGTTCTCTTGCCTTCCTGCCTCCACCATCCTACTCTGCTGGAAGTACAAGCACACACAGCCACACCTGAAATTTCACAAAGGTGCCAGGATCTGAACTCAGGTCCTCATAATTTTGCAGAAAGTGCTCTTCCTCATTAAGCCATCTTCTTGGCCTTTGTGAGTCATATTTAGTTTTCAACTTTTCTTATCTTCTCCACTCAGACAACAAATGACACAACTTAGAGCCTCAGACTTTGCTTGAATTAGAGGATAGGTCCTTTCTGGTATCTCCACCTATGTACATTGCCATTACTGTACCAAAATACCCAAGCAAATAAAATCTACAAGTGCATCTTTAGCTTATTGCTTGGCTGAATTTATGGCCATGGTCGAACAGTGGTAGAAGGCATTGGTAAGGCAAAGTCACTCACAACATAGCATCTAAGAAACAGAGAATACCTAGCTAGCCTACTTATCCCTTTCTCCCTCTTTATTCCACTTGAGTCCTCAAGTCCTTGGCTTGGTGTTCCTCATATTTTTTTGGCAAATCATTCCTCTTTTAGTTTTTCATCTCTAGGAACATCCTTACAGACTTACTCAGAGGTATGCCTTATGAACTCCCTAGATCTCAATCAATCATGTTGACATCCTGGTTGTCTCCAAAAACTAACACCAGTGTGACTGAGAGGGCCCAGTGTAATCTATCACATCTGCTTACCTTTTCCAAAAATTCCCAAAACTTTTATCATAACCTTGGTTGCTCCTTTCTATGAGGAAATCACCGGGGTATAATATAAATTGCCCAGCCAGTGCTAATCACAGAACACATCCTTGAACCAGAATATAGAGTAATGCCACCAATCATCTCCGGGGAAAACTTGAGGAGACACCCAACTGTGTCACCCAAATCTTAATATACCATATATCTATAGCATGTGTCACCTTCTTTTGCCACTTTCTGTATTGACAGTGACCTTGCAGCACTCCAGCTGATCATTTAGTTAGGTTACTGTCACCATTCTGAGTCATGTTCGCAAGTTTTGTACTGACCAGCTTTTGTTTTAACATTGTTATAATGCCAGAAAAGTTACTATATTCATTCCTTTATAATTAAAGTTTTATAAGATCCTTTTGTTTCTATAGCAGGCATGTTTCCATATGGACTAAATACAGTTAATTGATTCAAAGAGGGAAAATATTTCATAGTGTAGTTTGAGTTAGTTCAGGGGAAATTTCCAATATGGAAATTTTTAGCAACTTTTTTCTTCCAAATATAGATGTATCTTAAAATACTACTATTGTATATACCTTCTTCAATCATCAACTGAATATTTAAATTTTTTAAAACCTTGATAGAAAAGAATATTGATGTTGGAAAATAGTATTTCTATTTCCCCAGTTCTCTCTCTCTCTCTCTCTCTCTCTATCTATCTATCTATCTATCTATCTATCTATCTCTCCCACTTCATCACTGTTTCTTGTGTTTTGTTGTGGTTTTGTTTTTTGATATATATAAAAATTTTTGTGAACTTCCAAATGGTGTTATCAAAGAAATATTTTCATGTGTTTACTTTTAAAAATACAAATATGTTGCAAAATTTCTATGTACTCAGTCTTACTATCGATTAGTGTCATTAAATATTTCAGGTAAGGAAGTCAAAATTCAAGGAATACATTGTCAGGCAGAGATGAGAAACTTCTGGATTTTCCAGAAATCATGAAGAATCCCAATTTGATCACCTTCTTAAAGTCTCTTCCAGATTTTTTTTAATGTCATCTTCTCCTACAGACACATTAACAATATTTTCATATAATTAGATATAAACATCCTGTTGCATGATTTCAGAGTGTAAACATTCTATTTGCATTTCTGTAGCTTGATAAAATACCTTGATAAAATCATCATGAAAATGATTTATTTAAAACTCTAGGTTATGATCTATCATTTTGGGGAAGTGGAAACGATTGGAAGTGTCCAGTTACATCTCAACACAGTTGAAGGCAAAAAGAGCAATATTGATGCATCTCTGCTTGCTTTTCCTTATATTCAGTTAGCTTTGCTCACTCTTTCCTAGTTCAGGCCAAGCCCATGAAATGGTTCTGCCTATGTTCAGTTTGAATCTTCCCACTTTAGTTAACAGCCAGGATGCCTCTCACAGATGTGCTTGCAGTCCAAACCAATCTAAATAATTTTTCATTAGCACTCTTGTTTCTCGGGTGATTGTAGGTTGTAGAAAATTGACTATTAAAACTAGCCAGCAGAATTTCAATTTAATTTTTAAAGGGCATAAATGAGGCAGAGAGTATGGTGGTCTTCACAAGAAGTCACATGTGTAGAGTAGAAAACCAGAAGCTTCCTGAATGGACTCTGTCACCTCCACTCACTATGGCATCTTCAACCTCCACATAGTGGAATTGTTATGACACCTTCATGGGGCAGGGAACACTAGAGGCCACAATGGGATCCACATTAAGTTTTTAAAAGGAGTTTGTTACATTTTTTTTTTGTCTGATTCTTGTTATATGTTTATACAGTGATGATTTTTTTTTGTAGAGTAAAGCAAGGCATTGAGTAAATACAAAACAACTTATTAAAATCAAGGATCTAAGCAACATGGACAGTCTGTGACTCATCTAATCATAAATTAATGACAAAAACACAAAGTCTGGATTTTATTTTTTCATTTGTTGAAGCAAAATCAAAGAGAATTTTGAAGAGCAAGATCTCATTGCTCTGTCCTGGGAATCAAGCCCTCGTCATTCTTAATGGGTGTTCCATGCCAAGTTACCTAGCCCCTAGGGGTGAAAATTTCCCCTAAAAAGACCTGGAAGGAATTCAAGGCTGCTAAAGGCTTGAATAAAACTTGACTTAATGTGCATTGTACATTTTTATTACCCTCGATGATATGTTATAATTACTGTCTTAAATCATGTGAGAAAAAACTTAAACACATTATTAGTATATGATAATATTCCCAGAACAAACTAGTTTGGTGCTAGTTTCTCTGGAGAGAAGAAAGTGGATAACTAGCAGGCTAATAAAACAGAAAGTGTGTTAAACATAGGAACAAATATGATTCTACCAACCACTGTAAGACTTAAACAAATTCTTTTCTGCTGGAGCTACATTGTAAAAAGAGAGAGATTTATTTTAATACTGCAAGAAATTATAAAGCATACTTCCTTTTGTACATTCCATGATCAATTAGAACAAAGAGATATATGCTTCTATAAGTAAAATGAAGAGAGTGAAATTTTAGAAAATATGCTAGCTCATTGACATTACTGGGATTGCCAGCATCATTTCTTAGAAACTTGAGAAATAAAAAAAAAAGTGAATGTGGATTTATTCTTTTTGTTGCCATGCCTATGTTCAACCAAACTGACTATTAGTGATAGTCTGAGAGGGGCTGTATTGCAGAGAACAACTTTTAGAAATCTTATACTTGGAAGTAAGGCCCATTGGTTGCTCTAGTCTACTTGCACTTTTTTTTTCTTTTTTTTTTTTTACACTTGGAGGTGGGCTGGAAGGGTGGTGAATCAGGTTCCCTCTTCTGACATTCTGTAGGCCCAGGAGCATGCAGGAAAAGGCAGGTTTCTTCCTGGAACCTCCTGGGGCTGCAGAGGGCTGGCATCCAACAGGAGGTGATGAACCGTAGGTGGAAGCTGGCTCCTCTGATGCTTGATTGAAGATCAAAACAGATTTTTGTTTGGGCAAATGTTTTTCAGAAATCCAAACGTTGGAGCATTTAAAACTTAACCTTAGCAGTGAGTTAAGAGAGATGGCCTGGTAGACATTTTATAGCAGCCTAAAATATTAACCTTTGGCAGAAAGTAACTGACATGGTTAATGAGGCTAATTGGTTACTCAGAAGTCTAAACCTGGGTGGGAGGGAATCTATATGAAGATGGGAAAAGAGGGTTGTTCTCCTTTTAAAAAAGAATATAATTGCATGCATTTACACAGTTCTAAAGGCAACTGTATATACCCAATAGAAATATGAGTAAAACATGTATTATTGATACTTTTGGGGTACTGGTTTTTTCTCCCAGCTTTTAAAGATCTTATATAATAAAAGGAACATTTTACAATGAAACACTAACTAATGAATGGGGACAACATATTTCTGTGAAGATGTGTTATTTTAACTGGATATATATTGTAAATATTGGAGTTTTACAATATTTCATTGTGCAGAGGGTTGAATTGAAATTTATGTAATCTATTTAAAAAGCATAAATGAGAAAATTGTATTTAAAAATATTTCTATGCAACTTAAGAAGAAAATCAAGGCATCCTTTTTCCTAATCACTTTATTTTTTTTAAAGCACATGATCAATGCAGATTGGCTAGAGTGAAAAAGATAACATCTGATGAATATCTATGCAGATAAGTCAGAGCTTTAATCTCTCAGAAATAGGCAATAAAATATGTTATTATCATAAACTCAGATCTTAAACTGTCAATAATTCTGAGGCTTGGGTGATCATCTAGACACTGTAAAGCCAATTTAAATAACCCAACAAACTCATTTCTGGTTTAATGTATTAGATAACTCAGCCTAACTGATGGACACATGAAGTAAGTTCATCAGCTCATGGGGAGAATTCAAAATCTAAAGCAACCCCAAACTGACTACTGAGAATCTGTGTAAATGAACTAACAAAATTATATGTATTTTACACATATAACATTAATAGGATGGTTAATCAGAGGACTGCCAATCCTTTAGTTTTGAGTTCTTTAAATTAAAAAGTTATGTTCTCCATCCAATTTATAATTGACATAATATTTACTGGAGGTGCATAATGGTAATATAATATTCTGATGCATACATTGTGAAATGATTAACTCAAGTTAACTGTCATCACTTCACATACCACCGTGTGTGTATGTGTGTGTGTGTGTGTGTGTGTGTGTGTGTGTTTAGAATTCAGATATGCGAGTTTATACAGCATTTATTTTTCTATGCTTATTCTATTGTATAGACTGTCCTCCTAGTTCATTCCCACTGTGACATCAGAATTCTAACTTTGAATCTTAGTGTCTTTCAAAGTTTTGAGGCCAGTTGGAAGCAATATTTGTGGAATTAAGAAAATAATGCTCCCTCTTGAGGTCTTTCCCAGACGAAATAATGAAAGTTGAAAGAGTCACATTGCCGGTTCTTAAATTCAAGGGTGAAGGAAGCACACTGAGAAATCTCTCCAACACTGCAAATGCATGAGTATCCACACTACTCTTTCATGAACATCCATTAACATGACTGCATTGATATGTATGCATACATACATAAAAACAAATCATGTTGTTGGAAAATAATAAAGTAAATTTCCAGAAATCATAGATTTGGGAATAAAGTATCACATTTTTAAAGGAGCTTCAATTTTATAATTGACAAAAAGACTAGGGCCATTGGGCTGAATTAGGGGTACTAAAGACAAAGTTTTAGCATGAGAAAAATAGAATTTAGCTGATGGGAGATGTCATTCTGTAAATATGTTTCTCTTATTGGTTAATTAATAAAGCACTCTTGGCCAATAGGAAAGTAAGATAGGTGGGACTAGGAGACTAGGAGGAAAGAGGAAGAAGTAGGGAGGAGATTCAACATGGAGGACAGAAAAAGGGCATAACGTTATCCCCTCTCTCTGGTAAGATAAGACCATGTGGAAATATTTAGATTGATAGAAATGGGATAACATTTAAGACAGAGCTAGCCAATAAATAATGCTAGTAACAGGCTAATAGAAATATATCTAATACAGCATCTCTGTGTGTTATTTGGGACTGGTGTGTGTCTGGGACAAGGCAGGTGGGAAAACTAACCGATCTCCGTTTTTAACTCTTTAATTCAGCAACTCGCTGTTTTGTTGGTTTGATTCTACTAAAATAAAGAAAAGGAGGTGGGAAAACAAGTCATAGGATCTTCAGTCATAGGCAATTCTACTAAAACTTGACAAAAAAAAATTGTCAAAGGTCCAATAATGACTTCCAATACAAGAATGATTATCTGTAGAGTGAGCGTGCCTCATCCCAATCATCTTATTTATTCAGGTAGATTATTTTGTTAACAGTACAGTCACTAAAGGAAAACAAGTCATATAAAAATGAAAT
Organism: Phodopus roborovskii; assembly: GCF_943737965.1. NCBI lineage: Eukaryota > Metazoa > Chordata > Mammalia > Rodentia > Cricetidae > Phodopus > Phodopus roborovskii. The sequence continues at coordinate 13,922,880 of NW_026126485.1, read as the reverse complement.
CACAAAGAAATAGTAAAAAAATAAAGAAATTTCAGCATCAAAATATAAGTTGATAGATTCTAAAAATAAAAGAATTTAAGATAATATTAACATTCTGAGCAGACACAAGAGCAAGTGCTCATATATGCCAGATGATGGAGTCAGATACCTCAGAGCTGAAGTTGGAGGCAGTTATGAGCCATGTGATGTAGGTGCTGGAATAAACTCATATCATCAGTAGAAGTTGCTGCCATTATTAACCACTGACCCATCTCTGCAATATCTACTTCAATAGTTATTTAGATCTTAGATACTTGGCTCCCTTTCTTCCAGATTAAGCCCAATTTTTTATAAACTACTTTTTATTTATAGCATTATTTTGATTATAGAATTCTTTGTTTCTATGATTTATAAATATATACAGCACTTTTGCAGATTTTTCTCTCTGTTTGTTGGGAAATTTTTCTATATACTGTGTGAAGATGTATTTCTGTTTTACCTCACCTGCCTAAGACACCTTCTGATTGATTTAATAAAGAGCTGGATGACCAATAACTAGGAAGGAAAGGATAGGTGGGAATTCTGGGCAGAGATGAGAACTCTGGGAAAGAATCAGAGGTGAGAGATTCACTAGACAGTCTCTGTGGAAGTTTGGATATACAGTAATGAGAGAGATAATGAACCATGTGGCAAAACAGATTAATATAGATGGGTTAATTTAAGTGTTAGTGTAGAACATGCCTAACTGAAGGACTGTCAAAACTAGCTTTTATTTTCAATCAGTATTAGGTTTTTGGTTTATCAATTTCTGTGATAGAAGATGATAGGTAGGTAGATAGATAGATAGATAGATAATAGGATGAGATAATATATAGATAAGACAAACATAGATGGATATAAACATTATACTGTGTTATGATTTTTCCAATTTTTATTTAATGCTTCCCATATTTTTATTTCATATATATTAATGTTATTAAATTCTTCCAAGTTGCAGGGTTTTTTTGATTAGTAAATTGTATTCTCTCTTTGATAATTATTTCTTTCTTTGCAAATTCTGACTTTTATTTTAAAAATTTACACTTGTATTCTAATTGCAAATTTTTCTTTGGGGCATAATGCTATCAATATTTTCCATTTTTTGATGTCTCTATATGCGAGGGTTTAATGCTTATCTTTTGACTGAACTTTTATTTTATTTTCAAATCTAATAATGAAATTAATCATTTTATTTGAATATATGCTAATAATAACAGTATACATCAAAACACATATATTTCAGGAAATAAATGGATTTGGTATTCTTCTGCATTAAGAAAACTACATATGTGTGGACAATGTGAACCAAAATAATACCTGTCTACAACTGTTATTGCATATAGACTTCATCCACTGACTTCACTGTAGACCCTGCAGCCATCTGAATACAAGTCACTTCATAATTATAGGGGTGGTTAAGATTTATATGTGAAATTATTTTATTCAGATATGTAAATAGCGTAATTTTTCTACATTCTAGCATATTGAACATAGCATGCTTAGTATTTATATGCTCAGAAATTGAAAAATTGCAGCATAATCTTTTGTTAATATGATTGAAGTAATATAATATCCATAAGACCCCCCCATAAGAGAATGTATCACTTAGTTACATCTATTTCTTACATTGTGCCACCTCATTTCTTTTAAAACACAGAGGGATCTCATTTCTGGATGATCAGATGCATTGGTGAGACTCTAATTCAGAAAATGAAAGTCCTCATTTGGTAAATAATATCAAGAATAAAAATACAAAGTCATCCTTTTTATTTAATTGCAAAGAATATAGAGTAACACTAAATTTTAGAGAATAAAAATATTACCATTTATGGCATATATTCAGATTAGCTCTATAGCTATGAATAGGATCAAGAAATTATGTGTTGGAAAGACAATTGTAAAGGTGTTTTATACATAACATCATTCAATCTTCCTTATAACTAAATGTTAGTATGATAATCTAAAATTATTTTCATACATTGGAAATAAAAATGCAATGAAAGTTTAATTAGCAAAACTGTAGTGGTTAAGAAGTTAATGGAAACAAACTTTGGGAGAACAAAATCATGGCTTATATCATAGATATATATTTAAATACTATTAAGAACAAAAAATAACAAGGATAATCAAGGGCTATAGAAATATGTTAATGTGCTGACAATTTCTTTTCATTTGTTTTTATCATTATATCCAAAAATCCACATGCATTCAGATTTCTATTTCCAATTAAGTCTATAATAAGGCAGCTATTCAACTATATTCTTAGTTTGATATTGTTACACTGAGTCAAAAAGAAGAGACCCTTCTATCTATTCTACAGAGCAAAACAGGGGTAACACAGGAGAACCCACAGCCAGTCTCTTCCTGAGCATGAAGTATTCACTCTGGAAGTCCCAAGTAGTTACAAAATACCTTTTGTGAAAATGACTAAAAACAAAAGGTTTTACTGGGATGCTGACATTTAAAACCTTTAGCAACAAACTCAATTAATTATCCAAGTAACTCTTACATAATCACATAACTGATTCAAGGCTGAAATATGTCAATTATACCATGCCAGCACTTATCCAACAATTCCACTCTTAGGGATATAGCCAAATGTTGCACATTCATACAATAAGGACATCTGTTCAACTATGTTCATAGCATCATTATTTGTAATAGCCATAACCTGGAAGCAACTGAAGAATGGATGAAGAAAATATTGTACATTTACACAATGGAGTACTACTCTGTGTGTGTGTGGGGGGGAATAATGATATCTTGAAATTCACAGGCACATGGATGGAACTAGAAGAAACCATCCTGAGGCAACCCAGTCATAAAAAGACAAACATGGTATTTACGCTATCATATATGGATATTAGACATAGAGCAAAGGATCAGCAGCCTAAAATCCACACCTCCAGAGAAGCTAGGACACAAGGAGGATCCTAAGAGAGATGTATATGGTCCACCGGAGAAGGGGAAAGGGACAAGATCCCCCAAGCAAATTGGGAGCATGGGAACATGGGAAAAGGAGTTAGGAGAAAGAGAAGGGGAGAAGTGGGGAGAGGAGGACATGAGGGAGTAGGAAGATTGAGTCAGGGGAAGAATAGAGGAGAGAAAAAAAGAAGATAACTTAATAGAGGGAGCCATTATCTAGCACAAGGGAAATGTCCAGAGACCTACAAGGATAATTCCAATTAGGAATCTAAATACTGGAGAGGCTACCTTAAATTCCCTATAATGAGATTGATGACTACCTTATATGCCATCCTAGTGCCTTCAAGCAGTAGCTGGTGGAAGCAGAAGCAGACACCCATAGCAAAGTAGTGAGCCAAACTCCTGAAATCCAGTTGCAGAGAGGGAGGAGTGATGAGACCAGGCTGGAGAAACCCATCAAAACAGCTGACCTGAACAAGGAGGAGCTCATGGACACCAGACTGACAGCTGGGAAACCAATATAGGACACACCCAGACCCTCTCAACATGGGTGTCAGTTAGGAGGCCAATGCAGTTTATGGGTCCTCTGGTAGTGGTTCAGTGTACAAATGGACTTTGGGAGCTCACTTTCCATACCTTTCCATCCTAGACACAAAGGAGAGGGCCTAGGCCATGCCCAAATGATATGATAGACTTTGATGATCCCTCATAAAAGGCCTCAACTTCCCTGGAGAGCAGAAAGGGAATGGAATGGGGTGATCAGTGGGGGGCATGGCAGGATGGGAGGGAGAGGGAAGTGGAATTGCTATGTAAAATAAGATTGTATTGTTTCTAACTTAAATTTTAAATATTAATAAAAAATGAAAGCAATAAGATCTAAAATTAAAAAAAAAAAGAAACTTCCTTTTTTTGTTGTGTTTTGTTTGTTGTTTTTCAAGACAGGCTTTCTCTGTATTGCTTTGGAGCCTGTCCTGGAACTAGCTCTGTAGACCAGGCTGGTCTCAAACTCATAGAGATCCACCTACCTCTGACTCCCTAGTACTAAAAGTAAAGGCATGCACCACCAATTCCTGGCAAAAATAAATAAATAAATAAATAAATAAATAAATAAATTTAACTTCTAATGTCAATGATTTTATTGTATTTTTCCCAGGTAAATTTTTGTCTTAACATGATTTTCTATGGCTGGTGCAGAGAGCAGCACATATCTGCACTCTCAGCATTCAGGAAGATGAGGTAGAAAGATCAATTGTTTAACACCAGCTTGGCTTACATAATGAATTCAAGAGCAACATGTGCTATACTATACTACAGAAGGTTTCCAAAGCAGTCCAGTTGTGCTCTGACTAGTTGATAGTCCTCAGGAATGCAAACTCTATCCAAAAGCACTAATTTTCTTTATAGAAAGCATAGTACACTCAAGAACTCTACATTTGAGCTTACTGTTATTACCTTTGCTTGGGGTTTATCACAATTGAGTTTAGCATTCTTCACACTTGTCTTTAGTATGATTGTGGGGAATTTTAGGGAATTATTTCAAGCTTACAAAGAGAGTAAAGGATAGGTCAGATGGTTTGAAGGAGGTGTTAGTTTGAATTGCTATGGCTAATTTATGGACAACTTATCAAGTGCTAGAATATTCAGACTCTCTAGTGTATAACAGATGCTAAACTGTGAGAAGGACACCCAACAAAACAGAAACATTTATTATATATACAGAGAAACACATATCACCAACACACAGCAGAGTAGTTGAGAAGATTAACTATTTGAGAGTGGATCACGTACAAGAGTAATAATGGGTCTGGACCAGAAATAAAACGTTATTTGGAAATTATGCCAATAACTATTTAAAAGACCATATGTGAGCTTAATATGATAATAACACTAAAAAATTCCAAGAGAACAGTCCAAATATGTACCTAGAAGTGGATACAATGGGACTCTGAAACCAAAATCATGGCTAAGAGGAGCTTAAATCTACAGAAACACAGCCTTGTTTATCATTCACTTCAGAATTTTACAGAGACATTTCCCCAAAGGTTAATATTAAATCAGCTCACGCATTGTTGTCTGATGTGAAATATCATGAAGTTTCTAGGGGGAAAGTGCAATAGAAGGAAAAATAATGAATTACAAGGAAGTCAAATATATTTCTCCATCTTGCCCAATAATCCGAGAATCAATATATAGAATGCTATGCACCTTAGCTCTGTAATTAGATATACAAATTTGAAAATATGTTAACAAGATGATAATTATTTGTACCTTTGAATATCTTTCATACTTACTATGTGTATTTACATTTATAGGACTATATATAGAGAAGAGAGATGAGAGTTCAGAGAACCTACGTAATCATTCCAAGGTTGTGAAACTGGTCATCAAAAGAGCCAAAACCAAACACTCTTAGACTTTTGAGTCTCACACTTTAAAAATAAAATTCATTAAATTATTGAAAATAAAAAACATGCATAAGGAGGAAAATCTTGACAATTGACAATAACTAGAAAGCAGAAAGTTAGATATACACTGTGATTCTTGAATTCACTCTAAAATAAAGTAGAAATTCAATGGATAACTCAATCTGTGAATTTCAGTATTTCTTCTAAGGGGACTACCCACTTTAAATACATCAAGAGACATCTGAGAAGTCTCTTGTCTTTCCACTGTAGGATTGACAAAGGTGTTTGGAGAGTCTTCTGTAACTTGTAAATTTGGACTTACTTCTTTTAGTTGTTATTGTTGTTTGGGGGGTTCAAAACAGGGTGTCTCTGTGTAGCTTTGGAGACTATTCTGGCACTCACTCTGTAGCCCAGGCTGGCCTCGAATTCACAAAGATCAGCCTACTTCTGCCTCTGGAGTGCTGGGATCAAAGACATGGGCCACTGCTTCCTGGCTGGACTGAATTCTGACGTCAAATCAGATGATCAATGGTCCTGACTGATTAGGAGCTCTCCAAGGTGCTCACTCTCACTACAGCTACTGCTCACCATAACTGCACAGCAAGTTTTGTGATCCTCTCTGATATATTCAAGGAAATAATGCTGGGTACCATAGACTAAGTTAAGTAAAATGGCATAATGACACACACACATACATCACAGAAGTATTTAATACCACAACATTTTCTACTTTGTTTACTTCACAAAGAAACAAAGTCCTAGTAATTGTCTACTAATTATTTTGATTATTAGTGAGTCCTGATCCGCAGAATAGAAAAACTCCACATTATAAACTTGGCATGGTGATACATATTTGTACTCCCAGCACAGAGGAGGCACAGACAGGATGACCTTCAGGCCTTACTGGTCAGTCACCATTCAGCAGTCAGCCTAATCTACAAAACCACAAAAGAGTAGAAAGATTCTGATGAATGAATGACACCCTAGCTTACCCTCTGGCCTCCACATACATGTATTACACACACACACACACACACACACACACACACACACACACACACACAGAGAGAGAGAGAGAGAGAGAGAGAGAGAGAGAGAGAGAGAGAATTGGAAGTATTTTTCCATTAAGGAAAACCTGCTGAAGAAAAACAAAGCACACAGCACAGAAGACCAGAAGGCAAAACAACACAAGCCATTTGTCTCAATCTTCTTATTTCTACTGATGGTCTCTCCTTTCATCTTTAGCAACATAAGAGAACATTTGCATTGTTAAATACTCTTTTTTGCCCATGACTAATTTTCAAGTACTGGAAATTTACAAAGGCAACTACTTTCATTTAAGTTCCATAATAACTGCAAGCTTTTGTCAGTGTCTTCAGTTTTTGAAGATTTGGAAACTTAGCTTCCAGCAGGTTAAATAACATTCAGGTGACCAAATAGGCTGCTATTGAAGCTGGTAGCTTATGATATTTACAGACAAATAAAAATTGTTTAGAAGTTCATTAAAAGCACACACTCAGGAACATGAACACAGTAGATAGAATATCATAAACTAGCATATGTTGAGCACGTAAAGAACAAGGAAGCATCCATCATTGCTTTAAAAAGCTATTACACCTTAATCCTTGGGCTATTGAAGAACTTAATCACTGGGCAATGCTATTTTAGCAGCTCTTGGTGCAAGATAAACAATCTTAAATAATCTTCTAATTGGAAACTAAACCATGAGCCTATTTCAACAGCAATACAAGAATTTGGGGAAAAAATCCACAATTCATTTTGAGCATTTGTCATCTTAAACTTAACTTTAAATGAAGATAGTACTACCCAATCTTAATATCCCTCCTTGATTTTAAAGAATCCTTCAGTATCCCAAGGAATGTTTGTACAATAGAGATGTGGCTAATGAGAATTTTCAGATTTAGAAAAGAAACAAAGGCCATTTATGGAATAATAAGGAACAGCAGCACATCAGCACTAGTAAAGCAACAACCTAGGGATTGATCATTTCATGAGTCTGTAATTCATACAGTACATCAAGCAAGAAAATGACAAAGTAAGGAAAGTAATAAGTGAGGACACGACAATGGTGTGGTGTGCTTGCACACAAAGTTATTCTTCCAGGAAGGAAATTTCTACATTTAGTAAAACTTTAGAAGATCTTTAAACCAACTGCAAGTAAGTAAAAGGTTAGAAAACTTTCAGGAAAGATAATTGTTAGAGCTTTGCACAAATGAAGAGGAAGCATTTGGAAATGGACACATCTTTAATTCATGTATATTGTAGAGAAAACCTGACAGCTTTGCACTCTCAGTTTTAAATATCTTAATTCCATTTAAATGTGACTTACATGTATATACATTTCTATTAGGACATCTATATATTACCATTAAATATTGTGTATATAGTCTATATATTAAGTAAAGCCATAGTTACAATATAATCACTAACATGAAGGGGAAAGACCACAGGTCCTTAAAATTTCAATTAGACTCTAATGAAAGTCAACAGAAAAGACTATGTAACACAGCCTATTCTGTAATGAATATGCATAAAGTTTTATTAAGATTGTGAAACAAAACAGTATAAATTTATTTACCTTAATAATTTGCGGTTTGTTAAATTATATGCCTACATAACAAGTGTTCCACACTCTTATGATTATTGTAACTTTTGACTTTATAGTTGTCTTATTATCTGTGTGCTTTGGCAAAAATATATTGCTTACATTATGAAGATCTACAATGAGTAATGTTCTCTCAAGAAAATGGAATTCCATCTATGTCTCTTAAACAATGTATCTTAAACATTTGTTTAAGGTGCCAAATCATGGACATCCACACCTGAGATACTTCTCCCATACAAGACCTCAATTTCAGAGGCAGGGCAGAGCACGCTTCCTAAGCACAGGTGTCAGTGTTTGACCTACAGAAAACAAAGACAAAAGAAGGAGTTTGAGGCCTTATTGTTTGTACTTCTGCACTAAAAAGGAAGATCCCAAATCAAGCCCAAACTGTCCACTGACTCTGAAAAATAAGAAATTGACTTTGGAGATATCTAGCAACTGAAGCAAAGCCAGTTACAGAAAATGTGTAAATTGCTTATTTTTTTCAAACTCTACTGCATTGTTTTCATAAAAATTAATAATGGTAGAAAGTTGATTTTATGATACATGTCATTTTATTCATTTCCATCTCAGGACTACTTTACCTCTGCTTAAAAATAATTTATGTGTTCTACTCAGTGGACTGTGTAGAATAAATAATAAAAGTCCAGAGACAGATATAGGGGTTCAAGCTGAAGATCAGAAAAGCAAAGCAGCCAGCCACTGGAGAGTCCTTACCTTTACCAAGGCTCAGACCAAAAGGGGTGATCCTGTCCTCAGTGTAACTACAGACTGACTGACTCCTATCTCCTCCATCTAATATTTCTCTCTCTTGCTCATATTAAAAGAACGTACCACCACTGTGTGGTCTCTATGGCTAGGTAGTGTGGCTGCTGGGATGGCACTACCTGCCATCTATGGCTGACTGACTAGTGTGGCTAGCTTTGCACTCTGATCTTCAGGCAAGGTTTATTTGTTAGCTCATAAACAAACTATCACCAGAGGACTGAGACACCCTGCCAATCAAAAAGCTAGTACCTCCCACCTACTAAAAAATATGATAGTGGATATAATTCTTACATTTTCTGATTTTTTTCTAAAGTTTTTGAGCCTATACTAATGTATATAACCTAGGATCTGGTGGCATTGATTCTGGCTTAACACAAGTTATGTATTTAGTTATTACAAAACTACATAGTCAATATTCACATATTATGATTTAAATCTTATGCCATCTATGAACTGTACAAACTTAGGAATTAATTCTTTTAACATACACACACACACACACACACACACACACACCAGCTCCAAATACTTCATTAAAATTTAGAAGTACTAGACGTTAGATATTTCACAGTATTTCCAAGATTCTTGGTGAATATTGAAGTACATGGACCAGTGACAAGCCTGAACAATGCTGGTTTTCTCTTACAAAGCACTAGAAATCTTGGACTAACACTCTACTTTGTTAGGCCCTTAAAGTTATCACTCTAATGGAAAAAGGAAGAGTAGAGAGCCAAGATTGACCCAAAATGTTGACGTCTCTCTTTTTATAACATTCACTAAGACATTAATGATAAAGAAAGAAAATAAGAGAGTCATAGATCCCAAGTACAAACTGGGGTTGATTCTAAGGCCAATCTGTATCCAATTTCAGCCCAACACTCTTATAAATCTTCCCTCACCTTGATTCCTCTTAGGTGATCTTACGAAGAATGTTCTTTCTAGAGCCCAGTGATGGCAAGAATGATTGTGTTTCTTATCTGCCCCGTATTCATATAAATGGCCTTAGATTACCCTTGAAACACACTCATGAGGACAGTCTGATTATTAATCCAATGCTTCGGTTTGTAAAACTGGAATGCAACCATTATCTCTCAAACAAGATACTTAACTCTGCTGCATCTCTTTTAACAAAGAAATCTAAATGGATACTAAAAACAATATAAATAGCAGACGGTGCATAAATAACATCACAGTACCACCAGTATTATAAACACAGGAAAATATGTTACTGATATCATTACCAATAATAATATAAGTAATCAATGCTTAGCTTACTGTCAACAATGAAAATCCAAAAGGAAAGAAAGACAATGAGTGTTTTATCTCTGGGTATTATGTCTGTAAGGGAAAATGTGATAAATAATTCTCATCTTGTGTTTTATTATTAGACTTTTTCCTTAGAATACTTTCCAGAAATAAGGATTCTATATGACGCATATTTCTTTTCAGTCTGTTTATCTAATTAGTTGTCTAGAAATGTAAATCTCAACAGGAGAAAACTCAAAATTCCATCAACAAAAATTTTTGTGTGTGTATATATATATATATATATGTGTGTGTGTGTGTGTGTGTGTGTGTGTGTGTGTGATATATGTGTGTGTGACATATGTGTGTGTGATATATGTGTGTGTGATATATATGTGTGTGTGATGTGTGTGTTTGTGTGTGTGTTGTGTATGCTGAAAATATTTCATATATACATTTTTATGGAGCAACTGTATGTCATAAGTATTTCTGAATTTATTATCAAACAAGTAAGAGATTTTAGATAATTCTCTCAGCTCATAGAACAATTCTTTGAAATTAGCCCACAATTGGTTTTAACATATTTGTATTTTATCAAAGCCATCTTTCTGACGTAGGCATTTGTTCTCTTAGGATGCTTACTAAGATGTTTATCATGCACAGAGAATCTGCTGGCCTTTGGTGGTTTTAATCTCAGTTCAGCATCTTTGCATTTAGTACATTCCTTTTCTTCCAACCAATCAAGTACAGGCTGCCATGTCAAAACTGAAGTCCCCTACATGTGAGCCATAACTCACAGGCCATGTATAAAATCCTTCAAGGTTGAAAATTGAGTTTATGCAAGAAAACTAGAAATCCCACCACCATGATAAACGACTCTATCAAATCTTAATCAGTGACAAAATTGATTCCACAGAAAAAAAGATATTTTAATTATAGTTTGAGTCAAGTATGTCATCTATTGACAACAGGCAAGAAAAGTCGGTTTCTATTGCATTACAGTCTTGTCAAACCACAGGACAATCGTTTTTTCAATGTGAGTGCAATTTGCTACAACCTTTCTTAGGAAAGAATGTGTATTCACGCATATATTCATAGTAAGAATTCCCTAGTATGCAGTTGTCTGGAACACAACAGGCTTGTTTGTAAGCAACGCTAACTCATGTGTCACATTTCTCTATCACCAATGTGTTTCCCTGAAAGAGCTTGTAAAGTTTTCCCATATTGATCTGAACGTGAACTTGCATGAAATTAAGAAACCTTAACAGTAAAAGAAGCAACTGCATCTACGCTTTGCTGAACTTCAGAGGCTTTTAGAGCAGCAACAGTTAAATCCACGGGAAATTCTCCCCCTTTGAAGAGTGGCAACACAGAGCCCCAAACCTTCTAACAAACAGCTCATTATTGCAGACAGTCTATGCAAATTGCACACCAACTGCAGGCCCTTAGGGGAGGGTTTTTTCTGTGTTCTGTCTCTGGTACTAACCTAGTATAACTTGCCATATTACTGCCCTCTTGCCAGTAATGTTAATGATGGTGATTATTAGTAATAACTCTGAGTAATGAGGTTTTCTTCCCTGTACTCAAAATAATTGCTCCATGTAAATCCACTGCAAGTTTTACGGCGCGCTAAAGATTAGTAACATTAGAAACTTGGCAAATCTTACTTATAGAGGCATTTTACCTAATGATCTAATCCATCAGTTTCCAGGCTTAGCAGGCCAGAGACCCACTTACTGGGAAGATTCTCCCTTCTTTTCATATACTAAGAAACAACCTGCTGCGTGTTTAAGGAGCTTGTTATGGATGTCCTCAAAGTCTAAGCTCTGCTGTATGCGTGGCAGCCCATGAGAAAATTCACTCCACTGGTGCCATAGATTGAGTTATAGCTTAAGTGATCTCTGATTTAGTAGTTTTAGAAGGACAGTGTCTTGTACTTTGATATCATAAAGCCATTCTAGATTAAGTGATACCATGGCAAATTTGTAAGAAATTCCTCACATGTGCCAACTAACGCTTCAGATGGGCAACACAGAGGTGAAAGGATCAACTGTGCCATGGTTTTCTCAATGGCATCAATTCTAGCATGTCCCAGAATCTCCAGCTAAATAGAATATGTATGGTAAATGATACTCTTTCCTCAACACTGGTCCAGTGTGTGTGTGTGTGTGTGTGTGTGCGTGCGTGCGTGCGTGTGTGCATGCGTGTGTGTGTGTGTGTGTGTGTGTGTGTGTGTGTGTATGCCTGAAAGAAGGCCAGAGGACAGCTTCAGTATTCCAGTCAAGAACATTATACTTTCCCTCTTTCTTTTCTTTTTCCATTTATTTGGTTATTTATTTGATATTGGAGACAGAGTCAGCAGCTGCCCAGTATATGCCAGGAATCTGTTGTCATGGTTTCCATACCTGGCTCTTTTTCAAGGAGGATCTAGGGATGGAAATCAAGCCCTCCTGCTCACTGGGCCTTCTCCCCAGCCTTGCTATCAGCATTATTACTTGATATTTTAACTTGATTGAGAATTGATGCTATGTGAATTGATCACTAATTTAATGAGAAGAGGCACATGTATATACAACTGCCTCACTCTTTCCCATGAAAAGGTGCTCTTGACAAATAAGAAATAGTCTAGCAAAAGACAATATTCCAAAAAAAATTCATTCTTTTTCCAAAATCTCCTTCAATCAATAAATACCTTTCAAATTATGTGAAAGTACCACAAGTTTCTTTAACCTCATTAAAGGGAGTGCATAAAAAATAGGGACAAAAAATAAATCAATAATCCATTGGTGATCCTGTTTGTGTATGGATGTATTTTCTAAGCATGTTTGCATGTAACACTAGGTATTTATGTGGGTTCTCATATCCTCATCCTAACACCATACGGCTCAATTTAATGACTATTTTAGCAAGTCTTTATATTCACCATCTATTATTTTCATCCTTTCTTTCTACCTCTACTTTGCCTACACCTCTTACCAAATGAATTTTATTTAGTATATTAAATTATATTAAATATTGTTTGAATTTGAAGTGAGATATAGAATATTTCCATTGAAATACTGAGGGTGGTATTTTTAGTATACATTTAATAAAAAATATTTGGTTATATTCTAATGTCTTTATTTTTACTTCACTAACTTATGTCACTTTTATTTGCCTGTTATCTTTATATTTAATATATTGATATTTCCTAATTTGACAGATTTATTTTAATCCTGAAAGATTAATTATTTCTAAAAATCATTTTATATTATCCAATAAATGCGTCTTATGTTTTTTAAGGAATTTAAAAAAATTTTACAAATTTATTGAGAATTACTTTCAATTTACTTTGTATTTCATTATGCAGTTTTCTTGTTTCTGTTGTTACTTTCGAATTTAACCATATAATAAGATTCATTGTTTTTGTTTTTACAAGTGTGTTATGTTCTGTCTGTCTTATTTCTTAGTTTTTATCATCTCCTAGGATTGGGACTTCAAAAAGTTAGAGTACAACAGAATGATAACCACCTGCATCAGCTACATTGTGTCATTGTGACAAAATATACAAAGGAGTCAAGCCTTCAAAGCCTGTGAGTTTTGAACAAGCATGTCATATCCGAAGTATAATAACCCACTCTTAGTAAACCATGACTTTAGCTTCTCTAATTATTTTATATAGAGCAATTCTGTTTCCAATCTAGGGAGAGATTTACTTTGTCAGTCTTTAGGATTGGGTTTTTATTTTTTTCTTTTAAAAAAGCATACTCCAGGTCTAATGCTAGGTGTTCAGAATGCAAGTACTGTAATCAAGAAATGAATTTACTTCAGTGTACTGGGCAGAATCTAAGATAATATTACTAATTATTATGTCAACTGTCAGTGTTACTATTATCCTATTGATGGGTGAAGAGACTACCTTAAGGGGGTTTAAGTGAACTCCTGATAAGTGGGCCATGCCTTTCAGACAACATTTTCACATAACCACATAGTTGTCCTAGAAAATAGTTTTAATTCTGAGTTTTAAACAATTCTTTAAAAATTGTGTGTGCAGGTGGGGGTAGGATGGGTAAGAGAAATGATTTAGTGTTTAAGAGTACCTACTGCTCTAGCAGAACACAAAGGAAAACACTCACACACATAAAAGAATGAATAAGTAATTTTAAAGGGTACTTTTGAAAGTACTGAAAGTCTCTTGAAAGACAGAGATTGAAATTCTAAATTTTTCTTTTAAATTTTTTCATGAAATTGTGTATGCATATGCAAATATGTATACTTAATGTTTCTTCAATTAAACATTACTTATAGAGTATAATAAAACCTTTTTTAAAAGGACATATGGACATTTTTCTGAACACAAAATTAATTTATCTCTTCATAATAACTTCATGATACTTCATAAATGGATCAATAAATTTTATAATTTCTTTATTGATATATTTACAGTTTTATAAAAGCTTAAGAAGTTATATTATTGGACACTTTTTCTGTTATATGTAGCCAACTCACTCCTTATTAATTTGGTAATCATTTTCTCTCTTTGGATATTTCATGTAATTTCTACTTTTCAACAGTTGTGTATATCTCAATCAGCTTATATATCAGAGCTTAAGTGAGACCCCATCCTATCTGAGGGATTGAGTGATTGGGGAAATAAGAGAAGGCCTCAGAGAAACTTAGGAGATTTTTAAAACCCTTTCAACCTAGAGTAAATAAAGTCTTTTCCATTTGTACAATACATAGTGATTCAAAACAGAGGAGTCTTCTAGGAATGATTGCTTATTTTCTTTTCTTTTTAACCTGTCAGATTGGGCCATGCCAAGTTTACTAAGAAAAATACTATGATGAGTCTCTGGATTACACAGTTCAACATTTTCATTTTATTTTATGGCATGACAGCATGCATTCTAAAAGCAGGCAAGACAGCAAGTGCTAGCTACTGCCCCCAAATGAAGGAGAAATGATTTTATTTGGTTACACAATTTTAAAAATCATCCTATTCTCAATATGGTTAAAACTCCAGCTAGTATATTTTTAAAAGTATTGGATATGAATTCTTCAGCATCTTGACTGATACTACTTAGTAATTCCATTTCCTTGGATCTGTTTGTAAGACACACCTATACTTGCTTCTACAAGCATACATAGGAAATGATTGCAGATTTTTGATTTTTGTTGTAAGCCTAGCCTTTAGTGGCTGAGCCGTATCTCCAGCTTGTTTGCAGATTTTTAAAATAATTTTTACAGCACATGCTTAAACCTTATGAGAACCTTAAGTGTTACTTTTATTTCCCATTGCCTTGAGAGCTGAGAAGCAAAAAGAAGAAAATAGGAAAGGAAAAGAGAAAGCCTATATATTTAACCTCACATATATAAGCAATAAGATACATCATTAACCTAATGATGCATTGTCAAACAAGAAAACAAAATCAGAGAGAATACTTATGTTTTTTAACTTAGCTAAATTAAAATTATATAATCAGAACATTGGCTCTTTTGAGGTAATTTTAAAAGTGTTCTGGGCTCTCTGTCTCTTGGACCAATGGAGCTATTCATTCCACATCCTGATTTCCTGTCCAGTTTAGCATATCATTAGTTGAAAGTAATTGCTGAGAGTATACTTTGTTACAAAAGCTACAGAACCCTCCATCATTTTGGTGCAGGATAGGTGCCCTGAATAAAGGCTCCGATTTCCTCAGTGTCCTTCATTGTGATTGTGTCTTCACACAATCGTGTGATTGTATACTGCTAAATAGTGATTTGGTGGTAATGGTGCGTTTCAAATTGGCGACTCAGATAACAAGAATGGAGGGGTAAAAGAGGAGAGAGTATGATCTTAACCTAGTTATACACCTGCACATTTCACCCGAGTCAACACAGCAACAGAATCCCAGAATAATAATTTCAAGACTTTTGTAAAGATGGAATAAGGTGGTTCTGGGAAGACAATGTAAACTATGTCAGTACTGCCTAAATGAGCCGTGTTTTTCCTAAACTTCCTCTTGATGGGAAACTCCATTCTCCTCATTCTCTACACATGCAGCTCTTTGGACAGTGGAAGCAATCAAGAGTCCCATCTAGCTTTGTTTCAGGAGGGAATGTGATCTGGATTGGAAACTCTTTAAATGGTGTTGTCCAGCATACAGAGAAAAGAAACAGACATTTTCCCACACTACATAAGGAAATATGGCCCCTATTAATGCATGGGCATTGGGCACAACACATTGCAGAGATGTGCAGCTGGGATATGTATAATTCATGCTTGATCTTCTTTTCAATTATCCTGCATTTAATCATAGTGATTGTCTATTATTAGAAGAGTTAAGAAATTTTGGTGGATAGCATTTTACTGCATTAAAAAAAAGTGAGTCTTGACTCTTAAAGATTTTTTTTCATCCTTTTTGTACTTTTATGTACAATTGAATTCACAGGTATCAATAATTAAAGTGAAAGCCACTAAATGTTCATTTTTCTTTTACTACTCAGAATCAACTGAATTATTAGAGACATGATGTATTTCATTTAACTCTCTCATATTTTTTAAACATTAACAAGGCTATGAGGAAATAGAAGCAAATTAAGATTTTAAGTAATATGAATAAATATGACTGTGTAGCTAGGAATGCATATCTGAAAAAAAATCATTACTATAATAACCAAAATGTTGAAGCAATGTCATCAGAGAGTTGTTTAATTTATTCTTTTGAAAAGTATCATAATCAACACACCTGCCAATCATATAATAAACCTTGTCTATTGAAGTTCATGCTGGAGTCAACTCATTTTAACAGCACTTGTTTAACAAATTAGTAGCTTTTGCTCCACTATTTTAAAGTGGTAGGGGTCATTTTTTGTGATTTATCAAACAGTCTACACTCAATGCCCTATGAATTTGGAACTCCAGTTGTTCATTTGGCTCAATCTACTCTCACTGCGAATCAAAATCCACAACTCCTTTCTGTTCATTAGTAGGTTGTTCTGAAAGAAAGTAACTACCAAAAGGATCTATCTGCAAAGACAGGGTGTTGAGTCATACACAGCAATTTTATTTACACTTACATGTTACACAAAGTTTTCCCACATGTACTCAACTATGAATGTTTCCCCCCGAAACTTTCTTCACAATCTCATTGACCAGAACAATGGTGCAGTTGTGTCCCAAAGTTCAGTCACCTAAAGAAGTAATAACATGATAGATTGTCCAGTAATGAGTTTATTGGCTAAACATTAAGAAACTTAATGAAACATTGTTTTGTATATTAAGAGCAGTTAGAGAAGAAAAAACTATGAAATACAGACACAACTCTGAGTTTTACCATAAGTGTACCCCTTTATCACTCAAGAACTCAAATTTATTAGAAAGGACTAGAAGATTAAACAAAATACTGCACATTGTAAGCCTGCCATCACTGCAGTGAGCTGTAAAACACAACAAAATCCAGAGATAAGCATTTGTGAGTAAGGATTTCTTCATAATAGTTAAATGATGCACACATATGTTTAATGAAGTAAAGTATTGAAGGGTGAAGGGCAGAGAATGTACTCTTAGGTAATCATGAAAGTTATCAAAAATATAATAAAGTTTCAGAATTTTTAAAATAAGGGTTAAGATGTGGCTCAGTGGTAGAGCCCCCACCCAGAATGCAAGAGAGCCTGGTGTCAATCACTGCAAAGTGGAGAAAGACAGATTCCTACATCTCACTGGATCTCACAGCCAATGTAGCTCTAATGTGATCTTCATGTTCAGTGAGAGGTCTTGTCTCAAAAGATAAGACAGAGTATAATAAAGGAAGACACTGAGCATTCATATGAACACATTCACACCCACAAACATACACATATGCACACATTCACACACACATAGAATAAACAAAAATAACTACCTTATTAAGCAGAAAGGATGGAACAATTTGTTTCCATATACCCTGTGCTATGAAGTCACCTCGGTCACCTTGGGAAGATGATCACCATGGAAACTGCCTTGTATTACAAAACTGAAGAACTGAGCAAAATAATCTCTAATAACCTTAAAGTACTTAGCTTTTGATTCTGTGTGTAGCCATAGTCAGCCAAAAGTAATACTACTTCTATAAATGAACCAAGTTCTGTAAGCAATAAAACTATCTTCTCAAAAAAATTAAAGTAACTAACTTGTTAAATGGTTCACTAGTTCACTTTTATGAAGAATCAAGGTAGTTGAAAATTTGCTTATCATTGGAAAAAATGCAAAACATATATTTTATTCTAGACAATAATTTCATTTGCAATTTTTGAGCTTTGTGGTGAGAGTAAAGAAAGATATTGAGAGATAACCTTGAGGAAGGAATCAATCCAAAACATTGGTCCTCAGACTTCCACAGACTTTGGGACTTACAAAATTCCATGTGTGAACTTTCCTAAGACATATTTGAGACAAAGGTTATTGGTAAAAATCTAAAGAAACAGATTCTCTCTAGAAAAAGTGATTTTATGACCTGCCTTTCTTAAACAGAACAAATTTCTACTTCAACCACCACCTAAGCCCGTAGGGTTAACAAGAAAAATAATGGTCTCAGTGTAGTTTCTCAAATTGCTTTGAGGAGATAGAAATATTTCATCATGCAAAAGCAATTGTTTTTGCTGCATTAGGTGATGACAGAAACATAATTTTGCCACAAGATTGCTCCACCCTATTTGTACTGCTGAAAAATATGCAGAAAATCTTTCATCAGCATTATAAATTCAGCTTCAGTGAAGGAGCTAGTAAGGTGGATTTTTCTAGTCTCACTAACAGGTAATATCATCCAATAGTAAATCTTAAAATGAGGTTGAGATAAAAGAATCACAGGTAATTACTAAAGAATCAAATTCATTGCTAAAAGTGCAACACAATTCATATGAATACCAATGGCAGACCAGTTATGAAACCCAAAAGTAAAATATTGATCTGTTCTGATTGTTGGTAGTTCCTCGGTATGCTATTTATCCCCATGTTGAATTAAATAAGAATTGGGCTTGCATGTAAACATCATTCTTCTTTCAGCCAGTGCACCAAACCAGACCATTAGTAAAGTTCACTAGCAGTGACAACAGAGCCTCTCCACCGAAAGCAGGCATCACTATCTACAGGTTGCTTTTATTTCAAGCCCATCTGTGAATGCAAAAGAACATTGTGGTTTTTGTGTCCACTGACCAAAGAATTCTCATTAGCAACCATTTCAGTCATTTTCTGTGAGACAGACAGAACAAATTCATTCAAGCCCTTGATATGTTGTGAAAAATTAAAAGTTTGAATTACTCTTATCTTTGAAATTGTACAGTTCAGGAAAACAGTCACACTTATGATTAACCTATTCAATATCATAGGACAATAAATCAGTATACTTATCCAAGTACTGGCTGTAACTAAATTTAAAGTTTTTAATGTATTCATTAAAAATAAATGTTAACAATCCCTACGTTTTAGAAATGTTTTTAAGTGCCTTTTTTTTTCTCAAACTCTATCATGGTTGCTTTGATATTTAAAAGAAAGTAAACACTAGCCTCAGCATAGCTCCAGGGGTCTGATGTCCTTAAAAGTTAACTGAGAATCACATAAACTGAATAAATAGCTAAACTCTCAAGCATGTGTGAAGGATAGCCATAGTCAGTATGGTCTTTCAAGGAAGAGTTCAATGAACATTAGCAATCAACTAAAGAAATTAGTTCTCTTTACAACATAGAAATATGTCTTTACAGCATTCTTGGAATTACTTGATATGAAAATTTTTTAACAATATGATTTAAAGAATAACAGGAAAATATTAAAGTGTTTTAATGTCAGTGTTTCACTGATAAAACACGATGGGTCTAATGAACATCTGAGGAGATAAGTGTGCTATTGCTCAATACTGATTGAAAAGTTTTGTGCCCCTGCAAAACAATCCGCGAGATAAATCTTTATGCAATACAAGTAACATCCTATTGTGGGCACCAGTTTCCTTTATCCATGCCTAAGCATTGTCTTGCAAGTAGTATAAGGAAGATGTAGTGGAAAAAGACATAGGAGAGATGAACTAGATATAGTTATTGTGATACCCACAAATTTGGAGAAATTGCTTAACTGCTGCCAACTTCCATACTTTAACATTTGAGTGATAACTAGACAGTATTCACCTTAGCCAGTCTGTATGATGCAAATCTGTCTAAACTCTTGGCTACTCAGGAGGCTGAGGCACAAAGGTCACAACTTCATGACCAGCCTTGGTAACTTTGTGACATCCTTCCACAGTATTAGGAATTTAAAAGACTAGTGAGATACCTTGATGGTACAGCACTTGCTGTACATGCAAGAGGCTTTGGATTCAAACCCCATCCCTACCACTGCAATTAATAACATAGTAATATTGATATACAAGAATAAAATTTGTAATACTTCACAATTCATAGAAAAAGTTTAGATTTAGAAAAATGAAGTTAAGAGTGTTATGTAAGTTCATAAAACTAAATAGCAAAACCAAGAGAATTCAGGAACGGGTGAGTCTGTGAGTACAGTTATTCTTGGAATTTGAGACCTGCAATCAAATATTACCCTTGTCTTCAAACTCTTGACAATAGCAGATGCCCTTTTCTAATATTACATGGCTTCTCTTCTAATACTCTGTAAAAATATATAGTAATATTTATGTGCCCAGTTTCATTGTCATTTTTGGTCACATACAGGTAGAGATTAAAAGATAACTAGACAGGCATATAACCAGATAGATACATATTCCAACAGCACAAAATAACATCTTTTTACCCAAATATACAACATGTTTCTCAGAAGCAAGGTACTATCCTTAACTTACAATGAGAATTCCTCATATTGCTTTCACTAAAATTTTCCTTATTAAGTTTCTTTTTGATTAATGTATATTCATGGAACAATTTTTACGTGCTTAGATTGAATACTTTGCTCATATTTATACTCATGTTGCCATCTGTCATCCTCTACCTTCCTTCAGTGGTTCTCTTCTCCCTAAATAATGGCCCTTTCTGCATTCAGTAAATAACCTTCTTCTACCTGTAAAGAATTCTGAACTGAATTTCTGAAGGTACAAGTTTCTATATTTAAGAAAATATATGGTAAGTATAATTAAGAATCATCTGTGTGATGTTGCCAAGGAAATACAAACTACTGTTTTGACTATGAATTGTAGTGAGTTTAGTTCTGAAATATTCAAGTCTTCACTCATCCAATGTGGCCTCTGCACTAAATACTGTGAAAACTGCTGATGCAAAGGAAAGCACACACATTCATGATGAGCCTTTTGCTGTCACATCCTCAGAGAAGTGAATTATGTTTAGTTCAAACACTTATTAACCATAAGCATGGGATTAAAACAGAATATCTTATCAAACTCTTAATATTTCGGGTATGATTACAGGCATAGCATCAGACCATGGCTCACAATTGTTTCAATAACTGGACTTATCTGAAAACAGCATTTTATATGCTTTGATGTTGAAAAGAATTTCATAGATGCTTAGACAATATGAGGCTCTTTCAAAGACAACTTTGAAGTTGACTACCCAAAGTCATTTTTGAGCTGAAATCTATGCCAGTTTACTGAAGCCAAGCCACTCTTCCTTAAGCCCAATACAACATAATTCTTTATTTTGAATTTGTGTCCATCCAAGATCTAATTACCCAGAGCAACTAATTCACCTTCATCTTATAGTAAATACTTTAAAATGAAGATAATTATTAAAATAGCCTTGTTAATGTATTTTATTATATATGTCAGACATTATTTAGCATCCAATATAATTACTACAATTTGGTTTCTTTGAGAAAATGTTAAGAAATATATCAGTAACTGGTGCATACACACCAAAAAATAATTTTATTGAACCAAAATGTAAATGGTTTCAATATATATACTAAGATTCACCCTAATTTATAGAAAGGGGGTTTGTCCTATTTTCTAGAGACTTTTTGGTGGGTTATAGGAATCAAATGAGAGCCTTGTTCTTTTTTTCAAGACAAGGTTTCTCTGTGTAGTACTGCCTGTCCTGGACTTTCATTGTATACCAGGCTGGTCTTGAATTCTAGATACACCCATCTCACCCTCCCAAGTGCTGGGATTAAAGGCCTATACCACTACGCCTGGCTTGAGAGCCTTGTTCCTTTTTAAAATTATTAAAACTTTATTATAAAGAACCTACAAATGAGAAGATCACACAACACAAAATTAACCAGGCCCAAAGTCTCTATATCTCAATGAACTTCTATGTGGTTGGAAAAGCCATTCTGAACCAGTGTAGCTTCACACCAGATTTTACAACTTCACTATAAAATACATTAGCATGCACCTATTGAACATGACAAAAATTAAAAATGTCTGACAGAGTTAAAACAAGAAATAAAAAACAAACAAAAAATAATAAACAAACAAGCAATTAGCTTTTCAGCCTTTCTCATGACTCAAGTGACAGATACCTACATTCAGTCCTTCCTCATCACCTAATAGTCATATGTTCTTATTTATTGTCCTTTTGTGCTACAGTTTTTTTTTTTCATTTCTCAATTTAGTGATCAGGATATCCATTTTGAAAACAATAACCAGTCAAACTAACTCCAAGGAATTTTCTTTCCATCAATTAGTAGAATACATTCTCATGCATCAATGTAAAATTTTGGGAACATGTTTAATTTATCCATTTTCAATAATATGGAAATGTTTAATATCCTATCCATGTTAAGGTACACTTGTTATAAGATGCCCATTAAGAAAGCTATATCTCTGCTAAGGCCATATTCATATTCACATTCACCTGTAATACTGGATATTACATATTAAGTTAGAAGTTTGGAGGTTCACCAACATCCAGACCACAGAAGATTCTCTTATTTATACTGAATCTTCTTGAAGCTCACTCAGTCCAAAGCAAACAGGCAGGTTTAGCTGAGGAGAGAGGTTCCCACACTTCAATTGTCTCATATGCATTTGTTTGCTCATGTCGAACCTCTAACACGGACACAATATTTTATGTAGGGATGGGCTTATAATTGTCTTAATTCTTCCCTTAGCACACTGCATAATTTATTGATCTATTCTCTTGTCTGTCATTGTTTAACATGCTTCTCTTCTCTGCCAACTATATGAATAATATTTAAGGGTAAAACGTCCTTCACTCCTTGTATATCACTGAAATGGTTTAACCAACGCTAAGAATACACTATATCAAATAAACAGAATATTTATCATTGAGACATTCACAAGATAATAGTGTGTTGACCATTTAATTCTAAGAATAATACCCTCATTTACATTGAAAAACTTCCAAGAAAACCAACGACATCCAGAAACTACTATACATTACATTGCCTATAAGGAAAATGAGAGAAATACTGGTTTACTTATTTAAAAATGTGAAAGGGTTAGGGAAAGATTTCCAGACTTCTTGCATTAGCTTAAGGCAATTCTACCCAGAGTTAAAAACAAGCTGTTTTTATTTCTGTTAATAACAAGTCTAAACTAAGCTAGCAGAAAAAAAAAACTATGTAACTCATTTTAATGAATCAATTAATATACATATGATGGATGCAGTCTCTGTGACACAAGCAGCTACTTGTCTGGTCCAGAACTCTACCAGTGTGTTACCATTCATCATGAGTCAACAGCAGAAATAGCCAACGGGATGTTCTGAGCCATAAGTCAATCCTAACCAGAGTTGTTTCTCTTCTACTTTATTTATTTTGTCTTAGTGGATGTTCTTCTACCTTTCCAACTTAGATACATTAAAGATTGTCTAACTTAAAGAGGCATGAGCCCACATCTCTACTGATGGGAGACTCTCACAAGGAATCTAAATTGATGGAACAAAAGTAAACATGTCAATGTGCCATTACTATGAGCACTCAGTCAGTGAATGGATTTTATTATTATTATTTTACATGTCGATCCCAGTTCCCTCTCCCTCCCTTCCCCCTTCCTTTTACCCTCTCTTCCCCCTCACATGCACCCTGACCACCCTCCCCTCCCATCCTCCCACCCCCATTCCACATATAGGGCTATGCCATTCAGGTGGGGTCATGTAAATCTGTCAAGTCATTTGAAGTAGGGACTAGGACTTCTCTCCTGTCTAGGTTAAGGCAGTATCCTTCCATGGGGGATGTGTCTGCAAGGTCCTTTTGTGCACCAGGAATACATCCTGGTTCTACTCTCTGAGGTCCCTTAGACTGCTCAGTCCTTCCAGCTGAGACCCACATTCAGGGGGTCTAAGTCAGTCCCATGCTTGATTCCCAGCTATCAGTCTGGGAGGGTTGGTGATAGCTCCTCCTTGTTCAGGTCAGCTGTATCCATGTGTTTCTGCAAACTGGCCTTGTCCTTTCTCTCTACATCTGGATTCTAGTTAGACTCATGTTTGGTTATGGGTATTTGCTTCTGTTTCCAACATGTACTAGATGAGGGCTCCATGATGGTGGATAAGTTACTTGTTGATCTTGTTATCAGGGAAGGGCCTTTATGGTAGTCTTTCCACTATTGCTCAAAGTATTAGTTGGAGTCAGTCTTGTAGGTCTCTAACCTTTCTTTAGGTTCATTTTTCTCTTCAAACTAATAATGGCTCCCTCTTCTATGCTCTCTCTCTCTCTCTCTCTCTCTCTCTCTCTCTCTCTCTCTCTCTCTCTTGTCTTCTATTCCTACCTGACTCAATCTTCCTAATCACACATACTTTCCACTCCTCCCCTTCCCTTCCTCCTAGTTCTCTCTCCATTCATAACCCCCCCACACTTCCCATGTGCTCTGGGGGACTTGTCCCATCCCCCTTCTGTGAGGGACCATATAGGAATCTCTTAGAATACATCTTGTATCCTAGTTCCTCTGGCAGTGTGAATTATAGGCTGGTGATCCTTTGCCCTAGGTCTAAAATCCATATATGAGCAGAAAATACCATTTTCCTCTTTTTGTGACTGGGTTACCTCATTCAGGATGGTTTCTTCAAGTTCCATCCACTTGCCTGCGAATTTCAAGATTCCATCTTTTTTTTTTTTTTTTTTTTTTTTTTTTTTTTTGCAGAGTAGTATTCCATTGTGCAGATGTGTCATATCTTCTTTATCCATTCTTCAGTTGAGGGGCATCTAGGTTGCTTCCAGGTTCTTGCTATTACAAATAATGCTGCTATGAACATAGTTTAGCACATGTCTTTGTTGTATGGATGTGGATCATTTTTGACCTTGAAAGGATGATAATCAACTTTATATGGAAAAACAAAAGACCCAGGATAGCCAAAACAACCCTGTACAATAAAAGAACTTCAGGAGGCATCACCATCCCTGACTTTAAGCTCTACTACAGAGCTACAGTTCTGAAAACAGCCTGGTATTAGCACAAAAATACACAGGTAAACCAATGGAATCGAATTGAAAATCCTGATATTAACCCACACACTTATGAACACCTTATTTTTGACAAAACAGCTAAAAGAATACAATGGGGGGAGGAAAGCATCTTCAACAAATGGTGCTGCCACAATTGGATGATGGTGTGTAGAAGACTTCAGATAGACCCATGTCTGTCACCATGCACAAAAATCAAGTCCAAATGGATCAAAGACCTCAACATCAATCCAGCCACACTGAACCTATAAGAAGAGAAAGTAGAAGGTATCCTTCAACAAATTGGTATAGGAGACCCCTTCCTAAACATAAGTCTAGGATCACAGACACTGAGATCAACAATTAATAAACGGGACCTCTTCGCACTTAGAAGCTTCTGTGAGGTAAAGGACACAGTGGACAAGACCAAATGGCAGCCCACAGACTGGGAAAAAATTTTCACCAATCCTACATCTGACAAAGGGCTGATCTCCAAAATATACAAAGAACTCAAGAAACTAATCAACAAACACAAAATAACCCTATTAATAAATGGGGTACAGAACTGAATAGAGAATTCTCAATAGAAGAAATAAAAAATGCTGAAAGACAAGAAAGTACTCCACATCCTTAGCTATCAGGGAAATGAGAATCTAAGCAACCTTGAGATACCATCTAACTCCTGCCAGAATGGCTAAAATTACAAACACCAATGACAACTTGTGCTGGAGAGGATGTGGAGAAAGGGGAACACTCATCCACTGCTGGTGGGAGTGCAAACTCGTAAAGCCATTTTGGAGATCAGTATGGTGGTTCCTCAGGAAAATGGGAATTAGTTTACCACAGGACCCGGCAATCTCCCTCTTAGGCATATACCCAAATGATCCAGTGAATGGATTTTTTCAAAATTTTGAGACTTATCATTAACTTTTTATCTTGTGGGTATGTGTTTGTGTGTATAGTGTGTATTGGGAATGGACATGCCCTTGTGTAGATCAGAGGACAAAGTCAGGTGTTCATCCTGACCTCCAACTAGTTTGTGAACAGATCTCTTGTAGGAAAATATGTAAATCAGTCTAGCCAATTTCCCTCCAACACCTGTGCCTCTGGTCTCTGCCTGCCTGCTTGCCATAGCATTGCTGATATTATAGACATGTGCCACTGTTTCTAGCTTAATGTGTGTTCTTGGAATCTAGATTTAGGTTTTCTAGGCATGTGTAGCAAGTGCTGAGCCAATTTCCAAACCCAGCAAATTCATTTGCAACTACTGATGGAACGTTTTACGATATGCATTTTGAAAACATGCCTCCTTTTCTACTCAACATTCCATTTATTTAACATTACTGAGTGACAGAATTATAAAATTTGTAAGCAGTTAACTCAGTGTTTAGATAAAATATGGAGTGAACATAGCTGTACCAAGACATCATGAGAAATCCTTTCATTAATAGATGTTTGCTGCACCTTGACTTTCTGTGTCAATATTGTTGTTGTGACATTATTCAATAGTTTTAAAGATGTTGGTATTGTGAAAAGCTTGGGCTGTCGTTTGTCTTGTTCACTGTGTCTTTTTCCTTACAGAAGCTTTTCAATTTTAGATTGTCATATTAATTAATTTTTTTATCTCAGTGTCTGTGCTACTGGTGTTATGTTCAGGAAGCAGTTTCCTGTAACAATTGTTCAGAGGTACCTCCTACTTTCTCTTCTAAGAGGTCCAATGTGGATGGGTTTCTTTTGAGGTCTTTGATCCATTTGAACTTCAGTTTTGTGCATGGTGATAGGTATGGATTTATCTACAGTCTTCTACAGTTCAGCATCCAGTTATACCAGCACCATTTGTTTTAGATGCTTTCTTCTTTCCATTTTATAATTTTAGCTATTTTGTCAAAAACTGGGTGTTCATGGGTGTCTGGGTTAATATTAGGATTTTTGATTCGATTCCATTGTTCTATCTGTCTATTTTTGTGCTAATACCAAGCTGTTTTCAGTACTACAACTATACAATGGAGCTTGAAGTCAGGGATGGTAAGGCCTCCTGAAGTTCCTTTATTTTACAGGGTTGTTTTGGCTATCCTGGGTTTTTTGTTTTTCCATAGAAGTTGAGTATTGTGCTGGGATTTTTATGGAAATTGCATTGCATTGTACATTGCTTTTGGCAAGATTGCCATTTTTACTGTGTCAACCCTACCTATCCAAGAGTATGGGTGATCTTTTCATTTTCTGGTATCTTCTTTAATTTCTTTCTTTAAAGACTCAAGTTCTTATTATATAGGTCTTTCAGCACAGATACCATTTCATTTCAGTTCTCTTAAGTATGATCATATTTTTTTCTTATAAAATGCTCATTCTCTTGCATTTCCCAATATCAGACCTAATGTCTTTATACACTTCCCCTTATATTCTAAAATCCTCATACCTCATCTTCCTCTGAAAACAGTATAAATCTTTGGAGTTTTACTAAAACCTTTTGGTGAAACTGAAGCTTCAGGCTCAGCTCATTCTTTATATCATAAGTTTACCAGCAAGTGGAAGCATAGTTTCAGTGTGTGGCATAATGTATAAAGGTAGTCATTTGTTCACTGAGAGGAAGGGGTACCAATCTCTTCCCACTGAAATCAAAAGTTTGTTTGGCATCATACTGAATCAATATTCTTCTCTCACACCCACAGTCGACTAGGTTAGTTTCAGAAAACAGCACTTGCACACAACAATGTCCTGGAGCTAATTGACAATGAAGCAGCATTTCAAACTACTCACTACTGTCTTGTTCAAAGTAAAGCCGATTAAAATGAATGCAGAGAGGAAAGAGATCTCTTGACTATATTGGATGCAGTCAGAAAAGCAGACATTCAGGAAACACTATTTGATTGGTACTTAGTGGGGAAAAAATGTTAAATAATCAAATCCAAAATAGGGACTGACAAATACGTGTAAGAAAATTCTATTTAGTAAATTGAGAAGATGGCAAGCTTGAGGACCCGAGGGAAGCCAGCACCAATGTGAAAGTGAAGGCCTTTCTAACATCAGGACTCCCAGAACTGATTGGTACTGACAGAAGAATGGCTACAGCTTCTTGTTCCATCATCCTAGCCAAAAACTGCCAAGCTCCAAGTTTAAGTTAAATGTAATACCTTGTCTCAAGGGAGTAAAAAGCATAGAGTGGAAGAGAAGGATGCCAGGACTCTTATCCCCCCCCCCCCCAGCAATCTTGAACCAAGACACAGTCTTACATTGCATTCAGTGTCCTTCTTTAATCTATGAAGATCATTTGGCAACAACCCAGGGAAAACCTGAAGCCATGAGTACTATTAGATCCTATGTACACTATGTTATCCTATACATGTATAGGAATGGCATTAAAATCATAAATTGGGGATAATAAGAGACTAACAACCACTGATAACTTACAACTATGACAATACACTGGTTACTTTCCATATAAAGTACCGTGCATCTTTCTTTGGCATAGCTCTTTGGCACTACCACTGCTCTTTTGCTCTGAGGCCATTATCAAGTAAAACAGAGGTTTCTTGAATGGAAGCAGAGAAACACCACAAGGGTCAATCTGATAACTAGGATAGCAACTGGGTGACTAATGAGTATCATGGAAATGCTGGACGAAGAGTTGACTCATAGTCTAGATGACAGAGAACAGCATGATGTAAGATTTCATAGTGCAGAGCAGAACAGCCTGTAATTGGAAAGCTGTGAATTGTTTATTTCTGGAATTTTCCATTGACTATTTTGGAACTTTGGTGACTGTAAGTTCCTGAAACTGTAGAAAGCAAAACCATGAATAAGAGGGGACTATGTTGCTTTCTTTGCCAATTGGTATGAAAAAATACCCTGCAAAGGCAATTTAGTAGAAAATGGCTTATTCTGGCTCCTAGTTCCAGGATATAGTCCACTTTGGTATAGAAAACACAGCTGTAGGAACCTGAAGCAGAGTCACATTGCATCCATAGTCAAGAACCACAACTTGTCTGGTGGTGTTCTCCTTCTTTGGGTTTTGCTTAGGAAGCCACTTGAGGAGACTTCTCTGACATTTCCGGAAGATACAATCTCACTGTGAGACTTCCTGTTCCTCTGCTTCCTTTCCTCCCCCTTTTCATTATGATCCCTGAGCCTTAGGGACAGGAGTTCTATCACAGATGTATAGGTTGAGAATAGATACCACATAGTCATTTGTCCTCTATATTTTTATTCCAAATTGACTCTCAAGTCTCAAGGGATTGGCCGTGAAATTGTATACAAATATACAAGCTGAGAAGGTTCTATTTATATATTTAAAAATATGTATACGTGTGTATAACAATTATATAAAAGAAGGCTGTAAATTAGAGAAAGAGCAAAAGGGGTTATGCATTGGAAGGCTGGAGAGAGAAAGGGAAGTGAGAAATGATGTTATATTTTACTTTAAAATATTTTAAAAAGAAAAATAAACAGCAATCAATATATGCATGTTAAGCTCAGCTCCCTTTTCTCTGCCGAAGAAATGGTCTTATCCACAATTCAATGTGACTCCATATCAATTAACCTAATAAAGAGAGTCTCCCAGAGGCATGCCAAGAATCCCTTCTCCCAGTTGGTTCTAGATTAGGCCATGTTGAAAGTTAATACTACATCTCCTTCAAAACTTAGTGTGCACAGTAAATATGTTTAAGTAAAACTCTTAGATTTCTTGACTAAAAAAAAAATAATAATCAGTTTCTGCCACACAGGTGAAGCAAGGATCCAACAAGTCTAAAAATGACCTAGACTCAACATGGATTTGATTCCTTCCTACATCTCTTGATGTACTTTGCAAGGGATCTCAGTCCTGACCTAGATGGTAGATTTTTCAGGTGTACTGGATTGCATTTCTGAGTATGTGATTTCCCTTCCATAATGGACCTTCAGTTTGTATGTATAACACTCATTGTTTTATCCCACAAATACTATAGAAGGTCCCTGTGCACCAGGAACTCTATTTTGGAGACAGATACTTGGCCCTTGTGGAATTTGCTTCCTAGTTTTCTGTGCAATCTGATGCCAACTACGTCCATATCTGTCTTTGCTCTGCTTTTGCATTAATTTACAGGCACTTCTTGCAGTCACCTGCCACTTAAGGTCCCCATCTTACACAGTTCTATCTATCCCTCCAATCGGTATCTATTCTATTTAATATGGTACCGCTAGCTTTAACAGTGATCTCTGTGTTCCTCCTACAATGAAGACACTTGTCTGAGCTCCATTGCATCTGCTCATCTGAGTTCTCATACTGACAATTATCACTAGTCACTCATTTATTAAGTTGGGTGTTCCCTAAGAAAGTTGAATTTGCTGAATTTATCATATTTTGTCACTAATCAACCTCAGTTTATATTTTGTCTATATAATTAAAATTTATTTTATCTGCCATAAAACCAAATGATTGTATAGTTTGTTGGTGTGTGTGTGCATGTGTGTGTGTGTGCATGTGTGCGTGTGTGTGTGTGGTCTATTGGTCTCCATATCATCTCAATCTAAGAAATTTTGACCCCTGCACTGAGTTTAAAATCAACGTCAAGCTGGTATCTTTTCACAGCTCATGTCTTCATGAACTCAGAGTCAAGCACCAACAGCTTTTATGTACCAGATAGTAATGCAAGACAACAATGTAATATTTATAAGGGAGATGAGCACTTTGGTAAATAGTTGTACTTGATAAATAAAATGTAGAACACAAAATCTCATATGTGCTCTTAACTGGTCACTCTCTTTGTTCTCAGCTATATAGTTTCTTGCCCAATTCCATTTTTGAATGTGAATCAAAACTGTTAGACCACATGCTGTGAACCTTGGATGGATATGTAGATTCAACATGTGTTTAACTCACTACACTGAGTTTTAAGATTGTTCCTATATTATGAACATTAAGTTCTCAAAAAGAGGAATACGGTGAGTAATAAATGCATTAAAAAAGTGTTCAACATACTTCTCTCTCAGGGAATGAAGATTAACCTAACAATTTTAAGATTCCATCTCACCCAAGTCAGAATGGGGATTATCAGGAATACGTATGTCAACAAAGGCTATTTTAGATATTGGGATAGGAGAACGCTTATGCACTGTTGGTAGGAGTGTAAAGTAGTATATGCACTTTAGAAATCAGTGTCGGGGTTTTCCAAAAGAACTAGAAATAGAAATGCCATATGACCCAGCTGTACCACTCTTGGATAAGCAACCAAAGAACATTATATCCTCTGTACAGACACTTGCTCTTCCATGATCTTTGCTGTTGTATTCATGATAGCCAGAAAACAAGTCAACCATGATGTCTGTTATCTGATGATAGATAAGGAAAATTGCTGCTATTATTTATAGAAGGATGAGGATGGGGTTTCATCCACATCATAAAAGATTTCCATTGTAAGCTTCATTGTTTCTCATCTAGACTTTTACCACAATTTTCTAAAATCCAATTTATTCTATCATGCCATCAATCTAATCGTATATTTCTCTTTTCTTAAAGTCTGTTAGACAACCCTGCTTGCTAACAGGTAAGGGAAGATTTTCTAACAAAGGATGCAAGGCCCTTTATAATCACTGACAACTTCCTCCCCTCATTTCTCATTTCTACACCTAAATGGTCCAGAGACACTTATTAGTAAAAACCCCTAACACATTTCTTGTTGTCTCATTTCCTTTTTGTACATTTCTTTCCCACCTTTGAGAGAGAGAGAGAGAGAGAGAGAGAGAGAGAGAGAGAGTAGCTACTCTCAGAATCTCAGTCAAACATACCCACCACTACTACCACCATGAGGGATATTTCTTCATTTTTCAAGGACTGTCATTGATGTCACTTCCTGTGAAATGATCAACCTCTAGACACACAGCCTTCTGCACAGATTCCTATCCTAATGACAGACAGCCAGATCTCACACCAGACTCCCAAGGAGGTTAAGCTTACTGAAGTCTAAGTCACGTATTTCTCCTGTTTCCCAGTGACTCACATTTTATCTGGTATGCAGTAAATATTGAAAAAGATGAATGAGAATTCAGGAAGAAGTAATACTGACAGTAAAGAAACAAACAAGGATAGGGAAAACTATGCACCAAGTCTAGAATAAATCACATTTTTTTAAGGCAGAGTATCTCACTCTGCTTGGAACTTATTAATTTAATTCTACTCTCTGGCCAGTATTGTCCAGACTTCTCCTGTCTCTGGCACCACAGCCAAACCAGTGATGGGGCTACACATTTTGAAGGTGTCTACTTTAATGAATACTGCAGATTGGTCTTCATGCCTGGGTGGCAAGTACTTAACAGATTGAACCATCTTCCCTGTTCTGCCTTGAACAAAATTCATTAAACATACTGATTTACAAAGGTGAGAGCAAGTGAAGTTAAGCTCCAGATGGCACATGCAATCCTTAGACAAAACATTCTAAATCCATGTGGTGGGAATGAATTCTACCTGAGTGTTCCTAGTTTGAAAAAACAGCTCATTATTAGGACTTCCATAAAAAGTCAATGTAGCATAATTAGATTAACATATCTTTTTGGGTGGAGAGGCATAAATTATGGTATTATCTTTTTCACTTTTTAGTTTGTTTTTAGAGTTTTCTAGACTATACTTGTTGCACAAAATATTGGGTCTCACTGTGAGGTTTTTTTTTTTTTTTTTTTTTTTTTTGTGGTTCACACTTTTATTTTTTTTTATGCATATAGAGTATTTTTTATTTAATTTTATATAACAAAGTCCAATTAAATGAAAACAAACATTTATACACAATATTTGGGAATTTGGGCGTCATTCTTTCCAAACTACTTCCTGCTGGTAAGGGGCGCTGTCTTGGGGGAGTCGAAGAAGATTCAGATATCCTAGCTGTAGTCTGTAGGGCTGTTTTGTCCAGCTGTTTGGAATGTAGGATCAGCTTGTACTCTGTTTCAGGCGGTCTGGTGTGATCAAACCACATTAGTCTGGAAGGAATCCACATCTTTTCATTTTCTGTGGAAACAAAAATAGAAATACTTTTCCCCAGTAACTTGTTCTTCAACTTAAATTTTGGAGTCAAAGCGGTTTTTTTTTTTTTTTTTTTTTTTTTATTATTATTATTTTACATGTCGATCCCAGTTCCCTCTCCCTCCCTCCCTCCCTCCCCCCAAGCCTTCCCTCCCTCCTTCCCTCCCTTTTGCCCTCTCTACCCTCTCCCATGCACTCTAAACACCCTCCCCTCCCAACCCCCCACCACAATACAATATGTAGGGGAATGCCATCCAGTTGGGGTCATGTAGATCTGACAGGTCCTGTGAAGTAGGGACTAGGGCTTCTCTCCTATCTCTAGAATAAGGCAGTTATCCCTCCATGGGGGATATGTTTGCAAAGTCCTTTTGTGCACCAGGGATACATCCTGGCTCCACTGTCTGAGGTCTCTTAGACTGCTCAGACCTTCTGGCTGAGACCCATATTCAGGGGGGTCCGAGTCAGACCCCTGTTGGCTTCCCAGCTATCAGTCTAGTGGCCCTTAGCTCCTCCTTGTTCAGGTAAGCTGTCTCTATGTACTTCTACCGCATGGTCTTGTCCTCTCCATCTGCTTCTGGGTTCTAGTTTGACTCAGTGTTTATGTATGGGTGTTTGCTCCTGTTTTCAACAGGCATTAGTTGAGGACTCCATGGAGAAGTTAGTTGTTGATCTCACTCTCCGGGAAGGGCATTTAAGATAGCCTTTCCAGGGAAGCTGAGATTGTTAGTTGGGAGCAGTCTTGTAGTTCCCTCGACCTTTCTTTGTGTTCAACTTTATCTTCAAACAAATATTGGCTCCCTCTTTTATGTTCTCTCTCTCTGTCTCTGTCTCTCTCTCTATTTCCTATTTTCCATTCCTAACCAGGCTCAATCCTCCTGGTCGCACATGCCTTCCTCTCCTCCCTCTCATTTTCTCCTACTTCTCTCTCCATTAGCTGTCCTCCCCCACTATACCTGAGGTCTGGGGGACTTGTCCCTTCCCAGTTCTGTGAGTGCATGTTTTTCCATGTTAGTTCATTTACAATAAAGGATTAAAATGCAGTGAGTTAGCAAACACATAGAAGATACCTGCCTTATATGTAATCAGCTGAATTCTTTCCCTAAAAGGTTAACCATATCTGAGTTTCATTGACTTATCCCAAACAAATTAGAGTTCTGATCCAAGAATATTATTTTTAGAATTTCCCAATGGGTTTTCGACACTGCATTATTATATGAAGCATCATTAGCTGAAGAGGAACAAAAATCAATAATGGTAATTTAACTCACACATATTATCATGGTATTATAGATAAAAGAATCAAAAAAACACAAAGAAACTAGAATTCCATCCTATGCTTTCTTCATTAAAGGTCATTTTTCTCTGTTGCTGAAATCTACATGGTGATGGGGATCCAGCCTCCTGAGGGATTTCCCATGCTTGTGATCTTCTGCATATTTCACTTCCAATGATCTTATAATTGTTACTTTATCAGAACTATTCATACCAATCAAATGAGGCCAAAATAAAACAGTGTCATCATGTGTGACTGAAATGCAAAGTCAATGTGTCTTTGGGCTTTGCTGGTTGGGCCTTTTGATCCTGGGGATAGTTTTTAAAGCTTTGGATCCAATGATGATCATACTCATGATTTGATAAAAATTCTCCCCCAAGATTTCTGGTTCTTTAATCTTCCTCCTAACATCTACTATGCATTCACATGCCAATTTCAATTTAGAAGTGATCAAGAGAGCTACATCTACTTTTAATTAGTAATTGTTTCTTTTGATATGATCTACTTTATACAAAAATGAATGAAGGGACAAATCTTTGGTGAAGTACAGCCAATTGTAAAGCAATTTGTTACTTGAAACTGCAACTAAGGACAATTAGTCTTTCTCTGCCATGCTTGATTTATATATTGTTTTGTGTATAAAAAATACCAACTCTAAAAGTCTCAGTCAAAACTTGTGCCTTGATGGTAGAAAGAGCTGGGCAGGGATCAGAGTCCTGAACTCACTGAAGTGAAGGCATGGTTGTGGTATTTCTGAGAAAGCATATATGGCCACACTGTGTAGTGATCAGTAGGACCATATCTTTGTGTATTTCTTTATCTCCATAACTCTTCTATATAACATACCCATCTATTTACATAAATCCACAAATATTTTCCATCATTGTGGAGATATAAGGTTTACAAAATATGTAGTTCAGCTTGGTACATTCATGTATATGCACTACAAATTCACATTTTATTCTTGTGGTTAAAAAAAAGTAAAATAAACACTTAGTGTATCAGACAGGGGAAAATGTATTAATAAGCAAAGGGCTTGATTTCAAATGCTACACCTTATCAATGGAAAAAATCTATCCACTACAAATAGATTAGGATTTATTTTGAAACTTCTTATCATATCACATAATTAAATTTGCCATGCTTCCATGAAATTAGTTCAGCAGGTTCTTAACAACTTAATATCATTTTAATGTAAGAAGGCTTATTAGAGTTATTGATTTTACTGATTCTTGATACTGTCATTTTGAAATTTCAATGTAAAATAAATGCCTTACCATAAAGCTTACATATAATGCACCATTCACTCCATTCCAAAGTATTTAAATAATTTGTTCCCTACAATGTTAAAGTAAAACAACGTAACTTCTAATGAAGAGTATTTCAATGGCATACTTCTGGGGGGGGGTGGAGTGAAGTCCCTGGAAGATCACAAAGTAGATATGCTGTGATATTGGCTCCAGCACCTAAGTAGCCTTAGATCCTTTGAGTAGATTGTATTATTAACCTCAATTTTATTTCCTTCTCTTCTCACTCCAATAGTTTTCCTCTGTGCATTTCCCCCCCTGGGAACAGAAGCTTATATTTTCACTTACACAACCCTAATATAAACTAAGAACATGTCATTCCAGTTTCCACACTATGAAATAAGTGACTCCAACTCAGAAGCTTGGCACAATAATATAAACTTCCTGTGGGGTAGGGAAGACTAGAAAATTCTGTCCAATGAAGCTTTTGTGCAACTGGACAAATTTTCAGAAGCAATTTTTCTAGCCTCAGAAAATTAATCAAAGGTATATGTATAATAGTGAACATATAAGAGTTTATTGTAAGGCAAATAGCCAAGATAAGTAAAACTATGAGTGATATGAAGTTGACTGTCCATAGCAGTACCATCCTTGAAAATTAAAAAGTAGAAAAACCCAAACCTCCATCAGTGAGTTTATTCAGCCGTCTTGACTGAGCATACACAATATGCTCAATCAATGGAATGTTATTCACTAATAAAAAGGAAAGAATTTCTTATCAGGAGTTCATTAATGTTAGTACATACAAGTAACATTATAAAGACTATGCAGCTTATATTTATATATTCAGAAATACATCAGATTAGTCAAAGAAACATAGGTCATAAATTTGAGGATGGTGGAAAGGAATTATGTATAGGAAGGGCTGGACAGAGAAAGGGGAAGGACAAATGATGAAATTATATTTTTATTTCAAAACAATTAAATAAAATAAAAGCCATAAAATGGAGGATCTAAAGATGACTCAATAAATAAGATTGCTTATTGTTCTTTCAGAGGATCCAGGCTCAGTTTCCAGAACCTACATGGCAACTAAAATCTAGATATAACAGCACACTCTTCTGGCTTCCGGAGCTCCTTCCCAATGTGGTTCACATAAATTAATGCAAGAACATATGCATACACATAAAACTAGTAAATAAAACCTTTAAAAACTGTAACATAATAGGACTTACTAGAAATTCCCTTTGAGTGGATTGTCAAAGTTTCAGAGGTTGCACTAAAGTATTCATGTTACTCAGTGTGCTTTACACCTATCTTAGCATTTCTCAAACAATTCCATTACCAGGCTTTCTTATGGAAGATAATAAACCTTGAAGATGAGTTGAAAGCATTAACAAGGAGAGTGTAAAGTTGGAAAATCTAGTTGGCCTCCCACTATCTTATGGTGAATAACATGAATTATAAAAGTGAGGTTTTTGCTTTTGTTTTGTTTTTTTCAGGAAGTAAGTGCTTTCATTTAAGTTATGTATATATTCCATAGAAGAAAATTGCCATTGGGGGGATGACAATTTAATAGTGCTATGGCATGAAGCTGTGTTTAGGAACTGGGAATGTAAGACTGATACTCAAGAGTGTTGGAATGCAGTGTTCTCCAATAGGTTTTCACCAATCTTTTGATTAGAAAATGTGTCCTTAGGTGGCAGAAAGAATTGAAGCAATGATCGTGTGCTTCTTAGATGTTATGTGAAGGTTTATACTTAGGATGTCAGGCAGCTACATGCTCGTGGTTTGAGCACATGGTTGTCAGCTGGTGGCACTATCCTGGAAGACTGTAGATTTCTTTTAAATGAAACCCTGTAGATGGTGGTTTCTGTCCTGCCACTTCCTGCTGCCCTTCAGCCCCAAATAATCACACAGAGACATTAATTATTTAACCGTTGGTTGAAGGCTAGGGCTTCTTATTGGCTAGCTATCTTTTAATTATTAACCCATAACTACTAATATATGTGTTTCTACATGGCCTTATCTTACCAGAGAATGACTGGCCCATCCTATCTTCCTGTTTTCTACTTGGTATCTCTTTGCAGTCTTTCTCTCCTCTCTTCCCAGCATTCTCCTCCTCTCCTAGTTCTGCCTATCTTACTGCCTCTACTGGCCAGTCAGTATTTTTATTCATCAACCAATAAGAGAAACATATTTGCAGAAGAACATTCCCCATCAAAAACTCACTAAAGGGTGGGGTTATTGATTTCAGCCCACTGGGGGTGCCAGCCCCAGTTATCACTCCTGCAGAGACCTGGTTTAGTTTAGTCAGTTACCTCCCACTCCTAGTGCTGCAGTGACAGAGCTGTCTGCTTCTGTGTTTCTCCATTGTGATGGAGCATACCCTTTCAAACCATGTGTTATAATAAATCCTTTATCTCTTGTGATTCATTTGTTTCTCTTCACCTGAATGTAAGTTGTTTATATAAGAAGGTGATGTTTCTACAACTCAATATTGAAATGAATTCTTCATGAATGGACAGAGATAAATGAGTCATTTTATGATGAATTAAGCATATACTCCTATAAATCAGATGTGCAATGGCACAGTTTGAAAAACTAAAAGGAATTAAATTAGTAACAAGTTATTACTTAGTGCTTTCTGTATATAAGATGCTTTGCTTCTTGCCACCTGCCACATGCAGTAGGTTAGGAAGATAAAGCTTATATATAATATATATTTATATATATATATATATTTATATATATATATATATAAATATATATTATACCCATCCTAAAGGTCAAGGTGGGAAATGCCACATAACATCAATAATGCAGATCTGCCATCTGAATCTAAAATACCAAGACCTAGACTTCAGCCTGAGAACATTGTTTTCCTTACCTTAGACCAAAATTACCAAACCTCTTCCCATCCACTTTTTCACTTCTCCTCATCTTGACAAGGAAAAAAAAGCCATGCAGAACTAGAGTATTCCACAGCGAGGAATATTTGACTGTTATAAATTAAAAACCCATATAACCAAGTCTGGAGAAATGGCTCATGGGAAAGGCTTTGACTACCCTGGAATCCAAGTGTTAGAAGGATAGTTATTCAACATGGCAAAAGTATGCCCCATACAGACAACATGTGTACATACTCAGAAACACACAGCAATAAATAAATAAATGTAAATACCTTAAATCTTTCATAACTTTATTACTTCACAGATTAGCCTTTAATATGATGTGGCTATCAAATAACTATCTCCCTCTGGCCTAGTGTACCAACCATCATTACAAATATAATTATGAGACTTTAGCCACATGCTTACTCTGTGTGGTAAAATTAGTGAGGGTTATATTTTAAATAACTGAGGTTATTCTATCAGAGCATCCCAGGCTGCAAGCAAGAGTATGTGAGTGGGATTTCTCTTCCATAATGAAAATCAAACCAACTCTTCCTTTTTACCTGGAGCTTTATGGGTGTGTCATAATGTTGCCACATCACTCTGCAACATTTTTTACATATATCATCATTCCAGTAAAGTAAGCTGTAGTTTTATTCATTCTGGAGTTTATATGCTGTTAGTGATTTACTGCCAACTTGATTTATGAACTGTCATTGCTATGTTTCTATATCAACAGAATGCATCATTCAATCCATTCTATCCAACATTTTCCTGCATATAAAAACAAGCTGGCTTATATTTTTAAAAAATTATGACATATTTTTTTTATTGGAAGCTAGGACAAAGTGAAGGTGGGGTCAACTTTATCAAATATAATTCTAAGAAAGAAGCTTTTCTTGGAACTACCTCATTAGCTGGTTGTATATCTTGGGTAAGTTATTTAACTTTTAGAGTTCTAAAGTAATAGTAGAAAAATAATATTTACTTTAACTTCTCTGAGTGTGTGTGTGTGTGTGTGTGTGTGTGTGTGTGTGTGTGTGTGATGTCTGTGTGTGCATGTGTGGTGTGTGTGTGTGTATGTGTTATGTATCTAAATGGGGTGAACATCTGTGCAAGAACACAGAGCTCAATGGAGAATGTTGGTTTTTAACTCCCTTCAATCTCTGCCTTGTTTCCTTGAAGCAGTCTCTTGTTAAATCTGTTGTAGGCTAGCTGAGGTCACAGGAATGCATATGGCCATGCCCAGTTTTTCACATGTCTCCCAAACTCAGATCATCAGGCTTGTATAGCAAATGCTCCTGCATAATTAGCCCAATCCCTTGACATACACTTTTGGCATCATTAAAATAATACTGTTATGTTAAAGTGCTTTGAAGGGAATAAAGCATTACACCAAAAAAATGTGCTAAGCTTTGAAATAATTTAGTGTGTTAAAAGTGATAAATGACATCACCAGGATATCTGTTCTTGTCCTCTTTCCTTCCAATATATGCACAGAGACAACATGGACACATCTGAAAGGAAGACCAGCCACTTAGCCTTTCTTTTCTAACCACTCTTCACAGCTTGTCTTTCCAATTTAGCAATTCAGTGCTTCAGTCACCAGTTTCTCAGCTATTCTAGTTTAAAGATCACAAATATCTAGAAATAAAACTTCAAGAGACTATTTTATGTCTCTGAAACAGGGTTTTTTTTCCTTAAAGGACATAACTATTATTCTAAAGTTAGGGTATATTATCATATGAACACTCATATTTTATCTATAACCAACATGCAGAACTGTTTTGCATGTTCCAATAATTGTCATCATATAACAAATATCATTATGTAATACTTGTGTGATGTTTTCTCATTTATCTTTATTGACATATGAACTCAAGTCTGATCATTATAACGATACAACAATTATATAAGAATGCCGTTTTCCCATTTCACTTTAAATAAGGTTTAGGGTAGTAACACCATACACACTACAGTACTTCTCTCTCATTTGCAAAAGATGATCTGCTGGTATTCTAAGTCATGGACAAATTTCCCTGCTTGCTATATCTGTTCAATGCCTTATCTTACATATATCAAGATTTTTCAATTCTCTCTTCAGTCTACTTTATCCCCTGAGGTTTTGTTCAATTACTATTTTTTTTCACATATTTTAGTGTTTGAAAATACACTGAGTTGATTTAGATCACTTGTTATAAGCAGAAACCTCTTAGGGTGCTTTAAACGTAGTAAGTGGAATGATAAATTTGTGTGTCAACTTGGCATGGCTTTGATGTGGCCATATGTGTTTTGTAAACATTTTTTTATTGTTTGTGTACCATTATTTGTAGGGATTAGCATTTGAAATGGTGAACTGAGTAAGGCAGAAAGGTCGCCTCAGCATAAGTGTGCATCATCTGATCCATCACAAATCA
Source organism: Phodopus roborovskii (assembly GCF_943737965.1). Lineage (NCBI taxonomy): Eukaryota > Metazoa > Chordata > Mammalia > Rodentia > Cricetidae > Phodopus > Phodopus roborovskii. Next base: position 13,881,774 of record NW_026126485.1, on the reverse strand, counting down.
GACCAAAAGGTGGGGAATAATTCTCCTTGAATCCTTGAACTAAAATTATATCTTTTCGTAGCCTAGATATTTCTGATTTTCAGACTTTTGGATGGTATTGGAATCTGCTCCATTGGGCCTTTGGCTCACAGCATTCCAGAGTGTCATCCTGAAGACTACATAGCAAATTGTAGGATTTCCTCTTTTCCATAATTATATGAGCTAATACTTTATTATAAAATTATCCCTAAATATGTATCCCCAATGTGTCCCTTGGATACTCTGGGAACTACAGTAAGCGTGGTTGTTTAACTATTAATAGTCTCTTCAGGTCTTTCCCAAAACCAGTCATGTTTTTGATCTATATTTTGTTTTATCTTCTTCTGTCATGGTTCACTGCCATCACTCCTCTTGTCTTTCTGTATTGATTAAATCCACTGTGTTGTCATTGTCTTTGAAAAGTTAATGTAGGATCTCCAGATAAACTGTGAAGAAAGTGGATACTTTATCCCACCAAAAGGGGATATATTCTCATTGCACTTCCTTTGAAATGGTCTCTATGGTGTTTACATTCATAGGGCAGTCAAAACTGAAGTCAGAGTTGGCAAATTTCTGGACCATTCAAATGATAGAAGTTTAAACAGAAGATAACACACATTGAATAAGAGCTATTGTTCTTTCCTACTTTTCTGTTCAGTGATTTGGTTATTTTCCTGTGAGCCTTCAAGATTATGGCAGAGGAAAGGGACATTTTTAACATTTTCTCTACATTTATAGCCATGTATACCATCAATTTAATATTTAAAATTAAGCTTATATGTACAAGCCTTTAAATAAATTTCTTATTATCTATAAGTTCTTTATAAGATAAAATCTCTTTTCATAAAGAGATTACCAAATTGTATCAACATGAGGCTACATGAGAGCTCTCATTGCATCTTAAAGAATTTATTATGAATATATATATATGTATATATATGTATATATAGAGAGAGAGAGACAGAGAGAATGTAATAAATATTTCTTAACTTGGTTAAGATTTAAAAGAAAAAAGACCATTACATCATATGAGAAGCCTCTGAGGAAAATATCCATACAAAGTCATGAGATTTCCAGGTGGAAGTCCTAGGAATCATTGCCATTGACAGATTTCTAAATTATCTGAGCCGAGCACTGAGACTGGAAAACTTTGTTAAGTAACTAGAGCTAAGACTTGGATTTAAGTGTGAAATTCAACATATTTAAGTAGAATTAATAATTATCGTTTCTGAATAAAAATTAGAAGGATTGTTGTAACTGTGGCTAACTCCTACATGTCTCATACTCTTAGCTGATATGTATGAGCTACATTGGTAAAAAGTTTAGAGAATAAGGGCCATATAACTCATTCCAAGGTCCAAATTTCATATAAATATGAAATCAGTGTTGAGAAGAACATTTGAATTCCTAGAATTTATTAGTGAGAACACTACTTGTTAAAAGGTGAATGAAGAAATACCTGGTTTGTTTCACTAAGCCTAAGTCTTTCAGAGCGTTGTGTTTATCTGTCATCCAAAATAAGAAAATAAATAAATAGAAGCGTGATGCCATCGTCTTCCCTTGAGAAGAAAATAACAAATGAGATCAAGCATATAAAAACAAGACTACTTGATGACAGTAGTACTTGACTCTTCCTTCCCAAGTGAGGATTTCCCGTTGAGAGAATTGAAAAAGTGGCTTGGAGATAGCTTTCCTGTAATTAATTTTCTTTGTGTGTGAATCTAATACTGATGCAAAGGTGTTGCTCATTTGACAACCCTAAGGTTTCATGTCTAACCATCCAACGGGAAACAGAGAACACAACAGAGCCTCCCAGAATCCCTCATTAATTAGCTCCAACCCTCTATGATATTCATCCGCTCATCTAAAACCGCTAATTGTTATCAATTGAATGATTTTCAGGATGAAATCAATACCTAGGAAGAATATAGCTCATTTACATTGCTTGTTGAACAGCGAGGTGACATGAACTGCTCATACTTATGAATCCAGGCGAGATATGAACTCCAAGTTAATAGAGACAAGGCATTGTTGACTGCAAAGAGCATAGCACTTGAAATAACAAAGACTACATTCTTGCTGTACCCATGGAAGATACATACATTACACAATCTGAGTTCAATGAGTTTTCTTTCCTTCAGTCACAAAATACAGACCAAGTCAAAATGTTTAATGCTAAAGAAAAATAAATTACAATTTTCAAGGCACGTATCAAACTCCACGATGGTGTGTAATAAAAGTGAGGCAATGAGCTACACATTTCAGAGTACCATGGTAGCTATATTCAGTCTAGGTCCACCTTGGAAATTAGGCATTGAGGGGAAAAGTTGGATCTTTTAAAATTTCTGCATCTATTTGATTTTCTTCCATTTAATGTGTGGCTTTTACAGTGAAACTAACTTAAGATATTTGAGAATAGAAAGGGTTTTGGATGAGTGAGCATTGAGTGACTGAAGCTCTCAAGAAGGAATTTGAACGATCTCAGAGGCATGCAGCCACGTTATATAAACATATTTTGCACAGTACCATCCACTGCATGCTACTGGCGCCACAGTTGCATTAAGTGAAATTTTATCCAAAATTTGTGAAGGTGTCCTGAGTTTGTTTGTCTGCTCTCCTGCTTTTTCTCAATGTCCTTAAGTAAAAGCTAAGGCAGTACAGACAAATGAGCTCTGTGTTGAGTAGGCCATAAGCAGACCAAAGCATTTTAATTGCAGCCAACTTTGTCAAAACTGTCACTCTAGCCTAAAGAAATTTTTGGAGAAACTTCAACATTAAAAAAAAATTCAAGAGGCTCATCCTATTGAACTCTAGAGAAATTTATTCTTCCCCTCTCTCTCTCTTTTAAGAATGGAGATAAAAAGGAACAAAGTATAGTTGTATCTCTTTATAACTTTGAAAATTCAAAAACTATTTCGATGCCAGCACATATAGTGGTCATAAAATGTGTTTACTTATCTTTGTGCATGCCTCCTTTACCCCAGAAACTAAAATAGAATATAGACTTATTTTCTTGGAAATACCCAAAGTGGCCCTGGCTAAGCTTTAAATCTATTTTCTATATGCTGTGGCTTTAAATGTTGCTGTCTGTACTTGGCAAAAGCTGATAACTGGAGTAAGCACAACAATAACTGAACTTGGGGGAAAATCACAGGGGTAACAGACTGCCTAAAAGTCAAATGAGAATTTTTTTTTTAACTCAATGAACTGTAAAACCCTCTGCTAATGCTAGTGAAGTTTCTCATGATTACAACTGCAGGTCTCATATTTTGAAGTAAGGACTATGATTTATTTGTTTTTCTTGGTCTTAAATAACAGCAGCAACAACAAAGAATACACCTTTTTCTTTCATTTGCAGTATCCCATGGAATTATTTTATATCTTGTATATATGTAAGGAAAATATTGCCAATATTTTTCTCAATAACACAGAGAAGTCCACACTTATCTCTGACTTACATTTGGATGAAGATGTTTGCCATAAATATTCACTGTGAAAATTATTTGCCCAGAATGGGCTACGAAAAGCTATCTTCTCTATCTGTTGTTACCACACAAATTTTAACCTAGATCAAAATAGCAATTTTTTAAGCAATCTCTTCTTTAAAGAATCAGTTGCCTCTGTGCACAGAAACCCAGCTTCTCTGTCACAGCACTAAGACAAAATTGTTTGAGTATTTTTTCTTTTATAAAAGAGAAATTCATATATACATATATATGTATATATGAATCCTATGTCTTTAAAATCGCCATTATAAAAAATTTATAGTACCACAGAGATGGCTTAATGGGCAAAGTACTTGTCACTTAAGTCTGGCAACTAGAGTTGTGTCCTTAGATCATATATAAAGATGGAGGGAGGAATAGACTTTATATAGCTGTCCTTTCACTCCCACAAGTGCCCTTTGGGGCACAAATGTACAGGGTGCAAAATACACACTGCAATATTCAAGTTTGAAGAAATGTGTTTTTATTTACATTAAAATAGAATTGTTTGCCAAAAACAAAGAAATATTTCACTTCTTTCTATATCTTTTATGTAGAAGTGACTTCAAGCTAGTGGTGGAATCACCCTGGGTCAAAATTTATTAATTGATAGAATGAGAGATTTTTTTTTCTGCTTGCTCATTGTTTGTCTTCATGAGAGCACAGCTGTATGGCTCAGTCAATCCCTTATCTACCTCGTTCAGTTGTAAGGCGGGGGGAGCTGTCTACTGAGAACTGCACTTAGAATGTTTAGATTTGGGGTGGTTAATCTGCAGTATCCTCAGAATCCTGCAAACCCATTCTGGAACTTTACCATCAAAAATTTTGTTAGGAAATTTTATTACAGAAGTTTAATAGAATTTACATTTGGAGATTAATGATGTTTCCTTAAGGAAGTATATTCTACTAGTCTCCAATGTGCAAACTTATCCTCAACACATTTCATCTACAACTTGTCTTTTTAATACAGCAGGAAGGTCTCAACATGGATTTTTTTATTGTTATAGCTTGAAAAATAAAATGACATTATTTACTGTCACCAATAGACCATGAACACCCACCAGCCCAGGATGAGAGGGATTACTTGAGACCTGACAGTGAAGGGCACTGAATAAACAAATGGAAGCCAATCAAGGGATTATGTAGAAGACTGTGCAAGAAGGAAGAGGCCATTTAATGAATGCCTAGGCAATGGTTATCATCCTGGAAAGAACTGTCAGATGAAGTGTTTGAAAGAAGAGATGTGCTGACAATTTGCAAGAAATAAGGAGAAATAAGAACGCACACCGTTGGAAGTACAGGACAGTGCTTTTAATCCCTACAAGGAGATTTCTGTACTGGCAAAAAAAGAAAAAAAAAACCTTAACCTGATAGAGAACATGAAAATAAAAAATCCAATAGTAATCCACGTGTTGGAAGAGTGGTGCAATATAGTTTGTTTTTCTTCTATTTTTTTTTTTTTATTTTTCTGGTATACATGCACAATGACTTAATGCTAAAAGAACATGCAATCATATACATATTGTTAAAACATTTTAGTATTAAAATTTTAAGTGATATGACTATTATTGACCCTGTTTAAGAAACAAAGAAATTCAACCTGAAAAAAAATGTTCTAAGTCTCAACAGATATGCAAAACACTGACCCATGTTGTTGGACATATGATAATAGATTGTGCTGGAACTTCACCTCTGAAGGTTTTGTTAAGGAGACTAGAACATTGCTCCTTAAAAACAGAATATCCCTGGTTGTCTTTATTTAACAAGTGCATGGGATATCTTGTTTGGGGGAGGGTTCTTTTGTCTCTCAATACTGTTCAATACAAAGTATTTTTGCTGTCTGATTTATTCAAATGTTTCCATTGTTGCATATCCCTTCTTGTTGGAGCCTTGAACAGTGTAAACAATCATAAGACAGGAAAAAATAAAGAATCTACAGTCTTTTTGAAAGCCCTGGTAAATGGCATTGGCATAAGAAGATGTGATTTCTGGAAAGGAAGGCCATGTAGGCAAAAAGTTGATCATCAGACTGGTGTAAAGAAGGAAATGTCATCACAAACAACTCTACCAAGATGGTTGCTGACCCACCTCATCCTGCTTAGTTTCAAGGTAAGAACCACACTGAATGTCATGGGTCCGGTTGACATAGATGCTGTCAGAGTGTCTGTCTAGACACATAGGCTTCTCTAACAGGTTCCTAGTCAAATGGCTATGTAAATCAGCCTTTCTCAACCTGACTTTTCATTAAGACCTGATAAATCTCTCCATAATTAATGCCTATCATGAAACTGAAGTAGCAACCCAAAGATTCAACTCAAAATACTCTCACACTCAGCCTGCAGTTAGAGGTACAGGCGAATGAATCATGACTGGCTTCCAACTGCACAAATATATTCATGTAATACTTGTTTTATAATCTAGGACAAGGTTCTTTGTATGGGGTATTGGATCTTTTGAAAGATAATGCTAGGTGCTACAAAACTGTGAAATCATAGTACAAATAAAAGCTGTATACATTCTTATCACTGACCTCCAAAAGCATACTGATGCCACTTTTTGCTAGAAAGGACACAGATCCAAATGAGGTAAAAGGGCTGCCATCATAATCTGTCTACATGTTGTTCACTTCCTTAGTCTGCTGAATATTTAGAAATAAATAGAAGCAAACGTGCAGATCTTGTCTCCACTTACAAAAAAACTACACTGGATTTCCAGTATGTTACAAACACACCCCTGTCCTCTCCTTAACTATTTATGCATTGAAAATGTGCATGCTCTGATTCAACAGATCACTAAAACCTTTCCCTTGGCCAAGTGTGGTGACTTATGCCTATTCAACTAGCACTTGGGAAGCCTGAGGACAAAGAATCATTGTGGTTCAACACCATCGTGAGCTACATATTGAGTTCCAGGCTAACTTAAACTATGGAACAATGCATTGTATCAAATAAAATAAGAAAGGCAGACTTCCTCTATATACAGTTCAGGCCTCATTTGACACTGGCATCGACTTTCTTTGCAAAATGTGGCATTTAATAAGTCATTTGGATTGACTGTGGATTCCCATGATTTCAAGAAAAAAAAAATGCATTTTAGAAATCCATTTGAAACCATTCGTAGACTTCTCTGCACTTTGGCCCCAGCTTCTAGTCCATAAAATGAAACTGAAGGTGCCAATGCAAAAATATCAAGCATTTTGCTCATTTTTTAAATTTTCTTTTCTTATTTTACCTATCAATCCCAGTTCCCTTTCCCTCCAATCCTCCCATGCTCCCCCGGTCCCCTCCTCCATCCCATTCCCCATCCCCTCCCCAGGGAGAGTGAGGCCTTCCAGGAGGGTTCATCAAAATCTGTCAAGTCATTTGGAGTAGTGTCTAGGCTCTCCCTCCTGTCTCTAGCAAAGGGAGTATCCCTCCACGGGGAATATGCTCCCAAAGTCCTTTTGTGCACTAAGGATACATCCTGGTTCCATTGTCAGAGGTCCCTTATACTGCCCAGGCTTTCTAACTGAGACCCATGTTTAGGGGGTCTAGGTCGATCCTATGCTGGATCCTATGCTGGTTTCCCAACTGTCAGTTTGAGATCCTCGAACTCCCCCTAGTTCAGGTCAGCTGTTTCTGTGGGTTTCTTCAGCCTGATCTTGACCCCTTTGCTCATCACTTCTGCCTCTCTGCAGGTGGATACCAGGAGTTCTGCTTACTGTTTAGCTGTGTGTGTCTGCTTCTGTTTCCATTAGCTACTGGATGAAGGCTCTATGATGCCATATAAGGTAGTTATCAATCTCATTATCAGGGAAGGGCATTTACGGTAGCCTCTCCAAGCATTTAAATATACCCCTGGATCTGTCTTCCTGACCTCATTAAAAGAAGAAGAAGGAGGAGGAGGAGGAGGAGGAGGAGGAGGAGGAGGAGGAGAAGAAGAAGAAGAAGAAGAAGAAGAAGAAGAAGAAGAAGAAGAAGAAGAAGAAGAAGAAGAAGAAGAAGAAGAAGAAGAAGAAATAAAAAAGAAAGAAGAAGAAAACGAAGGGGGGTGTGTGAATAAGAACAGCTATTTCTGTGTTGTTTCTTGACTGCTTGTCCTCAGAATCCTGGGAAGAAAGTATAGCATGGCTTTTTCTGAAAATGCACATAGCAGACATTTTCTAACTGTAAGCTGGCATCCATCTGTGCCTTTCCTCACCATGGTGGGCTGAAATGGGAAGGCATTTTCATTATAAGTTTGGGGAAAGCCGAGTTTCACCCTGGCCTATGGGAAGCAGCTAGTGTTCTGGAAAATGACCGCAGCAAACTTTTTCTCACTGTCGTGTGCTGAGCTAACCTGATATGTCCTGGGAAAGGACAGCATATTACTCTGGGTAAATGAGAAACACACAGAAAATAAAATTGTTAGGTTTTGGTTGGAATTGAAAATTGTTGACGGTTGAAGACTTTAATGTAGGGGGTTTATCAACAGCAGCAGCATCGGTGGCTTTATCAGACCTATACCAAGTCTGCAAAAGGCACTTCCTGCCGATGAAATTACAGAGCTAGAGATTGGGGTCCAGATTTTATACTCTGAAAGCCCTTAAAAAGGTGTTTGCCCCTGTCATGCTGAGGGAATTAATAGATTCCACATTAACCCCAATATTTTTGGAGATAGCACCCCAAATGTGACATCTACTCAAAGACCATTCTTCAAAATTTTCATAATAAAATGCCCAATACTCCATTTTGTAGAAAAGTCACTGGCCAAAAGTTCTGAAGCAATGTTTTGAATAGAGTAGACACTTAAGAAATGAATGGTTCATGACTTTAACTAAAATATCCCCACTAAAAGGGAAAAAATAGTAATTAAGTCTGAACCAAATTGAATAAAATTATTCATATGTATGTTTGCCATTTATTTATAATATATGAACCCTTGTACATTTACATACATATTTTCTGCTTAAATTACTTTGTAAGTTCAAAAATAAAACACAACTTAAGAGAAATAGATGAGACATAATTTACAGAATATAATTCTGGGGCTAGTTCATTTGGTCTTTCCAGTTTTGCAAAATATTTTAAACCTATAAAAGTATTTGTTGCCTGATCATTGGCTGTTTATTAAGTAGCTTTCACCAATGCATAAAATGTAAAAAGTAGAGTTTTTTTTAGAGCATTACATTGTAAGAATTCTGTGGAGGCAGACATTTGTGACTTGCTCAGGTATTTGAGAAGTGCCTTTTCTACCATGTGCTCAGTAGCAGAATCTCTGACCACTAGAATACCTATAAACTGGCCTGAGGATATATTTTAGTTGGTAGGCTACCACAAGGAAGGTTCAAGGTACTGAGTTAAATTCTCATTGTAAACAATTAAGCATTATAAAGTAAAACAAGTCTACAAATGGAAAACTGGTAAAGAAATAGAAAAGCAAAACTATAATCATCATGTTGCATGATAAATGCTTTTTTAATATGCCAGAGATAGTTGGGAAGTGTGAAGAACTGCTCTGAAAAGGATACTTAAGTTTTTTGAGTTCCCAAGGGAGATGATACTCAAAATAGAAGCTACAAAAGTTCCTAGTGGTGAGGAGGCTGCAGTGAAAAAGTGACATTTAGAGCTTAACAAGGTCAGAAGGGCTGAACTAGATTGAGTACACAGATAGGATGATAGAAGCTGCCAGAAAGGAAGGCTAAAACCAAAGACTGTCAAAGAGTCCGTGAAGTCTAACCTTTACACTGAGAACCAGCTATGAACAAGTTATCTATAAACAAGTGTTTCTGAAAACAACACAGGACAAGCTGAAGCTAGTTGAGCTGGGCAAAGAGGTCCAGTAGAAAGAGTCCAGACATCACCAACAGGACTCTGAAGATGCTCACCCTTTGTCTTAGGTGGTTTGCTGTTACACAGGGAAAGTCAGCATTTCATGAGCCATAGGTAAACTGGAGCTGCTTATCAGTCACTGATCTGCTTGAGTGTAATGGCCAAGCCTGTGTCTAAACCAAAGAGTTGATGGCCCTCTCATTTCTGACTGGACACATAGAGATACTTGCTTCAGCTTCACTTTTGAAATATTCAATTATCATCAATTAACTATTGAAACTACTAATTGAAAGAAAAATATTTGGTTTTCAATAAGAGCACTTAATCTAGCCAAATTAATTTGGAAAGTTTTCCTCCCTGCCAAGGAAAGTCTACTGTGCAAGCTTTGATATTCCACAGTCATCAAATTATTTGTTTCAAAAATGTTAATAAAATCATCATGTACTAGGCAGGTTAATTCCTTGCTAAACCACAACTGAGGATACATTTAATGTAATTCAGGGTGGTGTGTTTTAAGACAAACAATAGACAAATAACCTGGTAGTTTCTAAGTGTTGTCCCTATAACTTGGGCAAGATATTTAAATTACCCTTCTTCTCACTAAAATGAACATAATAACTATGTCTGTGCAAAGTATTGACTGATAGCCTATGTAAAATACTTAGAATAGAGCATAGTACCTACTACCAAGGAAGCACTCATTAAATAAATGTTATCTTCAGAGTACAAGGTGATCCTACATTCAAAACAGCTGGACAAAACAGCCCTACAGACTACAGCCAGGATTCCTGAATCTTCTTCTCATCCCCCATGACAGCGCCCCTTACCAGCAGGAAGTAGTTTGGAAAGAACGACGCCCAAATTCCCAAATATTGTGTATAAATGTTTGTTTTCATTTAATTGGACTTTGTTATATAAAATTAAATAAAAAAACAAGGAAAAAAATAAATGTTATCTTTAGGATTTTCCTTTGGATTTTTTCACTGGAAGACAGAAAACTCTGTCAGCCTATATACCATGGAACAGATTCCTTGTTAGTGTTCACTGAGAAGAACTGCATTAGCTTAAAAAGAAAGTAAGTAGTTTATTTACAAATAGTATCATACATGTTTTTCCATTGCAAAAAAAAATACTTCAGTACAACAATAGAAATTATAGGCTAAAAGATAAAAATATTTGATTAAATGTCATTCATAACAATCTAAGAGCCAAGCTTTTATTGAGGAATGGAAACACCTACTTCAAATATGAAGTATTGAGAAAAAAATCAATGAAATTAAGAAAGGGATGGGGAGAAGAATAAACAGAAACAATTCTTCATCTTGAGGTGAAGGTCCATGGTATCTCATTGAACAATTAACACCTATATTCTATTATATCTAGAATACAAATATCTCTCTCGAACGATATAGTCCATGGAACAAGATTTTAATTCTTTGGTATGTCTATAGTCAAAGTTTGCAAAGAAATGAGAGGTTAGCTCAAAAGCACGGTTTAGTAGAGTCAACATAGCTCCAAAGCTACCAGAGAAGCTTCCCTACATGAAGCCACTTGGGACATGGGATTGTGTGAACAGTACCTGCAGAAGTTCTCTATAAAACATGTTTACATGTTCACCTCCATAGGATCTAATGTAAACAGTAGCCTACAGCACCTTGGTCAACCCCCCGACCCCCACATGCTTACACAGCCCTCCACATGAAAACAGAACAGAGACTATTAGCCCAGGTTCCTACACACACCAAGGGATGCCTATACACAGAAATAAACAGAAGTTACTTTCTCCAAGTTTCTTGCTTTATCAAGCTGTTCAGAGACTCAGAAATGTTGTTTGCTCCTTTGCCCAATAAGCATCACATGGCTGTCTTCCTGTATTTGGGGCAATCTAAGTAGTTAGCTCAACAGGCAGACATCAGAAATCATTCAGAGGTCACCACTCATCACTTCAGCATCCTTGACTTCAGTTATAGGTACTGTCAGATGGCTCCCCACGAGCCTCTGATGAATATTAAAGACAGCCATACATACATTGTGTATGTTTGTTTTCTTGAAACTCTTTGCCATAGCACCAAGCACATGGTCTTAAAAATAAAAATTCACACTAGGAGGAGAAATTTTCAGAAATGTTTTCTCTGGGGATCTAAGTGCAAAGCAGATGTGCATCCACCACAGGGACTTCGGAAGTATAAATGAATAGCAGGGATTTTTCAAACCCACATGCATGGGGGAAACGACTAACTATAGTTAGAATGATTGATGCTCTGAGGACAGTGAGAGGGTTAGAACCATGTTTCCCTTTTCAGCTAGTGGGAACTGACTCTCTGTTTACTTACTGTTTGTAAAGAAGGGAAATCTAGCATTAGCATTTGATTTCACAATGTCTCTCTCTGAGTTGACTGAGGGATTCTGCTAAGCAAAACAGAATCTTTATTCCTAAGGGCTTCACATCCAGGGAACTGAACTGATCAGGCTGAGAAAACACTAAATAGCCATCATCTTTCTTCACTAGAGACAAGAAGTCTAATTGCTATTTTACTTTATCATTTAAAAGTGGAGCAGAATCTACAATCAAATATGCTACAGTCTTCACTAAAATTAAATATTAAACTAACATTTTGCAATGATGTCTACTAAAGAAGTGATTGTGGGTATCAGGTGGGGAAATTCTGTGTGATCTTCACGGTGGTTTTGCTGCTGTTCATGCCTCTTTAAACCCTTCTGTGTTTTGTGAGTTTCTTTCTGTTCCTTCCCCATTCATACACTATAATACTGCCAGAGTGGATATATGCAGAATTCACAAGCTCTCCTCCATTGAACAAATACAGCCTATTTTACTTCTGAATGTGAGACTGACATAAAGAATTCCATAGGTCAAAGAAAAAGCCTGCTCTCGTTCCAATGTACTTTTTCCTTGCATCATAAAAAAATGAAAAGGCAACCCCCATTCCCATGCATGCTATCACCAAGCATGTTTTGCTGTGACTGGTGCTCTCCTGTGAAACAGACATGCTGCTATGAAGTTTCAGAGCCCTTTTGCAGGTCCGCTTTAATTTCCAAGAAGTACAAATGTGAAACGAGTGTAATAGAAATTTCTACAGTGACTGAAAAAAAAAAAATAATTCTTTTTTTCCCCTCCTGGAAGCAGCTGAGGCTAGAGCTATCCAGTTTTGCCTGCTGGAATTGATGAGGTCACTATCACCTCATGCAGGAGAGGAAGTGGAATTCTCTCCAGTATCCTTGCTGCTTTGGATCTTATCCAGCGGAGCGAGAAGAGCCTAAGATTGGATTCCTGACAGATAATCAAAGAAAGACAACATTGGAAACATGCTCTTTTCAAGCCATGCTTATTTACAGACACACATAGATATTTGGAGCTAACCATGTGCTTATTTATTTAACATATTTAGTAAATGGAGGGTAAGTGCCATGTAAACTTTGAGGCTTCTAAGTTAAACCAACTCTTACTTTTATGAAATGTATTTGAGACTTTGCAATATCCCATTTCCCATTTCTCATAAATTTATTTCCACAGTCTTGAATTTGGCTCTAAGTATGTATTTGCATTTAAACAAAATATAATGATAAAAAATTTCCTAAAACACACCCACACACATGACACTGTTGATGCATTTTGTCTATTATAAACAACATACAGGTTGAGGATTTACCTCAGTTGTAGATCATTTGCCTAGGAAGCACAAGACCCTGGCTTTAGTTTCCAGCATGCACATGTAGGAACATACGCGCGCGCGCACACACACACACACACACACACACACACATTGTGTATGTTGTGAGGTGTTAGAAGTATTATTGGATATATGCATTGATTTAGCCAATGATACAAGACCACAACAGCCAAGCATAAGAAAGAAAATAATAGCTGCCTAAATGATTTTCATGTTCTGTGTCACATTTATATTTGAATAAGAACAATGCTCTATTTTCTTCACATTTTGGCATCACTGGCACACTACATATGTATAGTGCTCATGAGAGTAAAAAAAAAAAAAAGAAAAGAAAAGAAAAAAAAAAGAAAGAAATGCTATAATTGTGTTCTCGAGCTACACATTGATCAACCCCACTCAATATGCCCTGTGAGAATGAGTAGCAGAAGACACATAGGCTAGAATACTTTAATACAATGTCTCTGTGTTTAACATGATTTAAGTATTATTAACACTTATTTCAGCCCTGAAGTCATGGAACAGCACCAATTTGTCAAATTTTATATACAAAATTTCATAGTTATAAACATGGGTTATCATATTATGTGTGGAGGATAATTTGACAAAATTGAACAAAATTATACTCTTAAAAATTGGCCTCACCCTTTCTGAGGAGTGGGTGGGGAATGGGATAGGAGCAGTAGGGGCATGGGAGAATGGGAGGGAGAGGGAACTGGGATCAATATGTAAAATAAGAAAAAAATAATAAAAAGTTCTAACACAATGAACTTATTTAACTGTACATGTCCAGGGATGGTCAAGAAAATTAGTCACAAATGTTTGGGTAATATGTGTAAGGCTCTGAGTTTGACTCAAACAGTTAAATGTGAGGTTAAAAAAAGAAGAAGAAGAAGAGGGGAGAGATGAGGAGTGGAGGGCTTCAATAATTTTTACCTTAACTGGAATTCTGTGACTCTCTTGTCAATATCATTCATCTGATAAAAGAAAGCTAATGATTAAACGTTAGCTTTGTTATCATCAAGTGTTAAATACTGAGCTTGCTATGAGCACTGATAGCTGGTGCAAAGTGATGTATTCTGCTATTACGAAAATAATATCATGACTTCTTACATACTCAATTTGGCATCCTGGCATCTAGTCACATCACTGAGAAGATCCCACTGACTGACAATAGTGAGAAAGTGGCATATTCACTGCCAGTGATAGCTAGCTGGTTCACAGTTTCACTGCACTTGTGTGGACATGGGGCATTGAGGTAGAACTCTCCTATTTGAAGACACAAGTTTCTGTCCCGCCCAGTTCTGCAGCCATTTAGTCCCAGATAAACATACAGAAGCTAATATTAATTATAAACTTTTTGGTCAATAGCTCAGGTTTCTTATAGACTATCTCTCTCTTAATTATTAACCCATTTCTATTAATCTGTGTATCTCCATGTGGTCTTTGCTTTCAGGAGAATGCCCAAGCATACCTTCCCAGTAGCTACATGGCATCTCCTTCACGTCTTTTCCTTTGTTCCTCTTTGCACAATCCCCCTAGTGTGGTAGCTCTGCCTATAGTTCCTACCTGGATACATCCTATCTGTCCATTGACTAAAACAACATTATTTATCAACAAATAAGAGAAATATATATTCACAGCATACAGAAGGACATGCCCCATCAGAGTCCTGTTCTTTTCACAGGCCCTCAGAAAATGACTGCTTATTTCAAGGTCTCCTGAGGGGAAATGGGTTGTTTTCTTAATGTTTTATTCGCTTGAGGTTTTTTTCTTATTTCTTTTTCTTTTTTTAATTTTGCCCTCACTGTTCTTGTAGGTAGCATTGATATAAGGACCTCACACATTACAGACAACAGTTCTTTACTGTATTACCTTCTTTTTCCCTCTTTTCAATTTTTATTTTGAGGCAAGCCTCACTAAGTTGCCAGGCTGGCCTTGAACTCAGGCTGGTAACTATGAACTTGCAGTGCCCTTGCTTCACTGACTTACAGGTAGCTACCATCACAGTCCTTCACTAACTACCTGTCTACTTGGCTTTGAGCCAGGCTTTTGATATATAGTTACATTCTACTTTCTTTCTGTCAACCCTGAGTACAGGGTCTAAAAATCTGACAGTGGGCTGTGCAAATGTGTGACAAGCACACAGTCCACTAAACATAGTCTCTCTTGACATTGCACAAACAAGTTCCAATGTGTGCCGAATAAGGTCCACGGTTCGTGACTTATCAGAGTGCCGGATCAATTTCAACTCACCCTCATTTCTCCTTTTATCCTCAGAGACTTGCTGTAAGTCCACTGAGGTAAGGAAGTCAACCGTTCGGGCTCATAAACTTTCAGCAGAGTGCGAGCTGACAGAGTTTTTGCCAGGTGATCATAAGCTTTGTAGAAACTTAACCATTAAGACATTTCTCTTATTTTACTTTTTTGAAACTGAAATTGGGGAGGTTTTTGTGTTGCTGTTTTGTTTTTAAAGAAAAACTAATCCACTGTACAAGACTTGTGCAAAACTTTGCATCAAACGTGAAGCTTACATACAGATTTTTGCAAAGTACTATTTTGCTAACCCAGGTTGCCACTGATTACTTAAAGCATGATCTATATATAACCTAGTGGCACACAGTGTTCCCTTCATTTTTTTCTTCAAAAAACAAACCAAAAAAAAAAAAAAAAAAAAAAAAACCCTGAAACTTGTAAAAGATGCATGGTTCTTACTAAAACTAACATATTCCCCTAAATCTTACTGTGACCTTAGAAAACAAAACGATTTTTATTTTGCTCTCTCCCTCTCTTTCTCTGTGTGTGTATATGAGTGTGTGTCTCTGTCTCTGTCTCTGTGTGTGTCTCTGTCTCTGTCTCTCTCTCTGTGTGTGTATGTGAGAGAGAGAAAGAGAGAGAGAGACAGAGAAAGACAGACAGACAGAGAGAGAGAGAGATTCTGTGTCAAAGGGCAATACTGGGTGTCTCCCTCAGTCTGCTGTCTTATTTCATGAGACAGGGATTAACACTGAACATGGATCTCGCAGTTGCAAACATGCTGGCTGGCTTGCAAAGGCCTGGGATCCACTAATCTCCACATTCTTTCCCCATCTCCACAACTGCAGGCCAAGGCTAATACACATAGCTTCTTATGTGGTTCTAGAAATCCAAAATCAAGTCCTCACACACCTCTGAACCATCTCCTTGACACCAGTACACTTTAGTTCTTAAGATCAATAAAAAATGTTTTTGCTGTAGTGATGATTTATTATTTTTTCATTTAGATGGATATATATTAATGGCTAAGTTTTCAAATGGAGAAAGCAGAGGCAAAGTCTTCACAGCCTAAGAGAAAATCCCCTATGAATCTTAAGGACTGTGTTAGAAGTCTAGTCAGTCTACACAGCCTTTCATTTTTATTTTGAAAGACTTAGTATGTTTTCTGTGTTTATACAATGCCACCAGAATTCATGAATACAAGATGAGTATATGTAGACATACACACACACAATTTTCCTGTATGTTGCAGGGTCTATATATATCCTTGTATATAGCCTGGAACTTCCTAAACAAACAAACAAAGATGATCTCTAACTTCCTATGCATTTTTCGTCAACCTCCCAAGTCCTGGGTTTACAGGTATCTACTCCACTACCAAGGTAGCTTTAGGCAGTGCTGGCGGTCAAACCCAAGCTAATTTCCAAGCTAGACTCTTGTCTTCTATAACTGCACAAGGAAAGGCTTCTATAAATAAAAAGATCTTTGAACTTTAATATTTCCTTCCGATATTATGAATGTGATGAACTCTTTCTAGTTTGAATAGAGGAACTATGGGAGTGAAAGTAACCGTTGCCAGAAAGTCAGACAATCTGCAGACTAGTTAATTAATATAAGGCACAGAAAGTATTCCCAAATTTCCATGTGAAGAAAAAACAAACCCATACCCTGAGCTTAGCCAAGAAAGAATGTTGTCAGTGACAGAAGAAATTATACTGATGACTTGTGGAAACCTCTCGGAAGAAAGCCAAGTTCACTCTCAAATTACATTGACTCAATCACACACACACACACACACACACACACACACACACACACACACACTGTCAAGTGAACAACTTATTTGGGACCAAAAAGCTATAGGAATAGAAACTTGACTGTGAGTCAGTAATAGAATGGAAAAAAATCAGAATAAATTATTTGCAGTAAAGCTCTAGGAAGGTGGGTGTGAGAAAGTACTTCTTTTAAAAGCAGTATAATTCATCCCAGAGAATGTTGACAAGATAGCCTAAGAACTGCATCAAATGAAGACAGGCGTGGTGAACAAGCATTTTGTTAGGAATTCCCTGACATTACCCCCTACCTGACCTCATAGTTAAATGGTGAAAGCAAACTAAAAAGAACTTCAGTTCTAACATGTTTATGAGCTAGCCCTACTTCATTTTTTTTCTTTTTGTTACCTTGGATTAGTATAAGTAAAACCAGGTATTGTGCTAAGAAATCATTCCAAGACTTTGAAATGTTACATTGGAAAAAGTGAGAGGCTTGCTTTTCTACCCATTCTCATGCATTAATGGAAAGCTTACTAGAACTGATCCAATAGAAGACAGCTTTTAAAATATCAAAAATTGGCCTTTTTTCTCAAATTCAAGTACATCAATCAGAAAATAATTCTGTAGTAAATGCTCACATATTGGAGAATTAATTGAAATTAGGAAAAACCAAGTGTAAATAAAAGGCATGCATTTTTGCTTACACAAAGCAAGCATTACTATACATAAAAATGAAAACTGAGGAAGTATTTCACATATAATGCTATCTAATGTATCTGAGACTTGAGTTACTCAGCCATATTCTTGGATAGCTGAAATGGAAACAGCATTTTATTAAGCAAGAAAATTCAGAGTTTCAGCTAAATCTCATACTTTGAAGAAAACAAGATTGTTTTTCAATAACTTACCTTGGAGCATTATAAAAATTTGAATTCCTACCGGAGAAACTTTTATTTCTAATACATGTATAGTTTTAAATTCTCTTGGATTTTTTTTTTTTAAAGACCAGTCATATCTTTACCAAAACAGAAATAATTATTCTGAAGACTCAGGGAAAAAAAAAAAAAAAAAATCCCAGCTAGTTCAACCTGTAAACATTTCCTTAATCTTTCTCATTTGCATTTCAAAACTTCTCAATATCAAAAGGGGAAAAAGTAAACATGTCTTGTTTATTACTTCCTGCTGTTTTCAATTTCCCTGAATCTAGTCTCTCTCTCTCTCTCTCTCTCTCTCTCTCTCTCTCTTACACACACACACACACACACACACACACACACACACACAATCATTGATTTAGCATTCAATGTTGTGGTTGAGAATCTGAAGCCATCCATCTGCATGCACTCCCATTCATGGGAAAGCACAAAGAAAATCTTTAATGTATGAACACTAGCATCAGGTCTAAAGTACAAAGCAGATGAAGACCAAGATACCAGTTGTCCTACTTTCAGAATAGTCACAGGTTGTGTATACATTTTGTTCAGAAAACTCTGCTGGTTTTGCCAGGTGAAAAGGAGCCCAGGCCTGTTGGAAATTTGCAGAACTGCACCATTGCAAAACTCCAGAAGAGCTAGCCTCAGATCTGAGCTATTGTCCCAGCAAAGTGCACCTGTGCCATGAATTTTCAAGAAAATACAACTTTTTAATCTCTTTTTATTTCTTTTGGTTTATCCAACTAGGGTTTCTCTGTGTAGCCCTGGCTATCCTAGAACTCACACTGTAGTGAAGGCTGGCCTCAAACATAGGGATTTGTCTGCCTCTGCCTTCTGAATGCTGGAATTAAAGACGTGTGCTACCATCCCTTGGCTGCAACTTTTAATCTTAACATTTTAGTTGTAATATTTAGTCAAGTAAAGGACTACTGCTTTTCTAACAGATTCAAAAAATTAGGTCAAATAAAAATTAGATAAAACTATTCTATTCTACATAGTCCAGCACAAAGACTTACAGACTTACAGTGTACATGGAAATACATAATGAGATGTATCTTTTTACATTAATTTCTATACTGTTTTCTGAGATACCTGTATGTAACAAAACGAAGACAGACCATTGACCGTCCTAGGAATCTAAATAAGAGTCTAGGAAAAATCAAGCCAGGTGCATGGGATCAAGCCATTTCCACAACATAGTATTGCCTTCCTGTATGGTCCACTGCAATTAATTCCAACAATAACGGATCATGTCAATGAAATACTACAATGTGCAAAGTTGTATTTCCCTCAGTTAATATACATTTGAATATATTTAAGCTTACTTCTATCATTCACTTTTTTTCTGAACTGAACAGACCCCCATCTTCACATTCACATTTTTAAACATGCTTGGGAACTCTCAATATATGAACACACACAAGTAAATCTATCTCGTGTACTTATCTGTT
The DNA here is from genome assembly GCF_943737965.1 of Phodopus roborovskii. Classification (NCBI taxonomy): domain Eukaryota; kingdom Metazoa; phylum Chordata; class Mammalia; order Rodentia; family Cricetidae; genus Phodopus; species Phodopus roborovskii. The sequence continues at coordinate 13,862,385 of NW_026126485.1, read as the reverse complement.
CATTTACAATGAGAGAAACTAGTCAGTTTGTTGGGCTTACCAAACCTGGGTGAGGGGATGCCTACAGGAGTGTGAGTGACCCCAAGACAACCTCACTGGAAAGTCTACACCCAGCATGATTGATAGCTGCCCCCTTGGTTTCACGGATGAAGCCTGCTTCCGTTTGCTTTTCCCAGCCAATATTCTCTAGCACCTTCCCAGACCCTGAGGTCACCTGCAATTAGGGAGGAATTGCATGCAAATGGCTTGAAGATGTTGCTGGAATCTGGGATGAAGGGCCAATGACTCTCTCAACCTTCCTTCTGTGAAGGAATGTCAACAGTCAACAAGCCCAGCTGTGATGACCTTTTGCTAGCAGGCTCAGCTGATCCTAGGGAAAAGCTAGCTGTTTTGCCCCTATGAGAGTACTGTATGAACATACCTTTGATGGATTTTGTGTCATGCAGTTGTAGTGACTTGTCTGAAATCATAGGAATAAAAATGAACCATAATGCTTAAAGAGATACCAAATAAGTTTTTCTTTTGCAAGTTACTGAAGTTAATCAAAGCTGTGCTTAACCAAAAAAAAGTCTATGTAGAACTTTGAAGCTAGTCTAACCCCTTACAAACATTCAGTTCATCTATAACATAGAACTTACAATTTTGTTACGGCAGCAGTCATGTACACCTGCACATCTGAATCACAGAAGCATGTTCATAAACAAAAGAATGCTCATTCTTTCTAAACTAATCAGGAAGAACTGGCAATCAGAGAGATCTAAAACAAGGATTCTCAGCCATGGGCAGATTTGCCAAACTCTATGCATTCTAGGAGACATTTGAAGATATGAGCTGTCTGGCATCTGATGTACACTGTTCAAAAATTCTGTTTCATATTATACATTGTAAAGAGCGGTACCTCAGAATAAAGAATTAACCCAGAATGAATGTGCCAAGGTTGAGATCCCTATGACTGGAGTTACAGATGACTGTGACCCACTGTGTGCATGCTGGAAGAGCAACAAATGATATTTCTATCCCCGGGAATGATTCTTTTTCAATTTGTTTTCATTTTAAGTTTTAAATTGTACATATATGTTAGTGGGACAAGTATGTTCATGTAAGTTCTGTTGACCAGAATCAAGGAGAGGGTGTTGGATTCCCTAGAACTGGGAACTGAACTAGGATCTTTCAGAAGAGCAGTCAATGCTCTTAAACTCTGAGCTATCTCTCCTTTCCCTAGAAAGGAATTCTTAGAAAATATTTTTGAGATTTAAAAATGTTAATTATGTGTGTTTTTGTGTGCTAGTATTTACATGTTAGTGCAGGTACCCAAGGAAGGCAAAGACATCATAAATTCCTGGAGCTGGAATTCCAGGCTATTGTAACCATTCAATATAAGGGATGGCAATAAATAGAACGATAGTCCTCTGCAAGAACAACACATGTTCTCAACATCTGAGCCAGTTGCAAGCAACGATTATTTCCTCCATAAGTTTGATAGAACAGCTTTCATTTCAGACTCATTGACTGATGGTGGTAACTCCCTGTATTTCCCTCAGCCAAGAGTACTTATCTTGTGATATCTAGTAGAGCTTTCTTAGATTTTCTATTGAGAGAGTCCCAGCATCTTCTGATCCCTTTTGAGCCCCAAACAGCTCAAAAACCTGAACTAAGACTTTACTGTTTCCCTCAATACACAAGTCATGTCACCCTCTGAACATCTGAAACAGTAGTCTATGCTTTCTTGGAAAGTATCTAGGGACCTACGGTCTAGTTTGCACTGAGTTCTCACCATTCTTGGCAGTTTTCAGTATGACAGTAAATAAAAGTGAACTCCCAGATGGTTTCATCTGAGGAATTGAGATTTCCCCCACTTTTAACAATGTCTTTGTTTTGGGGGAAGAAATGAAAAAATGAGTGACAATTGTCCAAATTTTATGAGGGTATACTACTTCAAGGAAGGGGAAGAAGCATCTCTCAATCTTCAGTAATTATTTCTAGTCAGTGGGTGTATTTCATACATTGTCATAATACTGAGTTAATCTGTCATCTGTCATCTACCCACCTATATATCTGCACACACAGATATAAACATGTATGTGCATATATACACATACATGTAGTAAGATAGGATGGTAGGATTTGGAATGGGCAGGGTCATTATGAAAGAAAAATGCAAAAATCATACTGAAAAGAGCCAAAATAGCAAAATGGAAAATGCCAGCATGGCTCCCCTGACTCACTGAGACACACCCCAGGAGAAACACAGTTCAACTGTACATTGAATCTGTAAACTTTTGCTAAACTTCCTGGGAACAACCCACCATAGCCTCATCATGCAATAACTCTATTGATTGCTGTACTGCATCCAGGTGAGTCATTCACAAGACCTGAAAGTAAAACACCATGGCCTAGAGTAGTTTAAAATGGGTTTAATCACAAGAATATTAATATTCACCTTAAATATCTTGCCCTGTATCTTAAAGGTAAATAAAGTAGTTTTTCATCACTGTGTCTATACCATGGAAGGTTCTATGGCTTTATAGTGAAATGACATTTCTTGACCAGCACTTAAAACAGATTCTGCAAAATTACCCAAATATGGTTTATTAATTTATAGCAAACTCTTTCTTTGAATAACATCCATGAGCTTCCTCAAAGTATGCTAGTGCAAAATGCATGTTAATTAACTTTTTTGTTGGAATATGTGCAGCTTCATAAACATGAGCATGACAAAAAATATTTCACAAGAAAAGAATTAAGTACCTAGTTTAGGCACTGGTCCTAGCATTTTAGTTGATGTTGCTTTTAGTCTATAATTTGATGCTAAAAAATTAATGTACAAACACATCTTTGATTGACACATTTCCTAAACTGGGGCCTATTCTGCTTCATAATAATCATACTTGATTCTTCAGAGCATGGTATTGAGTTGCTTCTCTTAGGTAAAAGTGAACGAATGTCTATTTACCATAGACAGGTCACCAAGGACAAAGTAGGAAGTTATTCCACTGTAGTCCAATTTGATGAACAAATGAATTTATATGAGACTTACTGGTAAAGAGGATAAATAAGAGGTGATTTACCAAAGTGTGTGTCATTTGAAATCAAATGAATCATTAAGTGGTCTCACCTTGTATCACAAAGCCTTCAATTAAACTTCTACCTCCTCTATTTTCTAACAACCCTTTCCCTATGACAACTTGTAGCTTGGAAAAAAGAAAAATAAAAACAATGCTTGGGATTCCAGATGAAGATACTATGTCTCTACTCATGTTACCATTTCTATTGACCAAGATATCAAAATTTCTCTTATTTAAATTTATTATAGGACCAACGTAAACATAACATATGATAGCCATGTTATATCTAGAGGAAAGCACTATATTTCAACAGTGAAGACATTTGAAAATAAATAATCATATGTAAAATATTTTATAATGGTCTGTCTCTCTACTGTGTTCTTCTGCAAGACATTAAGTATGATTATATGAATGCCACCATGTTTGCTAACATATATTTAGACTTTACTAATTTTTTATATTTATTTAGTAGTTGTTTTAAGGTACTCAGGATTAGTCTGGGTAATACTACTAGTCTAGTAACATTATGTTTAAACTGAGTCTAAGAACATGGCAGTTTATAACAGTTGAATCTGTAAACCCTTGCAAATGAACAATAAGAAAACTATGAAAGCAATGTACCAGACAGGAAATAGCGTCATGGTCATTTAATTTTATTTGTTTTCTTACTGTATATTTGAATTTGTTGAAAGTGTCTTCATTTGCTCATTAGTTTTGATAATATATTTTATTTAAATTTGCAACAAGCGTGTTTTACATGTCAGTCTCAATTCCCTCACGCTCCCCTTCCTCCCCTGCACTCCTCTCAGCCCCCATCCCTTCCCCCTTCTGCTCCACAGGGAGGGTGAGGCCTTCCATGGGAGATCTTCAAAGTCTGTCACACATTTGAGGCAGGGCCTAGGCCCTCTCCCATGTGTCTAGTCTGAGAGAGTATTTCTCTGTGTGGAATGGGCTCCCAAAGTCCATTCGTATACTAGGGATAAATGCTGATCCACTACCAGAGGCCCCATAGACTGCCCAATCCTCTTAACACCCATGTTATAATGATTTTGTTTCCCTTAATTATTTAAAAGTTTTATGGACCAATTCTAACATCCTGGTTTCCTTAAAGTCTACTTCTAATGATTTATTTTTCCCTTGAATATAGAGAACATTTTTCTTTTATTTACATGGCAAATGATTTTTAGTTTCTAGTTTAAATTGTAGACAGACCCTTTTGAAATTCCACTTGTAGAAACTGAAGAATTCACCTAAAAGTGTAAGGTGTTGGTCCAGTGGGATTAAATTTCTGTCTGATCTCTATGCACCTGATGGTAGTTTTAACTTTGCTCATGTAGTTGGTGTTGATTTTACTTTCATTCTAAAATAAATCCCTTAATCCTGAGGCAAATCCCTTACTTCTTAGAAAAGGTACTTCTGGGTTTTCATTGAGTTCTTAAAGTGTTTACCAAACCATTCAAATTTGACAGGATACAGATTCTAAACTTGACCTCCCCTTTGGTGAATAATTCTTGACACTTCTGCTATGGTACTGAAGCTAAAATACATGACAATCATCTTAACATTTGAACTAGAAAATAAAACAGCCACTGCTTCCCACTCTTTTATGTTTTCCCATGAATGAAAACCACTCTCCAAAGATCTGTTAACATTTCTGTGCAAATGCTGAAAAGGTTCTCTTCTGTTTTCTCATTCTGCCTAAGATTTCTCCCTTTCATTTCCAAATCTCGTGGGTGTCCTGAATTCTATTCTTTCGATGACTTGAACAATTTGAACTGCCTCATTGAGTTCAAGATTGTCATCTTGAAGACTGGAGAGAACTCTTAGGGTGAGTGGTATAAATATGCTTGTATTCCAGTATGAGTCCCTCTTTTAGTGACTCGGTACTCTTTATCTGTCTGGTTTTTTTTTTTTTTGTTTGTTTGTTTGTTTGTTTGTTAGTTTTTGGGTTTTTTTTGTTTTTTTTTTTCTTTTAACCTTGAAAACAGTTGTTCTTTTTTTCTTTTTAAATGAAATTTTTAGTTATCTATTGTCAGAGTAAATTTATGTGGCTATCCTTTCTGAACTAACATTGTGTAAAAAATAATAAATCTGAATGCTGCTTAATCCACCACACCTGTTTCTCTATAACTATTATATTGAGCCCAATCCTGACATGAGTAAAGTCAGGCATGCATTCTCTCTCTAAAATAAACATCAATCTTACAGTGAACTTGCCCTTTTTAAAAGGCAGAGTGGGTTCTATAAAGATACACCAGCTTCAGACATAGATTCCTAGAACTCCAAAATTCAACCAATTGAAAGGCAGATTGGTCAGGAAAGACAATCAGACAGTGTCATAATGGGACTAGAGAGATGGTTCCACAACTAAGATCAAATACTGCTCTTGCAGAGGACCTGAGTTTCATTTCCAGCACTCACTCTAAGTCCTGCCCCAGGGTTTCAATGGTTTTTGCTGGCTTACACACACACACACACACACACACACACACACACGGGGGGGGGGGATGGGGGGAAGGAGACATATAATTTCAATTACCATGTTAGTTTGAAATGGGAAAAATGAATGGAGTATTAGAATATACCTCTGTATTTGCATATTCAATGAAGATGAATCCCAAATTCATATTTCCACAACACAAATAATACTACCCCAGAGTTGTATCAGATATCTTGTATGACCATTACATCCAGTACTGCTTAGAAAAAAAATATGTACTCTCTGCGGACCCTACTCTGAATGCAAAATGACATCATTTTTTTTAACATTTTAAGGTAAATTTATGCCTGCTTTCATTTAACTGAATATGACGGTGGTGGGATGACTACAAAGAGGGAAGTATTCTCAAATATTCATATGCAGATGAAAGACATATTCATTGACTTTTGACATAGCTATGGTCAAAAACAGAATTCTGCGGACAGAATATGATTTAAAAAGTATACTGGCTTGCTCCCAAGCACAAAAATAAGGCACCTAAAATAAAACTATTATGCCTTAGTTAATGTCTACTTCTGATCAAATTCCAGAAAACAAGGCAACTCAATATAACAGCAGGAATATAGATGATATTTTCATGCTTGAGCAGACCAAATGTTAAGAATTAGTAAATGACAAACAATGTTGTTTTCCTCTACTAAGTGGCTTTCCTAATCAGTTACCGTGTTAGTTACTTGTGTTGATTATCTCCTTCAAAGTTTGCTTTCTGAAAATATCCAGCCCCCATCAAGGGTTTAGGAAAGCATTTTATCAAATTAGAATCACTTCATGGAAGAATAACATTATGTTTTGTTGTGCCTTGTTATCACCTGTCCCCAAGAAGCTGAGATGATAAGATGCATTTCCTATTAGAATGTTTTCCTTTGCTTAATTTCTCTCCTGTATTCCCACTATGCACTAAAGAAATTTGCTAAGTTTTGTATAGATCATATTTATTGACATCTTGCTCTCTATCCATAACAAAATATGTCACCTCATCAACAAACATCTTTCTCTAGCTTCCTCTTTATACCCATACTCATTGTGCATATACCATAAAAGCACATACATTCACACAAGAAAATAGGTGCTTTTTTTTTTTTAACTTTATGACCTTGGTCTATCACAGTATGCATGATGGTTAGTGTAAACATTTCAGTCAGCAGTAAAGATGCACACATGCTCTCATTGACTTCCCTGGTTTCCTCATGGCTCTTCATACTGCCTGGTGGACTCACCACTACAAGCTCTGTGTTTTCCACGTGTTCACTTCTGATGCTCAAGCAAAGGCTGCAGCCACCAAGCAGGGCTTTCCCAAAGTTTGTTTCTGCAGGTTAATTGCTGTCTCTGTTCCTTGAAAGACCACCACAATTGCTGGCTTTGCTGAAGCATCTTTGATACCAAACTCCCTCTCTTGGAAAGATTACAGCTCATGCACTCCGATTCCTCCAGGCACCAAAAACACCAGCTCTGTAAGGAAAACTGCTCTCTGTGCAGCCTCTGAACTCCACACCTCTCATTTCCCATGTCAGGTGCTCCGTCGAGAGAAGTACAGTTCTGTGAAATGCAGATCTTTACTTGCAGTTTCAAAGCGAATTTTTGAGCCATGAAGATAAATACTTGGCACACCTGTTGCCATTTGCTGGTGAGTTATGATCTTCATAGGCAGATGCTACTGGCCTACCAGTAGCAGGCTATGTGTGATCTTTGAAATGTTTATTTCCACAAGAAAGCATCGCCCACATTACCTTCTGGATTGCTGCTTTGAAAAACTAGAAGTCATCTTGGAGAGATTTGGCTAGAATTTGAAAATGAGTTTTCTCTGCTACATGAGGACATCAGACCTACTAATTCAGCATATTCAGAGAAGTGACAACAAAAAGAAACACCAAAGTGGATTTATATGTTGAAAAGTCTATAGGTGGGTTCCACATATCAAACTGAAGTTATCAGACATGACAGCTGATGGGGGATGACCTTTGTATCTATGTTTCTCTTACTGGTTTGATGAATAAAACACTGGTTGTGCAGTAGCCAGGCAGGAAGTATAGGCAGGGCTACCAGATCAGGAGAATTCTGGGGAGAAGACGACAGAGACAATTCAATAGCCATGCTGCTGAAGGAGTAACATACAGGTAAGCCACAGCCTAGTGATAATACATAGTTTAATAGAAATGGGTTAATAATTAAGAGACAGTTAGAAAGTAAGAAGCCTAAGTCATTGATCAAGTAGTTTTTAATTAATATCTCAATGTGTTTATTTGGTGCTGAAGGGCGGCAGGACCGGGCAGAAAAGAAATCCCATCTACAGACAACAGAAGACTTTACTTTCTGAGCTAGCTCCCTGGTCCAGAATTTTCTTAATTGATGAAAAATTATGGGAGAAAAGGCCTTCATCTAGAACATTAAATCTTTTTGATTTATGGTTTGAGTATGACCAGTAGTTGCTCCACACAATGTTTGTGCTCTGGTGTCAAAACCTCAATTGCCCATTAAGCTGATAAAGACAAGTTCACACTCACAGAGAGAGGCCATGAATAATGGTTACACTGGGCAACTGACAATAGAACATTTCTACAGTGTAATTTCTCCAAAGCACATTTAATATGTGATTCGCAACAACAGTTCATCAGTTTACATTTTTACATTTATTCATTTCAGAAGACAAGTTAAAGGAGTCAGTCTCTCTCCCCCCATATTTTGTGTCTTGGACATGCATCTCAGGTACCAGTCTTAGGGATATGTTCCTCTATCTGCTGAGCTATCTCACCAGCTACAGTCCATACTTTTAAAAAATAATAAATAATTAGCTGTGTTGCTATAGAACACGAAACTTTGAAGTTCAGACTAAAATATGTCCCTTGGCATGGTTGAGAACCCAGCTAAGAATATAGCACAGTAGTTGGTGAGCACTGGGTTCAACACCCAGCCCTGGAAAAAGGACTAAAAACAAAAGGTGGAATCGGATTGAAACATAGTTGGAATTTCCCACATAAATAATAAATATACTTTTGTAAGATGCTAAAATTGTCTTATCTTTATTTTAGCTTGTTTGCCAGTGTATATTTGAAATAAAAAATAAACTTAAAAGCAAACAAACTGAAGCAAATATATTCTTGTATTTTTAGGTTTTAAAATAGTGATATTCTCTCTCCTCTCTCTCTCTCTCTTCTCTCATTCATGGAAGAACTAAGATCAATTCTGTTTGCTAGATTATATTTTAAGTAAAAAATAAACTTAGAAAGCAAGCAAACTGAAGCAAATATACTCTTGTGTTTTTAAGTTTAAAAATAGTAATATGCTCTCTCTCGCTTGCTTGCTCTCTCTCTCCCCTCTCTCATTCACAGAAGAATTAAGATCAATTCTGATGGTTTTACTATTCTTTAGAATTTCTGAGTTCTTTTCATCTTCAAAGTGCTTTATAAAAATTTCTAATTAGGCTCTTCCATGCTGGCTCCTATTCTCACTCACTAATCATAAGACAACATACCTGCTCTTCTTCCTAGAGCTGGGCCACACATCATCCTTAATCATCACTAAAGAGAGGAGGGAACATGTCTGTCATAATTTCTTCTTAATGAATGACAAACCTGGGCACGTCGTTAAATGTGGTGCCCTAATCCTCATTAGCTACATTTGGTAGTTATTTATTCAGAGCAGAGATAGTTTTTAATGTTAGACTTATCTGCAATTACATGCACTAGTTTAAAAAGTTGCCTTTCCTTTCAACCTATAATATTATTCTAATGAATTACATTTTGTTTCCTTAAAAAAAATTCCATTCTCTTTTCTTACTGTTTTAAAAATTACCTTTCTGTTAGCTGTACTTTTTCATGTGTGCATATATGTGTCTATGTGTGTGGGAGTGTGCATGTGTGCATGTGCACATACAAATACATATGTGCATTTGTGTGTGTTCAGGTGCACATGAGCACAGGTATACATGTTTGCATGTGTGTGGGTAGGTAGGTGGAAGACAAAGGACAATCCCACGTACCATTTTTTTGGTGCTGTTCAACACCTGTCTGTTTTAGACAGGGTTTCTCAATGGCCTTTGACTCAACAAATAGTCTAAGCTAGCTAGCCAGGAGCCAAGGGATTCCTGTCTGCCTCCCAAGTGCTAAAATTACAAGTGCACATTATCACAGCAGGTTTTTTTTTAATGTGGATATCCTACCAGTAATAACCTTGTAGCTAAACAAGCTGGGCTGTACCTTCATTACAGTGATAGACAATACAGGCTATTAGGAACAATCAGATGTGTGAGAATGATGATGTCAGAATAAATTTAAAGCAGCAGTCCTTCATCTAGATATGTACCTAAAGGTTAAACCCCATTGTATTAAAGAGATATCTGTCCTACCACGCTCACTTCAGTATAATTTACAGTAGCGGAGATACAGGTGCTTTTTTATTTTTTGTCTATTAGTGGATGTATGGGCAAAGATAAGTTGGTATCCTTTACATAAAGGACTATTATTCAGCATTCTAAAAGGAGAAAACCAGGGCTAGGGAGATAAATTCACTGAATAAAACACTTGCTACAAGTGTAAGAACTTGGTTTAGTATCCCAGTGCCCATCTGGACTAAGTAGAGTGCATCTATAATACTGGTGTTAATGCTCAAGAAGCAGAGACAGGAGAATTCTTTGGAAACTCAATGGCCAGCTCCTTTGGCATATGGAAACATAAACAGCAGAGACTGTTTCAAATGAAACAGACGGTAAAATTTATACTTGAGCTTATGCTCTGACCTGCACACAGTGAGAAGGCGATCCCATCAGCCCTAATCATTCGCATGGACCTGGAGTGCACTGTGCTAAGTGCAATAAGCCAGGCACTGAAAGACAAATCATATCCTAATATATACTTGGAATATAAAGCAAACTTATAGAAACAAAAAATACAAACATGTTTGAAGTGTCTATAGAGAGGGAAGAATGGAGGTGTCAGGAACAAGGATACAAAAGTCAATTTACATGACAAGAATAAATGATACATTTTCTCAAAGAGGGGGCATGTTATGTGCCTTGATTCAATCACTCTGTACTATATACCTACATATAACATTGTTTTGTACACATAATTAGAGATAATTATGATTTGTTTCAACATTTAAATAAGCACTACTTCGTACTTAAAACAATTTAATATTACATTTGGGCATCTACTGGGTGACTTGAGGTAGAATCTGAGAAAGGACAGACAGGCATGCTCAAGCAAACAAATCGTTTGCCTTTCACTTTAATGGGAACAGAGCTATGCAGTATTTGTCTTCTGTGATGCTTGCACAACTGAAAACCAGAAGTTTGAAGTAGTAATGAGGAACATGAATCCTAGTCTCCCATTGGGAAAATCTAGAGAGCAGGTTGGGAGAATTGCCAATGTTTGGGGTGTTGCAGATGAAGCTATAAAGTGCAGACATTTCTGAAGTTTATCTGCCTTCATCTGAACATCCCAAGTCTAGAGATCAGCTTGCAGATCTACCACAGCAATTTCTCTGGCAAGCCTTCCAGTGTCTCCCTGTTCCTGGCTCTCTCATTGGATCTTACAACCTTGGCTTTGTCTTATCTCTGTAATAAAAGAGGCATGATGGTACAGTTAAAAGACACATTCAATGGAAATAAAAATCAAGAATTTTTTTCTGCAACAATAAATGTATTTCAGTATTTCTTCAGTAAATATTTTGAAGTCCTGACAGGTAAATTGTTTGTCTGTTTGCTTTTAAAATCAATACAGGAGTGCCTTGAATATTTGTTCCTTGAATTTAAGTAATGAATTTAAGAAAAAGGAATATCATTGTAAAATAAGCTCATCAAGAACTTTAATTAAAACGTCTGTACTATATTGAGTCTCGGCATTGGCTTTTTGATAACTATTGAGTTCAACCCCTCTTTTCACAACTGAGGACACTATAATCTAATGAAAATCCTCAGCTGTCTATTATAAGTTGGGATCTTAGGAAATATCTCAGAAGCTAAACCTTGTGCTGCTTCTATAATCCCAGGTTCATTCAGAGCTACAAAAAAAAAAAAAAAAAAAACAAAAAAAAAAAAAAAAACAAAAACCCTTATTGAGCATCACTTCAGTGCTAGTGATAAAATATCTGAACAAAACAAACTTAGGGGAGGAGAGGGCTTATTTGGCTTATACTTCCAGACTATGGTCTACCATTTCCATGAAGTCAAGGCAGGAACTCTGTGGTGATATATCTCTTACACAAATAAAACCTGTCTGGGGGTCAGAGAATGGAGCTTACCACTAGCTAACCATAGAGGTCAGGAATTGACATAGCTGGGCAAAAATGGGATATAAGCAGGGAGAAACAGCAAATCACTCTCTTCTCTGCTGAGATGCTTGGAAGGTAAGGTGTGCTGTGGCTTGCTGCTTCTCTATCATGTCTCAGCATTTCCCTCTATATCTGACTCTGTTTTTTTATTATCTAGACTAATTAAGAACTCCTTTTATAGAGTCACAGCTATTCCCATTATACCTACAGTGAAGAAAAGAGAGAAGACAAGTAGATTGCTAGATTTCTTTACTCTTCACAGTTCTGGATCAGCTCAGGAAATGTTACCACCCAAAATACATTCTAAGTCTTGCTACATCAGTTAACAATTAAGAAAATTTCCCAAAGACATACTTGTAGGCCAGCATGATCTACATACATCTATCGTGGTAAATAAGGATCAGGATAAACAAATAGGCCGAATAGATGTTTATTCAGGGGGAAATAACTTACAACCTAGACAGTTGAACACCAGGAAATTTAACCCGATCCTCTCCTGTTCTAGTCACGCCAGAAAGAGAGCGCCTTTCCTGGCCCCCTCTGACCTCCTTCCACAGGTCACTCCGCCCATGGCTCCACCCCCCAATGGGCGTGGTCAGTGCCACAAAACTATCTCACTACATACATCCTCATTACAAATCTCATTCAAATGTTCTGTGTTGGTGTCAAGCTGACAATTAAAACTAACCAATGTAGAACCTCCTTGTCTAAAAAAGAAAACAACAGAAAATTATTAATTGATTCATTAATGTAAGTAACTCTTTTCCAAATGAGTGTTTGCTTCATTTTATTATTATATACTTTACATATTTGCAATAGTAATTTAGTCTAAATATTGGTCAGTCCAGCCCAGTAAAGCTGTTCTTAATAATAGATTCAATAAATTACCCACATTAAAAATAACTGTTTACTGGGACTCAGATTCTGAAACTTTATGTAAATTATCAAAGTAAATCTGAGACTAACTCCATAAGGAGGTGATATTATTTTTCAGTTTTTATGGATGGCCCCAAGGGATTGAGAAAATTTAAGGGATTTTCTTTAAGTGCTACTTGTTACTAGATGGCATTAGAAAAGTCATTTTGCATTTCAAAAAATTATTTAACAAAGTTATTAAAGATTTACTTCCAACCAGTTTTCCCTCCCTCCCTTCTCCCAATTCTTCCTCCTACCCTCTTTTACCCTTCCCCCTAATCCACCATTTCTCATCAGAGATAGGTGGCCCTTCCAGGGCTATCAGCCAGCCATGGGATATTAAGTAGCAGTGAGACTAAACTCCTCTTCTTCTTTTAAGGCTGGATGAGGCAATCCCAAAAGGAGGAATGGCTCCAAAAAGCAGTCAACAGAGTGAAAGACAGTCCCTGTTCCCATTGTTAGCATTGGGTCAAGGTAAATCCCACACAGGCTCCCCAGTTGTCAGTTTAGCCTTTGTGACCCCCTATGAGTACAGGTTAGTTGGTTCTGTGTGTGTGTGTGTGTTGTTGTTGTTTTTGCTTGTTTGTTTGGTTTTTGTTTTGTTTGTTTGTTTGTTTGTTTTTGTGATGTCTTTAACCCCTCTGGCTCCTACAATCTTTCTTCCCCTTCTTCTTCAGGATTCTCTGAGCTGAGCCTCATGTTAGGCAATTAGAAATATCTCCACTCGTTTTCTAATAAGCAAATAAGCACCATAAAGTTGGAGCACAGAAACAGTAGCCACCAAATGGAAATTAAACCATTAGTTTTTCCAAATAAACTGTTGTGCTTTGAGTATGAATGTCACTCATAGACTGCCGTGTTTGAACACTTGGTGTTCAGCCCGTGGTGCTCTTTTAGAAGGTTGTGAAGTTTCCAAGGACAGGTAGTACTGGAAAGAGTGGATAACTGAAGTGCAGACCTTAATGTTTTATAGCCTTGCTTCACTTACTATTCACTCTCTGCTTCCTGACTCTGGACTCAGTGTGACCATCAGCCGAAAGTTCTTGCCAGCAAGGCTTTCCTACCATGATAAACTGCACATTCTCTGATGGTGATCCAAATTGCACTCTTCCTCCCTTGACTGCTTCCTCCCAGGCACCTGGTCACATCAGCAAGTAGCATCATATGGAGTCAGTGGGTTATATTTAGGGATGTACATATTTATACAAATACATATATGAATGTGATAACAATTAATAAGAAAAAAGAGGCCATTGGTTTGAAGGAGATTAAATAGATGGGAACATAGGAGAACTTGGAAGAATCAATGTGAAGGAACAAATGTCATAGTTTAGTTACAGTCAAAGAAAGAGAGATAGGGAGAAGAAGAAGAAGAGAGAGGGGGAGACAGAGAGAGAGAGAGAGAGAGAGAGAGAGAGAGAGAGAGAGAGAGAGAGAGAGAGAGAGAGAGACTCATAGCAGGACTCTTGTCTGGTGAAGAATTTGGTGGCATAAAAAGAAATACCACATCTAGGGTTTTGTTTGTTGTTGCTGCTGATGCTGCTGTTGTTGTTTTAATTATTTCCAACCAAAGTTTCCTTGATAAATAATCCCACTAAAAGAGGCTTTTCACCACTAGCTGCTTCTGGTGGTGTCAGGCTAAAGGCATCTCTTAAAACACTGGACTTTGACACTTGATCCCATGCATCACATTGAGATATCAACTTCACAGCATAAGGGAATATGAGAGCTGTTTTCGTGGCTACACACAATCCAATAGGGATGTTTAAGGATACAGCTAAAAACCAAAGTCCGTCTCTACAATTTACAAAATCAATGCTTTGCACTGTTCATGTCGCACTAATCTAGCTTTCTTCTTCACGGAGCTAATTTTTCAGTATCTTTATGCCTTCCTGTATATCAGATCTTGCACATTCTCTTTGTGGCTGATTATTTTAATACATGTTTCCAGAGAATCTAATGTTCATCTTCAGCAGAGTTCCAGCATCTCAGAAGATAACCCACTAAGTTAACTTCTCCCAGAGCTTTCTTGGGTTCGCTCTTTAATTGTTAGCAGTTCTAGCAACCCATGTCTTCTCCTGGGCTTCCTTTTTTTTATTACTTTAGTTCATGTCTTTTCTTGTTAACTATTCATATCTCTTTTCACAAAAGCTAAGTCAAATCATTCCTTAACCTGAATTAAATATTGTCTGTCATTTTCTATGTGTTCACTTTCATATAAGCAATACCACACCATGCCTACAACTATAGTAATCAAAATGTATAACACACACATACATCTTTATACTAAATGTCCAAAAGATATAGATCGAGATATTAACTG
This sequence comes from Phodopus roborovskii, assembly GCF_943737965.1. Lineage (NCBI taxonomy): Eukaryota > Metazoa > Chordata > Mammalia > Rodentia > Cricetidae > Phodopus > Phodopus roborovskii. The sequence goes on along the minus strand of NW_026126485.1, from coordinate 13,847,315 downwards.
TAAGTGATAATAATACCCAATATACTTATTTTGTATTATTGTAGTTTTTCAGATTTAAATCATAATGCAATTTAATACCCATGATCCAAGAATAAATTTTCATTTCAAGAAATGTGGCTCTGCCAAATTACTTACTTGAGAATAATAGCTTATTTGAAAATTATAAATGCTAATGTGTGGCTCAGATGAGCCCTCACTAGTTATTTTATCTCTCCTTAAAATGTTTTACTGTGTTCTAGTCATTTACTATGAACTGCCTCCTGATGAATACATAGTGAAATTCAGACTAGTCTTCATTCTTTTCTTTCATGCTTCCTATCTTTCTTCTTTCTCTACTTCATTATTGCAGACCTATGGTAGAAAGATATTTTCTCATTCACCAATAGAATTAAATTCTTTATTCTGACTATCTATGGTGGGTTCACAGTAATTTGGTCATGCAATACACACCCGCTGTTCTCATTTGAGGAGCTAGAAAGCAAAACAGCCATAGTCTGTCACAAAGCTAAATCTATAAATTCAATTTAAAATTAAATAATTTCCCTTTTACTGTTACCATCTCAATAATTAATGACAGTCTACCTGCTACAAACCCAACTTGGTGGATTATGATGATGGCCGAAATTAAGACATTCACTCACACTCATTTTAGTTCTTCTGAAATGTTATATAGTCTTGGAAGAATAGAAATTCAGAAGGGTGTTCTTTACCACTGATATTTTCAAAGGACCAAGACATACCATTTATGTTATCATAAAGCATATTTTTTACATTGCAGACATTTTCTCCTAGTTGAAATTCTATGGGGATTTACACATGGGACACCGAGGTCAAACCTGCATCTCAGTGCTTAGAAATACAACAAGGAATATTTAACCTACTCAATATTGTCAAATGTAAGAAATATGTCAACAGTAGCATATATTTAGAAATGTCAAGTAGACATATAAGAAAAAAATACATCAATGCTGATTTTACAAATGGAGAAATATCTCTATAATTACCTCTTATTTAAAATGGAATATTCAGACACCATAATTGACTTTTCAGTTTTGTACATAAGAGCTTTATGGCTCTATTTACCATTTATGTCAATGAAATACATGTCTTTTTAAATCAGCAATTTACTCTTTAAGATGTGAACAAAGACCCCCAATAGAATATATGCATATACTTGATTTCCATGACTCATATTACACATGAAGTTTGTGAAGCATAAATATGTGATGGGAAAGTATATATTTGCAGTAATCACAATTTAAATATCTCCCAGCTTCTCTCCTCAGTAACAGAGTCAGGAACAATTTTTCTTCTACTTGGTTTCCTCAATAATATAAACTTGCAAGTCACCTGAGAATTAATAGCATAGATATTCTAATATTTTTCTATATTCTGACTTGTTTACAAACTAACATACCATAAAATAGAGTGGGTATTTTGATCCTACAGCATATACAGTTCAAATCGAAAAAGTTTAAAATGTTTAATACATAAAAATGAAACTAGCTGGGCATTGGTGGAGCACATTTTTAATCCCAGCACTTAGGAGGCAGTGGCAGGTGGATCTCTGTGAGTTTGAGTCCAGCCTGGTCTACAGAGCTAGTTCCAGAACAGGCTCCAAAGCAATACAGAGAAACACTGTCTAGAAAAATAAAAATAAATAAATAAAAGTGAAAATAACAAAATAGAAAAAAACGAACTGGGAAAATTATATTTCTAATATTTAAGTATTTTTGATATTAAAGACCTTTCATAAGAGAACATGTAAGACCCTATATATGTCAGGTTTAAAAGAAGGTGTTGCTTGAGCTCATAAAGGGATATTATACAAACCTAAAGTCATAAAGATAACAGAAGTGATTACTGTTATTTGATTCTGTGTGATGTTTTAAGCCATGAGTAGTTGCTGATTCTCACGCTCATTATAAGGAGGGAATGTGACTCATCTCCATCTTCCGGATGGAGCACAGATTTTCCATGCTGAAATGTCTTGCTCAAGATCACAGGGCTAGCAACTCACTGACCATTAGCCAGGTCCCTTTACAACATAACTTCATGACTCTTTCCATATTCCACATTCTTCTGGCAGCCTAGAGAACTGTGTTCCTGGTAGTCACCAATTAATTATGGCAATCACTCTCTTCAATGTAAGAATAAAGTTCTTTTCCTCAAGACATGGATAGTTGCCCCTTGGTGTTGATGAGGAATTGATTCTAAGGACCCAAGGTCACCAAAATCCATAGATGCTCATGTCATATTTTTTAAAAAGCATACAGTTTGCATGTGAGCTTTGCACAACTTCCTGTAAATTTTATATCACTTCTAAACTACTTATAATGCAGTTATATACTGCATCATTTAGAAAAAAGACAAAAATCAATGTGTCCAGTAAATACATATTATTTTCTCTTTTTTAAAGATTTAATGTGTGCATGTATGTGTTTGCCTGAGTGTAAAAAACTCCCATGTAGGTGAGAAGAAAATCCTGGGTCCTTTGGATGACGTGGAGTTACAGCAAGTTGTGAGCTACCCAATATGGCTGATTGGAAATAAACTTGTATCCTCTAGAAAAGCAACGGACTCTATTAGCCATTAAAAACCTATTCAGCCTCCCATTGTTGTGCTTCCTCTTTCTGAACATTTTCTCCTTCCTGAGTTGAACCAATGAATGAGAACTACAAATACGGGGCCCTGAGAAAAAATACTATATTGTCCACAATCACCAGTGATACTGTCTTCATCAAAGCCAAGAGATAAAGTACCTCCAAAAACTGGGTTTTTTTCTGTTCTTCCTTTTTCTTATTAGTTATTCATTCATTTATTATTGTGCATATGTGCATGTTGGGAGCATTTGCCACAGAGCAGGAGTCAGATAACACCATGGTAAAATTGGTTCTCTACTTCTACCTTTCTGTGGCTTCAGGGGGTGAAATCAAATTTCTAAACTTGAGAGGCATATAACTTTAACCTCTGAGCCAATATGGCAGCCCCTTTATTTCTTCTTAAATCAATCCTGGCAAATAGAAGAGAGAAACCTGACAGCCACTTAGGCGATAAGGTATCAGCAGGATCAGTTGGATGGATCACAAACAAGAACATATTTGGAAGTAACTACAAACATCAATTTTTATATGTGTGCTTGAGCATACCATTATAGTTGCTACACAGTTGTTTCTTGCCTCCTTGCCATCCCCCATGGTGGGTGAGGGTGGAAACTTGTTTCATCGTTTGAAAAGAACTTTCCATGGAGTTCAAGAGCATGCACTGCCAGTAGATGCCGAAACAAACAACAGTTAAAAGAATTCAGGGAGCATTAAGGGATGCAGTCACCAGATGATGCAGCTACATGTGTTGAATTGCAGCTTCAGCCTTCCAGAAACTGTCATCATTTAATTGTCCTGCAATAAATCAATTTTGTGAAATCGAAGTAAGACTTCACCATACACAATGTTTTTACTTCAGTTTCTGATAATCACAGTCATATCAAACTGCAAAATTATGTGCTGAAATGGATAGAGTGTTAAGCTCTGTGAATAAACACATCTGTGAATAGTTGCTTGCGGTAATTCAATCTGGCCTTGGATCTCTCTAATTCATTGGTTGTTTATTCATTGTGCATGGGCTCCTAGAAGTTTGAATAATAGTTTTAGGTGAGAGTATGAAAACAAATAATAAAACTACCTGTGTATATACCTTTGATATGTGATATGGATTAGATATATCATTCTAATCCATACAAATCCCACCATAGCTCACAAATAAGCCTTAAACGTCAAAGACCAATTATAATTTAGATGATTTCCTTTGTAAGGGTAATCAAGAAGACAACCCATAGCTGGGGCCACTATTCATTTACATGAAAGGGCAAAATGACAGTCACCATGAAAGGGCAAAATAACTACTAAGTCACCATTACCAGTTTGATACACAAAGCTTGCTTCTACATATGGATCTGAGTGGGGAACTAGGATATACAGTGGCCTTTCATTATAATTGACACAATAAACACAATGCAGTATAAAGCTACCATTCCATATAGTCCTCTCCTGTAGTTTTGAAAGAAGGGAGATGCATCTAAGCAGAAATGTTCTCAGTAGAAGGAAGGTCATAGATGAATAGAAGGGAGCATGTGGAGAAATGTTTCCAAGTCATATGACAGTAGTTCCTTGGTACTAAGCACATTTAAAAATGAACATGGTTAGATTTAATTACTTCACAAGTTTATACTTAAAAGAAACTGGGTAGGTTATACAAAACCTTTTAGGAAAGCACATTTGAATGTTTTCAAAGGATACATTTTGACCAGGCTTGATGGCACATGTTTTTAATTCCAGTACTCAAGAGACAGCAGGGAGAACTGCAACCAATTTGAGGCCAACCAAGACTACATAAGGAGACCTAGCCTCAAAAAAATAAAATTAAGTAAATAAATAGACAAATAAAACAGTAAGTAAATCAATCAATAAACAAATAACTAAAGTTTATTAATCCATGCTACCTTAAATTACACTAGCTGCATGTCTCATGGTTGTTTCTGATCTGTCCTGTTTGTTGCTGTTTTGTTTTAAGGTTTCATTCATGTATATAGTGTGTTTGACCATGGGTGGAGAAGAGAAAAAACTTGTTAACATGGAGGATTTTCCATCAAATTGTCACTTTGTAATCATAATCTTTCCATACCCGTGCTTCACTGATCGGAAAGGCTAGTAGTTAATGGACTTTTATTACAAACTTCCTGTAGTACGCAGCCCAGTAATTAGAAGAGAGCACGTTCCATGTCCCCTCAGTCTCCCCCAATGGCTTTGATCAGAACTTTGCTCAGTGACACACATCTAATAACCAGTAGCGGCACAAACTAAACCCTTAAGGCCCTGATTTATTCCTTAGCTCACATCCTTGACCAAATAGGGGTGTAATTACCCATTATGCCACTTGCCAATAAACCCTGACCTGTTCAAGTAGGGAGTAAAACAAAGAAAAACACAACAAAACAGAAAGAAATTGCTCTGGAATAAGAAAGGGGTAAGAATAGATTCTCAAGGACTTGGGTCTGGAAAGAAAACAGCATAGTAGTTTAGAGAGAACTACATTCCAAGTTAGGTCCCTTTGCTTTACCTTTTCTTTGGGTCTTCATTTAATGGGACAACTAAAAAGTGAAAGGTAAGTGTGGAATGATACAAGTGACATTCTATGGAGAAAGCTTCTAAGATGTATAATCTAAAATTGCAAGCATTAGATTGTAGCTCTTGGCCCAGAGAGACATTTGAGACATGATCACCCTCAATTTTAAGTCTAAAATATATGAAAAAGTAAAACAGCTCTGGTACAATTTACTTTCCCAATATTGAACCCCTGGGGCAGCATGCACAGGAAAACCAAAGTCTCCAAAGTTCAGAGATCTACCTCCATGGTCACCTGTCACTTGGAGGATCTCATTAAATATGATTCTAATTCCAATGGGCTAAGGTAGGATCAGAGTTTGAGCAGTTCTGATAGGTCTCCAGTGAGCCCAACACTGGTGCTTTCTCTACCACACTAAGTAGTGAAGGGCTAAGCAAAATTGTGCAGCCACTTTGGGTTCATTGATCCTCACCTTGATTGGCAACATTACTTTCTAATTTCTTTGTTGCTGTATCACTGATAGATTAGAAGCATCAGAAAGTGTTTAAAGTGGGCTGTGAAAAAGAGAACTTAATGTCTTTAAAGAGACAATTAAAAGTAGGACTTCCTAAACATGAGCTGAACAAGGATGACACATGACAAGAGGAGAGGGAAGCTCATGAGGTCCAACACTACACAAAGAGCTACGTGCCACTAAGAAATGCTGATCAGGACAAATAGTTTTCCCTAGGAAAGAGTTCCTATTTCTTATCCAATACCAAATGGCCATATACATATAAATGAAAACATACATAATAGTAACAGACTGAGCTGAGTTTCTTTATGTAATTAGAAATATATATGTGTATTCATACATGTATGTAACAGTAATTCATGAAAAAAGAGTTTATCGATTTGAAAAAAGTAAGGAGGCATACAAAAGAGTGTTTGAAGGGAGGAAAGGGAAGACAAAAACTGTAATTATAGTCTTAAAATTTAAAATAAATAATTTTAAAAATAAGGCTTCATGAGATAAATTTTAAAAGTTATATTCCTTTCATATTGTAATTTGTTATAGACAATCACAGTTAGCATAACTGAGTGTTCAGGGTAATCTTCCTTTCAATAAATTTAATTCCATTTCAAAAGATATGGGAAATCTGATCCTACTCTATGATCTCTTTGAGTTCTCAGAGGTCTGTGAGTTCACACTTGTCTCTGGTTCCTGCGTCACTCGGTTTATAGATTCTTCCTGCGAAGTGTAATTCCCTGTTTATGAGATCAAGTTGTTGTACAGTCCACATTTCTTCTGATTAAAATCTCTCTCTAACAAACAATAGAAGTCATATTCCTATTGCTGTGGGAAATTTGGGAGATATGAATAACTGTAGTTAGTAAATAAATAAATAAAATAAACACCACCATTTCACTCACTTTCTAGAAAAAAAATCAAAATATATTTTTATTATGAAAATCAAGAATATTTAAATACTTTCAACCCACTTTTTTCTTTCTAAAGGTAAGCTGTAGTATTCTCATCTAGGTTTCAGTTATTATTTTACATATTTCTCCATTTTAAGTATCAGAATTTTTTTAATGGAAGATCTTACAATTTACATTCTGTGAGTTTTCTTTTCTGTTTGTTATAGCTTTGAAAGAGAGTTTCTCTATATCCACTAGGAAGCTTTCTTTGTGGCAGCACCTAAATTCTCCAGAAACCACACCCCCTGTGTGGCTGTCCCTGAGGAAAAGGTAGAGGAGACTCTAAAAGAGTTTACCACCTGGGTTGTGCTCAACTTGAAACTTGAAACTTGAAAACTACCAATAAGTCTTCCTGTGATCTTCCCCTATAGTGAAGACTGTGTGCAGTCACTTATTTTCCTTCATGTGTCTATAATAACCCAGTTTTGGTTTTTCTAATGGCACTGTAGTGCTGTGCTGTTCTTTTAGGGTAAAAGTCCTCATAAGGAAAGAACAAGGTTAATAACTTAACTCGTGATGTGACTCAGAGTTCTTTCACATAATTGAATTTACTATTTACTAACTCTTATCCATTCCTCCCCAAGCACACATCGTCTTTCCCACCCATCTCCTCCTTCCTGGGAGAGTGATGTGGTAGTTTCATCATAAATACAAAGTCTATGACCCGATCATTTTTATAGGAACAGCATGAGTTTTGTTAGTTTGGTTTTAAGTAATAAAAACATACAATTAGAATTGTCTTTAAAGGAGAAAGAAGAATTTATTGACACTGTAACTGGAATAATTCAAAAGAGAAGTTGTCAGTTGGTTACAAGGAACCAGACCTGCATGAGCGTTGTCTGCTTTGTCTTCCATCCCTCTGTCTCCTATGCAGTGTTTTGTCTTCCATCCCTCCATCCTTTCCCATGCAATCCTTTGTCTTCCATCCATCATCTCTTATGCAATCCTTTGCCTTCCATTCTGCCATCTCCCATGTAATCCTTTGTCTTGTGTTGGCTTTCCTAAGCTGATGTTTCCCACTGAACTCCTGATACAGCCTATAAATATTCTAGATTCCTTGTCATTTGTATCTGAGAAAGGACATTAAAACAACCAGCCTCCTACCACAGATCATTGGCAGATATTCCTGTGTCTGTAGTAATCATTGTGATTGAAGGAATTACTGGACAAACCCATCAACAACTTATTATGTGTCTATAATTAAAGATATGCACTGGTATTGTTATCAACTAAAATACATAGAATGTGAGTGGAAAGTTGAGTCTATAAAGGAAAAGTATAAACACTATTAGGAAAAGTAGACAAAATGTATATACTGGAAAGGTAAACTTGAAGATATTTCCTGGAAGAAACATGAGCATCCATTTGAGTTAGTATCCAAACAGCTTCACATTTGCATCTAGTGTGCTTCTTTTTGTGCATTCATATATTAATAACTAATGTTAAAGGTGTCAGGAGGGATTATCTACTCTTCTTGCTCCTCTAAGAATCACCATAGTCTTAAGTAGTAGTGAACTTAAAGCTGGTCTCAGCATTTGTGGCAGGTTACCCATAATCACCTGATACTCCAGCTTCTGATATCTGAATTTTTTGTTGTCCAAGGATACACGCACACCCACACACATGCATGCATTCTCACAACCACACATACACACAAAATAAACATATTTTTAAGTGTAAAATAAATTTTGGGGGGAATAAAATGACTAAAAACATATTACACAAACAAGTGATTGAATTTTTTTTCTTTTTTAACTTGATGTTGGTTATATAAGTGGTGCCACACATTTTTAATGAACTTAGTATGTCCCATGGTGTCAGAAAGTCACTGTGAAATGACAAAAATGAAAAAAAGGAAAAAGAAAAGAAAATCAGAAAACACTACCATATGAAGAAGCATTCCCTGGTGTTTCAAACACGATAAACATGTGGAAAAGATTGTATAAGGCAAAAGTGTGTGAAGATTCCCTCAGGAGTCTGCATCTATATTCCTTTGTCATGATTTTTCATTTAGTGCAAATAACCATTATTCTAAACTCATTTTCTAAGTTGGTTTTCTTATAAATTACATACAGTTTTGCATAGAATCTAGTACATTAATCATTCACTTTTACTGTGTTTTATATCATGCCATTTGATTTTCAAACAGAAATCAATTAAGATTGGTAAGTATATACCATACAATTCAGATATCCAGAATACATATTACAGCTGGGGAGTGAGGAGGGCTCCTGGCCCACATAGAGCAGAGTTGACTAGAGAACCTAGTGCAAGCTGGCTACCTAAAAGGAAAAGCTCCATGTTCAGTAATACCCTGCCTCGGATCATAAGCATGATCAAGGAAAGAATCCAGTGTAAAGCTTGGGTTGCCACATACACATGCACACAAATGTTCTCTCACCCCCCAAACACATATACATTTCACACAAATTCACATAGAAAAAAATACTGAATTTCTTCCAAAATAAATTTGATTTTCCATCCCAAGTATGTGTGGAAATTTTTTGTGTTTAGGAATGGCAAAGAATTAGATATCAGTATAAATGTTATCACAAATATAGATTAAAACATCACAACTAAGGACCTACTTATTTTTAAGGTGCTATTATAATTATAAGCATTAGTAAAAGTATTACTGATGTGGAATATCACCAAAAGTAGTGTTCTTATTACTTAATGCATCTGTAATTTAAAAATTATACACTTCTAAGTTAAAAATAGCAGTAACATTTTACTAATGAAATATAGCCCATACTTCTTAAATTTTACAATGGCTGCCATCACACAATCTGTTTTCCATCTTGCTTCAACTGATATAAAATCTTCTCTTACCCCACATACACACAATTTTTCATGCTAGTAAACCCATGATCTTTATTGCTGCTACAACCATCAAATTCAAAAAATGTTTGACTCTTTAAATAATTTCCTTACAAATCAACCCAAAAGTTCTATAGTTCTTGTCTAGTTCTTTTGTAAATGAATCATCAAATGTTTGCTTACATTTTATTCAATGCAAGTTAGAGATGTTTAAGCACAGTAAGACAATAATTGGCCCTTTAGAAATTTTAACAAACTGAAATTATTGATGACAATATTAGGTAAATGAGACTAAGTGTTGAGAGATAAACTACATGTATGACATGCTTTGGATAGTTTCACAACTGTTTTAGAACATGTCAACTTGAAGGACATGCTCCTAGTGCATGCTACTTCTGTGTACTAAGTGTATTCTGTTTTATGTGACAATACAGTTGAAGACTCCTGGGATGATTGTATAGCATCTAATCTGTGTGAGATATTTGGAAGAAATGTAAATAGAGACTACATGTCAGATGGCTTTTGACTTATAATCATATAATCCTATTATGTGTATGTGTGTTACTGTGGTTAAATAAGGATCAGGATAAACAAATAGGACGAATAGATGTTTATTCAGGGAGAAATAACTTACAGCCTAGACAGATGAACACCAGCAAGTTCCACCGGATGCTCTCCTGTCTGTCCGAGTCCTGCCATCAAGAGAGCTTTTCTGGGCTCTTCCTCCGACCTCCTTCCACAGGTCACTTCCGCCAATGGCTCCACCCCCAATGGGCGTGGTCAGTGCCACAGAAGGACTATCTCACTACAGTGTGTTCTGTGTGAGAGAGAAGCAAGGGAGAGAAAAAGACAGTAACTACTATGTATGCAAAGAAGCACAAAATATATTAACTGCATTTAGCCCTGTGTAGGGGAACAAAGGAGTTTGAGAGACAGAAGCCACCATGGCTCCTTGGAATCACATTTTTTGAAAATTTTGTCTTGAGTATGAATTGATATTAAATTGGTAAAACATATATTAATTCATAATCATGAGCATAATGTAATATTTTGAAAATTTCTGTTTTGCTATCTTCAGAGATGGGTTAGGTAACTGTAGATATTTTAAAAATCAAACTAAATGATTGTAATGGCCCAAGGGAAAACGGTGTTTAGAGAAAAGTGGTCCAGGTGTCATGGACTGTCAAGGCTGAGTTTTCTTTGATAATTTATTTTAAGACCCCATCAGTGACACATAGGAAACCAAGCTTTCTGCATTTAAGTATACATATTAATCTTGGAAATAGATAACTGGCTGTTTTAAGACTGGAGAATAACTGTTACCATCAAACACTTCAACATCAGTGTAATCCTAAAGAGAAGAATGAGCCAGCTAGACATATTTGTTGAACTTACCTTGGCAACACAAAACACTTTTGCTGGCAGTGATCATGTACTTAGCTGATAAAGGAAAAAATATGCTGGGAGACCACATTTAAGTATGTGAAGGCTTTATTTCACCTGAAATGTTGTTGTCTCTACAGAATCTACTTACTATCTTAACTTCAACCTAAGCAACTCGGGTGATACTTTGTAGGCAGTTTAGGTTGATTAGATATACAGATATTGAGGTGAATATATAGAAACACATCTTCCCAGAATTCAGCATTTGATGTTAAATAAACTGAACACTTAAAAAGACAATTGGCAAATATGTTTCCTAGCTGATACTTTAGTATCAGGGCAAAGTCAACATTTCTTTTAGAGAATGAACAGTTTCATATCCAACAAGACAAAACTCTAAATAAAGGGTTCAGTCTCAGAAGGAATGTAAAGTTCAATTCATCTAATCATACACTCAAGTCTAGGAGAAGGTATTGTTTTCTCAGCTTTAAGAGGTATCAGGTCTCTCCATGACAGCATTACAAACCATTTTAGTCAGAAACAGGTGAAGCAGGGTATGTTATAAAAGAGCCATATTGGATAAATTTTGTGAGCCACTGAAAACCATGACCCAATCAAAAACTATTTCACAAAACATTTACATTTCTCCACAATGAGCTTCAGGAGTTCAAAAGGTTTCAATGGAGAAATTTGCTGAGGATAGGTCATGAATTTGGCACAGTATGAAGAGATTGACCCCCACAAGTGGGACTTGGTTGGTATTCTTTGAGGGGACTCATTTGCTTAGTCACTGTACAATTGAAAATGGACAAACAAATATAAGGTTTAATGCCAAGACACCAGTGCAATCACCCATGTGGAATAAGACAAGATCATATTGTAATATGGCTTTAGACTTTAACATATTTAGACCCAAGTGCAAGAAAAAGTCTGTCCATCCCTCTGTCCTTTCATCATAATTATCTTCAAAATGGGGAAAATCCATACATAAGAAAAGAAGTTACTTGCCGCATATGAGATGTCTTCAAAGGAAGAGTTTTGTTGAACAGCTGCTTCTACTGAGCCATGGGTGGGGCAGATAATGAAAAGAGGAGAAAGAATTGTAATTATTTTAGATAAATCTAAGGAAAGTGAACCAGAAATCTTGACCCTCAAACACAGCACTACAGAAACAGAGGCAGAATGAGTTCAAAGGCTATGAGTGCTACATACTGAATATAATAGCAGCCTGAGCTCTATAGGCAGAGTCTATCTCAAACAAATAAAAATATTTGATTAACCGAGAGCCTATATCTTCCTAGTCTGCAGTCTTTTTCCTACATACTCTGTTAAGGCCACAGTATTCTGCTTTATGGAGAAGTATATTTATAATTTTGAACATTTACATGTAACAATATAGTGCAGAAGACTTTAAAAAAATGTTCATCAGTGTGTTTATGGGTTGAGTCCATTAGGGTTAAACCTTTGATTTTCTTCTGCAGGGGAAGTGTTGAGATGAAGCTATGTACAAGTTACTCCATAGTATATAAAACGATGGTGTGTCAGACTATGCCTTATCCTAGGAGACTCCATTTTGTAAGCATATTTTGACTCATTTTTGAGGTAGAAGGATGATTGAGGCCCCTGCATGGACCCAAACTATATACCATGTCAATCATAATCCATTTGGCATAGGATGATAAATGTATTTTCTAGAAAATAGTCATTCTATAAATGTATTGGGGAGAATTGAAACTCTGAAGGCATGTGGGCATACATATTAAAATTGTCTCATGAAATTCAGTCAAAAGAATCTTTCAGACACACCAGATTTTGGGAAGGGTATAACTCCTGGATAACATAATGTGATGAGTAGCCTACATATTATGGCATAGTCACACCTCAACCATCTGATACCTAGTATTCTCATCAGGGACAAGGGATGCTTCAGCTACACACTCTTTACTAGCATTTCCTTCCCAGCTCTGGACTGGCTCATCTTCTTATCTGTACAAACTCCTTCTCAGCCCAATTCTGAAGCCTTCTGAATTCTGCTGCAGCCGCTTTAACTCGCATCCATATACATATACAGGACTATCTGTGATGCTGTGTGACATGTGATCTGATTTAATATTCATAATTAAGATTAGAATAAAGATTTCACATGTCTCTAAGACAAGCTGCCAAAGTAAGAGGATTTTATGACAAAAGACTGTCACTGAAACCACTAAACTTTGTACATTAATCGTTATTCAGTTAACTTTGACATTGTGAAAAGACACAAGTGAGTTTATCTGTTTCTTACATAGGGTCAGCTTTCAGTGTTTATAATGAGTTTTCAAAACGTTATGGTAGGTTGAGGGAATGGCTCTGCTGGCAAGGCTCTTACCTTTGCAAGCACAAGGACTTGAGGTCATTCCCCAAACACATGTAAAAATGTTGGGTAAGGTAGTGTACACTCACCTGTACTACCAACTCAGCAGAGGTAAAGACAAGAATATCTCCTAGTCATAATAGATAGCCAGTGTAGCCTAATTTTCATGAGTTGTTGGCCTATGAGAAATTCTGTCTTAAAAGAAGTGTTATTCCTGAGGATGTTACCAGAAATTGTTCTCTGTCCTACATACACACACACACACACACACACACACATGAAACACACACATACACACACATACACATCATCATATGGCAACAGAAACAATTTGACAGTGAATGTTTTAAATTATAAAATTAGTTATTATTTCTAGCATAAATAATAGATAATACTTTAGCTGCCCTAAGAGCCAGTTATTCTTTCAATCTGAGAAAAAAATAACTATTCAGCAATCCAAGGAGATAAAAGTCACCTCAAAAGACTGATTTCAGTGTCTAAGGAAGCTTTCTCTTCTGCCCTGCTCTCCCACCCCTCAAAAACCAGTAGACATAGACAGTAGCTTTCTCTAAAAAACATGAGAACATTATGATATCATAGTCTCTGCCTTTCCCAGAGGATATTTGGAGGAAGAGGTGATAGACGAGAAAAATATATCAAAGGCACTCTCCTTATCTCTGTAGAAGGTAGTGATAGACAAGACACAATATGGGGTCTCATAGGATCCAAAAGACATGGAAAATGGCCTCTAGTTATGTACACTTAAATATAACTTTGAAGAGATACCAAAGTGGCACACATATAGAAAGTTGTTCTCACCCAAGGCCTTGGTCACCAGGAAATCTCCAATATTTGCCTTTACCATGCTTTCTATGCTGTGATTCCAGTAGTGGCTTTGCATTATACAAAATCATTAAAGGTAAGTAATAAACATCTGAACACAATAGGGAATGGGACCCACAGTTAAAATGGCATGACCAGTGCAAGCAGTAGTTGATCCTCTTTATGTGGTGGGTGTCACACTTCTGTGGCTCTTAGCTGTTCATTTGCTGCCTGAAACACTCAATAGAAACTAGAAATAGTTGAGGTTTCTTTCTCTGCTCTATCATCATATGTATTGCAACACTTCTTGGCAGTTTGTAGCTTTCTCCTTTTTGTTTTCTCACACATCTTGCTTCTAGGAAATCCACAAATTCACCTATCCATTTGGCAGAGCAGTGAACTCCGTAAAGCAGAGCCACGGGCACATGCTGCCTTCTTATTTTGATACAAATTACTAAAGTGCATTTCAGTGAAGCGGTGGGATTAGCACTCTATGGCAGGGCTCTAGGAATGCTGATCAACTTAAACTTGTTAGAACAGTGTCCCAAATCCCAAAGGAGACAATTGGCTCTTTGTGAAGTAATTTGCAAGTATCCTGTTCCACCCTTAAAACTTACTATGCCCTATTATTATGTGATTAGTAGAGTAAAAGGCAGCTGTATTTTTTTTTTTTTTTACCTACTTCATATTTTTCTTATATCTTACAAAACAGGCTGTGTATGTGATTCTGCTAGTAGTATTTCCTCAAGTTGTAATTTATTGTAAACTCAGTATTTTATTGCCATAAAGAAGCTCACAAGTAACAACAGCATGACCCAGCATCACAGAATAAGGCTTGTGTAACATCTGCTAATACCACCAGTAGAAAGTATTAACAGAAAATGAGACTGGGGAGATGGCTTACTCAAGGATATGAACTTTAGTTGTAATCAATAGCACCCATGTAAAGGACTTTAGTGGTACCTAACTATTTTCCCTGGGCTTGGTAGCAGAGACAGGCAGATCCTTAGAGCTCACTGGACAGTCACTGTAGACAAGTGGCTAAGTTCTAAGTTCAGTGAAAGAGATTCTGTCTCAAACAAGTAAATAGAAAGAAATTGAGAAAAAAACACCAGATGTTAATTTAGACATCCATATATATGCAAAGATAAATTCTTAATTACTCACAAGCAGACACATGAACATGTACACTTACCGCATACCATTTCTACATATGCAGGTACACTCAAAAAGTTGTGCAAATGACACATTTCCTTCATTACCACAAAAATGTTAAAGTATGGCAAGAGGAGGCCATAGGTGAGCAAGTTTAAGAGAAGCATTAAGGAATTGTTTCCCAAACTTCTGTAGTGCAGATAAACAGGGACATGGTAGTTTATAACCTCTTTACCCTATGTACCTTGCTGCAAGAATCTTCAAAGTGTACATTATCAAAGGTATATTTCTATATATTTCAATCACCTCTGCCAACTGGACATGATCATTTACTTTCCAAACCTTCTTAGCTCTTCTGTATATGGCTCTGAAGAAACTTGGGACTGAAAAAAATGTTATTTAAAGGTCTATAGTAACCAAAACATCTATAGATTGAATGTAGTATCTATTAAATTCTAGTGGCATTTCTCTCATGGAACTAAGAAACACCAACCTAAAATTTCTGTAGAAGCACAACTGACCTATGTAGTCAAAACCAAGAACAAAACCAAGGACATTACACTTCCTTATTTTGAACTAGTTTACAAAGCTATGGTGCCAAATACAGTGTGGCAATTTCATAAAAGATGCAAAGAGCAATGAAACAGAATAGATGCATCAAAGTAAGCTCACACTCAGTATATCTAACTTACCTTGGACAAGTATCCTAAGTATAATCACATGGTATTATGTTAAAAATGTTAACTATTAATTGGTAAAGTAAGAGTATTCATTGTTCCACAGCTTTTGTTTTGTTTCATCTCTTATACATAGAAAAGACTCAAGAGATTAAAAAAGAATAACTGGTTCTTTATCAAACTCAAATTCTCTCACACATGTACAGATCCCCAGTTTACAGTGTTTATCTCTGTATGTTTGAGACTGATAGTAAGTTTATGCTAAGAAGTTAGAAAGAAGACCACAGGTATGGAAAAGAGAAATCTAGGAATGGAGGTACAAGAAAGGAGGCTATGGGGGAGGGTGGAAGATTAGAGGGGACCAGAGACTAGGACAGAATTAAAAACTAAGGAGAATTAACAAAAAATTTCTTTTAAAATGCTATAATGAAACTGAACTGTACATGCTACCAGAGAGAAAGAGAGAGAGGGAGGGGAGAGAGAAAGAGAGGGAGAATTGGTTGAATTTTGGATTTTCTGGGTTTGACAGAAAATACTTGATCAATCAGTTAAGCAAGATCATGCGAAGCAAACACAGCTGCTAGAAGCAAGGGTCCATGTCTACATGAGGAGTGTATGACAGTCCCCAGAGACTTGAGATGTAATGTGAGTATGCATTATCTTTGAAGGAAGTTGTTATCATGTATACTATGGTTTGAGTAGTTGTGTTTTCTCCACACTTCATGTTGAAAGTAAACAAAGTAAATGTCTCAAAGAGACTTGTGCACGTTGATGTGCATGAGGCATTGTGCTTCTTTTTTTATATATATAATAATCTGTTTTATTTTGTTTTTGGATTGACATTTTATGTAGCCAATCCTTATCTTGAGCTCCTTATCCCCCAGCCTCCTCCTCCCAAGTTCTTGGGTGCTGGTATTGATCTAACTACTAAGTTACACGCACACCCCTTAAACACAACTGTCTGATCTATCTGTTTCTGTGAAACAGAGAAAGTACTGGTGGCTGCCTGGGATGGAAGAAGGTCTCTAATGTCTTAATCTTATGCTCTGAGCAGAGTAGAGTGCTTTCTGTTGGTACTCTCAACTCCTGGACAGAACAACTGAATGAAGGCTGCTAAATCAGCTGGGGCTTCTAAACTGTTCTGTATCAGTGAGTGTTTACCCCTATTTTATACCTAAAAAAATTCTTGAGAACCTGTACCAGACTCTCATGGATTCATGCTATAAAGATGACAATTAGAAAACACGAAATTTGAATTTGAACCCAATTGCAATCAGTTAGGAATTCTTAGGACAAAATCATAACTTCCCAATGCTGTCAGGTTCTCATCTATAATGTAGAGTTAAATGTGCTCATTTCACATTATTGCTACAAGTTTTTAAAGAAATAACTATTATAGAAAAGAAGCACCTGGTATTGCATGTAAAAACCAACCAACATATTGCTCAAAACTCAGAGAATATACTCAATTGCTATATCTATTTTCAGGAAACTATAAAAAATATTCAGTTTCCTGGAAAACTCCACCAGCCCATCTGCACCAGAGTGTCTATTGTCACTCAAATTACACTTATATATGTATGTCTCAGAGGGTTCTTCCATGGCCTCCTGAGCAGTCAATCAATCCACAAAACTTTAACCTATTAGATTACTTACAACCACACAGCCTGATTACACACACACACACACACACACACACACACACACACACACACACACACCACAAACACAGACATCACACACATGCATTGTAAACACATACACACATACATTTCAAACATATTCACACACACACACACACACACATGCAATCATTCTCATAAAATAAAGACAAAAGTCTTGACATTTCAGAGACCATATCTGTCCTGACTTATAATTGCACTATTAATTTGGATATTTAAGTCTAATATAGTGATCTTTGGGTTTAATTTTCTTATATTCTTTGTAACCATCATAAAACTGTGGTTTCATTATGAAATCTTCAAATAACATTTGTTTCTCTTGATTGACCTCTGCATTTTTTCTCTTCTATGCTGCATCTTCAATGCTCATTAAAATACTACTAAAGGTCAAAACCCATTGAGCTTAACAATTTTGAGAAATGAACTAGCTTGTATTTGTGTATGTGCTCAGGCATGTATACATATGTGTGTACACTCATGCAGAGGCCAAGGTCAGACATTATCTGCCTTCTAAATTGCTCTCCATCTCACATTTTGAGGCATAGCAAGTGCTCTACCAAACCCCAACCCTAGAATCAACATCATTAACTGACTCTAACTTCCTCTGTAATCTGTTAATTAAATACAAAAACTGTTATGGCACATAGAAATGCCATTTTAAGGACACTGTGTGTCAACTTTGTGTTCTGGACAAACACTAGTAGAACTTTACAGAAGGGGAAAGTCTTTGTCAGTGGCAATGCATGACAGAAGCCAAAGATCTAAAAGTAAACATACAAAGGTATCTGACAGTACATCAACTCACCCTTTTTACACTGATGAACTTTTATCTCTCCCTCTACCAGATTTTAATCAACAGCCTCGTTTGCATGTACCTTGTATCACTGCAGCAAGCCACCTACTATCATTCTTTATGCCCCATGAAGTCAACTCTTTTGAGCCTCAAGGAAACATTTCATTGTCTTGTTTTATCTCCTGCTCAGTTCACATTAGCATAATGGCTTTTAATTGGATTGTACTTCTGATTAGAGTCAGCAAAGGTGGGATTCTCTCTGAGGAAATTGCCTGCAAGACAGGAAGCAGAGGATCCAAGGGACAATGTCTGAAGATAGCAGCAGAGGGAAAGGTGGCTGAGAAATTGGAGAACCTCAGTTACCTTTACTCTACATAATGGAAGTCCATTGGACTATCTATAAATGTATTCAGACTTGAATATCTAGAGTATTCTTATTCAGATTTGTTTTCCTTTTTTGACCATCATAAAACTATTAGGTTTTACTGTCATCTTTTAATAACATCTGTTTATTTTAATTTCCCATCTCTGTTCCTTCTCTTCCATGCTCCAGCACTACTAAAGATTCTGCTACATTCAGTAGCCACCATTCTGCTTACATATCACATGTACTCTACAGTGTCCTAGTACTTTTTTCCACTCTTATTGTCTTTGTAGTTTCACATCCTGTATCCATTGTAACACACACGCTTATGCACTGACATTGTAAACTAGAGTCCACAGTTGAGATATAACATGTGATTTTTATCTGAGTCCAAGTTATTTTGCTTAATATTCTATCCATTCTCCTTCAAATTTTATGATTTTAGTTTTCTTTAGAGTTGAATAAAACTCTATTGTGTATGTATTCCACAATCTATCCATTTATCCGTTGACAGATGTTTGCACAGCCTCCACTTACTTATTATTATGAATAATGCAATGAAGAAAATTAAAAACAAAACTACCATATAACCCTGAACACACAAACACCCAAAGAACCCATATCCCACTGCAGAGAGTCTTACACATGTACTTTTATCTCAGAAGTTTTATTAGTAGCCAAATGTATGCTCCCATGAACATTCAAAAAGACATAGAAAAGAAAGGTGAATACGTAGATATAATTTTAGGGGCAGAAAAGAAAAGGACATTCCCAAACTTAACACAAAAATAGTGCTGTAAATACAATAGCAGCCATCAAGCAGAGGATGCAGGTGAGTAACAGAAGGCTCCAGAATTTGATCCCTAGCAAAATGAAAATGGGATAAAAGTAAGTCAAATGACTTACACATATGACTGTATATAAATATGATAACATGATTATATATAACAAATGGCAAAAACTCTGACACAAGTAGAATTAAAGTTTAAATACATTCATAATGTATTCCATAGTCAAACATTCCTACTAGTATATGTGTAGGCACAGATAAAGCATGAACAGCACATTCAGATAACTGGTATAAAAAGAAATTCACTCTATGGATGTTCAGTGAAGACATAAGAAAACAAATTCTCCTTGTTACTGGAAAATGTATGGACTAAGATAACATTCTTACATTTCAAAACTGAGAAAATAAGTTTCCTAATCTTTTCAGAGAACAAAGCATCCATACCTACATTTCAAAATTATCCCCAGCAATTAGACAAGGAAAAGAAACGGAAAGCAAGTGATAGAGAAGGAAGAAGAAAAGATGTCTTTATACAAAAATGACACATTTACACACAGAGAAAATCCTGAGGAATCCATAACTGAAAGCTGTTAAAGATAATAAAGGAGATTCAGCAAGGTTACAGAATGGAAACAAAAATACCCAGTCTCAGTTATATTAACATTAAATCGCCTGAAAAAATTTAAGAATAAAATTTGATTCAAAATAACATCAAAATACATATAAATGAAGTGTATGTGATGGGTTTAGGAAGAGAAGTACATGATTTATGAATTGCAAAATACTGCTGAAAAATTAAATAATACCTATAAGCCTTGTACATTGATTCAAGATGTAATATTGGTAAATCAGTTTTGGTCCCAAAATTGATCTATAGAGTCAACAAAAATCCTTGTCAAATGTTGACTTTTGTGCAAGAATTGACACATTTTTTTTCTAAAGTTTATGGGGAAATTCTTGCAAACTAGTACTGCAAAATAAATAAACAATATTTTAAATAAAAACAAATTTGAAGAATTCACATAGTCATTGCTATAAAACTGCAGTTGTCAAGACAGTGCCTTTCTGGCCTCAGAAACACCATGATGATTAATGGGCTGTAATTGTTTCCAGTTTTACTCTATCAATGGGCAATCAATTTTTGACAAGAGCATGCATAGACACTAGATCTGCCTATATCCCATTTATAAATTATTCCCACATTCTCTCTAGATGCTATTTCAAGACAACAAAAAACATATCCCTTTATACAATTACCAGCAAAATATATCTAAAGTCACCTCACATATGTAGATTGCTGCTGGTCAACAAGTCCCACCACTGCATAAAACATATAGAATGCTGTACACAATCACCGGGGCAAAAGAAAAGAAAATATTTGAAACAATCTTTGTTCTATGGAAAGAAGCCAACAACATAGCAAAATTTAAAAGCTGGCAAAGGATATGGCTCCATAAGTAAACATAGTTCTTGCTACAAACCTGTTTAATCCCCAAATCCCATGTAGCAGATGGAAAGAACTGACCCCTGCTGTTCTTGTGAGACTCCCAACAGTAAGAGTGGGAGTGTCTCTGACTTGCCTCAGCTTGGCACCTTTTTCCTCCTACTGGGTTCCCTTGTCCAGCTTTCATCTGAGGGTTTGTTTCTAGTCTATTTCAGCCAGGTTCAGTGAATGAACCTGGAAGGACTGCTTTTTTTTTTTTTTTTTTTTTTTTTTTTTAATAGCTATTGAGTTTTATTTTTTAATTTATTTTATATAACAAAGTCCATTTAAATGAAAACAAACATTTATAGACAATATTTGGGAATTTGGGCGTTGTTCTTTCCAAACTACTTCCTGCTGGTAAGGGGCGCTGTCATGGGGGATTCCAAGAAGATTCAGAAATCCTGGCTGTAGTCTGTAAGGCTGCTTTGTCCAGCTGTTTTGAATGTAGGATCACCTCGTACTCTGTTTAGGTGGTCTGGCTTGATCAAACTCTTCTTTTGAAGCTAATTGAGGAGTGGATCTGGGGTGACAGGAGAGGTGGGCAGGTCAGCTGGTAGAAGTGGAGGTTAGGAAACTGCAGTAGGGATGTAATGTATGAGAGAAGAGTAAAAGTATCAAAAAACCAAAATTGACTCCTGCAAATTGTCTTCTGACCTTCATATGTGCTATAGCATACGCATGCACATACACACATGTGTAAATTTAAAATACAATGCTCAAACAATTCAACAGTAGTTACAAAAATTAGTTCAATATTTTTTTCTGTCTACATATAGTGAATATGTTGCTTATATATTTAATAAAAATGTGCTTTTCATCCTATGTGTCAGATACAACTTTAGATACTAGGAACATAAAGAGGAATATTAGTCAGTAACTACTTGTCATAGGCTCACAATTTATTCAGAACTATAGAATTTGCTAGCTAAGCACATAATATTTCTACTTATATTAGGAATTCAATGTTATGATTGTTTCTGTGACTATGGCAATACTTAGAACATAGTTCCTAATTTAAGAAATATACCAATTTATATAAGAATCTATGAACAAATAATTCAGACTGGAAGAGGGAGGAAAGGGGGGGGAGGGAGTGAAGAGGGGAATGATAGGAAAGAGGAGAGTTAGGAAAGGAAAAAGAAAGGATAAAGAAATATGGAAGGGGAGAGGCATGAAAGGAGGGAGGAAGGAAGGACAGATAAAATATATGCAAATAAACAGAATGAACTATGTAGATGCATGCTAACATCTTTAAGAGAATCCATTGGCTTACAAAGGAAGGCATGCTCAGTTTCGTAGAACATAGAGCATTCAAAGAATCTGAACTTTGTCTCATAAGTAGTAGTAAGTCTAAGATCTACAGAGCATGCTCTGCCTTCGCTTGTGCTCCAAAGAAAAGAAATTCCATGGACTTGATGTCACAATGAGTTCAAGTGACATTATTCTACCTTGTAAAAAAATTATAGCAGCTATTAAAGATTTTTCATAAACTTTATTTGTGGCTGTAAACTAAACAGATGCTTATAAAAAATGGTCACTTAAAATGTGAATTTTATGAATGTTTACAGTGACCAAAGCCCAAAGGATTAACATGCCCAAGATGAGGGTGTGAAAGACAAAATGGGAAATTAACTCAGTGTTGTAAATGTATGGAAAACCCACCGTATTTACAAAATACAAGGAACTAACAAGAGACTGCTTTTTATTAAGTTCTACAATGGAAATAAAAGGTTGAGAAGTGTATTACAAAAAGTAAGAGCCAAGATACTACTTAGTAACTTTTAGTGATCCAAAGCTTAGTAGAACTGGATCGCAGTTGCCTGGGGTTTTGTGTGCTGCAGGTTTCATCCCTTTCTAGTTCTCACACCTTGTCTGATACTGTGTGAGAACTATCCTTCAAGTCTCAAGCCAATATCTTTTATGAATTTTATTTAAATTGAAAACAATCATGTATATATATATATGTATATATATAAATATAATTTTTTATTTTACATATCGATCCCAGTTCCCTCTCCCTCCCTACCATGCCTCCTGGCCCTTTTCACATCCCATTTCCCGCCACATACACACATACTCCACAGGAAGGGTGATGCCTTCCAGAAGGGATCATCAAAATCTGTCAAGTCATTTGGAGTAGGGACTAGGCCCTCCCTTCTGTCTCTAGGCTAAGGGAGTATCCCTCCATGGAGAATATGGTCCCAAAGTTCTTTCGTGCACCAGTGATGCATCCTGGTTCCACTGTCAGAGGTCCCTTAGACTGCCCAGGCCTTCTAACTGAGACCCACATTCAGGGGGTCTGAGTCAGGTCAATGCTAGTTTCCCAGATATCAGTCTGGGGGTCCATGAACTCCCCCTAGTCCCCCTTTTTCAGGTCAGCTGTCTCTGTGGGTTTCTGTAGCCTGGTCTTGACCCCTTTTCTTGTCACTCCTCCCTCCCTGCAACTGGATTCCAGGAATTCGGCTCAATGTTTAGCTGTGGTGTCCACTATGTTTCCATCAACTACTAGATGAGGGGTCTATGATGACATAATTTGTTAGTTGGCTAATTAGTTAGTTAGTTAGTTAGTTAGTTATTTGGAGTCATCCTTGTAGATCCCTGGGCATTTCTCTAGAGTCAGTTTTCTCTTCAAACCTAAAATGGCTCCCTCTATTATGGTATTTCTTTTTTTTTCCATCCCCTGACTCAATCTTCCCAGTCCCACGTGTTCTCCTCTCCTCCCCTTCTTTCTCTTAACTCCCTGTCCACTCACGGCTCCCCCACTCTGAATATACTCAAGAGATTTTGTTCCTTTCCCCTTCTGTAAGCGATCTTGTATGAATCTCTTAGGTTCCTCCATGTATCCTAGATTCTTTTGTAGTGTGAATTATAGGCTGGTGATCCTTTGCTCTATGTATAAAATCCATATATGACTGAGTACATACCATATTCCTCTTTTTGTGACTGGGTTACCTCACTCAGGATGGTTTCTTCATATTCCATCTATTTACTATAGCAAATAATGCTGCTATGAACATAGTTGAACAGATGTCTTTGTTGCATATATGTGGATCATTTGGGTATATGCCAAATAGCGGAATTGACGGGTCCTGTGGTAGACTGATTCCCATTTTCCTGAGGAAATGCCATACTGATCTGCAAAATGGCTGTACAAGTTTACACTCCCACCAGCAGTAGAGGAGTGTTCCCCTTTCTCCATATCCTCTCCAGCATAAGCTGTCATTGATGTTTTTAGCCATTCTGGCAGGAGTAAGATGGTATCTCAAAGTTGTTTTGATTTGCATTTCCCTGATGGCTAAGGATGTTGAGCATTTTCTTAAGTGTCTTTCAGCCATTTTGGATTCTTCTATTGAGAATTCTCTTTTGGGTTCTGTACCCCACTTTTTAAATCTTACTAAATGTTAATGGACTAAATATTGTTAACTGTGATTCTTATTGGATAACTGTTATGTGATATAATTTGCTATGTTAAGGTTAAAACGCTTCTTTTTATTTAGACAGAAAAGAGGAGATGATGGGAGATGCCATTATGTATATATGTTTCTCATACTGGTTAATAATAAAGCACTGTTGGCCAATAGGAAAGGAAGATAGGAGGGACTAGGAGACAAGGAGGAAATAGGAAGTAGTAAGGAGGAGTCAAGATAGAGGGTCTGGAGAGAGCAGTATGCAGCAGCCGGCTCCGGTAAGAAGAACACGTGGACATACATAGAAATGGGTTAATAATTAAGACAGAGCTAGCCGATAAGAAACAAGTAACCAGGCCAACAGCATTGTATCAAATATAGAGTCTCTGTGTGATATTTGGGGCTGATACGTCGGCGGGACAAGACCAGGTGGTGGTGGGAGGAAAAACCCATATTCATTACAACAGTCTTTATCTATCTTCCCAGCTATTGTACTGCAGGTTGCTGATATGACACTGGGAAGACACACAGTCTGATTTGACAGCAGCACACAGCCCAACAACTAGAAATCCCAAAGAACCCATCACCTTCTTCCCCCTGCTTTGTCCCTGATGGGACAGTAAAAACCATTATCCCACAGATAACACTTCTAGTTCATAGAAAAAGCAACCATCTTGAAAGAATCTGTGTTCTTCCAGACAAGTGCAATATGATCAAATGTATTGTAAACTAAATTTGTCCTGCCTTTGAGCTAAGCACTTGCAGTATGATTTTCTCTTTGGATCATTAAACCAATCAAGAGAAGAAGCATCATTAGCCCCACTGGCAGGTTTGAAGGCTGAGACTGGAAACACTTGTACAAAATTATGTTGTCATCTTGAGTTATATCAAAGACCACTCCAAAGACTGTGTACCAAATTCTTACACATTTTAGTTCTCAATGAATGACCATATAGTTAAGGTGAAAAAATGGATGGAACTCCATAAAATTTCAGAATAGATGAAACAAGAATTAAAATCAAAATGCCAGGGAAGGAAATAAATATTATAACCAAATAATAAATTAGAAATATCTATTTCTTAAATTCTTAAATTTATTAGTAATGGTAGTAACATATCTTCTGATTGGAGATGTCATTCTGTGAATATGTTTCTCTTATTGGTTAATGAATAAAGCACTGTTGATATATAGGGAAGCAAGAGAGGCAGGACTAGGAGACAAGGAGGATTCTGGGAGTCATAGTAGAGAGGAGTCGAATGTAGGACACAAGAAGAGCAAGAGGTCTGGACCCTCTTACCAGTAAGATAGGATCATGTTGAAACACTTAGATAGATAAAAATGAGTTAATATTTAAGACAGTGCTAGCCAATAAGAAGTTCTAGCCATTGGCCAACAGGTTTATATCTAATAGAGTCTCTCTGTGTTATTTTGTGCTGACACCACTGTGGTACCAGGATGGAAGGAAAGTGCTCTTAACAATCTTCTTTTTTCAGAAGGCCAAATAGAGTTGGCATTTATCTAGGATGTTGAGTGTGAAGATGAAAGGATAGGCAGTATCCTATAGGGTGTCTGGGAATCATGTTCACAATACACCAAGTATACACTTCTGCTTATGTATATTAGAGATAGAGGTATATTGATAACACTGGAAATTATTTGTAGTAGTATATAGAAAAAAAATCAACTTATGAAAGTATATGTTTCTTTTTTTTCCCCACACTCAACTTTACACTTCTCTGAAAGTAATGGAAATCATGGACAGATACAAGCAAATAATTTTCAGTGATTCCCTCTAGTTTATACCCTCCCCCAGTTTTAAAAATACATATGAGAATATTCTAACTGTAAAGTATACCTATAATCTATATCCAAATTAGTGTGGTATTTTCTAGTGGCAGCATTCTATTAAAATTTATTTCTATAAAATAAGCATGTTTTACTTTAATAACAAGAAATCAGTTCTGTAATAACATAGCAAATGCTCAGTTAGGTTTTTGCAGCTATTTACTGTCCTTCTTTCGGGTATTATAAGGAAAGAATTGATTATCTTCTGCTGGAGGGGTCTCCCAGACATGCTTACAGTTTTAATTCCTGGTTGAAAATGAAAGCTCACACTGAAAACAAAGTGAGCAGAATTATGTCAAGTGAAGTGATGCAACTCCATTAACAGAACTTCTGGCTCAGTCGCCCTCACATCCAGGTCATAGGCTCATAGATTCTGTCTCTAAGATAACCCACAATAAATCAGGCATACAGTTTTTATAATTCACGCCCACCATGTTTGCAGGGACAGAGGTAAGACCTGTAGAGGCAAGCAGCCCTTCCACAAATTTTCAAGGGAGGCTTCAAGAACTTTGCAAACTTCAGAGAAATGCAAGATAATACATAATACATAATACAAAGGGTTGAAAAGACAGTGGCCTGATCTCTACATTTTTAGAAACAGAGTAAACCTATGAACTGGGCCCAGCCAGGTGTCCCTGTGATAATAGTGCATGGAACTTGTAGGTCAAGAGATGCTGTCGGTGTCTTCCTCCTCCTCCTTCTTCTTCTCCTCCACCTCTTCATCCTCCCCCTCCTCCTTCTCTTCCTCCTCCTTCTTTCCCTCTCCTCTCTCTCTCTTTCTCTCTCTCTCTCTCTCTCATCTTCCCTTTAGTAACTTTATCAACAAAACAGTAAACTACATGAAAATGTATTACATAATATCTTAGAAGAGCCATTACTTATCCTAGGCCATTGGACACAGTTTTTCTCAATAGAAAAAAAAAAAAAAGTCAGTTAAGAATTCATTTGTAGGGGAGAAAAAAAAAAAAAAAAAAAGACCTGGCTTCTTTTCTAAAATGAGTCCTTTTTCAAAGGAATTTCATTTTCCTTTGTTCCCCTTTTTATATTTTAATGCAGGAGTCAGGATTGAAACCCTTATACTTTTTTTTTCTTTTCTTTTTCCCTTTTTTTTTTTCAGGTGTCTGCATTTTAAAAGATTTTGTTTGCGTTAAGGCTTAGGTCACTGTAATTTGTGTGTTTTAAGAAAAACATTACCTTTGAGTGACCTTTTGGGATTTGAAGGTGAAACTTCAGTCACAGGGGAAGAAAAGCTTTTATTATGCCAAACCCCCAACCTTAAAAACAATGACATTTTACCTTTGAATATCTTCCTACAGCAGTAACAACTAGGTAAACCACAGTTAGAACAGACTCCATTCAGATGGGTTTTAATATTTCAGAAGAAAAATGCAGCTTGGCCAAAGACAAACACACTGATTTAAAATAAATCACCAAGGGCATTTCATAGAAGTGGCAGAACTTTGGGGGGACCTGAGAGGAAGCAGGTCCCCACCTTCTATTTCTCCAGATTCTTAAACTGATGTTATAAGCTAAGTACCTCACCTCCAAGAGGCCAGAATAAAATCGTACTGGCTATCATATATCAGGCCCACAAAGGACATCATCTGTTAATGATCATTTATTTCCAACTACTTGAAGAATAATACTCAGTAATTATAACAAATGTAAGTCAATAGTAATAGCATACTTTACATAGTACAATAATTATAAGTTATGCCCATGAATTCAGGACAAGGGTCTTTTATGCTTGGTATTAAATCTGTTCTGCAATTTATTCTTAATGCCATTGCAGGGCTGAAGAAAGGAAGCTTGCCCAGATGGGAGACTGGCCCTACTTTCACATTTGCAATAAGTCATTTGAAGAAAACTACTCTTTGTGTGCTTTGGGAACACAATTACCACCAGAGATGTCATAAACAAACATTCATTGTGCTTACAGCTGCCTCTTTATAGCACAATGCAAAATGTATTGTTAAATTTAGACCATTTAAAAGGAATAAGTGCTCAGATTCCTGCATTCATTTAAAGTTTAATTGAAAAAAAAACACCCCTCATGCTTGAGCCATAATATTTTCTTATGAAGAGCTGGCTACCAGGAGGAGAATCACATAGGACTACTCAGTCTAGGAAAAGATGGACCAACATTTTTCCATCTCTGGTTTTGGTCTTTGGTGGGCGTGAGGATCTCACTGCTCAAACAGATATATATTAAAATAAAAGTTTCATACTAGCATAGGATGAAATAGAACCATTACCAAATAAACAAGTAAATAAATAATCTGGAGGAACCTAACAGAGTAATCAGTATTAACTCTGACACTAATTGGTACATCAATGATGGGTAGGCATTCTTCTAATCTAGAAGGAAAAACACCTATAACCAAATTCAACTCAAAGGAAGAAAATCATCTTCCAGGAAGAAGAGATTGGACCCCAATCTCTGCAGACATCTTAACCAACTTTTCTAACTCCAGTAGTGCATCTCATTCTTATTTTCACATTCTGTAAATAGCAAACAAGCCTTCTGATTTGGTACAAATACCTTCAGGAAGTACCACCTCCCCATGCTCTCTGCTCCTCCCAACCTATTACTCATCTCTGATCTAATTGCTAATTTTTTTTATTTCCCTTTAGCCTAAGGTGCAAGAGTATTTTGTAGATAAATCCATTGAATCTAGGTGCCACAGCTCTGTAATTTGATTGGTGGTGGTTTTCTATAGTAGTCTTCTTTTGTTGCATAAAGGTGAGATATTTCCTTGATGAGGGGATGAAGACTACACTTATCTGTGGGTGTAAGGACAAACTTTCATAAATTTCTGTTCAGGATTATGGTGCTTTAGTAAATTAGTGGCTCTAGATTCTCCTCCAATAGTGTTATTTTCACCAACACTGAGTATTTGGAGAGGTCTCCAGTACCAGATATGGTCTCCTTCTGTTGAGTGCTGCTGCTAACTGCAAGGAATGCAGTTCCCCTTCCCTATGTGAAGAAGTATAGGCTACTGAAGAAGGCTGAGAATGGGGGAGATGGCAATCAGATGTTTAGTGCCTAACAGTCAGCCCCAAAAACATAATATGGGTAGCATTATATATATATACTGAATAGGTTATTTAGAAATAGATAGATAAATAGATATTAATAAATAACAATTAGTAAATATAAAGAGGCCATATATTTGAAGGAGAGATACATGGGTGGGTTTGATGGAAGAACAGACCAAGATAATCCAGGTAAGAGGAGAAGACAGCTACCCTACGCTTCTTTAGTCTTTTGGCAAGCCCATCTCATCTTTTCTGCTTTCTCTGTCCGTTATCTATCTAATTAAATCTACAGATACTTTAGCTATGTATCACTCTATTGATTACTAAATTCCATGAACAATTTTCATTTTTACTTTTATTTTATATTTATTTTGAGGCAGACTCTTACTACATAGCACTGGTTGCCCTGGAACTTGCTAAGTAGACCAGACTGGCCACAAACTCAGAGATCTGCCTGCCCCTGCCTCCCAAATGTTAGCAATAAGGTTGTACACCCCTATCCCCAGATTACTCATTTTATCTTTAACTGACAAACAATAATTGTAAATACTCATGGGATCAGTACAATATTTTAATAGATGTTTACAATGAAGAATGATTAAAACAAGAAAACGAAATAATATCTTGCCTCTCACTGGCCTTTTATGTTGAAATTACTTGAAATCTACTTTCAATATTTCTGCAACACACAGCATTCTTATCCTAATCATTACTCTATGTAACAAATGACTAAAGGCCATTGCTCTAATGTGACCGAGTAAAGGGTATTTAAACTGCCTTACTTAATATTTGTATTAAGAGACAGATTTCATTGTATATTGAATATGTTTTTCTGAGAGTAACTATTGCAATCTCAGAAAAATGGCTTCCAGGGGCAGTGTGAGATCTGTCCTAGGCAGACCTTCTCATTGCACTGTACTTTGTATCTTGCCTTTAGTAAAATGGTGACTAAAAATGCCTCCTATGATCTGGTAAGAATAAGGGATTGGTCACCATGAATTAAAGCATCTGTTGATGTCACTGCTTGAATGTGGTAAGGATGCCCCTGACACTGTATAGCTGAAACATGTTTCTTGAGTGGAGGCTCAGGAAGGCCTGCATAGATTCAAGGATTTCAATACTCTTGCATACTCCAGATTCCCATGTTTAATAACTCATCAATTAATGTTTATTAAACATGTGGTTGATACATCTGTTTAACATTGAGTAAACAGTCTCCCAATGAGTAAATGAATGGTGATGGCTTCCCACTGATTTGCCTCTTTCTCATTTGCCTTAAGAACAAACTTCGCAAAAGAAAGTACCATGGGGAGAAAAATGAGGATGAGAGAACTCTGTGGTCTCCACTCTGAGGTTCATAGGCACTCACTGATGTTCTCCATATAATCAAGGGGGAAATTTTGCTGTCTTGATTTCAACCTGAATGTGCCTGTAAGAATTACCATATTTACATAACTGGACTCGTGTTTTTGTCACAAATATTTCTAGTATTGTGTCACTAGAAGGAAGGAAGGGAGAGCAGAAAAAGTCAGATGAAGTGGCATTATGTACATGTGTGAAAGAAATAAGAAACATAAAATTAACTGCAAGATAATAATGTGGTCAATTCATTTTGGGAATCTAGCTGAATTCATCTGGTTTCTACTGACATTATGTTTTCCTGTTTCACGTTGCCATATCACCTCCTGTTGCTAGAGGGATATATTTGGAATTTTTAAATTAAATGATTGTCATGATTTACTCAGTGAAGAGGGTATAGAAATTATAATGATCATGTCCAAATAAAAATTTAAGAAACAGATCTGAAAAATCAAAAATGCTACAAGGCTCTCTATGAATGAGTCTATATTAAGAAATTTCCAAAATTATTAAACAATCAAATGACATTATGAACATATAGAGCACAACCACAATTTTCAATATTGGTACTTTCAAACATAGATTATACCTACCATCAAAACATCACGGTAAAAATCAAACCTGAGCTTCTGTCCTGAACACTGGGAGTGCATGGTCACATCCCAGCACTCAGAAGTGGTAAGCTGTGCTATATGACATCATAGTAGGCTCTTCATAAATACTAAAGAACTTTACAGATTCAGACCCCAAGCTGCGTTTAGGATCACATGTACTGGGACAAAAACATGTGAACCTATGCCCAAATTGGGGTCTGGGAGGCAGGAGGATAACTCTGAGTTCAAAGCCAAATAGGTTGAGAAAGTTCTAGGCCAGTTAAGGTCAGCATTGTATGACCAAGTCTCAAATTCAGACAATAAAATGCTTGAAATTATCTAAACTACCCCCCCCTGTAATCTGAATTTTTATGGATCACACCAGCTATGTGTCTATCTAGAGATTGGCAAAAGGCTTCATGGAGCTTCATTTCTGCAACATTTTTACAACTTGTGAGTAACTGAATTAGGCTTCATGTGGTTAAAAGATTTGGATACAGTGGAGTAGGACAGCAAACTGTTTTAGATAAAAAGAGGGGAATGTGTCTTAATTTGTCTTTGTGGGGCTTCAGTCAGATCCAGCCAACTTACCCAGTTTGTATCTGAGAGGGGGAGTGTGGATTGAGAAATGGCAGGTAACGACACACACAAAAAAAGAGAGGCACAGGATAGAGTTGCAAGAGCAAGTCTGTGAATACTGGAAGCTCCAAGTTTATTCTTCAACATTCTTTAGTACCCAAACCAAAAGGGGGACATGGTAAAAGACTTCTTTATCAAGTATAAGGAACAAATAGACTTTTTTCCCTTAATCTTCCAAACATTTGGTAACCACAGTTTAGACTTAATTTCCCATTATCTGGCCTTGAGGGACAAGAGTAACCACACCTCAGATCAAGTGTGTTATGTACATAAGACATACTCTGCAAGGAGGAAAACATCCTACATTAGCCATGCCTTAGACCTTTAGGTCTTTTGACGTACTATGGACAGTTTTGAACTCTCTCACCTTGAGCCAAGATATAGCAGAGCCATCTTTACAGACCCCTAAAGGAGTAGTGGCCATCACAGAAGTGTTAGGAAGGAAAGGGATGGGAAAATAAATACTGTAATTACATTATATTTTTTTTTAAAAATAAAGCTATTGATTTTCTTCTAGGAATGTCTATGAAGACTTAAGCACAGTACCTCACCATCTGTACTCAGCCTTTCTCTTAATCCCTCTGTGGACATTCATTCCCAAACACTACATTGCATTTTTTAAAAAGATTTGGTTCTTTTCTCCAATATGTTTTATGAATGCCTTTAACTTATCAGAATCTTAGAAAAGCAAATATGAAAGGACAATCCTCTAAAAGTTGATTAAGATAAAAATCATGGCTGAAGAGCACTTTGAGTGTCACCTCAAATCACCAATGGTTGTTTAAAAATAACCGTGGTGACAGCATACTTGCTGGAAGAGTCATTAAAGAGTTTTCATTCATTTGAAAACAAAAACAAAACCAACACCAAGAACAAAATCTAAACAGCAGAGATGCAGCTAGCCCTCCAGTACAAGGCCTCCTGTGGGCTGAGCCAGTAAAGTGCCCACTGTATAAGCATGGGAGCTGAGTTCAATCCCCAGAGTCCACATAAAACATTGGAAGTGGTGGTGTGTGGTTTTCCAGAAGGCAATATAAATTATTAGATAAGTGTGAGTAACACACCAATTAAAAATACAGGAACTGCATCATATTATTTAGTAATTAATAATCTAGGTATGAAAAATTTAAAGTGAACTTAAATTCAAGTTTATAAAACCATATAAAGTGATAAATACAGGGAGATTCGCCAGCATTACATAGCATTTCCATTTTAAGTGCATCTCTAGCCTTTCACAATCATTCTTTTAAATATACTTTGTGATCACTTTGTTTTGGTTCTATTTGCAAATTGTCCTTTTTCTAACATGACACACTAGTGAGAGAGAAGGGACAACATCTAATCATCCTCAAACCAAACAACATAAAGCAGCTTTGAATGACCATTTTGCTGTCCCTGTGAGTCAGCAGTCTAGGTACAGCTTCTCCTGGTTCCTAGCTTAGGACTTCATAAGACCAAGACAAAGGTGACAGTCACGTTTGGTGGTTATCAGATAAAACTAGGATAGGGTTCACTTTAGGCTTTCCTTGGGTTGTTGATAGAATTCATTCACATGTAGTTTGCTTTTCAACACCAGCCCAAGGTTTTGTCTTACATGATACTTGTGATATTTAATTTGTATTCTGACAAATAAAGATTTGCCTGGTGATCAGAGGGCAGAGCTAGCCACATTGAGGTCTGGAGTCTGTACAGAGCAGTGACCGGAAGTGACAACATGGGTTGGAGACATAAGTGATAAGCTGGAGTGTAGATAGTATCTCAACCTTTTCAACTGGTTCAGAGAGGTAAGAAGTGACTGTGGCTGCTCCTTTGCTTCTCTGATCTTTCAGCATTTACCTTGATGTCTGACTACAGGTTTTTATTGATAAAACTAACTAGGATCACGCTTCATATGATTAATTAAAGTGTAAGTGATAACTGTTGCTGTTACCTTACAATGTAGATTAATAGCAAGTTAGTTTTAGCCAAATGCAAAGAAAGATAATTGCATAAATTCAAAAGCACCAGAAATAGGGCTCTGGAGATTGTGTGCCCACCATGACCAATTCACCCACTTTTGCTTTGATTATTGGAAAAACAAAACAAAACAGATTTTCTTGTGCATTCTTGCTCTTGTTTTTTCTCTTCTTTTCCTTTCCATTCCCTCTCAACTCATTCCTTCCCTCAAGTTCTGGTTAAGAGACCCCAAATGAGATATTGCGACTGGCCTAACTAAAGTCAGAAGTTCATCAGTGGACCATCCACTGACACCAGCAATTCAAAGTTTTCAAATCAAGTAGGAGCCAAGAGGGTATCCTAGGAAGTAGAAAATTCAAGTTTTATTTCCTTAGTCCTTGATCTCCACAACCAACTTTTCTATCTTCAAAAACTGGACCCATTAGGTGGCTGTAACAACTCTTAGGCCTTCAAGGTCTGATTTTCTTCACTGTTTCAATCAGACTGAGGGGATAACTAAAGATGCCTCCTTCTACACACACAAACTGACTAACCTGGGGCTACAGAGAAAAACTCATGAGATCTAGTGCTAGGAAAATCCAGATCTGGTTCAGTTGGTGCAGTACTTGCTTTGACGGAGTGCCCAAATAAATGAATAAATCTAATTCAACAATATCATTATTCTGCAGCAAAGTAGAATACAATACCTCTGAGGAGAGCCCTACTGCTATCTCTTCAGGTTTGAAATAGTTTATAATGGTAATGTGTCTATTCACTTTCTTCTTAATAAACTATCAATATTTATCTGTGCCACAGAAAATTGAAAATTATAAACACTGTTCTGTTTCTCAGATGCTTTCACTGTGTCTAATTCAAAAGCAGTATTAATATTCAAAAATGTTGATGATATTTTTTATTGTATATGGTTTCCTATACATACCAAGAAATAAAAATACTATGTATTAATGCATAGAAACAGGGATAAGATTGACAAACAAAATGAAAATTGAATATCACACCCTAAAAACAATGCCTTTCTACATTTCAAAATAATTCTATGTAAAACAGCATCATAATCTTGACCTTTAAATGGTACACAGCCTCTAGTATTTATTTTTAGAAATCCAAATCTAATAAAGACTTTTTCTATTGTAACATTTTCAATTTTATATTTAACTCTTGGATATAAAAACAAAAGGAACAATGCACAAGCTTTGGATGATGCAGGAAGACACCCAGGGAAGCACCTTCCAAAGGAACAAAAGATATCCAAACTGGTCAGTTTTATGATACAAACTTTAGGAACTGCTACAAACTAAGCCTCATGAAGGGTTCTCAGAGGACCTGTTTTTGCTTGTGTACCGTGTAAATTGAGTGAAGTACATTGCCAAATAAAGACAGAGTCATGAATTAGCTCAAGGGACAGCTAAGACATCTTTATGGAAAGAGAAAATTGA
Organism: Phodopus roborovskii; assembly: GCF_943737965.1. Taxonomy (NCBI): domain Eukaryota; kingdom Metazoa; phylum Chordata; class Mammalia; order Rodentia; family Cricetidae; genus Phodopus; species Phodopus roborovskii. The sequence continues at coordinate 13,812,133 of NW_026126485.1, read as the reverse complement.
TGGATCCAGTCTAGGAGTATGAAGATGAGGTTAAAGGGCACAAGCTTGACTCCCATCAACTAATCCTTAAAGACAAGAACAGAGATGTTTCTAGAAAAAAGAAAAAAATGCCACTTCTCACAATATTAGCAAGGGTGAAGTGTGAGGCCAAGTCTTTATTGGAGTGGCTAATCTGTCAGACAAAAGCTAGACTTCCTGGAACCAAGGTCCCAAATATTAACAGAAATGACCCAACCTCTCACGATTCCAACTTGACACTGGCCTGAGGTTGACAGTGTGTTCTAGATAAAATCTGAAAAAAACAAGTAATGGAAAAAACTGTGCTAACCCTGGGGTAAAATGTACCCTTTCTGCTTTAAGAATATTCCAAAGAACTTTAAGATGAACAGAGACCAATAACTGCAGATATTTAAAAAGTGAACTATAGGTATGGGGCTTAAAACAATGCTTTGATCTGAATGTATTAAAAATCCAAGTTTTGTAAGACTTTCTCAACTTGTGAGTCTCGACTCCTTTAGGGGTTGAATGACCTTTTCAAAAGGGTCTCCTAGGACCATCAGAAAAAGAAAGATATTTACATTACAATTCATAAGAGTAGTAAAATTACAGTTATGAAGTAACAACAAAAGTACTTTGATGGTTGGGGGGGGGGGAGGTCACCACATCATGAGGACCTGTGTTAAAGTGTCACAGCATTAGGAAGGTTGAGAACCAATGTTCTAAGAATATGTAATAACACCAAAATCTTTGCTAACTTTTGTCTAATAATTATTTAAACCATCATATAATATATGATCTTTCCAATGCTTTGAATTTAGACTAACCATGTAAAATTGGATAAACCTAGGCAAGGTGGCTCATATCCTTAATTCCAGAACTCGGGGACTAAGGCAGGATTGTGAGTTCAAGGCCAGTCTGGTTTTATTTCAAAACCACCATTGCAAGTCAACAGGAAGAAAGAGAAAAGAAGAACAAAAAGGTAAGGAAAGGAGAGGAAAATCAGAAAGAATGAAAATTACATAAACATCTCTTTAAAGTTTCATACAGCAGTGATTTACCAGTCAGTAAATAGCTATGAATAGTTCCTAAAATTTACCCAAACAAAATGCCTGTTTCCAGATTATTCCACGGGTGCACAACAATTAATGACACAGAATTAGAAGTCTCTGCACATGTACTTTACTGCACAAATAGATAACATTTTATTATTTGGGGAAAGACAGATGCATTTCTTTCAGCATGCAAAGATCATATAGCAGTGGTTAATTATGTCTGTGGCCTGTGTTCTAGTTCCCTTTTGTTGCTCTCACAAAACACTGACCAGAGCAACTTAGAGGAGGACAGGACTTATTTTGCTTACTCTCCCAGGTGGCAGACCATCACTGAAGGGAATGAAGGCAGGAACATAAAGCAGCAGCCATGGAGGAATGCTACTTGTTGACTTGTTCACAGGCTCCTGATTATCTGCCTTTGTTATACATTCCAGCGCCACAAGTACAGGGAATGGTACAGTTCACAGTGGGCTGGGTACCTCTACATCAATTAGCAATCAAGACAAATTCCCAAGATGTGCTCACTGGCTAATGTGATCTGGATAATTCCTCAGTTGCAACTCCATTCTCAGGTGACTCTAGGATGTGTCCAATTTACAGTTAGAGCTAAGTAGAACCACATTTATGTTGAACTAGATGGGTTTATAGGCTTGGCCTCTATTTTCTAAATAATATTCAGATATGTTAAGAGCAGTTGGAACAACTGCTGGTTACAAATAATGAGATACAGAGTCCCCATGGGACTGGAGCGATGATGGCTCAGTGGTTAACAAAAATTGCTGCTATTGCAAAGGACTCTTGTGAACACCACAAGCACCAGAACAGGTGCTCTCTTCTCCCAGCATCAGCTCCCAAGTCTGCCTGATTTACAATGTCCTGGTTCTTATTTTTGCAGTGTTTTAGTGTGTGTGTGTGTGTGTGTGTGTGTGTGTGTGTGTGTGTTATGCATGCATACATGTATGTTTTCATGCAAGCACATGGGAGCATTTGTGTTTGGGTAATGCACATACATTCCCGTGTATATAAGAGGACAACTGAAGATCTCAGTCTTCGTGGGCCGTTTATATGCTATTAGCTTCTTGAGGTTTCTGTTTGTTTTGTTTTGAGACTGTTTCTCACTAGCCTAGAGATTACCATATAGACTGGCTTGGCTGGATAAAAGGCCTCAGAGATACACCTATCTCTCATGGGATTTTGTCTTTACCACCATGCCCAGCTTTTTGCCAAGGTTATAGAACTTTGGACTCATGCTTCCACAGCCATTATTGTACTGACACAAACACCTCCCCAGGCCTTTCCATTTTTTAGAATTATGTGCATAGTTATTTATAAAAGTGCTAATTCACTTAGAAGTTACATCCATACAAACAAAACTGAAATTCCATGTAATAAATCCAAAACTATACCATTCATGTAATTTCTTACAAAATCTAAACTTTCAACATGATAACCCTTTACATATTGTTTTCAGTGTGTACTAAAAACAGAAATCCTTTGCCAACTACAGGAAAGTTATGTAAAAAGTTGACAGATGTTTTGAAAATGATAAAGCTATTTTTTTTTCAGCTTCAGAGTAATCTATTTTTGAAAACCATTTCTAACTTTGAGTTGTATGCAGTATGCAATTTGGGCATTTAAAGAACTCTTTGGTTGCATCTATTATAAAAATAATCTTATTTTGCTAATACTATAACCAATAAAGAAAAATGTCCATTCAGACATATTTCTCAATAAAAGACTTAGAGGTAATGAAGCATATGTACATGATAGATCATCATCCAAGAATGTAGTGTTTGAAATTGAAATTGGGAATTGGAAAAGAGATGTGGGAATGAAAGATATTCATGTAATGAATATCTCAGGATAGTCTTGTGTTGCTAGTCTAGGGAATGTTTCTACCTGTCTCTTGGTAGTCAATCAGCAGTGGTAATACTAGCCTAGCATGCATGATAAGGTCTCAAAACTTCCTGTGTGTCTGATAGGAAGCATGACATGATACATAAAATCATCTCATTATATAGTAAACCTATTGGAAATTATGCATTACTCTTCATCACTCACAAAGACCTGCTCTAATACAATATATTTTTACTTCACTTAATTATACTTATCTGTTTTGTCTTCATTCATAAATGGCTATAATAAAGAATGTCCTCTGACTTCTTTGTCTACATTAGAACACTCTCACCTGGCAGTAGTGGCTCAAACCTTTAATCCAAGGACTTGGGAGGCACAGAGAGCTGGATCTCTGTGAGTATGAAACCAGCCTGGTCTAGAGAACAGTTCCAGGGCAGGCTCCAGTGCTACACAGAGAAACCCCACCTTGAAAAACAAACAAAAAATAACATACATTCACTCACTCACTCACTCGTACACATACATACTTCACATTGAAAGTGATGCATTGTATTGTTTGACAAAGGTGATAAACTGAAACATGTACATCTATTAAATAATTTGGAAATATCATTTGATAAACAGCTTTTGAATTAATGAATCCAATAGTCATGTACACACACTACTTTAAAGATAAAATAAATTCTAGGCCAGCAAAAGTAGATAGTTGATGGGTTATTATATACTAATGATTCTGTAGGATGAACACAATGGTAAGATCTTACTCAGCTCCTGAGTAAGAAGAATGTTGTGGTGTTTCGAATAGGTTTGGCTCCCATAGACTCACACCATTTCAATGCTCGACACACAGGGGGTGGCACTATTTGGGGGTGTTATTGGAAGCCTGATATTATGGTTTATTTTATCATTTTATAAAAAAATAAAACTTTAGAGTAAATATTAGGGAATAAAACTGATATCCATGGAGCCACTCAGAGATCATCACTCTCGGCTTTCCACTTCCCAAATCAAAAGGGCTGGATAGAAAAGGCTGTACTACCCCTCAGATCCTACTCTCCCTTCCCCATGTGCCCTTCTAGCTTCCTCTGAGTACACAGGGAATGTTCTAGTCCACTACAGCCAGCTGAATGTGGGCTTTTGCCTGTGAACTGAGGTCTGACTCTATTCATTGATGGTCTCAGAGAAATCAATGCAAATAAATCTCTTCCAACATTTCACCGTTTTTGTCTAAATAAAAAGGAAAGATTTTTAACTCTAACAGGTTAAAATAGCATGCAATAATAACAATTATCATGCACTGTCTAAATAGAAAGAAAAGGTATTAACTTTAACAAAATGAGAATACATACAAAAGAACAATTATTAAGCAAGAATTACATTTACAATATCTAGTCCATTTGTATTTGGCAAATTAACAGGAAATACTCCATTATCTATTCTTTCTTGATGAGTCCAAAGTTTTGTACCTAATTTACTTTTTTTTCATGAATAAGGAAAACTGTCACTAAAATTATCTAGTCTTCAACCCCATCGAAACCTGAGAAGGATTTAATATTACCTGAGTAAGCAGGAAATGCAGAGCAAGCAACTTCCAGAATGATAACAAATGACAGAGATAGCTGGCTGCCTGTACAGTCACCCAAGGTTTATCTACATCAATGGGACATCCATCTTTGGCCCACAGACCTAAAATATTTGACAGCCTTTTATGTGAGTAATATTTTTCTAACTTCTGAATCTGATATTATTCTATTTACAGCTGAAATCAATCTTTGTTAAAAAAATCAGTGAAAGTTTCTTTGGGGCCTTGTATAACTTTAGCAAATGACTCAACTCTCTTCCCAGATTTTTCAACACTGTCCCAATAATTTAAAGCTGTTGTATGATATAAGGCAAGGCATGATGATCAAATGTAGACTGTTTTTTTGCAAATCAGCATTTTGGTCCTCACAGAGACTTGGTCTTCGGAAATGTGCTTTTCTATGACCCTAGCTTCATCTCTCCACAATGTTTTATATTATAACTGGGGAAACACTTCCAATACTGCTATAACTAAATCTTTCCAGTCTTGTGCAATAATCCTGTTTCAAGTTGCCGGTGAATTTATCATCTTCTTCACAAAGGGTAAATGTATACCATATGAAGTAACTGCTCCCTTAAATTTCCTTAAATCTAACATTACTATAGGATCCCAATTAACTTCTGTATAACTTTGAGGATATCTTTTGTCTGGTGGTCATTCTTGATGGTAATTGGATAAATTAAAGTTGATTTTATAATAACCTTAAGCCACTCCTCTTTAGTTTCTTAATGCAGTGGTAAGGTAGGTTCTTCTCTAAAGTCCTCTGTGTCTGAGTATTTTTCTTATTTTCATTAGTAGGCCTTTCTAAGACTTGAATCTTATCAGTAGTAAATCTTTTTAAAGCTAGCATCTTATCAATAAGTCCTTCTAAGGCCCGAATCTCAAAAACAGTATGTCTTTCTAAATTTTGCATCTTATCAGTCAAATTATGGTATTTTGAACAGTTATCAAATCACTTTTAAAGGATAAAATATGAATTCCCAAACTGATTAACATTATGATCAATATTATGTCAATCCCAGTTAGTTAAGTTGTTCATCCCTTCATTTTTTTTTTTTTACATGTCTAAGCCATTCATAGTAGAACTAAACAGGGTCCTAACTTCATTGTGATATTTCCAATTCTTTTATTTTAATCATATGGGAAACCCAATTAGATAGGTATTATATATATATATATATATATATATATATATATATATATAAATTTACTTTTCTTATTTTACATATCGATCCCAGTTCCCTCTCCCTCTCTCCCTCCCATGACCCCCGACCACCCTTCCCTCCCACCACACCCCCAACACTCCACATGTAGGAGTCATCTGTCAAGTCATTTGGAGTAGGGATCTTTACAATTCTTAACACTTGAAATATTTTTCCCTTTTAAAATTAATTAGCCAATGTATTTATTTAGTCATTTATTTCTAAGCCCCAATTCTCACTTTAAGAACTGCCAGGTTTCTCACCAGATTGCCGATTAATAGCAGAGCTGTGCATGAGGATTATGTCAATGGCACTTGGTTGAGCGTTGGGGTGGTCATGACTTAGGTGTTCTATATGGTTGGGAAGAGGACACAGGTGATATATTGTTGGCTGTAGTATCAGCAACAAAGACAGGATCCATGAGCAGGGACCACAATTGGTAGGGGCACTGGCTTTGGTGACAATAGCTATGGGGTTTACAGGCAGCTGGACCTGCTTTGTGTGGCTTTGTCACTAGTGCTAGCTGCTCAGGACTGGCCTGAGAAGGGACTTGCTCTGTTCTGCCCAGATACCTGTGCCAGCAATACAGGGAGAAAGAGGGGAGGCCTGAGAAGTAGGTACAAGGGGAAAACAGGTAGAACAAGCCCACTTGGCTAGGATGTATTGTGGGAGGGCACCTGGTGGCTGTCTCTGGAAGCTCTAGAACTGGTGGATGGCACCAGAAATGAGACACTAACTCAGGGGTCTGCAGAGCCTGCAGGTGACTTCTCAAATCACAGTAGAAAAACACCTTGTCATGAAAAACCAGAAGCCTGCAGTGACACAGAGTCACACAGGGAAGTGGCAGCATTGTCACTGTGTTTGGCCACATGTTGAATACCACATATTGCAATTTCTTTTACATTTCATTAAAAAAAAAAACTCAAAAGTAAATATTATGGAAAAAAACCAAGATGTTGATGGAACCACACAGACATAATTACTCTCTCTTTCCAGAAAGAAATGCTGTGGCCTTGTTGGAGAAAGTGTGTCACTGTGGAGGCAGGCTTTGAGGTCTCACATATGCTCAAGCAATGCCCATTGTGAGACTCCTTCTGCTGCCATCAGAACATGATGTAGAACTCTCAGCTCCTCCAGTACCATGTCTGCCTGCATGCCACCATGTCCCACCATGATAATAATGGACTAAAGCTCTGAAACTGAAAGCTACTCCCAATTAAATGTTTCCTTTATAAAAATTGCTCTGGTCATGGTGTCTCTTCACAGTACTAGAAACCCTAACTATGACAAATGTCAGCAGCCAACACCTATTCAGGCAAGACCTAAGTCAGGCAATGTTTGCTCTGATTTCAGAAAAGACTGCATTTGAAAGAGCACTTTGTCAGCCCTCATAAGCAATATGAACATCTTGATGTCAGCTGGTACTGTAGTTCTTTGGTGTAGGCTTGCCTAACACACTCAAAAACATGGGCTCTTTCTCTAACAGTATTTAAAACTTGGCATGGTGGTATGTACCTAAAGTCCCAGGACATGGGAGAGAGAGGCAGGCAAATGTAAAGATCAACAACAATGAACAGAGAGGTAGCTCCATGTTAAAGCTATTTTTGCAAAGGACTAAAGTTTGGCATCCACTTAGGTTGCCTCACAACCACCTAACTCCAGATCCAAGGATATCTGATGCCTTCCTTGAACAGTTATGTAGCATATAGACACACAGACATACATATGATGCAAACATTTTTTACAACATCCTTTAAAAAGGCTCAATGACCTCCTGGTGTCACACAAGCCTTCTGGTAAAGATGGTGTATCAGAAAGTGTCATATATCCATGCACTCAACAACCTTCCTCTGAGTGTCCACAAAATGCAAGAATTAGGAAAGACAGTGTCAATAAGATTCTACTACACAGACAGCACCCACACTCATTAAGCTTTCACTCTAATAGAAATGATAACAGATAATTAAATAGTCACACCTAGGAGTTAATTACAGATAATGATACTTTCTAAGAAGGAAATGGTTGAGAGATTATAAAAACACAAAGAAATGGGCTCAGGGCAATATTGAAGCATAGCCCAAGATTATAGTTGGAGGTTTAGAATAGAGAAATAAGCAATAATGTGTTTCTATAATGGTCTCTATTTGTATTATCTTTGTGTTTGTGTAAGAGTGGGTATTTATAATGTGTGTACCCATGTGTGTTGAGTGCAGACATGCATGCCATGGTTCATGTGCATGCATGTATGTGTTTGTGTGCATGTGCCTTTGCACAGGTGTGCACAGGCGTGTGTGTGTGTGTGTGTGTGTGTGTGTGCGCGCGCGCGCGCACATGTGTGTGTGTGTGTGTGTGTGTGTGGATGAGAGGACAATCTTAAGTATTAGTACTCACCTTCCATTTTAGATTTGATACAAGTTGTATCCTGTCTTATTTGCTTCTAGAAATGCCAGTATTGTTAGCCCACAAGCTTCCAATTATTCTCCCGTTTCTGCTACCCATATCACAATAGGATCTCTGGGGTTACAGATACAAATGACCAGGCCATGCATTATGTGGGTTCTGATTATTTGAACTCAGGTCCTTATGCTTGTACAGGGAGAATTTTACCTACTAAGACATGTCCCAATTCTTCTTAGACCTTCCACTGTTGTCAAGTCTCTGATTAAGTCTCACCATTCATTTATGTACTCTTACCACACCCTTACTCTTACATAACTTATAATACATGTAAGGAGTAAGGTTTTTCTGCCCGCCGCCGGTCTTGTCCCGCCGCCACGCCAGCCCCAATTAACACACTGAGATTCTGTATTTGATATAATGCTGTTGGCCAGGGACTAGTTTCTTATCGGCTAGCTCTGTCTTAATTATTAACCCATTTTTGCTAATCTAGTATTTACAGGTGGTCTTCTCTTACCGGGGAGCGGGCTGGTATTCTGCTTTCTCCAGACTCTCCATCTTGACTCCTCCTTACTCCTTCCTATTTCCTCCTTGTCTCCTAGTCCCTCCTATCTTCCTTTCCTATTGGCCAACAGTGCTTTATTCATTAACCAGTATGAGAAACATATATACATAATGGCATCTCCCATCAACAGTATGAACAGCATGCATGGAAGGGGCTACGTTACCATGTGTTTTCTATGTAGCAGTTTGTATTTGCATAGCAAATAAATGGCATAGTAAAGGTTATAGAGGTATCTTTGTACATGAAACAAAAATATAAACAATCTATCTCAAATGTAACAAAATCATATTTTCCAATCCCATTTACATTTTAATCTGTCTATTTATTTTTATTTATTTATTCTTACTGTGAATGTATGTCCATCTGTGTGTGGCACATGTTTGTGGCATAAATGTGAATTGTGTATACACAAGTTTAAGTGTGCAGAGGCCAGAGGAAGATATCAGGCATCCTACCTATCATCTTCAACTTGAGACAGGGTTTCACACTGAACCTGGCTGGAACTGGAAACCAGAAAGCCTCTGTGATCTTCCTCTGTCACCCACTCTACCCTGTACCTGACTCTGGAGTTTAGGCACTTGCTGGACAAACATGGGTGCTGGAGATTAAAAATCAGGCTGTTGGGCTCCCAAAGTCCATTTGTGCACTAGGGATAAATACTGCTTCCACTGTCAGAGGTCCCATAGATGTCCCAGGCCTTCTAACTGACACCAACATTCAGAAAGTTTGGATCAGTCCAATGCTGGTTCCTCAGCTTTACAACTAGGGTCTGTGTTGTCCCACTTGGTCAGGTCAGCTTCCTGTATGGGTTTCTGTAGCCTGGTCTTGACCCCTTTGCTCATCACTACTCCCTTTCTATAACTGGATTCTAGGAGTTCAGCTCAGTGCTTAGCTGTGAATCTCTGCTTTTGCTTACATCAGCTATTGGATGAAGGCTCTACTCTCTCAGCCTTGATACACATGGGAGGTCCTAGGCCCTCCCCCAAATGATGTGACAGACTTTCATGATACACCATGGAAGGCCTCATTCTCCCTGGGGAGTGGATGGAGGATGGGATGGTGGGAGGTACTGGAGGATGCCAGGGAGAGGAAACTCAGATTGATATGTAAAGTAAGATTGTTTCTAATTTAGAAATTTTAAAATTTCAAAAATAAAAATAAAATAAAACTCAGGCTGTTATGCTTCCAGCTACTTTTTACCACTCACACAGGTTTTGGAATTTTGAAATTGATATAATTCCCTACAAAATCAAAGGAAATGCAGCTCCTTAAGTTTCAAAACAAAACAACAGTTCTTGGTAGACTGGTATCTCACACACAGCCAGTTCCATCCCAAACATGCTTTAAAAATGTGATGTAATTCTGACAAGTCAGACTTTGCAACTTGGCAGATGCAAAGTTTTTGAAATGTATTTCTGTGTGTGTTGGGTGTAAACTGTCATTGCACTGGAAAACTTCTTGAAAGAGATTTTTATAAGTCTCATCCGTCTCTCTCAAGTGGCTGTTAAAAATAGTTTCTTGGCAACTCCCTTCCCCTGTGTGAGAGAGGGATTAGCTTAATCCTGGGGAAATATCTTAACACTTGACTATGCTCACTTTTAAACAACTAAACTTTATTATGCACAATACTAAAATAAATGCCTACATTCTAATTGAGTCTAAAATTATACACTTGCCAGATCTGTCTTCACAGACCATGAAGACTAAAACCCTCTTCCTAGTAGAAGACAATTGTTTGCTATGTAACCTGAACTTAAAGTGTCTTAATATTAGATGTATGCCTATTTTCTCATGATTATTTTTACTTTAAAATGTTAGAATCTTTTTCATATTCATGCTATCATACAATGTAGTGAATCCAGAGACAATAATCTTGAGTAATGGATATAAGTTACAAGGATAGTTTCTATTTTCCCTTGAAAATCACTCATATTTGGATGTAGATCACCAGTGAATATTAGTTTACTCCTTTCCATTGACAAAAAGCCCAATTATGAGTTTTTCTCCTGTATCCTTATATTCTGAGATAGTCCAAACCTATATTAACTAGCCAGAACACAACAGGTTGTTTCATCAAATGCTTTCATCTCCTATTCTATTCCATTCATTTACATTTTCTGAATGCATTTTCACTTTTATTTTAAGATATGTGCTGAACATGAGAAAACCTGATAATGAGAATGGATCTGCCCTTCCCAGCAATGGACCAATTCTTGTGTAATTCCGTGCATTCTGGACTCTCTTTTGCTAAAGCTTTTAACTTGGAAGCAAAACTATGTGTCCTTATTAACAACTTTCAGCACACAAATATGTTCACTTAGCACACCTAGGCTCCAATTCCTGGAGCTCCCAGTGTCAGTGGGAATGGAGGAGGTGGTATAAAAGAAGTAACTGCCTTCACCATCATCTGCTGTTTCCCAAGTCTACTGCAACATGCTTCTACCCAATGTCGAAGGAATCTAGGAGCTCCAGGTAGGGGTTGTTCTTTGCAAATACACTACATTAGCTCCTTTTGTGTTATCTCTTTTCCAGCCACATAAAACACACCCAACTTTCTCTGAAAGAGATGCTGGCCATCCACTGTACCTAGTTCAAAAGTCTAGAAAATACTTTGGTGACTTCTTCATCAACTCCGAGGGCCTTAGCTTGATCTGGAAATGAATGAGCTAAAACAAATGTTTCCCCCACCCTTTCACACCCAAACCCACACAAAACAGTGAGAAAATGACAGAGTAACTGCAGTGGGTACTTCCACTGGGAAAGGAAGAATTCAGAAGTTGTGGTCACAAATAAGGTCTGTAGCCGCATCTTGCCTGTCAACCTGTAACAATGACCACTCCCATTAGCCGTGGTTGCAGGTATAGACATGGCCTGTTCAAGATAGAGGAAAAGGGAACAGAGGCCCCTGGGGTCACAGAGAGCATCCAAGAGGCAGCATCTACATCCTTCTTGCAAGAACTTCACGTAAGTTACTTGCTGTTTACCTATGTAACTTCATCCCCAATATATACCTATTTATCATTCATCTTGGTTTGTCAAACTCATTATAACTCCTTGTCTACAATGTTCCATGTAAGGCCTCCCTTTGTCTTCCTAGTTTCTACCTACCTTCTGGCACTTCCTTTCTTTCTGTCCTCTAGCCTGGCTACAGATGAAGTGAGCACAAAATGTGGTTTCTCTGAGGACAGTGTCACAGGGAGTGTTTCTAAGAATGCTTATTCATTCCCCCAAATAATTGTATTTTTTATCTCAACCCTGAAAGCTTTGGGACATCAGCTCAGAGTGATCAAAAAATGCTCTCTAACCACACACACACAAAAATCTAGGTCTTTGACAGTGCTGAGACTAAAGCATTGGCATGTTGACCATTTTCAAAGTGAAGAATGTGGAAATTCTGAATGTGCTACATTGAGAAATACTTTTCTTAGAATGCTCTAAAATATGCTAGATATTTTATGGCATATATGACCTACTACAGAGGTAAGTCTCAAAACAACAAAAATAAAATAAAAAACTGGACTCTTACAAAAATATACAAGAATTATAGGTGTGCAAGGTTTTGAATTTGTGCTCGCAATTAGGCTTCATCTTTTGGGGGGCATTGAGGTTTATGTATCCAGGCTAGCCTCAAACTCACTAAGAAGCCTAGAGTAACTTTAATTTCCTGAAATTACTGATTCCCCTCTGTAAGTGATGGGGTTAACAGCCTCTGCCCAACATGAGTGTTCTCTTTGTAAAGTGCTAGGATACAATACTGAGTTGTACGCATGGGAGGCAAGCTCTACCAGTCAGCTGCCTACCTATTACACATGCAGCTTCTTGTTGGTTTGTTTATAGGCCAATCATTAGATGCTATAACTCTCTCAGATAGGTACCCATATCTTTAGTTGGTGTGCATCATGGGATACTGGCTACCACTTATTTGTCAAACGAATAAAACAATTTAAGATCTTGCCCTTAAAAGTAAGACTTAATAATCCTTCATTTCTGATTATATAAAACATGTCATCTTCTATTTTGCTGTTTACTTCTTTGTCCCTGTGACCTGACCTGAGGGGCACACAGTTGAGCATGGCCTCTCTGTCCTTGTTCTCTCTCTTTACTATGAGTTCTGCATAGCTCACTGTGGGACTGACATATCCAGGTCAGAATCACAAGGCATGGCCAAGGCTTTTAGTTATGGCTAATTCCATATGTCACATGTGCTAACTTTTCTAAGGATAATTTTGTTTCAGAAATGAAATGCATAAAAGAGGCCTTAGAATCACTGATGTAAATCCTTCCCTACCAACACTCTTTGGAGGATTCTGTTGTAACTTTGAATTGCCAAATTCAATCACCACTGGCTTTCTTTTGAAAATTTTCCATCCTTCCTCATCACTCCTATATGTTTTATTCAGTTAATTATGACTATCTCAGAATACTTGCAAATATAATTTACTTCAGTCCAAGTAAATGTTTCTGCACAAATGGCAACAGAACCAGCATTCAAGGAAATAAACAAGGCACTGATCTGAGGTGCATAATCTAAGACAGTACAAAAGTGCTTGGTAGTATGTTTTGGAAATATTTCAATGCTATGCTTAAAGGTATAGCAAGAATCTATGATGAACTTTGGCATAAAACTATAGCAAGAAGTCCACAATGAACACAGCATGTTGTTTAAAGACATGATGTTTAATTTCCAGACCCATATTACCGTGTCATCAGACTACTGGTCTACAACCATCTGTGGATTGCAAACATACAACTGTATTCTTACAAGTTTGTAAAGGCTGACAAGTGGAAAAGATTCCCAGAGATTGGAGACAGAGTTTTCTGTATAATTGTCTTAGGGTTTCTATTGCTGTGAAGAGATACTATGACCATGGCAACTCTTAGAAAGGAAAATATTTAATTGGGTGATTACAGATCACAGATTCAATCCATTATCATCATAGTGGGGCATGGCCATACACAGACAGACTTGGTACTAGAGTGGAAGCTGATAATTCTACATCTTTGATTCACAGGCAACAGGAAGTGAACTGAAACACTGGACATGGCTTGAACATGTTTGAGGACTCAAAACCCACCTCCCCACCCCTGCCATGCATGTTGCAACAAAACCACATCTCCTGATAGTGATACTCCCTATGACCTTATGGGATACAATTGCATTCACACTACCAAAACAAACAATTGTGCTTTTCATTTAGAGCTGAGTTACTGTTTCTAGTTCATTGGCAATGTGAGTAGATATTTTGGTGAGTACACAAAGGGTTGCACAGCTTTCTTTTTGCCTCAAGTTTCAACCTATGTTGGTCAGGAACTGAGTAACAGCCACCCTGTTTAGGGACATTAGTCCCCCAGTTAGCCATGCCTCTAACTTCAGGTGCTCGGGCCTCAAGATAGTGTTGGCTTTTCTCTCACCAAATCTCTAGCTGATGAGGTGGTGAAATCTAACACAAGAACAAAGTTATTCACACGTGACACCACATCTAAGGTGGTTGTAGAGATGACTGATTTTGTTTCATTCCCACGTGCTCTGTTGAAGTTCATCACTGTGAGGCTCTGAGGGGGCTGCCTACCTGCTGCTTCCTTGAGCTGGGCTGCTTGGATGGCAGATGCCCACTGACTTACAAGTGACACTTAAGAAAAAGCTCTTTCTGATAGCTGGGAAGCCAGCATGGGACGGAGTCAGGCCCCCCTAAATATGGGCAGTCTAAGGGACCTCAGACAGTGGAGCCAGGAAGTATCCCTGGTGCACAAAAGGACCTTGCGAATGCATCCCTCATGGAGGGATGACTGCCTTAACCTAGAGACAGGAGAGAAGCCCTAGTCCCTATTTCAAATGACCTCTCAGATCTACATAACCCCAACTGGATGGCATTCCCCTACATATGGAATTGGGGTGGGGGGATGGGAGGGGAGGGTGGTTAGGGTGCATGTGAGAGGGCAGAGAGGGTAATAGGGAAAGAGGGGGGAGGGAAACAGGGAGAGGGGGAACTGGGATCGACATGTAAAATAATAAATTAAAAAAAGAAAAAGCTCTTAAGGCGCTGGCTCCAACATAAGCACGAAAAGTAAGAAAAAATAAAATTCCAAGGTCAATCAAGTCGCCATCTAGCCAGTTAGTCAAAAAAGCCAAGCATTGTATGTTTCACTTTGTTATTTAGGTATTGTCACAATCAGCTATTCCTTTTGAACTTTGTGTAAAAGCCACATATCCTTTCATGGTGCGAGGCTAGTTTTGAACTTATTTCTTTGGTGTATTTGCATTTTCCACCTGTGTTGCATGGGTTTTTTGTTTGTTTGTTTGTTTTGTTTTAGCATTCTCCTTTTCTTTGTTTTGTGGTTGGCACTAAAACTTCCATAAATGAAAAGTGATTGTATAATACAATCTTCTTTATTTTCACTAGTTCACTTTGCATGTGTCTAATTAAGTAATGGACCTTGTAATATTATCCATTACTTCAAAATTATTCAATGCAGAGACAGAATCATTGAGACTGTATGGTATATTTTGCCCATGCCATTAAATGTATCTTTATAAAATTACCTTGTATTAATATATATCACCAATACTCAAGATGGCTTAAGCAGAACAAGCCTTCATTCCATGGCCACCATTACATTAGTCTCAATGAGAAGGTTGTAAATGACTAAATAATCATAGTAATTGACCTGGGTCTATACATCGAATCTCAATGGACACAGAGTAAATTGCTCACCATTTGGTGAAACAAGTCACTGACTGTTCCTTTTCCAACTCATAAAGACTGTAATTCAATTAGGCTTATTGTCTGTTATTCAATATGATACTACTGTAAAATTGGTCTTTTTACAATCCAAAGTCCTGGGTAAGAGAGCCTGCTTTTCTTCTAAAACTCTATGACTCGGGATAGGAATGGGATAATATTACATTTAAACTTTTTCCTTCAGATTACTTTATCACTAGGGACTGAGAAAGGACAAAAAGTCAAAACTCTTGCTAGGATGGGTGAGATGATTGGAGAGAAAACACAGTGGAAATAGGTTATAGATTTCCTTATATTTCCATACTGTAGAAATCACAGAAACATTAGCAATGTTGGATGAAAAATACAGTTATGCAAATATTGATATTAATAATAATTATCATTGTAAAATACACCACACATGATCATCAGATATATTGATGTCATGTATTTAAAATAGTCATAAAATTATATTTTCTATCTCAGGTTTTTATTTTTAAAACAGGTACTTTCCAGGCTGATCCTATCCAAAGGAATGCATTTATAGTTTCCCTCATCTAAGCATGAAACATAGCTTCATGTGTCATTTATTTTATTAAATCTAAGGAGCAACTTTACAGGTTTAAGTAATTTTCATGCAACTTAAAAAATGATCTAAGCATATAGCAGTCATAAAATGGCCTGCTACTAGACACTGCCTTATGTCTCAGCCAGGATTTTATGCAGAGCAGGCAGGTTTGTCTCAATGCCTTCATGTGACATACTTGTGAGAGTCTCTGATTCTGTGGGGAAGGGGGGCTGTGAGCATTCTTCCTCGCTCCAAATCACTGTCATCATTAGGAATAGCATTAAAAGTCTGGCTGCCACTAAAGTCCACTTCCGTGTACAACTCTGCAGAACTCACAGATGTGTTGGATGCTTTCCAATGAACTCAATGCTGCAATACATAATGTGTAATGCTAGTGCCTAGTTACATGGATGGCGATGAGAACCCTACCTGTGAAAACAGCAGGTATGTGGCTATTTCTAGCATCTTTCACTTGTCAGCTGAAGCACTGGGAACATCACTCACACTTTCTCAGCCAGAATTTTCACTGTTTGTGATACAGATGGCCATGCACATTCATATCTGTGTATACCCCTAAGTTATTTATGTCATCTGCGGAAGCAACAATGCAGACCTGTGCATAGGACGCTCTGAAAGTAGCTTAAGAAGTATTTCATTAACTCCTGCTTTGAAAAAAATTGAGTTCAACTTGATTACTTCACATCATGCAGGATCTAGATCTGAAGACATAAATTGATACAAAATGCTTGAATATTAAGAAGAAGATGTTACAAGCCATAGTTTTCTTTCCTGAATTTCTTTAGAACATGTCCAAATATCTCCTTTTTCTATTTTTCCTCAGCAATGAAAACTTAAGCCCTTATGTCGCTCAAGGGTTCTGATGTCTGTATTATTTGGGTTTCTTTACACCTAACTCAAGGTTACTAATTCTGAAATTACTATGAAGTCATATGGAATGGAATTTACACAGAACTGCTGGAACCCTCCCTGAACACTTGTGCTTTGTATACAAGCATCTTTGAGTTTTACTATCAAGGCAGAAAATCAGTCAACCCCACATGGTAAAATTTCTTGTCATGTCAGACATCATGTTAAAACTGATAAATTCAATTAGTTTGTTGAACTTATGGGATGTCAATCAATCTTCTGTGTTTCTTTTTCTTTACCACAGTAAATAAACCAATGACTTTTCTTTTCTACCCTCCATCTCTGCTCTCCAACACCTCCCTGATTGAACCTGGCAAAAGCATCAACTTTGGAAGAGTGTGGGATTGGACTATTCATCTGTCACTCATCAGCTCCATTCCCTGAGACACAGTTCCCCTCTGCTTTGCAAATTAATTATGAATATTAGATGAGATTAGACATTACCAGTCACATTTATGATACTTCACTTCTTAAATTCTGTGACTAAGAAGGTGCTTGCCAGGCACAAACACAAAAGAAAATCTGGCTATAGGTGGTTTGAAGGACACTTGAAGGAGCACAGTGAAGAAGATTTAATGGTGATTATGATCCTGTGAAGCCAGCAATTTCTGAACATAATGATATGACTTAAAAATTAAGTACAAAAAGAAAGTAGAGTCTAAGTGGAAACATGAATAAAATATAAGTATGAAATGGGTTGTCATAGTGAAATAAGTTTAAGTCATATGTGAGTGTACATCCCTCCTAAAACCATTTGTGACATTTCTTACCTTATAGAACCCATTCTCAAAAGCAGTATTTTGAGTGTTTCCTACTCCTGATAGAAACTGAGATACAAAATCAAACCAAGCATCTAAAACCAATATGTGTCTTTGACATATGGCATTTACCTTAGTAAATCATGCATAGTTTATATACCAACCTGGGAGACAACTCTGTTAGTCTTAAAGATGTTTTTAGCCAAATCTTTAAGTAAATTAAAAGTACATGGAACTCCAGCAAACCCTTCCCTGAGGTTTTGAAAGCATTTGGCAGGCTTCCATCTTCTTCCAGAGGGAATGCAGACTCAGAACAAGATGAAGGCAGATCTCCTGATATTGCTGTAAGGCAGATAATAGGAGT
Source organism: Phodopus roborovskii (assembly GCF_943737965.1). NCBI lineage: Eukaryota > Metazoa > Chordata > Mammalia > Rodentia > Cricetidae > Phodopus > Phodopus roborovskii. The sequence continues at coordinate 13,794,142 of NW_026126485.1, read as the reverse complement.
GTTTGTGGAAAAACATGTCTTTGAGTTTGCCTGCAAGTTACTTCAAGGCATATCCATCGTTAGACTAGATAGAGAATTCTAAACCTCTCCAGGGTGGCTTAGATAAACTTTTCCGTTTATCTAAGCATTGGACTGGAGTCAGGCAAAGGGGCGATATATTCTTAAGGTAAATTCCCTCAAAAGGACACTGACTCAACATCTTGCTATGGAAAGTCAGCACAGTTCTTTGAATCAAAACTCCGTGTGTCCTTGGCCATTCCACACAGTGGACCCAGCATCTTGCTACCTGAAGTGGCTGACATAGGTACTGCTTCAGGGTGTGCTGAAACCTTGACTTCCTAGAAAACTAGGTTGTTCTTCAATTAAACTAATGAGAAACATGTTCCCTTTTTTGACAGCTGACAGACTTATATGTCCAAAAGTACCAGTCAAAACTCATGCCTAATTATTTTATAAATTATGTTGTCCCGTCATACACATCTGGGAGTCAAGCATTTATTCCAAGAATTTTCACTCTTCCCCTATCAAGTGCTGAGGGAAACTTACTGGTTGCCACAAGGCTTGCCTAGCTTATCCCTCTCTTCTCATCCTGCATGGGGAGTAGTATTTATCTTCCCATCAGTGAGTGGTCCCTCCCTCCTATCTGGGACCAGTACATTGGGAAATCCAGTTTAACTGCCATGATGAATGAAAATGTTTCAGAAATATTATTTCCTTCTAGAAAAAGAAATATAGAAGTGCATCTTGGTCTCCAGTGCATTTTCTGTCTCCTCTCTTTCTACCAAAGTAACAAGAACAATCTTTGGAGTTTTGAATAAAATTGGAATTTTGATTTTCAAAATAAATTTCATTAGCAGGTCTTTGCATTCGGAAGGCCCTCCTCTGACAACATTTAATAATTACCATGCTTTTGATTGTAATTCCTAGAAAACATGACTTCCTTAAAGAATCAATGAAGAAAATGTTTCACCAGAGAACAGCAGAGAGGGGTTTCAGAGTTAACTAAGCCAAACAGAATGCTTTCTGTCTGCTTGCCCATTCGTTTCTGTATGCCCATCTTTACCTTAGAGTTTCTCCCCTTAGGGAAAAACAGATTCGAGGAACAATGCAGCCTCCTAAACCAATCATTGGCAAGAAGAATGGAGTTGCTATAGTGACTGAGACAAGTGATTCTCATCCTTAAACACACTTCACAGTGGTCTGAATGGTTCATTAAACTACAGATTGCTGAATCTTACCCCCTGTGGTTGCCAGGTTGGTAGGTCTGTAATTGAAGTTTAAGGTTTAGGAATAATTAGCATCATGAGATACCTTTGGCTTATATATCACACTGACAATCTTCATGGTGGGTCTTCTGTTGTTAACTTGCTGGAACAGCTATGAGGGAGGGTCCTTCCTTCCCTGATGAACATCACCATATGCACCCTGGGGGTAAATCAGGTTTTGCTAACAGAGAAGAGGAAGAAAGTAAATTTCAGAAATTTTCCATCATTAGAGCAGGAGAAAGTATTCAAATGTGTACAGGAAATACTGATGAAGAGTCAAACCCTCCGATAGGAACCACAGACTGGAGATCAAAAAATTGTAGGGAGTCAAGTACTTTTCTAAAAAATAACTAAGCTCATTATTTAAAAAAAAAACTTGCAAAAATAACACACTGAAGTGAATTAGACAAAAAGGTCTACATGTCTTTCGGAACTTCCATGCAATTAGAACAACCATTTGAATGAAAGCTCTGTTATTTCTTTGGATTTTATCCTTTAGATATTGAATAGATTTTTATGAATTTATAACCAAACCCAAAAGGCCAGAAGAACATCTAACCTTATGTCCTGTTTCATAACTCATTCACTCTTCTTTGAGACCATGCCAAACCCTGAACCTGAAATACCCTGGGCATGTTGTTGTTTCAGTCTGCATCTCATTGGCTTGCCTCCTGTTCATAAAGGACAGAGATTCTCCCCACACTCAGTTCCCTGCCCATCAGGAAGTCTACTGTTTGCTCCTTTGCCTCTGTACACATCCTCTGGAAAAGGAACAGGCACACACCTGTTCTCAGAAGCTGCATCTCTTGAATCATACTTTTCCCCACATTTTCTCCCCTTGTACCACTCCTGGGAAGGTTTAAATGGTATGAAAGGAAAAAAAATTACTCAATTTTCCTCATTTAATTCACAGATGTATGTCTAGAAACTGAAGACATGGTGTCTTGATTTTTTTTTCTTCCTTGTATTTTTGTGTAGCAATTTTTTTCTACCAACCAGAGAGTATAAAGAAAACAGCAACCCCTCCTCAAAAAACAATCATTTTTAAATTAAAATGTGCCATAATGGTGAAATTGTAAACTATAGCCCATTCCCTGAACCTCACTTAAGCATGGTTTCAAACACACCACATCATTCTCTGTTTGTGAGGGCTCTGTTTGCAAGGGCTCAGTGGGGCAAGAATAGTCAGGCAGTCATAATGGTTCACCTTCATTGTGGGTTTAACTGGGTTTAGAATCATCAGAGCAACATGCTTTTGGGTGTGTCTCTGATCTGCTTCTGGGAGGGTTTATTAAAGAAGGAAGACTCACCCTAAATGTGGGTGGCACCATTACATGCACCAGAGTCCAGAGTCCGGAACTGTGTAAAACAGAGAACATGAGCTAAGTGTCACTATTCCCCCGCCCTCACCTCTCTTTCTGCTTTCTGGCAGTGGAGGCAATGTGACCAGCTGTCTGGTTCTCCTGCCACAATAATCTCCCCGCAGTGATGAATTTTACCCTCAGACTGTGAGCCACAATAAACTCCTCTCAAGTCTCATTCGTCAATATTTTATTTTTTTAATACTTATTTATTTATTTATTTATTTATGTTGAGCACTTATGTTCCAGTTTGTGGTACTTTTTGAGCAGTATTTATTTATTTATTTATTTTATATAACCAAGTCCATTTAAATGAAAACAAACATTTATAAACAATATTTGGGAATTTGGGCGTTGTTCTTTCCAAACTACTTCCTGCTGGTAAGGGGCTCTGTCATGGGGGATTCTAAGAAGATGCAGAAATCCTGGCTGTAGTCTGTAAGACTGCTTTGTCCAGCTGTTGTGAATGTAGGATCACCTGGTACTCTGTTTCAGGTGGTCTGGCTTGATCAATCCATGTTAGTCTGGAAGGAATACACAGCTTTTCATTTTCTGTGGAAACAAAGTCAATACTTTATTATAGCAACAAGAAAAGTAACTAACATGAAGAGCAAGAGGAAACTCCGTTACTCAGAGCCTTACAAAAGCATCACCGTCTTCTGCTCTAACATGAAGTTTTGCAGCTTGTTTTGATTTCTTGGCTTCCATTTAGGTGAAGAATATTTCTGAAGAAAGATATGAGTTTAGCAGCTCTCAGCTTTAGCTGTGATACAAATTATAACAAAAGACACTACAGTTGGGTTGTGAGACTCTGATAAATTCTGATATAATAAAACCAGAGAATTTGCTTGTAAACTTTGGATATATTTAAGTTTTAGATGATTATCTACTTGATTAACCATGCCAATAACTTCAGCATACCAAGGAAATCCAGTTTGTTACAAAATGATGTTAAAAGCATGATGATAGAGCAGTTGGGTTCAATCCTGTAACCTCGTAACCCAGTAGCTGAGTTGGGAATATCAGTTTCAGGCCAGCCTAGGACACATGGTCAGATCTTCTCTCAAAAGGTCATTGTAGTCCCAAGTAGGAATATTTCAATTAGAAAATTATAAAAATAAGCAAATTAGAATGGATATATTCACATAAAAGATACAATATTTAAAACACAATGCAAATATCCTAACATAAATCATCAACACCATTACAGTCAATGACATCAGCATTCATGCCTCTGACAAGAATTCAAGTCATTCTGGTGCAAACAACAACCTAGCTTACTGATATTGCTATGGCAGATATTATTGAAAACAATCAACATACCATGAAATATACAACTTCATGTTAGTTGTATGATTTAAACAGCATTTTCTGTGAATTATTTCTTTTGAAGATCTCTTTATATGATACCCAAATTCACAGAATACTGTGCAATTCTTTACCTTGTCATTAAATTATACTTCCAGATATATCCTTTTAAATTACCACAAAAATATATTCACACACACACACACTTCTAAGGTTTCAAAAGTTTGTAAAAGGAAAGAAAATTATTTTCAAAGTTTTCATCAAGTTTCTATCATGTGTAATTCCTTTTCTTCCCCTGAAACAAGGTTTCTCTATGTAACTCTAGCTGTCCTGGAACTCATTCTGTAGAACAGGCTGTCCTCTAACTCAGAGAATTCTTGCCTGCTATTGTCCCCCAAAGGCTGGGGATTAAAGGTGTGTGCCACTGTTGCCCAACTTAGCTATAATTTTTTAAAAGGATGGCTCTTCTCAGATTGCTTCTTTGTAGGAAAAAAAAAAAAAAAAAAAAAAAAAAAAAAACGAAAAAACAAAAAACCCAGAGGCAGCAAAGTTTTACAGGTACCAAAATTTGGCTGTCCTGTAAATACTAATACTTCATCAAGAGCTTGTGACAGCTGGAGCAACAGGAGGCCCTGAGCCTGAAGTACAGACATGAGGCAAGTGATTAAGAAACAATCTCCAAGCTGTACGTAAATCAATTTTCAATGAATTCATTGTAAAAAGTGAATGGGATCGGTTCTCCTCCTTCTACAATGTAGGGTCCTACGGATCAATGCAAATTGTCAGGCTTGGTAGCAAGTGCCTTTACTGGCTGAGCCATCTCATTTACCCCAAAATTTCATTCTTTAGCCCAGAATGTCTCTCAATTCACTATATAATCCAAACTAACCTCTACATCATGACAATCCTCCTGCCCCAGTTTCCCATGTACTGGGGTTACTGGGATAAGCCACCATGCCCAGCTCCAAGCATTTCTTTTGTAACATTTGCTATTGTGATGTTCTTTGGAAATCTAAATAGTGAAAAATCTATCAACACACTCTAGCAACTATGTCTGTGTTCATAAGAAAACAATTAGCTGAAAATTTGTTTTCTATATGTTAATAGTTAACATAGAAACAAAGCTATGACATGAATGTACAAGTTTTTCTCTCTAAGTATCAAGGTATCCCTTATGTCATAATTGTTTCCAAAACAAATTTTGTGTCCTTTGTTTGGGCTTTGCAGCAACTTTAATAGTCCTGTATACTGTGCTTGTGGTGTAATTCTTTATATCAACTACACACTCACCACTGACTTGAAATATTCTCAGTTACCTCCATGAAAGACTGACTTCCAAAAACGAGGAACCTGTCCCCAGAGAATGTAACAGGCCACGCATGTAATGGTGTGTTCTCTGATAATTGTATTTGAAAAACAGGTTTAGACTGTTATGGTACTGAACACTCATAACCCCAGCACTTGGTATGCTAGGCTGACGCTGGAGGATGGTTTAAAGTTTCAAGTGAGTCTATTCTACATAATAAGTTACAAGTTAGCCTAGGCTAGATACCATGTCTCAAAAAGCAACACAAAAGTGGTTTAGGTGAAACTAATTCTTATAACAAATTTATTGCAATGTAATTGCACATAAAATATAACTTATCCCCATACATTGTACAATTCAATAGATTTCAGTTTGTTCAGAATAATTTTAACACCACCACTTGAATATTTTGGTTATGTAGGTACCTGCAGTAGGACCAGGATTTATTGTGGGTGCATGAACCGGTTTTTTTTGGAGCCCATTCCCTATGATGGGATACATTGCTCAGTCTTGCTACGAAAGAGAAGGGCTTGGTCCTGCCTCTACTGATAGCCAGACTTAGTTGACTCCCCCTCTGAGGAAAGAATGGGGGCAGAAAGGGGAAAAGAGAGGGGAGAAGAGAAGAGGGAGAAGGACTTGGGGTTTGTATGTAAAATGAAAAAATTTAAATGAATGAACAAACAAATAAATAAACCCATATAAGTGATGCAGTCCTGTACCAAATCTAAAGTTATGTGTCAATGGCTTAAACAGTAGGGATCAGAGAGACCAGAGAAGCATGCTTCAGGGATACTTAGAATGGCAGTGAGGACATTGTTTTAGAGGAGGCAAGCATAACTCCCAGTGTGATTTACAGCAGAAAAGAATGACACTGGAACTCAAAAGGCAGAGAAAGCACATTAAAACATCCAACTTTAAGTGATCTCCAGGAATATGTGATAAAAATGCCTGCTGCCCTATTTTAATAGTGCGCAATGTATCCTAAGAAAGAAATAGAAGAAATAGAGATAAGGAGATGTTTGACTCTTTTTTGCTTTTTTGCTATTTATTTAATTAATGGGAAGACTGGAAAGTCAGAAAAAGATCCTGAAAGTGAACAGTGACTTCCAGCCCCCCCCCAAAAAAAAGACTGGCCAATAGATCATCTTAGCTAGAGAGTCATTGTCAAATCAAGGTGAAACAAGATCTCCCACCTCAAAAAGGTAAAGACCTCAGAATGACACAGAGCAGTGGATATTCTAGATGATGGAGGGCTGTGAATTTGAAAAATTCCATCTCCAACACAGCCCAACCACAGAGAAGCTTATTTTGAAGAAGTGTGAGAGCAAGACTTGACTCTAATGGATTTGGCCACAGTTTGATTCATGGGAAGCCCACCACATTAATTTTTTATTACATTTTATTCATTTGCATATACATGTGTGGGAATATACATGTCACGATGTAGGTGTGGAGGTCAAAAGATGACTGTCAGGATTCTGTTATCTACTTCCACCATGTAGGTCCTAGGAATCAAACTCAGGTCTTAAGGCTCAGTGGCAGGCTCATTGATCCATTCTACCCACCCAGACCACACTATTTCTAAGGAGTTTTAGTGGATGAGCTAGGGAACTTCATAGTTCAATAAACAAGGAATGTAAAAGAAATTAAATTTTTATCACGAGAACATTTCAAATTGTGAATTGAACATGGATGATAAAATCATGCGATGAAATATGAAGAACATTGAAAATATAGTCTTACATCTGTTTCTAACAAATATCTCTTGGTGGCCCTTATTAGTAATTAAAAATTTAAACATAAATTATATATGAGGATTCAAGGCTTGGTTAATAGCCTAATCTGTGTGTTTACAGATATTATATGTATGTTTACAACTGAACTGCCCTGTCTTTTGTTACTATGAAACTCCCAGTGCACTGGGAATAGTAAGAAAAGCTATTGACTTAACTTTGATAAAGACCTGATTTGTCCAAAGCAGCATTTCAAGGACCTTGTACTAAGGAGCTGACATCATTGTCCTGTTTTTCTTTCTTTCTGTTTGCCATAGCCTGCTCTTTGAGAGATGAATCACCATTTGGAAGAGTACATAGTCATAACAGATGAGGAGAAAATAAAGGTTGATATAAAGGTCAGCTATTCCGAGTCATGTCATTTGGAGCCTTTTGGAGCTTAGGCTCCACATTGTCCAAAAATAACTGGAATGGTGAACTTATAATGTGATTCCACACCTATCACTTATTTGACATAATCATATTAATTTTAAATATCATGAGCTTTACTAAGAAAACAGATATGCCAAAATTGTCAATAATTACCTCTAATTTTAAAAAGAAATTGACAATTTCTTTATAATATCTGCTCATTACAAATACATAATATTAAATTACCAAGTAAAAACTTATATACGTACATACCCATATCTTCAACATTATCAGTTGCTTAAATTTCATCCTTTCTATGCATCTTGCATAGAAACAGCACATACAGGCCTCACAGTCTGTGCAAGGAGGTGCCTGATCTGCAGTATCATGAGCATGTCTCGGGAGTCTCAACGTCTCTAAGGTGACAGTAGTCAGTCCATGAGTGATCTTGGAAGCCATACTTGTAAATGCACATAATACACATTTATAGGGACATTTTCTACTAGATGCTCGCTGTATGTTTTGCTGATGTCTAGAATCAAGTCCTCTTCACTAATCTCCCTGAGGTCAGGATAATGCCAGTATTTGTTCCATTCCTGCCTGTGGGATGCCTCTGTTGCTCCTTTATTGGAATCAATTGCTTGTTTGATGGGAGATGCCCATCAGTACATATCTTAAAAACATCCCCCATCACTTGTCAGTAACAGCCTCATTGGAACACTCTTCTCCTAAATCAACCCAAAGTCCTCAGTCTGTTCCTTTTCCATTTCTAGGCAAGCCTGTGCTTGATCAGACTTCCTCCCTGGGGTAAGATCACTTGCTCTAAGTGGATTACTTATCTTCAGCAGGTAGGTCCCACCTGGGTAACTTCATCTCAGGGACATCTATGGCTGGACTGCCTGAGAAGTTCTGCTGAAATGTGCAAATACTCTCAAAAATTAATGTCATTTTGACTGAATATGTTACATTTTTTAGATTTTAGTCCATTATTTGTGATTTTCCAGCCTGCTCATCAGATGTGTTATACTAGACGGAAGAAATATATGCTTTGAAGTGATTTCTGAGTCCTAAATAAAAATCTCTAACCAAGTTTGGCTTAGTAATTGCAGCCTCATTTATAAATTTATTGAATAAATCAACCAATTAAATACTTGTATACATTGGGAATGTCCTGAGTGTCCTAGATATGACATTGAGAGCATCTTCTTTAAACTGGAAATTTGGAATTCCAAAATATAATGTTTTGATTTCCAAACATATATTGTCTAGTTTAATAATATATATTTTTTGGTTGAGACTAAGTTGTATTATAAATATAAAGAATCTTGTAATATCCTGATACACATTGACCTTAATAAAAATTCTTTCTTAGTCAGTAATATAAGAAACTGATAATAGCAGAAATGTGTTTCCTCACATTAAATTACCAATTTTTAACAAGAAGACTACTGCATATAGAAATACATATGGAGACCTACCAATGGTTTTGGGACATGTGTGAACTGCTTAATAGCATAAGGGCATAGTTGTTTATAGATGCATTCTGGGACTTCTACATACTTTCTGACATCCTCTAAAGAGAGTCTATCTCGTTCAAAATTTAATATCTAACATACTAGATACTAGTATACTAGATACTAGGTACTAACATACTAAAAAGTGCTAGAAGTACTGATATAATATGATAAGTGACAGAAATTCTACATTTTCTCTTATCATCTGTTCATGATTGTCTATGATGAGCTGCATATCAGTTTCCCCTTTCTACTCATGTCCTCTTGGTTCTTTATGGCATGAAATCCACTACTCAACTGAACCTCCTCATGTTCTGTGCTTCATTAAAGTAAGCTTAAAGTTACTGCCAGGAGTTCTTGACAAAATCATTTGAAAAGGAATAAGGAAGTGAAAACCACTGGGAGTAATTTGTAAATGATACCAGAATATGAATATGCTAATTCTAACAGGAAGTAGTCTTTATTAACTAAAAACTAAGAAATGTGTAAATGAAGTGAAAATTTAAAACTCATAGGCCAAAGTGACTCCATGTTTTCCAGAATCAGATTAATAAATTTCTAAACATCATTAGTAAATTTCATGACATTTTAATGATATAATTAAAAGACCTAACATCCCCAATTTCTTTCTTGAAATATGCTTACTAGTTAGCTATGAAAACCCCACATAAATCATGTAAAAGTCGTATGCACAAAGTTGCCAAGGTGTTCAGTTTTACAAATAGGATATGAAGCATTTCAACCTCCACTTTGTGATTCTAGTCACAGAGACAAGTATTCACAATTCTTAAGGAACAGAAACAGAAACAGGCTTTCCAAGAATTGGCATACAAAGTATCCTCCAATGTTCTGTCACCTTTAATTCACATAATTATGTAGTTTTTGCTGCTTCCATGTCATGCAGGATCATGCCCCAAAATAACACGGGACTTGTTGATACATCATTTACAAGTTGAGCTTCTCAAGACGCCATAGTTTCTGTCTTGATTTTCCGATTGCTCTCTCACATGTATTTCCCTCCTCCTTTACTTCCTCCTCCCACCCTTTCTCCTCTTCCCCTAACTCCTCCTACTCTCATTCATCCTCCTCTTTCTCTTCCTCACCCTCTCCTTCCCCCTTCTCTACTTTTCTCACTATTTAAGAAAAGGCACCTACCACTAAAAACAGAGAGTCAAAAGTGTTTTCTTTTCAGCTACTGTCATGTGACAGATTTGAAAAGAAGAGATTTCAGTTCCAGGACATCAGAATTACACCTAAGGTAATCGTAACATCCTTTGCAATTTAAGATGATATAATATCTGAGATCAAATGTTCCATACCTATGGCAGATAATTTTACAATGCAGGACTTTAGGAATTATTTTACTTCATATATAGAAGGAATTTTAGCAGAAGAAAATTATGACTGGACCAATATGTACTTTTATTTTGTAATAGCAATGGGTTTCATCATTAACATGATATTCTTAAATAAATGGTTTGAGATTACAGCAAACAATAAGGAACTTGTACAAACCATAGGAGACTTAGTAACAAGGATTTGAAACATTGAAAAGGATAGATAGAATTCAAAACATAGAATGCTTAGAAAAAATGTTTCAGAATATTGAAGATGGGCAGGAGAGCATCCGGTGGGACTTGCTGGTGTTCATCTGTCTAGGTTGTAAGTTATTTCTCCATGAATAAACATCTATTTGGCCTATTTGTTTATCCTGATCCTTATTTAACCACAATATCTGGTGTCAGAAGCAGGATTAGGATTTTCAGGGGACCTGGGTTTCACCCAGGCGGCTGACGCCGCTCCCCTCTCCCACCATCCCCAACAGGCAGGGTCCCTTGCCTAACCAGGTGGACTCACCACAGCTTTGGGACATTTGCCTCTGCCTTACAACTCCTTTGCCTCCACAGCGGCCCTGAGAAGGCACTCGCTGCTTCTCATTTTTTGCCCATTTCCGCACTTTGCATTCTCACAGAGCCACTTGGCGCCTGCCCTGCTTGTGCATTTCCCGCGGTTAGCCCTGTGGTGCCAGCAATTTCACAAGGCTCCTTTTACTCATTTGTCTAACAAAATTTAGCTTGCCATAGTTTGTTAAGAGCTATTCTACAGGGACCAGGATCAGAAGGATCGTCTGCTGCCTGACGATATTGGGTGGTATACTTCCGGACACTATTTGTTGGTACACCTTGGGCATCTTGACTCATTGCCATAGGAAACTCTGAACCAGAACACCCAAACACACTGTGCTTAGATTCATTATACACAAATACTATATAGGATAATGAATAGTTCATGATTTAAGCTGTGAAACTTCAAGGAAAGATATTAAATGACCATAGATGCCCAGTATAAATTTAAGTTCCTGGAAGTGATGTGCTGCTGTAACAAATTGGGAAGTGGTTTGAAACATTGGGGAGACAATACAATTGTAAATGTTTTGTTGTTACTGTTTCATAGAAGGGGTAGTATTTGAGCACATGGTGCTGCATCAATGATATATCCATATGTTAAAAAAATAATAATCACTTCGGTCCATACCTTGCATTATACAAAATTATACATACAAGTAGCATTCTACAGACCACAATGGTTGTATTTGGGAATATATGCACATATATAATATATATGTAACAATGATTAAGAAAAATATGACCACACATTTTAAAGAGTGCAAAGAAGAAAATATGAGAAGTTTGAGGGAAGGGAAAAGTTTATATAATTATACTATAATCTGAAAAATTGAAGAATAACTTTTTACAAAAACTAACTTAAAATCATTCCTCATTCTCATTTGCACCTAAAACTGTGTGATTTATAAGGAAAGAACTTCAGCCCACACTTCTAGAATTTAGATATCTATGGAAAAGTGTTTGCTTAAATCAAGTGCCAAGTGATGCCTTTTTATATTGCAGAAATAAGATTCCTAGGGCATAGAATATTGCTGAAGAAATTTTAGTTGCTACAATTTTGGACAGTGTCAAAGTGAGTTTAAAATATATCTTCTTTCTTAAGCATTTATAATACAATATATTACTTTAATATTGGATGCTACTGAAAATGTATTTTGTACTCTTTTATGGTAACAACAATACAACGTCTTTTAAGGGAATTTTAGCTCTTACCAAAATAAGTCATCATTTAAGAAACTCTCTGTGTTAAGACTACTTAAGTTTGTTGCTTTTAGCAATGAATAATAGATTTGGACATTCTGAACAATATATTTCTATTAAAACAAGGGACATTACAGAATAATACCTTTTGTGATTAGCAATGACTCTCCTTATCACTGGCTGTGATAGTGTGATAGTGGCTAATGATGTCACCTCTGTTCATCATATGAAACTTAGTACAAGGTCAAGGATGTCAGGTTCCATATTCACAATGAAATTATGGCATCTTCATTAAAAGGCAAATCCTGCATTTCAGAGATGTGAATGGTTCTCAAAATAGAAGATGGGATGGCTAAATGTAGGTGCCAAAGCAAGCCTGATTCAGTCACTCTCTCTGGAATCATTCCCAAAACATTTTCATTTGATTATGGGTTGACTATGTTTTCCATTCATTTTAAAGTCTTGCTTCCCTGTATGTTGTTCTGAGATAGGCAAACTAACATTGGTAGGCAAACTGGCCTAAAAAAAATAAAAACATGCCACTCCACTTAATTGATCCTTTTCTGTTGACACATTGGAAGGATGGATGCCCTTATTCTTGTTTATAGTCATCAAGGTCACATATGTTTATGATAACTGCACATGGATGCTGCTCTCAACAAATAGAGATTAGTAACTTCCACATGTGTGTTGCAGCCCTCCAAGGTAACAAAGTTGAGGGAATGCTATACACAGAGAATTATGTGATGTGCATTAGCAACACTTCCTGATGTTTTTATATGTTGCTTCTATTTATATTATTTTTGTTGTGTTTGTCTTCCCTTAAAAAAAAAATAATGCTATGTCACAAGTGTCCTTTTGCCCATCCCAGCATCCTGCTCTTCTTTGTCTTTATCTTTATCCTGTCTGGTCCCCTTTCCAACTTTTGTAAGTTGGGTGAGCAACAAGGAAGTGCCATAACAACCATTCAGATCAGAGCTGTGAAGGGATAAGTGAATCCATTAAGACACATTTTGCTTCCAAATGACATAATGACAGTTCATACCTTGAATGCCAATTTAGGAAAAATGCAAAATCTCCTTTATGCATCTTCATGCTAACAGCTTGAAAATACTTCTCTCTCCCTTGTGATAAATCCATAACATTATTCTTCTGGCTTTTTGAAAATTTATCCTAATTTTTTAAAAATGAATTTGGGCTCATCCAGCAACTCTGTTGACCGATTCTCTTCATTTAATGCAGTCCCTGGTGCTACCTTTCACACTGCCTCCTAGCTGTCATACTGAGCCAGAAAACCCCACAATGTCAGGTATATGTGCTCTAGGACTTGGGAGATGCCTGCTAACCCTCACTCTGTCATCACACCTTCTATCCTGTTCCATGCAATTTGTGTAATAGTTACATGAAGTACTACTTGTGTAAGTGTTCCATAAGCTGCAATGTGTCTAAAGCTCCAAGGGATAATTGCACTAGCTAAATCAACTTGCCTGCCCTTTACCTACAATTGAGTCCTTGTGTGTGAAAACCCTCTCCCTGGCCTGTTGTAATTGATAGGCCTTCCAAGACCAACTGACATTCACCTTTCTTCTGAAATCCTCCTTGACTTCTCTCAGCTTGTCTGCCAACTCTGCACATCCAACTGCAAACTTCTATAATTTCCTCATTGTTTTTGCCCATTTCAAAAGCACCGCTCAGTCTTTCGTCACTGAATATTGTTCCCTATTGGATTTACCACCTCCACACTATTGAAGGTTTTATAGGTTGAACCCCATGCCCTATTAACTATTGGTAACTGCTATCAAGTACACAACTCACATGTCTGGGTAAGGGATGCATGCATGCTGTATTTTCATATCACTCATGTCACCTTGGAGTTGCTTATCTTCATAGTCTCTCCTTTTACATTGTAATTTTAATATCTGCTGTATATATGTTCATGTGTTTGTGTATGTTTGAAATGTATTGTGTTATGTATATATGTATACATGTGTGTGCACATTCCTGTGAATAAGGGCAAACATATGGCACCATAGACATGCAGAGTTCAGAGGACAGCCTTGAGTGTTAGTGTTCTCCTTCCACCTTGATTGAAAGAAGGCCTTTGTGCTTTTCTGCTGCAAAAGCTAGGCTAGCTAGCCTGAGGAGCCTCCAGGATTTCTAATTCACACTACCTTGCAGGAGTACTGAGTTTATAGAAAGTAGCTGGCTTTTTATTCAAGTTCTAGGGATTAGAACTCAGATCCTCCTCTTTTGTACTCACTGAGCCATCTCACCAGCCCCATAGTGAATCTCCTTTCTCCTCTCCCTCTCCAAGTGTCTTGGCATGAGATGCTCCATTAGGAAACATTGAAAAATGACTACAGCAATTTAAAATGGTAATGTCAACTTCATTTTAAAATGTTTACATTACATTTGGAATTAGAAACTTTAAGTTATAATTTTAGTTTGTGTTCTCTCTCTCTCTCTCTCTCTCTCTCTCTCTCTCTCTGTCTGTCTCTCTCTCTCTTTCCTGTCTTCTATTCCTAACTGGGCTCAATCTTCCTGGTCGCACATGTTTTCCTTTCCTCCCCCTCGTTTTCTCCTACTTCTCTCTCCATTCACTGTCCCCACACTTCCCCTGTGCTCTGGGGGACTTGTCCCTTCCCGGTTCTGTGAGGGACTTTATATGAATCTCTTAGAATACACCTTGTATCTAGTTCCTCTGGTGGTGTGAATTATAAGCTGGTGATCCTTTGCTCTAGGTCTAAAATCCATATATGAGCAAGTACATACTATGTTCCTCTTTTTGTGACTGGGTTACCTCATTCAGGATGGTTCCTTCAAGTGCCATCCACTTGCCTGCGAATTTCAAGATACCATTATTTTTTTCTGCAGGGTAGTATTCCATTGTGTAGATGTGCCACATTTTCATTATCCATTATTCAATTGAGGGGCATCTAGGTTGCTTCCAAGTTCTTGCTATTACAAATAGTGTTGCTATGAACATAGTTGAACAAATGTCTTTGTTGCATGGATGTGGATCATTTGGGTATATGCCTAAGAGGGGGATTGCCGGGTCCTGTGGTAAACTAATTCCCATTTTCCTGAGGAACCGCCATACTGATCTCCAAAATGGCTGTATGAGTTTGCACTCCCACCAGCAGTGGAGGAGTGTTCCCATTTCTCCACATCCTCTCCAACATGAGTCATCATTGGTGTTTCTAATTTTAGCCATTCTGGCAGGAGTAAGATGGTATCTCAATGTTGCTTTGATTTGCATTTCCCTGATAGCTAAGGATGTGGAACACTTTCTTAAGTGTCTTTCAGCCTTCTTGATTTCCTCTATTGAGAATTCTTTCTTCAGTTCTGTACCCCATTTTTAATAGGGTTATTTGGTGTTTTGTTGACTAGTTTCTTGAGTTCTTTGTATATTTTGGAGATCAGCCCTTTGTCGGATATAGGATTAGTGAAAATCTTTTCCCAGTCTGTGGGCTGCTGTTTGGTCTTGTCCACTGTATGCTTTCTCTTTACAGAAGCTTCTAAGTTTGAAGAGGTCCTATGTATTAATTGTTGCTCTCAGTGTCTGTGCCCCTGGAGTTATGTTCATGTTTGTTCAACATGAATACCTCTAGTTGGTAAATAAAATATATTACTTATTTACTGGACTATCTTTAAAAAATATTCTAAAACCAGAAGCTGGGTGTTGGTGGCACACACCTTTTAATCCCAGCACTTGGGAGGCAGAAGCAGGCAGATCTCTGTGAGTATGAGGTCAGCCTGGTCTACAGAGCTAGTTCCAGGACAGGCTCCAAAGCAATACATGTAATAAACCAGGCATATCTATGCCTCTAACCTCAGTGTGGGGGGAATATTATTCCAAGAGCTGATTAGTCAGTCAGTTTATTGGAAACAGGGAGCTGGTCTGGATGAATGGGAGATCCTATCTCAAGATAATATGATGGAAAATAAGGTGGAGACTCCCTGTGCTTTCCCCAGTCTCCACCTGTGGCCTCATTGAATTGCATACCTACATGACCACATGAATGCACCCCCCCACGATCACATACAGCATATAGACAAGAAATAAAATAAAACAATTTTCGCTGTAATACCAATCATTTTCTAAGAATCTATTTTATAGTTAAGGAAAAAAATGACTCAATTTTTCTAAATATCTAATCACAAACATAATAACTTCACCATTGAAAAACTGAATGGAGGGAAACAAACTATGTATGAACATGTTACAATAAAACCTACGACTTTGTTTGCTTATTTAAAAATTAAAGAAATTTTTAAAGATAATTTAATTGGTATGGTGTAGTTTCTGCTCTTAAGACTTACATCTTTTCCTTGACAAAATGTTATGCAAGGCACATATTTTCATGGTATTGTTCTATTTGCTTCATTCAAAATACCCCCATTAAATATAAGCTTGAATGTAATACCTGCCCAAGTTTTCACCATCAGGGCAAAGTTTACTAATGCTTCACAAAACTTCATGTAATTAAACACACCACCACGCCTTTGCCTTCACTGTAATGATCATAATGTCTTGCAGACATTTTTTAATGAGTTTGCACTTTGCTGTACCCCTCATATATTTTCCTCTCCTTCCAGGCACGGGGGATGAAATTGTGATCAACATTATGAAATTGGATCACAATTATGACTTTAATCAAAACAAACCCAGCTTCATGCCATAGGTGTGGAAATCCGTTTGCTCTGCTCTCTGATTGCAGGCCGATTTTGTAATAGATGCTTTCAGCCAAACGCAGGGTGTAAATTATGTGGAAAAATGAGAAGGCATGTTCCATCTCATGCCGTTGCCAGGTATGCTTCATATTTAGATATAAACAATGAGAGAAATTCAAATTTCACAACAGTTGAGTCACACCTGCCTCTGTGAAAACTTGTTTATTTGTAGTTTCTCATGATTTTACTAAAGGTGATATCTGGTTTGGGGTCTTCACATTTAAATTCTTACACTTCCAACATATTACCATGCTTATTTTATTCATTACCAAGGAGCCATTCAGCAGAACCCTTTCCCAGAGATTAACTTTTAAGTTCTCATCAAATGTTCATCATGCACAGAGTAAAGTGTGACCTGAAAGAGAGAGGACACAAAGCAAGCTGTGATTGTGGAAGGGACAGAACACAATGCAAGCTGTGATCATGGAAGAGGGAGGTCAAAATGTAAGTAGCGATCATGACATTACCTCTAAACTCATTCATCTCACATCCAGGGCCAGGGCGTCTGATCTTAATTCACAGCTGTGGATTACTGGCTCTTAGGTGTTAGAATAAATACTAGATATCCTAGTCACCTACCCTCTTTCTCAGCCCTGTGTCCAGGGAGAATCTAAGAACCAATCAGAAGCAAACCAAGTATAGTATTTCTCTCCTTTATAAAGACAGACAAAAACTGAAAACCTTAAGGTGACCTTACTATGGCATCTCACTAAATTAAAGGATTTCTTGACAATTCAGTAGATTGTCACCATTAAAGTGTCACCATTAAAGGACTAGGACATTCTATAAAGAGTTTTCCATTTCCGTACCATAGTAACAATGGAGATGTGGAGGACCCTGACCATTTTTATTATTTCACTGCCTTTTTATTTTTTTTTTTTTTTTTTTTTTTTTTTTTTGTACACTGACTTTCTTTACTTGAGAGAGGAGTCTCCTGTGATCATAAAAGAAAATACCCATAAAATAAGTTCCATTTTTCATTTAGCACAGCTAACTGACCCTCTAAGGCCCACTGTGGAAACACCCGAAGGTGGTACTGTCAAAGACTAGAATTTTTATGTGAGATTTTCTCCTGTTTTATTCTCTAGCACCTTTCTATTCTAGAAAATACATCTATTAATATACAATCGCTTAAATTGCCTTCTTAGTTTAATAATAATCACAAATTAATGGTGTGTAGTCACATGTCCATTTTCTTGGGGGAAAATAACCATATGCTTCAATAACTAAAACTTCTATTTCCACAAACTAATTAAAAGGCCTTGTGGCACAGTAATCAGAAAGCCAGGTGTTTCGTTTAGTCTCTCTCCCTTCAAGGTTGAATAGCTGCAATTCAGACTTCCCCTCAATTCCTTTAAAGTCAAAGAAAAGTCACACAGCTCTACTTGGCCTATCAGATGACAATGTCCTTCTGTTCCACCCCAGAATTTTGATGGATTATAAATCATATAAAGAAAATTCTTTTTAGAGGACAGTAGGTTAAAATATTGATATTTTTCACTGTAGATTTTTAGCTACTCGAAATAAAAGATTTTTAAACCTGTTTACTTTTCTACTTGATTAACTGAGAATGAGTGTATATAAATATATCCACATATTTAATCTTGGAAGATGTGTCTCTCTATAGAAGATGTGTTCCATTCTTAACCCAAAAATAGCCACCTTATCGAAACCACATCTCTAAGGCCTGATCCTCAGGGTTCAGTGTGCATTACACACTTTATAATTCACACAGTAACTTTTGGAAGTCTCCAGCCTTGTTCCTGCTGTTAATTATTTAGACTCTGACATATTGCAATAAAACATTTCATCAAGCACTCCAGTCCAGGGAACGATAGGCATCAACACTATATTGGTAATGCAAAATAAATGGATCGGGGTTGAAAATAATGAGTTTGGTGGATTACATCTGTCACTGTGAATTATTATTGTTGAACATAATAGGGCAGAGCACTACAAAAATAAAGCTTGTCTTCTCTAGTTAAAGGTGAGACAACTACCTCTAATGAGATACAAAAACTCAAGTGTGAGTTATTAATTATGTACACAAAAGGTTTATCAGCTTGCCCAATCTTACATTTTTTGTAGGTATATAATGATAGAACAAAAAGTCCCCATTGCTAATGCCGGTGATAGTTCACAACAGTCTCTTACCAGAAATTGGACATTCCGTTTGGACGCATTTAATCATGCAAGAAAAAAAATTATTGTGTGACAAGGCACCAACCCCAGTGGGTCCTGATTTGACCCTTCTTTCCACCAGCTTGCTCTATGAAACATGTTTCATTTGTAAGAGGATAGCCTTTGCCAAACCATACTTAAATTCACTATTGGTTTCCATGTAGTCTTCATCTGTACATAATGGATTTCTTGATTGGCTGCAAATCTTGTTTATTCTATAGCCAGAAAGTTCAAAAGTGGGGAACTTCTGTAAAAAACAATCCAAGATTCCTCTCAGTCAGTATAGCCCTTATTATTGAAAAAAGGATAATGTCTTTTATTCAAGGGAATAGTTGAAGCAATACTTGATTTCACCAGACCATGTTTCCTGCCTCAGAACAGGGTAAACGCCAACCACCCTGCCTGAAAATAAATTCTTTCGCAAAACTGTGACAGAAAACTCTATATGCTTGATAAACTATTATAAATATTTTAGTGTGTATGAATCAGTTAATTATTATGACTTTAATGAGCATATAGTATTCTATAGCAATCGTTCTCATCATTTAATAAATGTATTTGCTGTTACATAGTTAAATTATTTATAGTATTTTTGAACTGATATGTGTGTAGGTTCCCTTAAAGGTCAGAAGGGAATGTTAGATTCCCTTAGACCTAGAGTTACAAGCAGTTGTGAGTTCTCAGTGTGAGTGCTAAGAACTAAGCTTGGGTTCTCCACAAGATTAGTATGGATCTACTAAACACTGAGCCATCTCTTCAAGCCACCCCCTCTTTAATAATATTTATTATCTCATGGTTGTTAAATAACTCTAAATTATGAATCCTACATGTGCCTTCACATGTCTAGCCTGTCACTGTGAGACCAAGCTATAATGTTTGCAAGTCTAAACAAGAAAATATAATTTTTAATGTTTCTCTGATATGGAGAGTTCCTGATATTGTGTTTCTGAGGTGCAAATTTAGTTCCACAAACCTACACTAATGTATATTTGACAACAGTAGTTGACAGGAATGTGGTCCTGTTGAAACAATGCAGGTTGTGAAGCTCAGGAAAAAAAAAAAAAAAAAAAAAAAACTAAGGAGTGTTTGAGGACCTTATCCGCAAACCTCAAATAACCGTTCTGGGAAGGACTACCACAGTGGTGGAAAAAAAATGTTTAATGTATTCTTTAAAGTAAGAAATAATCATGAGAACTGTCAAGATGGCTCAGTGGGTTCAGACACCATCTTGGTTCAGTCTTCAGAATCTACATGGTAGAGAGACAGCATCAACTACTTAAAATTATCCTCTTATCTTCATTTGGTACCATGGCGTGAACACACACACACACACACACACACACACACACACACACACACCTTATATACACACAATATACACGGGCAAAATATATGTATAAAACATAAGATGTAATGTAAGCATAGAGAAAGAATCCCAAGACAATTATAAACACATGTTCCTTAAAAGGAAATCTAATATAACATTCATGTTGCTTACAATTATATTTAAATCCTAAATCATACAATAGAAACCAATATGTTTAGAAAGAAATCCAAATTTTACCAATGTTTTGGTCTTCCTCAAATATTTAAAAAATAGCCTGTTTCCATACTCCCATTATCAACTCTTCTGACCCCTTTCTCAAAATTTTTAATATTTATATTCCATTCTATGACAACCACACCCCAGAGAGTGCTGTTGAGCAATGTCCATGCATTGTTGTGACAGTGGGACCTGTTGTTTGTTCTTTATGTTTTCCATGACTTGAAGAATTTTCTTAATTTTGTGTTTGTCTTTTGGGTTTTATTGGGGGTGACTCCACCAGGCCTGACCACATACACTTTTATGTATAAAGTAAATCAGGAGTCTAGAGAGATGTATCAGTAGTTAAGAGCTTTTAATGCTCTTTCAGAAGAATAGATATTTCTTCCCACGTGGAGTGGTTCGCAACGACCAGTAAACAGCAGCTCTAAGAGAGATGACAGCCTTTTATGGCCTCTGCAGATACCCACTCTCATATGAGCACGCACTCACACACAGAGTAAATATTTTAAAGCCTTTTGCAGTCAATTCTTTTTAAGAATAAGCAAATACTTATCATTTCCATAGACATTTCAAGAAAATGAATTGAGATATGATGTATTTCAGAGTCCAACCTTACCTACTTCTGGGATGCACAGTGTGATAAGGGAGGATAACAAGGCAATAGATCCAGCACTGAGAATCCAGACGGTAGAAAATGGGTTCTAAAAAGTGCAGGGGAGTCTCAGGGGGTAAGACTGAAATAGAGAGAAGTGTAGCTACAGCACTAATGGTCTAGGTGACTGTCGGTGTAAAGAGAAAGAGGGGAGGAACTCACAGAACCATGGGCAGGAATAAAATGACTCAGAGCAGTAATGAAATGAGGAAACAGGCATGGGCCCTAATGCCATGAAGGTTCTAGTCTGCTGAGTGTCACAAGCCAGTGGCAAGTTTGTTAATGGTGATAAACACCCTAAGCAGAGAAGCAGTGTGCTCTCAGGGCACATGACAGGGTTCTCTGTTCCAAACCTGGCATCACAGGAAAAAAAGTGACACTAAGATAACTTTAAGAACTGCCTGCCTGTTTTAGGAAAAGAGAACACTAACAAAATACTCTGCGTATGAAGGATAAGATGTTATGACAAGATTAAAGATGAGACATCTTGTCATGTCTGATACAGGGAGGTGAGATGTAGGTATCAGATACTCTCAAAAATGTCACTCATTCCCATTCACTTCCCCAGTGACCCAGTCTTGGATTCACAGATCCTGATTTAAGGCTGAACTCTTTCCTACATTCATGTTCTTCTGAGCGACACTCAGGATAGATTCTCGTACATTTATTTGGAGCTTCTTCTCGTATTTGATTCGGGAAAAGAAGGTGACAAGTAGCATCGCTATTTGTTACTCAAAAAATCCTGTAGGACCCTTATCCATATGGAGTCTACAGCTCCCTGTAAGTTCGCAAGTGGTACACAGATTGGCTTCCCAATCTGAAACTAATTAATTGTTCTTTATATATGCTTTATTCTAGGTATTCTGTCTCAGTCTCTTTATGAAAAATTATAAATTACTGGCTGATATGGATTTTCTTACTCATAGGACCATGTCTCTATGGGTTCTTTTTTTTATAGTTTCTTTTTTTTTAATATTTCTTTTTTTAAATTTTATATAACCAAGTCCATTTAAATGAAAACAAACATTTATAAACAATATTTGGGAATTTGGGCGTCGTTTTTTCCAAACTACTTCCTGCTGGTAAGGGGCGCTGTCATGGGGGATTCTAGGAAGATGCAGAAATCATGGCTGTAGTCTGTAAGGCTGCTTTGTCCAGCTATTTTGAATGTAGGATCACCAGGTACTCTGTTTCAGATGGTCTGGCTTGATCAAACCACATCAGTCTGAAAGGAATCCACAGCTTTTCATTTTCTGTGGAAACAAAAATAGAAATCCTTTTCCCCAGTAACTTGTCCTTGAACTTAAATTTTGGAGTCAAAGCATTTTTTTTATTTAATTTATTATTTTACATGTCGATCCCAGTTCCCTCTCCCTCCCTCCTTTCCTCCCTCCCTCCCTTTTTCCCTCTCTGCCCTCTCACATGCACCCTAACCACCCTCCCCTCCCATCACCCCAATTCCATATGTAGGGCAATGCCATCCAGTTGGGGTCATGTAGATCTGACAGGTCATGTGAAGTAGGGACTAGGGCTTCTCTCCTGTCTCTAGGTAAGGCAGTTATCCCTCCATGGGGGATGTGTTAGCAAAGTCCTTTTGTGCACCAGGGATACATCCTGGCTCCACTGTCTGAGGTCCCTTAGACTGCTCAGTCCTTCTGGCTGAGACCCATATTCAGGGGGTGCTGAGTCATTCCCATGCTGGCTTCCCACCTATCAGTCTGGTAGCCCATTAGCTCCTCCTTGTTCAAGTAAGCTTTCTCTATGTGTTTCTGCCACCTGGTCTTGTCCTCTCCATCTGCATCTGGGTTCTAGTTCAACTCAGTGTTTATGTATGGGTGTTTGCTCCTGTTTCCAACAGGCATTAGATGAGGGCTCCATGGATAAGTTAGTTGTTGATCTCACTATCCAGGAAGGACATTTATGGTAGCCTTTCCAATGAAGCTCAAATTGTTAGTTGGTGGCAGTCTTGTAGTTCTCTAGACCTTTCTTTGTGTTCAAGTTTATCTATGGGTTCTAAACACATATTTGTTCCTTGAATTTCAAGTCTGAGGCAACAAAAAGTATCATGATTTCTTACTTATAGTGCAAAGAATTTATCTTTTTATGTCAATATAATAGGCATCAGTCATATTTATTTCAATACAGCTTGGTAAAAAACACAAATGATTCCTTCATGGGAAATAAGCTGAAGTTATATGATCACTTGATGCTCCTCATCATATATATTTGTCTCTTGAGTAATGCATTTTCTGATATTCTTCCCCACAGAACAATGGACACAGAACAATGAGAATCCTTAGGTGCAAGGCTGAGTCTCCATTTTATCCAATAATATTCTACAGTATGAATGAGTTAATAAATCTTATTCTATTTAGAGAGAGTGTTATTGGGTTGTCAGGAGTGGGTCTAATCTAAGTACTTTTTCATAAAAGGGATAAGGCAGGTGAATCTTCTCAGAATTCTGCCATTTACAAAATGTGTGATTCACTATTAATTTAATAAGGTATCCTCAGTAATTTCCTCTGTAGCTCTTCCTATCTAGACCTGAGCCAGTGAGTGCATTAAATTTGCTACAATGATGATCTGCTCAGTCTATGACTAAGGACAGGAGAAACAAAGAGGCCAGTTCTTTCCTGGATAGTTTTATCATCTGACTGATCAGCTCAGGAGTTGGCCATAAAGAACATACTGTATCCTCTGGCAGAAAGGCTACAATAGTGATTAACACCCAGTATTTGTGTAGAGATGCATACTTCTCAGGGGGTTTTCACGTACACTATTTTATCCCATTGACTCCCTAACAGGCCAGATGGAATCTAAGTAATGTTCTAGTTATGTTCATCTCTGAGCTCTTATGATCTTCATAGGAACAAAAGAGATTTCATGAGCCTGACAAGTGAAAAACACAATATCACCCTCCTGCCACATCCATGAACACATCATTTATCTCAGTTGTCTTGCAAAATAATAGCGGTTAGGTCCTTCCAGTCAATGATTGCACATTGTTGCTAGAAGTTGTTGTCTAGCACAGTGTCTAGCACGCAGGCCACGCCTGCAATCCTAACAAGGAAGCAGCCCATGCTAAGATTCATGAACTTGAGGCCAAGGTGTGGGCTTCATGGTAATACCTTATCCCAAAGTGTCAAGAATAAAAGAAGGGAGGGAGGCAGAAAGGAAGGGGAAGGAAGAGAAGAGAGAAAGGGAGAGGGGAAGAGAGAGGGAAGGGAGACAAATAGACAAAAAGAAAGAAATGTTGATAAACAAATGAATTCCTTTTTCTTGTTTAGTCGTTAGAATTGGAGTATGTACAGAACCATTTTCTTGGACTCCAGCTCCTCTCACTGATTTAACATTTACTGAAAGATATGTTTATTACTTTGTGTTTATGTACTGGGCATAGCACTCCTTAGAACCTGTTCCAACCATCAAGCTAAACTGCTATGGCAGGCAGAATCAATCTCTATTTCCTCCTGAAACATCAAACCATAGATTTTAGGAAATGTTAAGTCATTTAGATATTATACTCTAACAGTATAGAGGGGGAAAATGCTGGGTGGTAGTACTTTTTCTTTTCTTTCTTTTTTTAAAGGAACTTATTTTCACTCCATTTGAAAAGGAAAATATTTCAGAAGTAACTCCCAGCTTCAATGTTCAGGTCACCAGAAGAGGTGGCATGAATATAATCTCAGTGTATGGGAGAATAGCCAAGAGGAACACAAAATCAGTGTAATAAGGGTGACAATAGGATCCTATTTCCAAAGAGAAAAGTGTTCAGGCAAAATATTCGTACTAAGAATAATTTACATATTGTATCCTTGCAGAGCACAGCAGCTCTATAACTTGTGAAGTAAAAAAAGTTCTGTTTGCAACACCTGGCTCCAGATGTTCAGTCCTGCCTTCAACTTCAATCTTGTAGGAACTTTACCAAGAAAAAGCACTGTCTAAACATAATCATGAAGCTAAAGATGTGTGATACACTGGAGGCAACACACACACACACACACACACACACACACACACACACACACATACACACACACATGCACAGCAAGCCCCATGGTACCCAGGTACTCATCAGATGCACTGGGCACCGCCCCTGGGTGTGGGGCTCCAGATTTATTCCTTCCCAGGGCACCTCTTTATCTCTTTCTCATCTGCCATCAGTGCCTGCCAGTGGACTATCACCATTCCAGATAGGAAAAGCAATCCTTACAGAATTGGGGAAATACAAAAAGTTTTTGGTCATGGAAATCCCCGCTATTTAAAACTGATATTTTATTCATGTTTAGAAAATGCTGCTCGTGGCTGTTTCCGTCTTCATCTGTTTTGGCATTTCCTGTTTTAATTCAGAAACCAAATGTATTACAAACAAGAAGAATATTGGCCCAGTTCCAGATCCGTATGCCAAAAGGGATCCACCAACCAACCAAATGGCTGTCTCTGCCAGATTTTATTGGGGAGGTTGGGAGAGAAAGAGAGAGAGAGAGATTTTACATAAATTACCTTATATCATCAAGCTTTGAATTTTCAACTCAACTAATGAAAAAGTCTGCTAAAGAAAGCCAAGTCATTTCCATACTAGCCAGTTGCATTTGAAGGGAATGTAGAAGGCAGAATCCTGTGTTACAGGAAAAGACTTTTGTGATCACACTGTAAGGCTGAGAACTTCCTTCTCATCACCAACATCCTGCTTATCTTCCGCTTTTTTCCCACAACCTCGTAACTTAAGAAAATATTGGACGAGGTCAGTTGGGTAGAATATGAAATTCACTGTAACCCTTAGATTCTGTAATTCTATAAGAACAAATGAAAACTTCATTTACTGGGGCTTTGTTCAACCCTGTCTAATAAACACATAGAGCCAGCTACATATTTCATCACTGCTCTAAGGTCATGGATGGCTGTTGGAGTTGGGCCTCTTAATCCAGGGCAGTTCTTTTCCCTCTGACCCAGAAGATGATACTCTTGTAGTTGTCTAACCATGTGATACCCCGAACCAAGGTACCAACAAAAGCGAAATGATCGTCACTCAATATGCCACTTGAGATCATTTGGGTTGCACCTACAAATAAATGAAGAAATGAACAAATTTCTTTGTGACTAACCTGGATTAAGAACTGAACAATTTTTCAGGAAAAAAAGAAAAAGAAAGAAAGAAACCACTGATCTGCAAACAATGCATTTGAGATCAGAGCCAGGAAATATCCAGGAAATATGAACCACTGAACTGTTAATCAAAAAGAAATATCAAACCAAATAGCAAGATCTATTTCTACCATGAGAAGGGGTTGGATGAAACACTGATAAGCTTGTGGTTTTCTTAAGGCAATTGAGAACTGAACCCTCAAATGATGAGAAATTTCAAAAAAAAAAAAACAGTTCATAGGAAATAGAGCATTCTTTCAAGTGGCAACAATTTCTGCCTTTTGGCAAAGAAAATATCAAATATATTTTATCAAATGTGTTATGTAAATAAATATATTTACTTTTCTGGGAAGGCCACCAAATACTACTAACAACCTTTCTTGTGTCATGTATTTTATTTTGATAAATTATTTTATCAAACGTTTCTCTTAACTTTTTTCAAAATGCATCATAGTGTCTCTCTTTTTACTTTCCTAAGTTCAAGCTAAGAAACACTGATCATTAGTTAAGGTTGGGCAATATAAGGCAGCCGGACAAAACCCTACGCAGTGGACCACTCTTTTATCTCCTAGCTTTCAAGGCAAGGGAAACAGAGTCAACACTCACTTATCTACAGAGATTTGATTAATTCATCAGTGATCTAAAGCCCAAGATTTTCAATCCTATAGTGTCTCCTAATAAGCCAATTTTCCTCTTATTGATTTGTATTCATCCATAAATGTAAACTTGGTTTAATATGAACCTAATTAGCAAAAGAAGTAGAACATTAAAGTGAGCACATTTAGAATCTAAATAGATACTCTTTCTTCTGAATGATTCACAAAGACATTCCATTCCCAGGCATGGACTCTGAAAGTTTGACTGAAACATAGGAATATCCAGAGTGAGCTGAACGTGTGACAAATTCCCCAATTTGGGGAACTGTAGAGAGCCAGGAGCAGATTTTGCTAAGATCTCAAAGGTCTACAGAGCGATCTTGTTCTCACATGTTGATGTGAAGCATATAAACAGGAAGAAAAGCAATGGGAAGCAAATTACTTATGTTTCAATCTAACTTTCTCTTGAACTATTCTTCATGACTTCAAACTTCTCTGGACACCACCTGTACGACTGCCACTGATCCCTCGAATGATGCCATCCAGCCTTGTAGTTGTACAGCCTAATCCTTCTATTAAGTCTAATAAAATTGTCCCTCTACCTTTAACGTTAGCAAAGTTAATTAATTCATATTAATAAAAAAATGTCTTGGCAAACCCAGATGAAAACCCTCTCATTGATGCAATCAACTACTTCCCTCCAGATAATTGCTGCTCAGGCTGAGAAATTGAAAGCATGCCAGGCTAAAATGCTTTTAAAGACTTCAATCAACATTCTATCCAAAAATGAAGAAATAAAAAAGCCAGAGGGCAGATCATGGACCTCACACTCCACTCTTAACACTACCCAGCCACACATATTTATATTACCAGCACTTGACTTCCAAATTTGACCCCAGGTTGGCCTCTGAATTGGTAAAGAGAAAGAAAGGACAGGGGTTGTATAGTCCATAGAAACTAGAAACAAACTGTCTTATTAAATTACTTATATTTCTAAGCAAACTTAAAATAACACAGAACCACCATCCTCCAGTCTTGACAGTTGAAGTTTATATTCAGATAGATTATTGTCATTTCATACTTATTGCTTTGGCTTTTAATATAGTTAAAATGATAAATGTACAATTCTATATTTTTATTTTTTGTAAGGTATTTTTTTGAAACATATAGATTTATATGTTTTTTTCTAGGAAAATAAATGTTTTCTGTTAGGCAACAGTAACAAAAAGTTTCTAGTAATTCGCAGAATTATTATGAGCTAGCTTTCTAAAACAAAAATTGAACATGTGCTTATTTAGAAAACTTTGAAATATTAGAATTTTAAAGTACCAACAAAAGTGTGGAGAAGCTTTTGCCTGAAATGAATTTTATGGTTTGGATATGAACTACCTCCTCAATTATTTTTTTTTGAGCAGTTGACTAGCTGCTGGTGTTTTTTGTTTAGATTCTAGAAACTAATAAATGGGATTTATCTGACAGAAGTATGTCATGGACAATGACTAAGTCTTAGGATGTCTTATTCTTGGCTTTTTTTTTTTTTTTTTTTTGACTCACTCTGCTTCCTGTCCACAATGAGATGAAGCAATTTCCTGTGACACACACTCATGAAGTGTGATATTTATTCAAGCATATGGATCCAAAGATTCAGAGACTGAACTCTCTGAAACCAGGAGCCAAAATATCTCTGTCTGCTTTAATGCTGTTTTTATCACATACTTGAACGCAGGATGATATGACTAATGCAATAGCTTCAGACTGTATCTGTACTACTTTCTGATGACCAAGTGATTGTGGTCATCTAGTTAAACTGGCTTAATCAGTTAATCAAGAAACAACATATATAGATTGACTAATTTGGACATTCATAAAATTTATAACTATATTATGGCTTTAGTCCATTTTCTTTATGTAGTTAATAATTATTATTATAAGAATAAAGTCACAACTATATCATAGTGGAGCTTTTATACTTTCCTGTCCTTAAGACACCTGTCATAGTGAGGAGCATATTTAATGACATTAGTTGTAGACTCAAGAACCAAATTCCATTAGAAAACAATTCAAGAGAATGAACATTAAAACAAGACTCAGTTTTAAATGTAATAAAAATACTACCAAAAGTAGAGGATAAGGATTGTATTTGTAAATGACACATAATATTTTTATGGAGTCAATTTCAATCAATTATCTTCTAATAATACTTAGAATTAAGCGAACAGATTAGTTAGGTTTACCCTGTGGTTTTGAATGTTATGTGTATCCTATAGGTGTATGTGCTTAAACACTTACTTGTGGTATTTAGGAAGATTGTGAAACTTTTGGTAGAACCTTGCTCAAGGAAAGTGGTCAATGTTTGTAGACCTTAAAGGGTTTAGGGTTTGGTTTAGTTTTGGTTTGATTTGGGACTGGGTATCAGTATGGAGCCATAGCTGGCCTAGAACTGACTTTGTAGTTTATGCTGGCTTCCAACTCATAGATATCTGTCTGTGTATACTTCCAGAGTATTAGCATTAAAGCATACATACCATGCTCAAATGGTGAGTTTAAATACAGCCTTTACTCAAGAGAGCCTATTTTTTAAAAGTCAGATGAACCTAAGCTTCACCTCCTCCTCTCCTTCCTCCTCCTTATTCCTCTTCTTTTCTCCTCCTCCTCTTCTTTCTTCTTCCTCCCTTTTTTATTTTTCTAAGTCTGGCAATTATATACATTTACACATAGACAGAACAAGTATGCTGTGGCCTTCCTATCTGTGATTCACCAATTGGTATTCTGTAAATGTTTGGTCCAGTATTAATTTACATGTCTTTCATGAACCTCTTCATCATACAACTATTATTGTCCCCTTTATATCATTCTCTACTTCTTAACTTCTCACATTTTTATTTACATGACTGTATCTTTGTTCAAGTATCTAATTTCATCAAGGAATTCATTCCAAATTAATTAGGGATTGATAAACAATTAGTTAATTTGTCTCTTTCTCATCTCATGTTCACATCAGGCATTACTTTTTGGGAGCTCTCACTAGCACCCATCTATACACATAGATGAGCTAAGTGACTCTCCTTTATCTCATATAGGAATATATATATATATATATATGTATATGTATATATATATGGTATATATAACTACATGCCTCATTATGTACATGTATATAAACACGAGAATAGATCGATGCCATACTTCCTATGAAGTATGAGATTTGTCTATGTAGACATTTACCATAAGCCTATATAGCAATAAATACTCCCTTGTCTGTATGCTGTGTGTTTCGAGACCTCCATTGTAACCACAGGCAACACCCAGCCCTAGATAGCCATGCATCATTTAATAATATCCAGATTCTGAGAGATGTATCACCTGGTTATTCATTTGCTCTGGGAACATCATAAATTATATTTACCCAAACTTACTTGGTTATAACCTCACTAGATAACAAAATTTTATGGTACCACTGTTACATATAGAATCCATCATTGTCCAAAATGTCCTTAACTGGTACATAATATTTTCCTCTACATATATCCTTGTTATAGAGAATAATGTATATGTTAGTCTCACTATGATGTTAACTACAAAAACCAATAATAAAACAACCCATGATAAAATGTTTCTACTATAAAACTGTGTAAACATGGAATCTCTTCTGTCAAATGTACTTAAGACAACTACTTTATTGGGTCTCTTTAGTATATCCAAATTGCCAACACAGTAATTGCTGCATTTGGGGACTATGAAAAGGTTACTACTGGAATCCAAGTACTGTGATATGGTTCCAGCTGATCTGATAACACAGGTGGCTCCTCAGTCACTAGTGAGCAGGTTGTGTATGCAGCAATGTCAGATTTTTATCGTGCTACTCAGAAAGGCATGCAATTTAAACTCACAAGTTCTTTCTGGAATTTTCCATTTAAAATTGTCAGACTGAAGCTGACCACAGGTAAAGGAAACCAAACTGCAGATAAGTTGAAGTTGTTGTCTTACATAAAATGCTTTGAGAAACACTGTAAATGATCTAACAGATGATGTCACTCCATAGACAACAAAGCCTTGGGCTCTTTCCTCCCCCCATCCCATTTCTTTACCACCACCACCACCAACAACAACAACCAAAAAAACACAAGGTAATTTGAAGGAACTACTCTTAGAAATCCATAGTAGTTCACCTAAAAGCTGTCATAAAATGAAACTTTATCATGGAAACTATGGTTCATTCTGAGGTTACCCTCAAAAAAAGGATCACCATGTAGAAAGATCCAGAATAGTTTTGATAAATCTAGAGAACTAGTTCCAACTTGTCTCTGTTTCTTCATGAACTATTAGAGATACATGTATCTTTCTCTTAATGCACTTAACATCAATCCACAATCTAGACAGCTAACTGTCCCTGTCAGCCCATTCCCCAGCTTTATTTACAATGTAACTATAAATTCACTGAAGTCACTCATCCTACATTATTACTTTGTCATTGTTGCTATCTCATCTTTCACTGCTTCTCTCTCCCTCTGTCCCTTGCCTTCTGGCAGATCCTCCTATCACTAGACCAATTATCAATAACTATTTAGCTTTTCCTTTGGACCGAATGGACTCCTTGTTCTTTAGCTGATGACAGTCTTGGAAGGATGCAGCCAAACTGGCCGTTAGCTTCTGACCTCTCTGTAGACAACCTTATTATGGTAATTGTAAGGCTGGAAGTAGCAGAGACTAGGCCAATTACACCTGTCCCTTTTCCAATTCAGCCTGGGCTTAAATTACTCAGATGGGTTGGGGAGCATGCTTTTGGCTCCGCTGAACAACAACTTTTCCTCTATTCTTGAGAAATTCAGAGACAGACATTTCTAATTATGGTTGTCATTAGGACATAATGACCCAGTATTTCTTTAAATTGCATCATTGTTTATCAAACAAACCAATATACTATATTTTAATAAGTAATTTACTGAGTATTTTAAATTAAACGATTCTTTTAAATATATCTGCTTGAAATACAACAAAGCCTAAACTGAAAACCGCATATTCACTATTTGCCTGTTTTAGTCACTTAATATTAATAAATATAGAGATTTATGTAAATATTTAGTATTAATAAGACTTTAAAATATTATGTTTGTGTGTTGGTAAATCTATAAAATTATGCACAGTTAATTCTATAAATGGGTAACTGTGGCATATATACATAATTATACCTAAGAATATATATGCACATTATAGCTAAATGAATTCTTTTTTTAATTACATTATAAAAAACATTAGAAGGAGAAGCTTTTACACTCATTTTAAAATTAAATTGTTGAGCATCATAGTAACACCCATGTTAAATAATATGTGGCTATTAATTTAAATTGAAATTAACCACATATATTCTTTTATAATTTTAGCTAATTCTTAGCAGAATGCTTTTAATCAATTAAAGTCCTTTATTTTCAGAGTACTTACCTACTCTTAGAGAGCTATGATCTAAAAGAAATTTGAGAACTAGAAAGGCAGCTTGGTATTGATTCATTAGTTCATGCATCCTTGAAAAGGGCTTTATAGGTGATTCAAGAGGAAGCAAGTCCCTCCCGAGTAGGATTGTTCAGGAAAAGGCTTCTCCATCCAAGTTCTTTTGTCAGCATTGGTTTCCCTGGTTAGAAGTAGCCACTTAAATGACGGTGAAGAAAACAAGACAAGTTTTTCAAATACTTGTTACCTTGCATGGAAGTCCTTAGCCTCAATCAGTGTCTATCTCCAAGTTTCTCATGTAGGGAACCAAGATCCTTTTCTGGACTCAACGTCTTCCCAGGAAGAGATGAGGTTTCCTTCCAATAAAGAAGTCTAAACCTGGTTCATATATTTACTATAGACCATCTTCACTCATAGATTCACAGATGTATCCTTTAATGATAGCCATCTGATTCTCCCACCAAATCATCAAAGTTTAAAGATGTAACTTATTCAGCCTTGCCAATAAACCCCCCCACATCTCTCCAGTTTCCTTATCTGAGAACGATAACCATACCTAGGAAGGAGGATCTACATAAATATATTAATGTGTTCACATTCAAGTCTTAGCTTGGAGTTTCTCCTAACAATTCTATATGTTAGGATTCTCCTAGGTTTAAAGTCAAACCCGAGTTCAACTCCTGACACCAATATTTACAGCCATAGGGACTTTACATAATTCCTCTAAAGATGAAGATTAGGAAGAGGAAATATCTACAAAGTTAACACATGATTGACCTGTTTCTCTGTCTCCTGAATCCTTCTCATTTGTCTTTCTCTTTTTCTTCCTCTCATTCTTCCCTTGAATAACTCAGTCATGAGCCTTTATCCTGTCATATACATATACAATATAATATAATATAATATAATATAGTAAATATAGTAATGACCTATACACATCATTTCATGACACACACACACACACACACACACACACACAATTGTTTCTATCTTCTGGAAGAATAATACATCTTTCTGTCAACCCTCCCCTCAACCCTTTGCCTGGATATTTTGTTCTGCTTGCTGGTCCATCATTTTTCCTGAAGACTGTCAGCTTTGCAATCACTGGTATTTGGTGCTGACAGATAACCATTTACTGTATCTGAGGTAATTGCCACTCATAAGTATTTCCTTGATAGAAAATTAGGCACTGACTGGGTAATATGCTTGGCTGTCATACTATATGAGATCTTTGCTGGGGCCAAAGACACTGTACCAGGTAACAGAGATATTTTTCCCTGTGCTTACTCTCAGGTTTCTCTGAAAGCAACAGGAGACCATCTAGGAAAACATTCTGCCAAAAAAAAAATGTCTGACCAGTCCACACACCACAGGTTTATCAAGTCCTTCCTTGCTCATAGCTTAAATCATCTTGTCTTGTAGACTCCAGAATGACAAAGCTGTGGTTGAAGTATTTTATACCAAGTGGCAGCCAGATTTGACTCAGAATTATTAAAGTGAGTTGTGGGGTGTAGCTTAATTGATGAAGTGCTTTCCATGAAGCTATGAAAACCTGATTTCAGCTGCAAGAACCCCTGTTGAAAGTCAAGCATCATGACACATGCTTGCAATATTAGCACGAGGGAGGCAGAAAAAGTAGCATCCCCAAAGCTCACTGACTAGAGAATATTGCCTACTTAGCAAGATCCAGTTCTCAAAAGAACTGGAAATTAAAAGGTAGACAGCACCAGAACCTGATGGACAACAGCCAGAATTGTCCCTAGCCTCCACATACATCTACACCTGCATGCACACAGATGTACACACACCCCACAAACATACATACAGAAAAATTCACTCAATAATGGATGCTGAGCACAAAAAAAAAAAAAACAGCAGCTGTCCATGTCCATCTATAAACAAGCTAACAACTCTTTTTAAAATCCAGAGTCCCTGAGTCCCCACTGGAACCTGGGCAAACATATTTTTAACAAGGTCCCAAATGATGCTAATGCAATGGTCTGGCTACTTCTTTTTGATGAGTCATAAGTCATAAAGACCATTTGTGAAACTTCAATATTCCCTTTCTCACCTGATCCTGTCTGCTCTTCTTGTGAGATAAACATACTGAAGGTCATAAACCTTGTTGTCACTCAAAAGGACTTAAGAGACCACTTGTTCCTCCCACGAATGGCGTTAATTAATGATTGAGCCCTGAGGATGTAGAAGAAGCAAAGGAGGTTGGGATGAGACAAATTATGAAGTGTCATAGATTTAATCATCAACCCATAAGACCTCATGGATTTCAATATCTACTCAAACTGAAATCCCTTACCAGCAAGAAGTAGTTTGGAAAGAACGACGCCCAAATTCCCAAATATTGTCTATAAATGTTTGTTTTCATTTAAATGGACTTGGTTATATAAAATAAATAAAAAAATATATTTTTTCTTAATCCAGCTTGAAATAAACACAAAAGATAAGGGGAAAAGGGAAAGCCAAATTTTAGCCCAATCAAGTGATGTATTCTCCCTCTCCTTTTCCTTCCCCTCTGCCTCTCTCCCTCCTTTTCCCTTTGCACTTCTCTGCTGAACATTGTAGGCCTGCCTGACAAGAGGTTGTCATCTGAATTTATCCCTTCTGGATTATCAGTAATTAGATTGCTAGCTCCTTTGGGTAGTAGCTGTGGGCTTGTAATCAAATTTTGTACAGTGCCTGGCATAGTCTTCTAACCATAAAAGTGCACTCAATAAATATTTATTGATGATGGTTATCTTTAATTCCTCAGGAAGTATAGTCAACTAAGTAAGCCCCTCTACTTAGCTAAATGATAATGGAATTGATAAGTCATTATAGGGTGAAAAAGCAGATCTGGTAAATTTTGTGAAAAACCAACCCACCATCAGTTATACAAAAGGGAGAGTAGTATTTGATACCCTAGGGGCATGAAAAATGCAATGTGTTACTTTGTGCCAAACTCAAAAAACCATTTAAAGCACTGGAGAATACAAAACATCACACATTGGGACCTTTAATGTGTATCTTCTCACAGCATCCTTGAGAGCTTCTCAAGTTTGTAATTTTGGAGAGTTTTTTCTTCACTTATCCAACTTTACAATGAGTTCAGTAACTTGATCTATGAAGTAAATGTTATTTTAATTTCTGGCAAGCATTATCAACCACCAGATGATTTTCTTTGTTGAAAATTATGGAAATGACCTAACTTGATACCTAATCCTAGCTTGGATGATACCCTCTCTTCCGACTACAAAACATGTCTAACATACAAGTATGAGGCCTGGCATAGCATGAAGAAAGCATAGATTGCTTCTCAGAAGTAAAAAAAAAAAAAAAGTTCATGTGCTGCTAAATTACCCCCAAACAACATGTCTAATTACAAATACATATACAGGAACTGGAGAGATGTCTCAGAACAAAAGAACAAAAAACAAAAACAAAAAACAAAACAAAACAAAAAAAAAAAACCAGAAAACAGCTGCTACCATACCAAGTCTGAGCTCCTGAGTTCAATCCCTAAGACCCAAACAGTGGAGGGAGAGAACTAGATCTTCCAAGTTGAACCTATAGCATTTGCACACCTATGTAAAAATAAATAAATAATAAATAAAATTATAACAATTTTAAGACAATAGATGGATTGTCTCTGGTACAGGAAAAGTGAAACAAGAAATTCAAAGCCTCAAACACTCTAATGATAGTTTTCATCTATAATCATACCTGGGCACAAGGGCCATGTCTACTCTATGCACCCAGGAAAGTTAATAGTTACACCGAGTAATACATGCATGGTTCATGACCAAGCCAATGAGACTATTGGCAAGAACTGTGGCCAAACCTAAGATTTCTGTGGTCCTTCCCCTACTCCTCAGTGGATAGGTGGGGTTAAATGCATTATATAATAAGTAAAAGGTTCACAGAAACAGACTGAGAATAAAGAGTCGAAGAAAAAAGCAGGGGAATTACACAATATGCACTAGTCCACCGGGGTCCTTGTTAGAAGACACGACTCATTGTTCCTTACAGATGATTCCCCTGGAATTCTTTTCTTGGCTCCTCACACTCACTCACCTTGTGACCTCAAATATTTCCCTTACTGCCTTGTTCCTTACCTTTGTGCTCTGCTCTCCTCTTCCATACAGGGAGCTTCTGTTGATTGAAAAATGGGTAGAAGTTTTAAAAAGGCTTTTGTGGTCATTCAAAAAATAAAGACACCTCACCTTGCTCTCTCCTTGGAGCTAAGTTAAAAATTCATGACCTTCAGCACACAGTAAAGCTTTTTGTCCACAGCTGTGGACAGGATTTGGGGGCTACTTTTCTTCTTTTTTGATCTATCATGAGTATATAAGTATATTAAAAATTGAACCTGAGGCACCAAAAGTCCATCTCATGACTTAAATGGGAGTTAAATTTTGGCTTTCCGAGACTGTCTTGAGTTTCCTGGAATGGGGAGTCTAACACGCTAGAGACAGAACTGCCCTTTTCTTGAATGAATGCTGACCATGAGAGGAAAGCAATGTTCTGTAAATAAAAAGCAGAGTGACTCAAGAAAATGGCAGAGGAAATGATGTTCAGGATATAGTGTGAAATAATTCCCTGGAGAGATTTTGAAGACAGTTACATTGACGTACACATTATTCATACAGCTAATTATCATGCATTGTCCAACAAGTATTTATACATATTAGATGTCAATTATCTGTAAAAATAAAAAAAGAAGTGGACTCTGGGTGGGTGGTGGGCCCTGTCTATAATCTCAGCACTAATACAGCTGAACCCAAAGGATTGCTACAAAGGTCAAGGCTAGCCTGGGGTATGTAAAGAGTTCAGGATCAACCTGGCAGGCTTTAACATTCATCTAATCTTTTTCTGAAGAAAATCTCTGAAATAAACTGCCCAGTTTTTAGTAATTCACTTCTACATG
Source organism: Phodopus roborovskii (assembly GCF_943737965.1). Classification (NCBI taxonomy): domain Eukaryota; kingdom Metazoa; phylum Chordata; class Mammalia; order Rodentia; family Cricetidae; genus Phodopus; species Phodopus roborovskii. Next base: position 13,756,917 of record NW_026126485.1, on the reverse strand, counting down.
GCCACCTGCAGCCTCGTTCAACAGAAAGAGCACTTTCCCATGAACCAGGATATCCAGGTGCTAATCAAGGCCATTACCTGACTCTGTTTCCTTTGGCAAATTGTTTTGTATCTTTGGCTCTGAGTTATCCTTTCTATACAGTGAGCAATTTGGCAAAGGCCACAACTGAGACCCTTTACAACCCAAATATCTCAGGAAACAATAAAATTGTTTTCAAAGTCCTATTTAAGACCTCGGTTTCCCTGTTCACTAGCTGTGGAAACTTGACCATGGGCTGTTTTCCTATATAATATGGGGAGTGATGATGGCATTCATCCACCTCAAAGGGTCGTGACAACAGTTCAGTAAGACAATGTGTGTAAGTGGCCAGTACCTGTCCTGCTGGCACTAGGGTTATCCTAGGATCCTTGAGGTAGCCACATGAGAGAGCATTGCTAGTGGAGAGCAGTTATGGACCGGAGAGCATCAATGTCATCCCACAGCCTGAGAGTGACATCCCATTCAGTCACTGTTTCCTGACATCACGTTAAGTGATCCTATTACCCACTATTACTCTTATACCATTAAAGGCATGCTTGCTTTTGTTGAGGGAAGGTGGATTTTTCTTTCATCTCTATACCTTTCAATATATTTCAAATTTTAAAGTAGAAGTCACTTGTAAAGCAAGAAAATAATACCAGCCTTTTGTTTGTCTTAACTTTCACCAGAAGTAAGATCAGTGAGAAACCATTAATGAGTCCATAAATTGCTCTCCTAGTGACACTCATCCTGTCTTTGTTCTCATTAAAGTTTACATTGTCCTCACATATTAATGATCGCAAGTCTGGCTTTATAAATCAATGCTGTAGTCATCACCTATCTGATATCTATGATAACGTTTCTGGATTTCAAAAACTTCAAAGAATATTCTCTCTGGATATGTGAATCTTAATTCAGATTTAACTCCCAAGGAGAAGATCTTGCTATGCAAACAAGGATAAATAAGGTTACAGAAATGCTCATGGGAAATCTTAAAAATTATTAGTTCAGTTAGAGACACAAAGAGATACTAGGAGAAGATGCCGTAGTCTGCAGAGATAAGGAATGTCCTCCCAGAAACCAAAGGTGATGAGCAACACTATTTGTGGCAAGTACAATCTCATCTTCCTGCTAAAATGTGAGATACAGCCCTTAAACAGTCCCTTTCATCACTCCAGATTATTAATGACAATGAAGCATTCTTAGAGCAGGAGGGGAAAATTCCAGGAGGGAAGCCAGAAAGAGAAAGTTTCCAAGGGAATGGAAGAAGAGCTGAAAGTCTGTGGGAGTGCTGGGGGTTAGAAAACAACAGAGGCAAAGGAAAACGAGAAACTATTTTCTAATTGATTAAATCTAATTGATTAAAATATTCCCACTAAAAGATATACCTGCAATTTTATAATTTCTAAAACTATTTTTATAGATCTATTATCCCTTTCCCCAGTAAAGTATTCCCTGGGGCAAAGGAAATTAAGAATGCACACTTAGAGCACAGAGAAAGAAAAAACTAAATAGGAGTAACCTACATGAGACCCCAGAAATCTTAACTTTGAAGAGTTAAGGCTTATAAAGCAATATTTGCTTTTATTTTTCTCTCTGTAGTGAAAAATTTGCAACCAAATCCTGGTTCTCTGTTTCTTTATCAAAGGTGCTCTCTAATTCATCATACTTCCTACTCTTGGATTTCTACACCATTCTGAAGCAATATAATACTTGCCTGCAATTGAATAACTCATCTACATATGACAGCAATGTTGAAAATGATTCTGTATCTTAGCATTGATGAGAGAAGCCATAGGTAATAACAATGAGTGGAGAGAAAGATGAATTCATATCCTTCTGATACAAAGCAAACTGGGAAGTATGCCATGTTCCCAGAGCACATATTCAAGCTATGGCAGATGACCTGCCAGGAATAATTAAGGTTCACTGCCTACTTCTACTGATTCATGTAGGAAGAAGTGACATAGCCATCAAAGATTGTCAGCACAACTCTGGGGACTTTGAAGTTCACAGAAGCAAACAGAGACCGGAGGGCATGGGTAGGGTCCGAATTTCCCTTTTATCTGAGAACTTGCCTTTAGAAGAGCCAGTAGAGTTTTTAACAAAGCCAATGAGGAATGAGGTAATAATCATTGCTTTGTCTTGTAATTTTAATGAGAAAAAAATATGTCCAGTAGATGTAATAGGAGATTCCTTTTCTATATTAATTTATGATTTACTGTTGAACATACTGTCTAACCAAAGGTGTCTGGAGTCCATTGGACAAAGCTCTAATGGGAAATGCTTTGGTAAAGCAAGCGATATCATCAAAATGAATCAAGTTCAATTCAAGGAGCAGATGATAAGAAATCCAGACGATAAAATGAAAGCATGTAGCATGGCAATCTGGCTGTTGAGGATTATAGTCAGGCAGGCAGAAGCAGTGTTCTAAGAAGAAGCTAACAGGAAACTGATGGGGAAGAATCTACAAACCTGTGCAGAATAGAGAATGCAGAGTAGCTGCAGGATTTATGTCTTCAAGGTGGGAATTAAATGATACCTTTTTTTTCAAACTGGAAAATTTAGAAAGGAATGTATGGTTAGAATGTGTGACAATGAGGTACATGCAGAAGAGTACATCCTGGGTCTGGATAGATGGCTCAATGGTTAAGACCACTTGCCCTTGCAGAAGACCAGAATTTGGTTCCAGAATCTACATGGTAGTTTAAAACCACCTGAATTCCAGGGGACCTGATACCCTCTTTTGGCATGTGTGGCCCCTGCATACACAGAGTACACATACATCCATGCAAACAAACACTCATTCACATAAAATGAAAACAGTTCTAAGAACAAGTTCCTCCTCCTTTTACTCTCAATTTTCTTTGTTACATTCTTAGGAGCCGTTCACTCCTTCTTCTTTAAATAGGGGTTTCTGTTCTTAAAACTGGAGCACATGGAACAGTTCGAATATTTCAAATTCTTTTGTTTTTCAAGCCATGCTATAGAAAATGTTTCCTTACCTAATACCATAAACATATTATCATCCAAATTTTACATTTTGCTTTTCATATTTAGATCTTCAGATTCTCCTCCATTGGGAGAAGTAATTTTTTTCCAGAACCACTTTTTAATTAGTCTGCTAATTCCTCTCTGACCTGTATATCAAATAGCCTTACTTTCATACATCTACATATAAACTACTTATGATAATTATCTTCCTCATATTTGTATTTATCATTTTATTATTCTCTGTATCTCTCTGTGTGTGCATACATACATATGTGTGCATGTGTGTGTGTGTGTGTGTGTTTGTATGTGTGTGTTCCATGTTCCATTTTGTTACATATGGTCATGCATGTCAGAAGAGAGTGTCAGATACTGTAAAGCTGTAGTTATAGGTGGTTGTAAGCTGTGAGCTTCCAGATACAGGAACTGAGCTTGGATCCTTTGAGAAAGCAGCAGATGCTCTTCACCCCTGAGCCACCTCTCCAGCCCTTCTATTCCTTATTTTAAACTTTTCTAAATGTCATTGTTGCTATTATCTTAAAACATTGTGTTATTACTGTTGTTGTTATTCGCACTGGTATTAGCATATGCCCTGTCAATTCTTTTTTAATTTACCTATTAGGTATGAATAACTTTAGTAAGGATTATTGCATGCATGTCACCCACATAATCTGAGTCTAATCTCTTCTCTAAGTCATCCTTAATAGTGTCTTTTAGGTGAAGCATACAAGTAGTAACTCAGTTTAGGGATCTTTTAATTGTACCTTTTTCTTAAAAGATAGAACAGCTGGATATAGAATTTTCAACTAACAGTAATCTCTCCTCCATTCAAGGTGGATGTCATCCTGTAGCTCTCTTGAGTTAAACTTTCAATATCTGTTGTCAATTTAATTTTTCTCTTCTTACAAATCTTTTCCATCTAGTGGCTTTAAGATCTATTGTTGATTAGCTGCAGCTTACCCACTAGATGCCTAAGAGATTTTTACACATCTCTGGGGACCTATATCCCTGTGAATTTGAAAGGTTTGTATTTTTCAGTATATATTTTTAAAATTAGCATCCATTGTATTTTTGACTATTTCTGTTTTTCTAGTCTCTATTCTTTCCTTTTGAATCTTAATCTCTTAAGACTTTCTAACTTTGTGTGTGCTTCATTCTTAATAATTTATTCATATCTGAATTCTAGTATTTGCCTTCTTCAGCTGCATTTAATTACCATTCATTTTATCTATTGTGTTTCAATTTACATGATTATTTCCAATTGTAAAAATTCTATCTGGTTATTTTTCTATTTTTCTGGTTTTTTAATGACTTGCTCTTTGATCATACCTCCATCACTTGTGTGTGTGTGACAGGTGGGAGTATTACACATACATATTTGATTCTTATGTGCAAAAAATTAAACTAAACTATGTTTTAAATAATAACAATAGCAACTGTTACATATTAGAAAATGGACTCTGAGAGAGATGGGTATGTATTAGGGAGTGTTCTGAGGATCAGTACCACAGAAATGGAAGAAAAGGGAGCAACCCTCAAAGCAATTGAGCTATAATACTTCCCTATAAGAAGTGGGGCTAAGGAGCTTTTAAAATTGTCTTTAACAAATACAAGAGGTTAGGCTTGTGTCGCCTCACCTACTGGGTACAGAAATACAGTATCAGAGGATGAGGTATCTATCTTCAGACAAACAGTGTCCAAAGGTTGACAGCCCATTCACGTAAAATGTTTAGTTGCAGTTGACTTACACATGCTATAATTCTCATCCCCAGAAACCATAGTTTGTCTGTTGGTCATTTCTTTCCCATCTGCCAGTTCCCAAATAACCCACATGGAGACTTAATGTTAATCACAAAAGCTCCACCAATAGTTCAGGCTTACTACTAATAAGCTCTTACAACTTAAATTAACCCATTTCTTTTAATCTATATATTGTCATATGGCTTTAGCGTGCCTTGCTCCCTCTGTGTCTCCTAGTAACTCCCCTGACTTCACCCTTCTTCTTCCCAGATTTCTTCTTGTCTGGCTCTCCTGCCCAATCTCTTCCTGCTCAGCTATAGGCCAGACAGATTTTGTTAAAACAATTCAAGTGACAAATCTTTATAGTGTACAGAAAGATTATTCCCCTTTTTTGTTATTAAAAAGTAAGGTTTTAGTTTTAACATAGCAAAATTCTACAGAACAAAAGAGTTATTAAGTAAGAATTACAGTAGCCAGTCCATTTGTATTTGACACAATTAGAGAAAAATTATTCTTTTATCTATCTTATCTTTGTGAGTCCCAAGTTTTGTACCTAATTTATATTCTATCATAACTAAGGAAAACAATAATTATCCAATCCTCAAATCCATCAAAGACCCCCAAAGGATGAAATGTTACTTAATGACAGGGGCATATGGCTACCTGGGAAGTCATCCTAAGTTTTTCTGTAACATTGAGGCACCCAACTTTGGCCTATAGACCTGATATAATTGACAGACATTTATGAAAAACAGGAAAATTTTGAAGGACTGACTTACCTTGTCTTGATAAAGTTTGGCAATTGCTTTCTTTTTTGTCTGGTTTGAACAGTACACTATCAGCAATTGAGGCAAGACAGTTTCTTTGCCAAATGGCTACCTTTTGCCATAAAGAAAGCAAACTCCATATGGAGCTTCTTCAGTGCACATTATCTTTTCTGAAGTAGATCAGTGCTACCAGAAGCAGATGTGTCTTATTGTCATGAAAAGCCTTAGGTTATTAAACATATTAGATGCTATATTCTGTAGGTCTTTGAAGAGTGAAGAATATCTATCTATCTAAATATATCTGGGTATAACCTTGAAAACATACCTAACATGACTATAAATTGGATTAATCAGTATTTCTTAATTATAAATTACATTATAAAATGAGCTGTATAACAAAATAGAAATATACATACAGTATAACAAAATTAATTTTAAATTTGTATCAACATATAAAATGCATACAATTTAAGCTATTTAAGAAAATAGTTGTTTTATTGGTTTAAAATTTGATTCAATAATCCACCCTTTTATCATATGGTTTCTATATCCCCATTTTTTTTTCAGAAAGAGATTCTTGAATCTAATATCCTTTGATTAACTTTCTTTCTGATCAATATCTATAACATTATCTATCATTATCTGTAGCATTATCTACATCTTTTGAAATGCCACACACATCTTCCTTCTCTCTGTATCTACCAATGACTCCTTTGAGTCCAACCTCTTTCTTCCCAGCATTCTCTCTGCCCCCCAAATCCTGCCAAACTATTAGCCAAACAGTTTTTTTATTAACAATGAGAGCAACACATTTCCACAATGTACTAAAGGATTATTCCACAGCAGTTGTCAGATAGTTAGTCCGGTGCCAGATGTTGAATATTTCCTGTGAAACTGTTGGTCAGGAATTACCAAATAACTTACAAAGCAATGAAGACTATTGTCATTGCTCTTAGTTGCCAACAACAACTTGATGATAAAATTCTGTTGCTGAAGACACCACACATGGGAGATGTCATTCTGTAAATATGTTTTTCTTATTGGTTAATGAATAAAGCCAATAGAAAAGCAAGATAGGCAGGACTAGGAGACAAGGAAGATTCTGGGAGATGTAATGGAGGAGAGTCAAGATTTAGAGACTTGAGAGAAGAGTTCGGACCCTCTCTCCAGTAAGATAAGACCACGAACAAACATTTAGCTTGCTAGAAATTGGTTAGTATTTAAGACAGAGCTAGCCAGTAAGAAATAGTAGTAATAGGCCAACAGCTTTATATCTAATAGAGCATCTCTGTATGTTATTTCAGGCCGATACAGCTCTGGGACCAGGCTTTTCATAACACACTTCTGTTACAGGACATATAGAATCGAGTTAGTACCAATCCTGATGTTTCCCCTCTGCTGGCTAGCTTTCATAGTACCTGAAAGTGAGTGCTATGCGTGCTTCAGGGGATACATCATGCTTTCTTGCCCAGCTATAATCCCTGTGAAATATAATGACTGGAATGGCAAAGGTATGCCCATACATACAATAGTGACATATGTATTATGGAGGTAACCAGTTGCTATTTTACTGAATTTCAAAGTAGTTTTATCAGCAATCACATTACATAGAGATATATCCTTTCCTTCCCATTTTCTTCTAAGTTCCCACACTCACCCTGTGGTAATTGATAAGTATTTTGGACATTTCATATACATGGAGCCATCCAAGGCAGAGGAGATATTTTAGAGTATAGTAATTGTCCTGTGAGCACCAGGATCTGAGTTTGGTCCCTAGGATTCACAGTTTTTGAACAGTCAAATGTGATGGAGACTATCACACCTGCAATCACAGCACCAGGGAGGCAAGGACAGGCAAATCCCTGAGGCTTGCTGGCCAACCTGCCAGCCTAATTGGGATGTTCCAAGCTAAAGGGTGATGCCCTGCATCAAAAAGCAAAAGAAACACACAGAACCAGTTTATAGCATCCTGAAGAACACCAGCCACCAGTACCTTCTATCCAGTCTTCACATCATATGCTCATACACACACAACAGGGGTGGAGCACAGGAAAGGAAAAAGAGAGAAAGGGAGGGAAAGAAGAAATTTAAAATGAGATCATAATATCTGGCACTTGGTTCTATCTTCTCTCACTAACTTCAATCATCAGTGCTTTGTTTTTTTCCTATTATTAAATAAGCTTCCAATGGACTGATATGACATGTTTTGTTTGGTTGTGTTGATGGACATTTTGAATCTTTCTACTTGTGAAGTATTGTGAGTAGCTGCTGTACATACTTATGTGTGAGGTTTAATGCAAACCTGTCTTTTTTCTCTTGGGGGCATGTATAGGATGGAAACTTGCAGATCAAATGGTTTGGTGGCTTGTATTTAACTTCTTGAGGAACTGTCAAACTGTTTTCCAAAAGGACTCTTATCATTTTGCCTTCTTACCTTCAAGGTATGGAGATTCCCTAGCTCTTTTATACATGGTATGATAAATCCTGCTGAGCCTCAAGTTTGGGCTATGGCCGACTGCTGGATGCCTCTTCCTGAATCTTGTATACAGTCCTTAAATGTGAATCAAAAACTATCATCTCTCCATTTCTGCAAGTGTGCTTCTTCTTCACTTACCCTCTTGCTCAGTGTAGAAACTGGGGATCATTATAGATGGCCACTCCTTTATGTTCACACTCTAGGAACATGCAAAGAACCCTGGACAGTAGAGTCTGTGCTCTGCTAGGATTGCAATTATATATGATGTATCTTAATCATTATATGAACCAGAAATCATTTATTTGATTGGCATGCCAAACATTAATTGTACTATGTTTAAAGGATGGTTCCCATTTACTATTCAAACACAGTTTAATATTAACAAGCAAGTGTTAATGCAATATCTGTTCAATAATGCAACCTATAGAGATGACTATAGAGTTTATGAGCATTCTTTGTGTCACTTCCAAAGGCTCTCTGCAGCAAGAATCGAGAAATCCTCTGACATTTTGGTCCATAGAAAAAATTTCAACTACACGGAAACCCCTGGCTCCCCACCCCAAACATACACCCCCACACAGCACACATGCATCTTTAATTTATCACTGTCTAATGACTGCCTTCAAGCACTGCTCTCAGCTGTGAACTAATGGCATTGTGTCAGTCAGAAGTCATATCTTTTCAAAACAGGGCTTCGTTGCCTCCAGTATTTCTCTTCCCACAAAAGCCATCTTTATGATTGTGTGTCTATTCAACAGGTGACATCTGGAATTTGACAGGCAACTTCAGCAAGAGAAAATGTCCTGCACAGTCCATTGCTTTGTTCCTTTCTTGCTACAAGAATACAAATACCGTTTTGACTTGTATTCATGGTTAGAAGTACACAGGGGCCCAAGCTCCAGCTAAGATCGCTGACTTAGAAACATAAGCTGCAGAGTCAGGTGACTTGGTGAAAAGGACACTAGCCAGTGATATATAATGCAAGTAACAGGTATAATGTAAAATTTCTAATAGCTACATGTGGAAAGAAAAACGAAATTGGAGGCATTGAGTTGGAGACTATATAGTATTTCCAAAATATGTTCCTTCCAACATACAATGAACAGAAATTATTGAGCTGCCTTTTATGTGAGGTCTATAATATCCTATAAAATAATTTCAAGATATTTTCCTTTCAGCCTATAATAAACAGGAATCATTGAGCTATCTTTCATACAAGGTCTATGGCATCCTATGTATAATGTAGCTTATACTGGCAAACATGTGGACTTGAATAAGGCATATTTCAAGTGCTCAATAATTACCTGAAATGAGTAGCTATCATATTGAACATTTTTGACATATTTCTAAGTAATAGCAACCAAAACCACTCTCATAAGAAAGACTGGTAGTATAACTAATTTGCAAGTTTCTTGTTATGAAGAGCTATCCAGATATAAGTCATTCAGTTATCACTTTAAATAACAAATTTAAAGAGTATAGTTTCTTTTAGTTTGGCATTAATAATATATCTTAATTTTCAACAACAGACAAAATGTTTGCCTAATAAAACAACCACCAATTTGCTGATTTCATTCCTTTTCCCCCCTCCTAAGCGAGCAAACAGCAACTAATAAGACCTCTCCCCATTGTTTTACAATGAGTGTCTATGTATCTACCAGATACCCAGATATAGAAGGCCATGTCAGCATCTTGACTGATTGCCAAAAAGAGCAGTGGGAAAAGGGGGCATGTGATTCATCAAGCTCAGTGCCCAAAGGCAGAGATGGAAAAGCCATGCTAGGACATAACACAGACATCTCTATCAGGATGATTGTATTCCGTGTACTTAATACATTTTTCTTTCCATCCATTTCCTCACTGACAGGAGTTCTGCTCCTAAAATACAACTCTATGCAACACAGTATTCTATATTCTATAAGGAAGAAGTACATGCTGGCTTCATGCTTCACCTCATTGAGATTAATGGAGCTGTAATTTTACCCAAAGTGCAGTGACCACAGTTGCTCTTTTTCATACATAAATATTTAATCGCTATTAGAAACATACTGTTCCATAAGCCAGAGGAATACTCTTTACCTTTCTTGGGTTCCACAGGTGACTAACCAATTGCTCAAAGCAAAGAGAATGCTTGCCCTCAGACATAGGAGACACTGTCAATAAAATGTCAAGGAAATAACTTATAAATGGATTTTTTGGACATTGGGAATAACCATTCATTTTGGGTGTGGTAAAGTGTTCTTGTTAATGGGTAGTTAAAGTGATTTGAGTTGAGCAACTAATGTGTCTTTACTCATCTCTCTAATTGTACAAATTAAAAACAAGAGTAAAATTCAAAAGGACAAATAAATAAATTGCTAAACTTGGTCACACTCAAGGTGAATTCCAGTGAAGACAAATGAAGACGCATGTGTTATGCTGATTCTGCTTTGTGTATATCTGGTCTACTGACCTTTGACCTGTGTCAATTTCTTCGGGTGGCACTACACCTGTTTGTTGCCTATTCTGATGAAAAGAAGGGTCTTTAAATATTAAAATATCATAATGCACTGGTACTATATGAAACAGGAAGTACAATTGTTTCAGATTAATGAAATATTAGACAATTGTAAATCTATGTGCCCTGGATCAATTTTGCCTTAACATGGGCAATAAGACCAACAATCAACTGTGATATAGAAAATGTCTTCATGAATCTGAGCTCAGAATCAAAACACTTCATCTGACAAAGGGTTCAATTCCAGTTCAAAATGGAACTTACAGGAAACATGTTTGAAGTTAGGATTATTTTGAAAATAAAAACAGTGAACATTTATCAAACCACACACACTTAGCTTCTACTGTGAGTCTAAGCTTTGCATTGCATAGATTCCATTCTTGCAGCCTCTCTGACATAAGTGCTCATTCTTGTTCCTTTATTGACCTAAAAATGTAACAATAGTGAGGCTAAATCACTGGTTTGACATCATCCACTTTAATTTGAAGCTAAAATCCAAATTCTTATTCTAGAAATCAAAGTCTGACCTTCAACTTCCTGTGTTCTATGTGGTCATCAAACCTCAGGTAAAGGAAATTGTGTATGTATCAATCTTACAGTTGGAGATTTATATTGCGTCTAAAGATACTTACCTCAGGGCTCAGTGGAGATGGTTCAGTGGGTGAAGTGTTTCCCTAAGAGCCCAAGGACCTGAGTTCCAACCCCACAACTCATTTAAAAGCCAGACATTTGCATGCATCTGGTATGCAGGCATAAATGTAGGCAGGACACCACCACACATGAAACAAAAATAAGTAAATCTTTTTTTTTTTTTAAGCATATGGAACAGAATCCATCTGTAACCCCAGCATTTGGGGTGGAGATGGTGGATCCTGGCTGCTCACCAGCCTTCCATTTAGCCCAATTGCTGAGTTCAAAGGTCAGTAAAAGTATCTGTCTTATAAGATAGGGAGTAATAAAGCAAGACCCCAGTGTGACCTCTGGCCTCCACATGTAAACAGAGGCGAGCACATCCATATGTATACATATACCACAAAGACACTTTAGAACAGTTTCTTCCTCAATGTGTTCCAAATTTCTAGTAATAGTGTCCTTCCTGCTAATATCCAGTTTCTGTGGAGTGCCTAATTTATACAAATAATACCAGTAAGACACAAAAACTTCCACAGTAGTAGAAAATATTTAGCAGCTTTGATAGTCATTTCTTTTAAATATCTTAAGTCTAAAGCATAGAATCTGGAGGAAATACAGGACCAACAGTTTTCTTGGATAGGGAGAAAATATAGTAGCAAATGAGGCTATTAGAAAGAAAGGTAAAGAACAAAAAGGAAGATGAGTAAAATAATAAACTATGAGCTGGGAAGGCAGCTTGCTCAGGGAAGTACTTATGTTCGTTGTGCAAGAATGTGTTCAATCCAAGGCTATGCAGAGAAACTCTGCATCAAACAAAAGAAGAAGAAAAATATTAATATGGCCTTATTATTCATATATTTACTCAAAACTAACTAACAATACCTACCAATAGTTAAACATAGATTTGAGCCAGCCAGATGGCTCAGTGAGTAAAGGCACCTGCCACCAAGCCTGAATTCCATCCCTGAGGACCTACGTGGCAGAAAGTGAGATTCTGGAATGAAAGTGGCCACACATATGCAAACACACACACACACACACACACACACACACACACACACACCATATAAATAAATAAATAAATACATTTTGAAACTTATACTCAATGAAGAAGACTGAATAAGTAAACATAAAAATAGCAATAACTGTTCACACAGGAGCACTGTTTCTGCATCTTTCTGTTTCCTATTCAGCAGCTTTTACTGTAATCACAACTGCAATCATAATAGTAAACATAGCTCAAATGCATACTGGTCTGGTTTTATTCAAAGTAAATGTTTTGCTTAGGCAGTTTCTGCATGCAAAAGGTAATGTAACTGTTCTCATTTAAAAGATGAAAAAACAGAACCACTTGGATCCAGCATGCTCTTTATTCTATCTTGCCTGTTGGGTTAAGTTTCTTCAGGTAAAACATGGTAAACTCTTGAGTAATAACTATTAACACTAAAAACTTGAAGGGTCCTTTGAAATCCCCCATCCCTTTTGACATCCTTCTAAAAGCTGAAGTTGTTAATCTGCTCTTCTGGCTGGAGCAACTTTTTTTCAGTAAGGAATATTCTCCTTGTTTCAGGAAGCTTTGTAGTCTAGTGGAGAGATGGGGAAATTCTCAGTTTATATTCCAGTCTATTTTCTTTTTCCTTCACCCTCAGGTTCTACCAATAATCAGAACACATTTTAGAAACTGAGGCGTGGAAGAGATGGGGATTGGCAAACCTGGCAGAGGGCTTGCCAAATACTTGCAAAGCCTTAGAGTTCAATCCCCAGCACTGCTGTCTCCCACCAACACATACCCCCCCCCCGCAAAAAAAACCCTGCAAACCGGAAAGGCTAAGGATCTAACCACAACTAAACTAAATACCCTGCCACTGGTTCATGTGGCTGGTCACAGAAGCTTACTCAAGCATAGAGTGCCTCTGCGGGGTGGGGGTAATCCTGATGAGCCTTCTAAAATAAGAGTAATCCTCCTGGAGAGTGAAAGTCTCCCATTTTAAACTGAGTTTATGCAGAAGTATGTTCTAATTTTCTGAAGAAAAAAAAAATGGTGCCATTCCGATGTGGGATTACTTTTCATGGTCCAGCGTGCACGGCAACAACTTTGATGGTTCTTAGTCTCTGTATCATGCATGTCTCATTGAAAAACTAGACACACACAACTTTTTCATCCAGTATCAGAAATGTTACAGCCCCGAGACATACCATACCCATCATGCTCTCTGCAAAAAGATCATAAACCCAGATTAAGGACAATCAGGGCTGAGATGTACTGCATTGTTGCTTGTCTCCTGCTACCATACCCTGCGGGTGGGGGTAGGATGGCACAGAGTCAAGGCACAAAGACTCTCAGAGTCAGGCATGTGGCAAAGGATTTAGGTATGCCTATATACCTTCTCCCAAGGTCCCATTGGCCCCATCTTGTCATCCAGCATTGCTCTGTCTCTCTCCCATTAGCTCACCCATATCAGTATCTGGCTGCTTGGGCACATTACAGGTTGGCTCAGAAGGAAGTGACCACTGCGCATGCTCTCCCCACCTCGAGTGGTGCAGGCTTCTCTCCTACACTGCATGTCACGTAGGGAGAAGGATGACAGATGCACATCTGTAGTCTAAGAGGCAGTCGTTGCTCTTCGTGGGATGTTGGCTCTTACCACACTAAGTGTTTTAACAGCCTTCCAGAACAGCAAAGAATTATCTTTCAAGCCCCTTACCATTATCGTCCTTTCTATTTTTCAATGATATATCTTTGTTTCGGGGATCAGTCTCTCTCTCTTGGGAATAGAAAGCCGATCCATGTTCACCTGGAATTCAGGGGGAAGCACAATTAGAACTTCTGAGCCCTGGGAAGAACACCAAGGGACAGACAGGACTGGAAAAGGGAAGAGGTGCTTCAAAGTCAAATTCCTGCAGGTCTTCTTCCTGAATTGATTTTCACAATGAGTGACATTCTGGCACTTTCTGCCCCCCCCCCAAACTCTGGTATAACTAAGTAGATAGAGCTGAAAGCATAAAAAAGGAGAATGTATAATCTAACAAAAGCAGCCTTGCTCTTTGCTGGGGAAAGAGGCTGGTAGAACAAGCAGCAGCAGATTAAGGAAAGCTGACACAGGTAGAAAATCATATTAAACCATTAAAAAATAAAGGTAGAGGACCATCACAATGCCAATTATTTGCAGCAAAAGCACAACATTACCAGAGACCTTTCAACAATGAGATGAACGAGATCAGCTTTAGATGTACAAAAATGTCTTTTGTTCTCAGCCTATGTTTTAAATTAAATGCTATTGTATAATTAATAGACTTTACCCTGACACATAAAAGAAAAGCATAAGGTCATATAACTATTTTAATCCTCAAAGCTACTTTGAAATTTCAAAAACAAGACAGCCTATGTGTTCCAAAGTGTGAGAAATAAGTCACCCAGGTTTGCATTATCTTGGTTTTTAAAATTCGGGTTCCTGGGTGTTGGAGAGAACACAGAGATGACTAGAAAATGGGGTCCGGTTCAGGTAGAAACCTGATGCAAGGGAAATTCCCAGGAACCTACAAGGATGGCCCGAGCTAAGACTCCTAACCTAAACTGGCCATCTCTTGACACAAGACAAGACTACCAGTGGAGGGACTGGGACACCAACCTAGCCACAAAACCCTAAAGATACAGTCTGCCCCACTTAAGGAATGTGCTGGGGTAAGGCTTGCATAGAGATTATAGCAGTAGCCAACCAATGACTGGTCTAGCCTGAGACTCATGGCATGAGAGTGAACCCACCCATGACACTACCTGGAGTACCAGGACCCAGAGGCTAGATGACCTTTGTATCACTTCAGGATGCAGTCAAATCCCCAAAAGAAAAATACTTTAGATATGTTAGGAAACATTAAAACAAAGAAAAACAGGAATTCTAACAGTTATGCTACTCAGAATAAAGAGATTGGCAGATAATTCAAATTATGGATAACCTTTTGAGTTCATTCATCCACTACCTCCAGCCCCGAGTCTCTCACTTCATAGTCCCTGGGTTTCTATCAATTATACCACGCTAACATAAAACTCCAGGTTTCAGCTGCATGTGACTTCAAAGCATCAGAGGGTTGTTCAACGTGCTGCTTCCTGGTGAGTGGCATATCAAGAGAGAGCAAAAGCCTGCTGCCAATGGAGAAACGCTCCAGCTTCACAAGAGCTGTCCTGCACTTTGACACTGAGACTCTCCAACTCCGTTAGTGGAGTGTCACAGGTCAGAGAGAATACAACCTTTAAAGTCTTTGTTAACTTTATTTATCTATTCCCCATTTAGATGATATTTGTGAAGTATAGATCATCTTTCTGACTTATACTTACCAACTTTATTTTGTCCATCTGTTCCTCAAATGACTGGTGGATGTGAGCAGCCAAAAACCAATGGGCATTGATTACACTCAAAGGAAACCATAGTTTCATTCAAGCTCTTCCACAGTCTTACTGTGTCATTAGTAATAAGTAAGCTCCCATTCCATATCCTTCAATGAGGGTAGTCATATATGTATTGAATGAGTTCTTGTATCTACTTGACACATGTTCATTGAGAGCATCTGTGCATTAGCATTTGTGAAACACAGGCAGTGTGAAATCTTCAGGGAAGACCCACAACAAACACCACGTGCCTGTGTTACAGTGTTCTAAGTGGGAGCTGACAATGGACACAGATTTGAAAGAGCATCTAAAGGCAGAATCTAAACCATGACTGGGAGGAAGGAATGTTTGGGGAAGATTTCGCAGAGGTGACAGCATCCAAGAAGACAGGTAAAGGAAAGAGAGGAGGGTGTTGGAATGAGGAATAGGAGCGAAAGATCTTTCTGCCATGGTGGGGATATCACGAGAAAGTCCCGTGGACACTCCTGATCATGGCACATTGAAGTTCTGCCCATCCTCAGCCTTTTTTCCAATGGGTGGGGTGAGAGTGTGAAGTGAAGGTGGGTGGATACAATGAAATTCCACTCTAGATGCTGGAGCAGTGAGAGGCAGTCAGACCAGGAAGGCTATGTTTTGTGCCAGGCTGAGTTGGTTTCATGGCCTGAAGATACAAAAAGTCACTCAGCAGTGCCCAGCAGGGATGAAACATCCTTAACTTTGCAGCTGGGTGAGATCACACTAACTGAATTGAAGGTCAGCTCTCATACATACATCTGTCATTTAGGAGGTCCTGAAAAGTGGCATGTTGATTATTCAATCATTTACCTCCTATTGACTGAATAACATATTTGCTCTCCTGGGTTTTTCCTAACTGGTGAACTATGGATATTTTCGAAAACATCATAAATTAGGTTGCTGCTGTTCTAGTCACTAATAAGAGCAGTGAAAGAAATTGTGAATTCAACAACTTAATGCATGAGCTAGCACATGACTATTGACAGGTTCCAAACACACTCATGATACAAGGCTCTTGGTTCCTCATCAGTCCACCAGGGATATGCACATCAAATGCTTAACTCTTCTCAGTAATGACCACCCTCATTGCTATTACTGTAACCTTAAATGGCCACCTTTCTTCTGCCAGTCACAGAAGTACCACAACCTGAATTTTAAGCTGCAAGCAGGACATACTCACATAGACCCAACTCCAGGTGGAACCCACATCCTAGAGTTCACACAGCATGACATCAGTGTCAATAACAGAGAAGCAGCTTCACTGTGACTTCTGAACAAACCGAATCTGGAACACAATTGTTCCGATCCGGAAAGCACTCTACTGCCAGTGTGGAGAAGCCTGGTGAGATCATTCACTTTATCTGATAAGGTTTAGGGACAGGCACTTGCACAACTGAGCATCTTAGTTCTTTGGAAACCATTTTGGAATCACCAATTAGCCTGGGAACATTAGTCATCATTTACTAATAATCACTCTGAAAGAGACAAATGCTCTGACTATAGATGAGTCACTGGCTTGGGTGACAGACAAGTAAGAAAGCCAACTGGCACTCTCACCTCCTTCCCTACAGACCTCTCCAAGATGAGAAACATGGTCTTATGAAAAGACACAGACTCTGGAGATAGCCCCCATCACTGAGGGCCCCACCTGTAATTCAAGATCCCCATGTGTCACTCAGAATCCCTGCCATCTCTTAGGATCCCCATCCATACTGTCCTAAGAATTTTGTTTTTGCAGTACACCTAGATTTTGAAATCCACCTTGTTAAAGGAGTAATTATAATACTATTCCAAAAATTCTCATGTCTGCCTTTTTCTGTTTTTTTTTTCCCCACTCTTGCTGTGACTAGCATGTAAGACTAGAATCTTCTGCATTTTGAAAAGGTATATCAAGGGAACCTTTAAAATACACAATAGCTATCACGACTATTCATTCCATAATAGATGTAAGCTATTCTGTAAATGTGATAATAGTGGCAAGGGTGATGGCTCAGTCCATAAAGTGCTTGTCCCATAAACAGAAGAACCTGAATTTGATCTCCAAATCTCACATTAAACACACACACACACACACACACACACACACACACACACACACACACACTGACGGCTGGGAATTTTCTGTGGCCTACACACAAATACACACATTTTAAAGTAACTGATGTAGTGGAATATGCTAGTAATCAAAGCATTAGAGAGGCTGAGGCAAGAAGACAGAAATTACATCTCTGCTTGACACAGTCACAGAGATCAAAGCAGAAACAAACACTTTTGTGTGTTGTCTGTTTATTATTCTGTCTCCTGTTCTATCACTAGTAATGACAGTGACTGTCCTCTTGCTACCAATAGTATATTTATTGAAGCTTTCAGTGGCCCTTAAGCAAATAAGGCTTTATAGTTATGCTAATCAATCTATAAACTCTATGTAGCTAGTAATATTAGCCACATATATTGAAAGGAAAAACTACAATGCAATAAAATTCAACAACTTATAAGTGGTTACAGGGTTCAAAAATTGTAGAGGCACAGACTCACTAACTCTATGTTCTGTTTCATTTACCATTATGCTATGTCACAACAAATACATAAATATATAAAATATACACACAACTTCAAGAATATTCTGGTTATGTTGAGAAAAACATATACACATAAAGCATGAAATAACAATATGTAAAAAAACCCAAACAAACAAACATGACTTTGTAAGGAGCATATAGTTAAACCAGTAAAATTCTTTACCATCTGTAGAGGTTCCAAGCAAATGAGCAAATCTATCTGCCTCACAAACCAGGTGGATGTGATGCCTGTGAACCATCTGAGGTTGATCTCTGGCTTCCATGTGCATACACATATCTGCACACAAATGCAAACCTATACAAACACACAACTATGAAAGGAAAGAAGGAGGGAATTATGAATGAATGAAATGAGGGAAAGGTGGAGAGAATGGTGACTAGAGGAAAGAAAGGGGAAGAAAAATTAAAAATAATTAGAGAGAAAAGAACAAAAAAGAGGAAGGAAAAGGGAGTGAGAAAGAGAGGGAAAGAGAGAAAGGGAGGGAGGGAAGGAGGAAGGAAGGAAGGATAGACATAATCACCTTTAAGGACTGAGTCTAGAGCATGGATGTGGGGAGGTGCATGCAAACCTGGGAAGGAACTAAAACAGTTTACCTGGAGAGGAAAGCACAAGTTCAGAGTTAGTCCTAGGTTGGGCTGAAAAGGACAGCGGCAGACACTTGTCTTTGTCCCATGGGAAGACTGAATGATCACATGAGCTTCCCGACGCCATCAAAGCATGAGAGTCTAACCCCATACAGCAGATATGTCTTCCACCAAGTAACCCACTTTCAATATACATTAATCTCTGTGAGTGTGATGTTAAGTGATCATACTGAATTATGCTCTGTTGAATTTCCTGAAGCATAGTAAATAGCCCTATGTTTGCCTTGGTCCTACTGAGGACTTGCATTTGTCTCCCAGACCCCACATGAGGCAGTTCACAATCACATGTGACTCCAGCTACAGGGGAACAGACTGTCTACAAGGGCAATGTACTCACATGCACATACACTAGCATAGGTGCGCACGCACGTGCTCACGCACATGCACACACACGCACACACGCACACACACACACAATTTTAAAATCAGTAAAATATACCAATGTTTAATAAGGATCAGGAGAAACAAATAGGCCAAATAGAAGTTTATGCAGGGAGAAATAACTTACAACAGAGACAGATGAACACCAGCAGGTTCCTAGTCCCAAGGATGCCTTCAGATGATCTTCTGTCCCGTTGCTGCAAGCAAAAGAGCACTCAGGGGCCCCTACCCCAGACCTAGTTCCCTCAGGTAACATCCACTTCCAATGGACATGGTCACTATTACAGGTTCGGACAAAGTGAATATCTCACTACAAAAGTTCTTTGATAAAAATGGATTGGTATCATTCAGTAGAGAGCTTGTCTAGTATCCACAAAATCCTTATTTTAATCCCATAACTACAGGTACTAAGCATGATGGTGCACACCTGTAATCCCTGAACTCAGGCAGAAGAAACAGAAAGATGGAAGTTCAAGGTCATTTTGATATCTATTTTAGATAAATATCTAGTTTGAGCCAAGTCTGGATTACATGAGATCATATCTGATGAAACAAGAAACTGAATTTTTTCTACTATAAATATAAGTAATAATTTATAATCTTACCACTCAGTATTAGCTTCCAATATGTTTACTTCCATCTGGTTACAAAAGGTATGATGTTGTGCTGTTTACATATACACATATACATACATGTGTTGTGTGTGTGCGTTATGTACATCTTACCACTTGTATTTAGTCAGCTGTTGAGTTTGTTGAATGATATTGCAGAAAATAACACTGTGCCCTGTTGCATTTATTTCCAAATGATTCATTGTTATTCCAAATGTATTTCACGTAGGAGTTAAAAATTTCACACACATATGTGAAAATAAACACACATACACACACACACACACACACACACACACACACAAAGAGAAAGAGAGAAGAGAGGGAGAGAGAAATAGCTCACAAAGTACAAAAAAGAGATTCTAGGCTACTGAAACACAGCATCTGCCTTCAGATTCAGAGGTTGCTAGAGCAGATGGAAGAATGTTGTGAATGGTCTCAGCAGATCTCAAGGCAATTTCAGGATTTCTTTTAAGCTCTTTGTGCTCCATGGAGCACAACACTCAG
The DNA here is from genome assembly GCF_943737965.1 of Phodopus roborovskii. Taxonomy (NCBI): domain Eukaryota; kingdom Metazoa; phylum Chordata; class Mammalia; order Rodentia; family Cricetidae; genus Phodopus; species Phodopus roborovskii. Next base: position 13,736,673 of record NW_026126485.1, on the reverse strand, counting down.
TATCACTCACAGCATCCCAAAGTTATCTTGCCTGGAAAGGCTGAACCTCACATCGGATGCACAGCTTCATGTGCCAAAGTTGGAAATTCCTTGCCTTGTCTCACAGTCCTTAGTAAAAGCCCTGCGTGCATTTTTCCCACTCGTCCACTTGGTCTGTCATTTCTAGGCACTCGGAGAACATTCTGCAACCTTGTGAAATAAAAAGAAAGCTTTGAAAGCAGAAACAAGTTCTTTTTTCAGTGATACACAATGTTGACAGAAATATACTCCAGAGGAATTTAATGCAGCTTTTTTTGGGTCCCTGGCACCGTTTCTTTCCTGCATCGGTAAGTGAAAAATGAGCACGGGAAACTCCTGACAGTAGAACAGGGCTGAGGAGAGCCCTTGCCTCCAAGCCAACGATTAGATTCTACTGTACAAACAGAGAAATGTCTGTGAACTCCTCACCTCTGAAGGTAAACACAGAGAAGGAAACATCCCCCACGGGCTTTGAAGCATTCACCTTGTAAAAGGAAAGAGATCGTCTTTAGAGAGTTCTTCATGCAGAGAGAAGAGGAAGTTCTTTGAAGTAGGGCTAATTCTGGTTCACTGTGAAATCGGCCATGCTTCTGTCTACAAGCACTTCTGACCCTGTTGGACCAGAAACAATAGGGCCACAACGAGGTGCTTTTTCTCTTCCTCTGCCATCATCTATATGAATAAAAATGGGAAGTAAAAGTCAGCAGAAAAGACAGAACTAACTACCAAGATGCAGCATCCTGGAAACCTTCCTCCTCAGCTCCTTCTCCATCCTTACCTAAAAGGTACTCAATTGGAATGGATGTGTAACTCCAAATGGGATGACTTAAAGTCTACTAACTTGGGCTGTGGATGTAGCTCAAAGATAGAGCTGTCACACAAATAAATAAATGACCCAGTTACTGATGTTGGGGTTCAAACTGAATATCAGAAAAGAAAAGCAGCTGTAGCTCTCACCTGTAGCCCAGGCTTAAAGGGCTGATACATGCACAAGCTCTACATCAAGTCTCAAACTGCTTCCAGAAAACAAGAAAAGTGGTTGTATGCAGCTTCCATTCTTGTTGGTAAATGTTTTGGGGATAGCAAGTGGCTGGAAAGAAACTAACAGAGACGGGTGCAGCTGGAAGTTTTACTCTGTCTCACATGGTACCACTGGACTGGTTTCTCTCGCACCTGCCAGGTCCCTGCATCTGCTTACAAAATAACACTCTGAGACTTAATATCAATGGCAATTATTTGGCTAATGGCTCAGACATATTACTGGCTAGCCCTACCTTATAAATTAACCAAATTCTATTAATCTATATATTACTGGTAATGCTTCATCATGTTACTCCTTCAGCGACTACATGGCATCTCCCTGGCTCCATCTCTCTTAATCTTTGTTTGGATTTCCTGACTTGCTATATTTTGTCTGGCCATTGGCTGAAATGGCTTTCTTCATCAACCAATAAAAGCAATGCAGATTTGCAGCATAAAGAAGGACACCCCATATCAGAAAGATTGTAGAATTGCTTGCCATGTGTGCCACACAGCTTTGACTCATGGGGAAAAAGTACTCTCACCACAGTGAGTTCCCTAAACCATGGCTTGGTGTTGCTCAGTTGGTATAACACAGATGGATGTCTATATGGGCAAGCTGAATTGATAAATGGCATATTTTTAAGATAATTGCATGGACGCTTAGGCTATGAGGTCCTTGGTGAGTCAATAGCACCCCTTTAAAGTGCTGATACTGTATAGAAGCAACTGCACAAATACATTATTGTATCTTGCCTCATGTCTGAAAAAACTCTGAAAATCTCTCTCAGTATCCAACACAATTTCAAATTATATGAATCATTTTTGTTATAAGTTGTTTGGAAATTCTGTATATATCTATAAAGTGTTTTTATAAGACAAAGCTGCATACATCACATAACAGTCAGTGCTCATATTGAACATCCCATCTCAAGATCTGAATTTGATTATTAAGATTTAGCAAGATTTGGGCAAACATGATTGGATGATTGGTTGGTTTCTAGCCCTTGTGGGTCAGTTTCATCTGCTTGCTCTACTTCCTTTGTACTATAAGCTTCCAGTTCTAGTCATTATAGAGTATTTTGTCTCATTTAAACAGGTAACATCTTTTAGATGAACTTTTTTCCAAACTTACTAATTGAGATTCTGAGTTTATCTCAAATCAAGCAAGTGAAGAATGAATGCAACATTTTCTACTAGTAGGTAATGCATATCTAGAAGAACAAAAGCTTGAGCCTCTTTAGACAGAATCTAACTCTTGTCCATTCTCCCTTACATCACGCAAGTGCCTGCACAGGCATTCCCCAAATGATAGATAGATCATATTCCCATACTTTGTTTTGAAATCTGAATTAAATCCCTACAGAAACAATGTTATAAATGGCAGTTAAATTCCTGCACAGCTCAGGAAAGACAATTTAACCCATAATGTAAATGAATCACTGTAGACTTGCTGGACAGAATTCTAGGCTCTAGAAATAGGAGACTGGTGGTGACAGCCCTTCAAACTACCAGGCATGTTTGCATTTTTATAAAAGGTGCTTAGTGTGCCAGAATGAAGGGATAAGTAGTGAAATGATGTGGAATGTTTCAGAAGGCACTGGAAAACAGCCAACGTGGAGACGAGAATTTGGGCAACAAGCAATGATTCCTAGAAATCCACAACCAAGATTATTTCCTTCAAAAGTCCTCAAAAGTCCTCTTTTTCATATCTTTTTTTTTCTACAAAAAAAAATCTAGTAGACAAACAGCAAAAATTGAGGATAGAGCCACGTGACTCAAAGAACTATTATAAACTGAACCAGAGTAAGAATGTCTTATTGTTCAGGGAAATCTACATTCTCATCCTTTTATGGCACAGCTTTGCTAGCCCCTCCTCGCACCACCCATCCAAAATTCCTGCTGGGCCAAAGAAGGAAATACTCTGCTGCCTCTCTGTATAGCAATCATTGTTCATTTTTGCACTTCTGTAGCCTGTTCACACATCCCTAATTATTTCATTAAGTCTTGCCCAGGTATTACTCTACATAAATAAGATTGTTTATTAAGCTGTTTTAGAGTCCACCTTTTTGTTTAACATTATGTTTGTAGAACTGAACCTAAGCAACTCCTGAGTTTACTTATTTTGATTTCAGTATGTAGTTCGTTGGCATTATTTATTATAATGCCAGTTTTAGGGGGTTGTGTCCAGTTTTTAACATGGAGAAATCACCTTGCAATGAACATCCTTACTTATGATAATCAAGCATTTTCACTGTCTCTATATCAAAGAGCAGAACTGCAGATTATAGTCAATTCAAATGTTTTAATTTTAATGTGTGATACCAAAATACTCGCTGAAGAATATGTACCCATTGGATTCCCACAAGCAGTGCATTAGTGTCTGATGACTGCCCTTGGCTGTTATATTTAATTTGAGCCATTCTGATGATATGACATTTTTGTGTTTTTGAGCATTACTTCCTTGATTATTAATGGTGTTGAATAAAATTTCTAACTTTACTGCCCAGTTGGATATTTTCATTTCTAAAAGTACCAGTTTAAGGTTCTTTGAAATTTAATTGTTCAGTAATGTGTCTTTTTGGGCATTTGGCTTGTTGGCATTTCATTGTTGACTTGGTTTTTATATATTATATTGATCTAAAATTTTTGTTCCGTTTTATGGTGTAAATTCTTAATTTCTGATGTTTTTGATGAACAGAAAGTCTTGAACCAGCGAGATGGCCCAGAAGATAAAGGTTTTTGCCTCAGAGCCCAATAACTGAGTTCAGTCCCTGGGCCCTACATGGTAGAAAGACAGAACTGACTCCCTCAAAGTGTCTTCTGACCTACACACACATACACACACACACACAAGTAAGTAAACATGTTTTTAAATAAGTAATTCATCAAATTATTTTTAAAGTCCATTATGGTCAGAAAATAAATAGCCAAATATTTACATAAATATTTGTAAACCATATTCTATTTAACTATATTTCCTCATAACAATACTAGTCCATATTAACTGCTTTCATAAACGTAGGTTGGCGCACACTATAGCAAGTGCTCCCCACAAATTCTTATTAAAACATTTCTTTTAATCTTCTTTCTTTTACTTTCATAATTCAGTTAAAAATCTCTATTTCTCTCTATGCTGCTTTCTCCCTGCTCTCTCTCTCTCTCTCTCTCTCTCTCTCTCTCTCTCTCACACACACACACACACACACACACACACACACACAAAACGATATGTGATTTTATTAGAACTGGAAAGTGCTGACATTTTTTAAATAATATTTGAGTCTTTTAATGATATGTTCTATATTTAGTTAGGTCCTTAAATTTTCTCAACAATCTTTTTAAATTTCCAGTGTTAAAAAAAAACTGTAACTTTTTTCCATTTTATTTTTACATATCTCATGTTACTGAGGCTCAAAAAACATAAATATTATATTTACATTTCATATATTTAGAAATTTAAGTGTAATGACTTTATTAAGGTATGATTCACATACAATAATGTATACATACTTAAAATGTAAAATTTGATTAGTATTGACACATGCAGACACCCAAGAGACTGTTACAAAGTCAAGATAATGAACATATCCATCACTCCCAAAAGTTTCCCTGTGCCCTCGGGTAACCCTCCTAACCCTTCCCCATGACCTTCTGCCCCTTGTCAAGCACTGACTCCTTTTTAACTATATATGAGTTTGCCTTTTCTAGAATTCTATTATTTATGGAGACATACAGAATGCAGCTCTTTTGGCCTGGCTTCTTTCACTCACTGCAATTATTTTGAGATCTGTCCTGGGCTAAAGATCACTCACTCTGTTTGTGAGAAGTATCACATTGTGTGTACAGGTCATGATTTCTTTAGCCATTTTTCTGTTGTTCAGCAATTGATTTGTTTCCAGGTTGAGGCATTGTAAATAAAGCTACATCTGTGTACAAGTCTAAGTAAAGGTGCCTGCTTGTCATGTTCATGCATAAATACCTACACATGGAATGAATAAAGTACATGGTATAGTTTAACCTTGGGGAGATTGTCAGACTACTCTTGTGTGTTCGGATCATTTCATATTCTGACATGTCATTCATGAGAGCTTCTGCTGTTCCATAAATGCCAGTCTTTTTTCATTTTTTATCTACTCTACTAGGTCTAGTAGATACACCTTAGCTAATTCTTAAATTTGAAAATACTTAATAATGATGCAAATCTAATATCACAGGTCTATTTCCATTCATGGAACATTTGGGGGGGATTATCTGCTCAAGCCACTTGTTCAATGTGTTTGCTGCATAGTTTGCTTTCTTATTTGTAAGTTTTCAAGTCTTTATATATTATAGGCACAAATTCTTTGACAAATATTGGTTTGAAAATTGTCTTTTTATTATCTGACTTATTAAAAATCTGTTTCTATTCCTCTTACTGTACAGAAAGTTTTAATTTGCATGAATTTTGTTTTTCTTTTATAGTCATGCTTTTATTGTAGTATCTGAGAAAGATTTGCCTAATCCTAGGAGTCAGGAACTAACCTACACCTGCTCATAATGTGTATATTTAATGCTTAACCTCAAAATAGGACTGCATTTCAGAGAATTAAGGTCAATGATGGCAAAGGGGTAGAGTCTGGACTAACAGGATTCCTATCCTGGTAAGGAAAGATGGCACAACCATTTCCTTTTTTCTCTCTTCATCACATGAAGACACGAAAATATGGACACTACAAACCAGAAAGAAAGCCTCCAGACAGCAAATTTGTTAGTGCTTCAATCTTGAATTCGAACACCTTTAAAACTGTGAGAAATAAACTTGGCTTAAGCCACAGCCTATGGTATTTCATTTGAGCAGTTCAAGTACACTAGTTCACTACCTGATTTTCTTTCATGAAGGTTATCCTATATTTTCTTCTAGAGTGCTTGTAGGTTCAGTGACTTCTAAACTCACATTCAGGAGTTGGGGAAACAGTATAGCTCAGTGATAGAATGTGGCTAAGGCTCTCAGATTAAGTTCCATATTGTACAAAATATACATAAAGACATTTTTTTTAAATAGAGTTCAGATATACAATCTATTTTGAGATAACATTTGTATAATTTGTGGTCTATGAACCAGAGTAATAATAATTCAATAAAGAATTGAATGTGGACTGAATACTCTCTTTTCATTCAAGTAGAACAAATCTGTTTTGCTGCTGATCAAGCCCCTCCTGGCTAGCCAATAACATCTGTACAGTCCTCTATTACAATCCCATTTGTTCAGTGTCTAACACTGACAATCATTACTTAAATCTTATTGAAATGCCCCACTGCTCCCAACAAACCCCACTTTCAGAGCTGTACTTCTGTAAATCCTACTCTCTAATTTGAATGTTTCTGTTCTTTCTTGATCTTTCTTTGTATCATAGTATTGACAGCTACTAACTTGCATCCAGCCAGGAGAATTCATTTTCAACATTACTTCCTCTGGGAAACCTTTCCTAAGAACAAAAGAATACCTCTTCCAGGTATTCTATCTGAGTCACCCCAAAACAGCAGTTCCAGTAAGACACTGTGCTCATTTCTTTGTTGATAGGTCTCTTACGTTTAAGTCTTAGTTTCTCAAGAAGAAAATTAGTATGTCTGAGAAGGTAGCTCAGTGCATAAAGGAACTTGCTACCAACATGATGACCTATATTTGATCCCTGGGACCAACCCAATGGAAAGAGAGAGCTAACTTCAGCAAGTTGTCCTCCGACCTCTACACACACACACACACACACACACACACACACACACACACACACACACACAAATGCATGCAAGTCCGAGTGTGCTCACAACACACACACACACACACAAATAAAATAAAATAATAAAATACATTTAATGAAAAGTTTAAAGAGACATTAATTAAATGCTTCCCTAATTAATTGTTTTCAAAGCTCCCAGGAACTCAATAAATGTTGAATAGTATCAAAATCAGAGAGTAGAGCAATGAGTTAATATAAGTGAAAGTAATAGTTAATTACTCAAAATTATCGAAATACCAATTTATAACAATATGCATATGAATTTCATAGAATATATTGTTAAACGTCAATAAGTAAAAGTTTTTCACACCAGGGAAAATCCTTAAAGAATCAAAAAACAAAATGGTGAACATGATGTCCATCTTCAGGAAGAAGAAAAGAAATATTGGCCAGTCTAAAACACAATGCCAATGCAGTTTCTGAGATAAATCACCAGTATGATCAATTTGCAATCACCCAGGAGCATAACAGACAGGGTAGCAACCAACAGGGCTTTTAAAGGAACAAATCATGCCAGACCAATTTAATTTCCCTCTATGATGGAGTGGCAGACCTTGTAGATAAAAAGGATGCAGAAGATGTAATCTCTCTAGACTTCTGTAAGCCTTTGATTCTGTCCGTCCTGACATTCTCATCAACAAACTAGGGAGATTTAATCTAAACCACACAACTGTTTAAAGGGTGCACAGCCCACTGGACAGAGGCATCCAGAAAGCAGTTGGCAATGGCTTTGCATTAACCCAGGAGAACATTACTGGCAACAGTTCTGCAGAGGGACCTGGAATCATTCATCTATTTTACAGTCAAACAGGAGGTGCGTGAACAAGTAGAGACATGTGGGTAATAAAGGACACATTTACATAGGAATAGTTGCAAATATATTTGGAATACATGTACTATTTCTGTCTAGAAGTATTTGTCACAAAATAGATGGATAAGTAAGCAAATAATTACATTAAGAGTGATCTGTTTGTAAATATTTCAGCCTTGGTCTATGATTGCATCCTCAGAAGTATACAACACTGCCAGGACCACCATGATTACCTGTGTTGTGTTCCTGTGTGAAACCTCTACTAATAAGTACCCTGATAGCAGCCAGAATTATCTGCTTATTCCATGTTACACACACTGTCCATTCTGTTTCCTTTCCCAGTTTCCTTAGGTACCCACATGACCATTCCTTAACAGCTCTCCCTCCCTCCCTCTTCCTGGTCTGTCTCTAGGTATCAACCTTCGCTCATGGTCTTTACTCACCTACCCGAGTCCTTGATTTTTTTTTCCATATCCTAAATGCAGGATGAGATATAATGACTGGAAACTCAAAATAATGAGGAAGTTAAGAGAAATGTAAAGAACAGAATCATTGAGCACTAGCATTTCTAAAAAGTTCTTTGATAATTTTATGCAGGTATATAAGACATTTTGTATATACACACCTCCCATTACTCTCTTTCATCTAACTCCCACCCCTGTAGAATCCCTTCTTCCTACAAATTTCCCCTCCTACTTTCATGTCTTTTCTTTTTTTGTGACCCATGGAGTTTAATGAGAGTTGCTTGCATAAGGGCAGTGGGTAGGGTTATGCAGACAGCAACTAGAACATGGGCAAGTAGCCTCGCCTTTTCCTCTTCCTCTGTATCCATTAACTGTCAATGGCTCCTCCAGGAAGGGAGGAGCCTCCACAGCCCCTCCCCCACCCATAATGCTGTGGGGCTGTTTTTCGTGAAGGTAACCACAGCTGCTGATTTCTTGAGTGCAATGGCAAATGTTATGTCCAAAGGAGAGCATTTTACAGGGTTCCTCCCCACACTTTCGCTCTTCCACAATGTTTCCTGAGCCTTGGAGGAAGCAATAATAATGTTCCACGTCCGGTAAAAGTACTGAGTGGTCACTTATTCCCAACACTTCCACAGTTGTAAAACTTTGTTTTCAAGAAGAGAGTTCACTATATTTGAAGACGGGGCCTCAAAAGTGATACAGGGCTTTCTATGGAGTGGGCTTCCTGAGGATGAGCCAAATGAGTGAGCAGGAAATAAGATGGTCCCGAAAGTCAGGCTTAGGAATGAGCTACCAAGACTCAAGCGAGTAGAAGGCATTCGACAGGCTGGATGATAGCAGACACTTAGTTTGAAATCACAGGAGCTGCTATGTATTAGCTCTCTGGTTCTAGGAAAGTCTTTAAACATTCTGGGTCTAATTTGTCAACTATAAGATAGATTTTTAAACAAGTAAGCCATACATGAAAGCAAATGAAAGGATAAATGTGAAAACACAGCAAACTCTAAAGCAGTACACACCTATTAAATAGCATTGTTGTCTCTACTGTTGTTATTGCTGCTGCTGTTGTTGTTGTTGTTGCTAGGGACCTTTAGGGGCCCAGGAAAAGGACCCTCAGCAGTTGTTCTCCTATAATTATTACACACACTTGTGACCTAAAGGTAAGGAACACTCTGCTTCCTTGGGGGCGGGGGGGAGATCTTAATTCTCAATAAGCCAATTCTATTAAATGTCCATTTTGAAAAGAACAACTAAATGAAATTTGCATTTTGTAAAAAAAAAAAAGAAAAGAAAAAAGAAAAAGAAAAAGCATGTCGGATATTGTTAAAGATAACTTAAGAATCCATTGTTAGTTTTCAGTGAAATAATCAAACAATTGAGCCAGGTTTTTGCAACAAATATTACAGATAATGGGAGACTACAGCACATAAAATAGAGAATGGGGATTTGGTCAAGAAAGTACAAGCCTAAAATGTTTTTCAAACTATGTACTTGAGACACCTAATAATTCTTATATTTCAATATTTCCAGTGGGAGAATGGTAGAAAAGTAGAGCTTTTCATGTCTCCCATTTGTTTTGTATATGTACATCATAGTTAATTTTCATAAGAATACAATCATTAAGTTTCCTGACCCATAGGTTGGAGGTGTTCCCTGCATACTCTACTGATTCATACTACATCTAGGAAATAAAAAAAGGGAGTCAGGTTATTATTTCCATTTCACAGGAAGAAAACTCAGGTCACTAACATAGTCTAACAACAGCACATGAGTAGAAATTTTGATTCCCAGGAGAGAATTTTACTGTGCTGTAGTTATGTTTAGAGATATCAACATATTTTCTTTTTTCCTCCCTATGTGTATGTGTGTGTAAGTATGTGTGTGAGACAGAGAGAGAGAGAAAGAGATATGTGAACATGCTAGTGTGAATTGAGTGGGGGGCATGGATACACATGTATGTACACTTGTTCATGGAAGCCTGGCTTTGGCTTAAGGTGTCTTCCTTATAGCTCAGTGTCTCAGAAAAGGTCCCTTGATGAACATGAAGCTCCCCAATACTGCCTAACTAACAAAGAAGCTTCAGGAAATCACCAATTTCTACCTCCACTTCCTAGTTCTGGGGTTACAGATGGCACCACTATCCCCAGCTTGCTATGGGATGATACAAAGGTAAGGGTGTGGATGAAGCGATTTTCCTCCATCTAATTAGATGACTCAATGAACCATTGCTGAGGACATCTGAGCACAGGAGGCCCTACTGTGGTGAGAGGTGAAAGAAAGGCCAAGGCTAAGGAAGGGATGAGTACAGCCATAACTGAAGCTATTACCTCAGAATTAACCTGCTGTGGAGTACAAGCTGCATTCTAAGTTGTGAGAGATAGCAATAGTTATCATCATCTCCTTGAATTTCATTCACTTTTTATGCATTAATTTATTTAAATTATGTCTAATTACAAAATATTGTTGTGCCATTTTATTCCAAGAAAAACTGGATTGAAAATGGAAAACTGGCTAGAGAAGAATATAAAATGTCCCATTTTTACATTTGATCATTGTAGGTTATTGTTTAATGAGTGTAATTCGGGTGACCAGAAATAGCATGCTTAGGTCACAATAGTGTTTAGGACACAATCTACTAAAGTGCCTTTATTTCATAAGAGAGAAAAGAAATCAAAGGTTTAGATAAAAGAAGAAGGTGACCAGTAGTATTAGTTATTCCCATTGTATTTCATAGTTGCAAAAGTTATTAGACACTGTGGAAGGCAGGGAGGTTAAAACACATATAAACAACTGTGCTTCAATATATTCACATTTATTCTGCAGTGTCTATCTTGCACATTTCTTCACCCTTCCTTGTGTTTGATGGAATGGAAGCCACATTGGCAGAGCTCAGGGGCATCTCTTGATTGCAAAATTAGAGCAACAGTTGAGCACAAATAACAACTTTGATACAGACACTGGGAGTCATTGGAGATGCCATATATACACACACATTCTTCATAAACTGAAGAACAGTCTGGCTACACAGTGAGTTCAAGAACTGCCTGGGCTGCTGCATAGGAAAAAATCTGCCTCAATAATAGTAATGGTAATGACAATAATAATAACAATGGAATTCAATAAAGACTAGGAGGACCAACAAATGGGGCAGAAGTCAAGTTCTAGCCAGAAAAAAAGGAAAATACTAAGCTTGGGACAAAATGCAACAAAATATTGCTCTTTGAAGATGAAAAAGGACTGGCAATATAACTCAGGTGGTAGAGCATTTGCCAAGCATGCACAAAGCCTTAGGGAATTTAATCCCCAACACTGCATAAATTTGACATTGTTTTATATATCTCTAATCTTAATCAAGAGTTCAATAATGAAACAGAAGAGAATAAGTATCCTACCACCTCCCAGCTAATGGTAACCTGAATCAGGATTCAGACCTTGACTCAAGAACTCAGGCCATTAAAAGATTTCAGTTTTCAAAATGACACCAATCTCATAGGGGTGTTGTGAGTATTAAAATGAGTTGATGGGTGCAAATATATTTCAAAACACATTTGAATCAAAAAATAACCATTTAAGTAATATTAACTCATATCTGTCTCATTATTAATAATATCATTGTGTGGTCTCTCCAAAAACAAACCACAAAGATGATAAACAATAAAACCTGAAAGGTTGGTGTTTTAAATAGATTATGTATTAGAACAAAGTAAGCAATATCTACTAAATATGGGAGTTTGCAAAGATAACTTAATTTTCACTTGAATAATTAAGAGTTTTATTGTTGCAGAAAAACATATACTGGACATTGAGATGTGGAACTAGAAGAAAGGCTTAACCAGAAGGAATCAAAATAAGGTTTTCTAGGACAGACCATGAGTTGAAATCTAATCCAGGAGGAAAACCAATTTATCAGTTTGTGTATGCACATATATGAGTTCATGTGCATGTCTGTGTGCACCTGAGTGTGTGTGTGTGTGTGTGTGTGTGTGTGTGTGTGTGTTAGAAAGGAAAGTAACATATTTGTGGCATTTCTCAGGGTTCCCAGGAAAGAACAACATAAACTTTGATGCAGCCACTACCCCATCAGTACAAAGAGAAAAATCTGGCCACCCAGTGCAGATCTGAAAGGGGTAGAGGAGATATGAACCTACACCATGCGTAGCCAGTTGGCCTTCTGTTCAAGTTCATCTAAAGTCACAGGGAGTGGAAATGTATTCTGCCTTTGAATACACACTTTGGTATTCCTGGTCTGGACTACAGCAAGATGAAGGATGGTTGATCCCTCAAGGTCAGATGGCAGGGAACTCCTGTTTGATCTTTTGCCCTTGTCAAAGTTGACATCATGCTGACAGCGATACCAGATTCAGGGTCCTGTTCAGTCAGTCACATTCAACCTCTTTTAAGAAGGACCCTTCTCTTGATTTAGAGCTTGGCTGCTTATGTCTTGAAATTCTTAACAATTCCATCTTTGAACTGAAGACATATAACTGACATCCAATAGGTCAGTGGTGAGTATTCCCGAGAGGGGAAAATACACACAATGTTTCTTGCCTTCCTGTTGCTCAATTCCCACAGAGCTCTTGTGACAACCCATGACCCATGAGCCATGGCATTCTCCAGTCTCTAGAACACAGAAACAAACATATTATACTGGTGTAGTAAGCGTGAAATAAAAGTGAAATAAAAACAAATGACTCAGAGCTGTAGATGTCGCTCAGTGGTGGGACACATGCTTGACACATGCAAGAGCCTGGCTTTGCATTTCAGTGCAGCCGAAAAAATAAAATAAAATGGAGCTGGTTATCTGTATCATTTTCACTGTTCTGGTAACAATATACTACATATATGCACACAGGCTATAAGAGATGTACTACTTGATGCTGATGATTTTGTATAGTATGAGTAATTTAATATTCCAATGTTTTTATTGAAAGCTTCCATCATATAGAATGAAATTGAATGATAAAATTTTGTGAATCATTGGAATTTTTCAGCTTGCATACCTAGAAGGACATGAAAGAGGGCTTTATATTTATATTAAAATCTTTAATAGAACTTTTACCTGCTTCTATGAATGAGAGGCTAGCTTCTTAAAGAGCTGTATTTGGGGGGTGGGAGAACACTCAGTGGGTAAAAGTGTTTGCTGTGTAAGCCTGAAGACCTGAGTACCAATACTCAACATGCATATAAAAGGCTGTAGGGGCTTCCTAGATGCCAGCCCTGGTTCAATAAGAGGCCCTATCTCAAAGAAATAAAGTGGATAGTGATAGAACAGAAAATGTTATGTCTTCTGGTCTACACACACACACACACACACACACACACACACACACACACACACACACACGACAGAGGAAATTTTTACAGTTGTTTTGGTTTTATACTGGATCTGCAATGTATGTAGATTGACAAGGGTTGAGAAGTGCTTTGTGCTTGAAAGCAAGGGTGTTTCTAGCTAGGGATCATTGCCACATGTCCTGAGTCACTGCTTCACCTAGGGAACTCCTGGTGTGTCTTAAGGGGCAAGACCAGATATCCGCCCACAGCTTTGCCAGAGCTGGGCACATTTGGACTGGTGCCTCACTTCCTACAGCTCCCTCTCCTTCCTCTGTGTTCCCAGATCCCTCTGAAGTTTCTCTAGAGATCTTCTTATTCTATGCTCGCTACCTTACTACCACTCATCTCTTATGTGCCACCCCTGAAAATGGCAATTACAATCTAAATGGCATCCCTTGCCCCCAGTATCAATCTCCAAATGTCCCTCATATATTTTATATGTATTGCATATGAGGATACATATATATATATGTATATATACATACATATATATATATCTTCAAAGCTCCTACTTACAGAGGAAAGAACTATGTTATATTTTTATTGTCTTACTGAACTACATTTAAAACAACTTATCTAATTCAGCCTAAGAAACATGCCCCTGCCCCAGCACCAAACTCCTTCCTTCCATAACATCCTGTATAAGATTGACATGGAAGACATAATTTTTAAAGACATGGTTTGGTTCATAAGTTAGCTTCTAGCAGATACTTGTAGGAAAGTCACTCAAGTTACATGAACTTTCATTTCTTCATTTTATTAAAGAGTGTGATTTTATAATACTCCCTAAATTATCTCTAACAGAAGTGCAACCTTTCAAAATCTGTCCCATATTTTGTTGACACATGATATATCACTGATGTTATAATTCTCTATTTCTGCCTTCAAGGAGTTTACATTCTATTTTAGGATACTTATCAGTGCCATGTCCTCTGGATACATAATCTAGAAGAAACACAAGATGAGAACAGCCTGTCAATTACCTACTTCAAGTGTAAGCACTGTGATTATACAACCTGATTCTGATGAACAAGACTTAAAGGATGGTACAGACTCTGAAGTGAAAAGAAAACCATGAGAAATGAGAAACAGTTGACATTGAATGTTGGACTAGAACATTCCTGATTTTTACTCTTCGGAAGATGAATGAATCAATCCTCTTGAATGTACATATGAGTCAATAGACAATTTGGAATATACTATACTTCATAGCCTGGCTCTAGAAGTTATAGATAGGTGAAACAGTCTATTGACTGCTTCCCTTCATCCAACATGCCAAGTTCTTTGAGTGGGTAGCTTAGCTCTTGCTCTCCCAGTGGTACATCTTCCAAAGTACTCAAGGGAAGTCATTTTAGGATCTTGTCTTTCACAAAATTAGGTGAGTCTCTACTTTGAGGATGAGCATTCATTGATATAGTCAAAGTTCTATATACACCTACAATATCAGCACTCAGGAGTATGGCAGGAAGATAACCAGTTTAAGACCAGCAAGGGTTTCTTAGAGAGTTCTAAGCCAGCAAGAGTTAAATAACAGGACTCTGTCTCAAAAGAGCACAGAAGAGTAATATCAAAATATATACCAACTTGATTCACCAAGGAGAGGGTAAGCTCCTTTCTAATTCTTTTTATACTTTCTAATTATTACTATAATATTTGTACAGGTTAATGATGTTCGCCGTGATATGTTTTAAATACAAGAATATATTTTTTTAATCTTAACATTTGGATTCAGGTTCCTAGTGGTTGTGAAATTAATATATTTAAACTCAGGTTCTCTCTCTGTGTGTGTGTGTGTGTGTGTGTGTGTGTGTGTGTCTGTGTGTGTGTGTGTGTGTGTCTGTATGTATGTATATGTGTGTGTGTGTCTGTATGTGTGTATATATGTGAGTATGTCTATCTGTGTGTGTGTGTGTTTGTGTGTGTGTGTGTGTATGAGAGAGAGAGAGAGAGAGATGTGTAAAGGATAGCCAGTAAGAGGACAGTGGAAAAGAGGTGACAGTGACAGTCAATTAGCAGCTGGCAGTATCAAAGTATCTGGCTCTGGACACAGAAGCAGAAACCATTTTAGGTTAACCTTTTATTTGCCAAACCTAGGCAGAAGCACAGAGATTTCTTCACAAACCCGGAGCCTCCTTTTCTGACTCTACCTTATCTGTTAGTAATCTTCAAAACAACAGACTCATCTCAAAACATTTTATGGCCTGGCTGTACCATGATCTGTCTGCTCCTTGCAGAGGCAAAGAAGATCCTTTTATTGCTAATTTCTGTTTTGTTTCCTATGTCTGTCCCGCATGGCTCTCATAACAACAGAATATTTCTAAATACTCTTGTTGGCCCTACGAAGACAAACTTCTCCATGGACTTGATTCTACTTAATTTTCCTGTACTGGAATTTCAGCTATGTGCCTAAAGCAACTCAACACATGCAACAATGTGTGTATTCATTGGGACATTAAACAGTAAAACAATCCTAGACCCAGGTTTTGCGATGTTCCGATTATTAGAAGTCCTTAGAATTTGCTCCACCCTCTGGAAACATCATCCTCTGCCCCCAGAAAGTGCATTTTATTGCACATTTCATGGCAAGGTTTATGACAATGATCACCCCAATCCCTAATTAGCAAGTGGTAACAGATAGGCAGTTAGATCCACTCCTGGCGACATCTCTGACAGATTGACATTGCCAGCCCCCACCTCCCAAAATCCCTGCAAGGCTTCTCATTTTAAATGTGACCATGCTCCAACACAACGTTGGCAAGCCCAGTCTCGTGTTGGAGGAAGGGGGGAGGGGACTATAAAAGCAACATGTTCGCACAAGCATGGCAGAGCCCATGCATAAACCATTTGGTTTTGCAATTAAAAACAGGTTTGGCTTCCCTCTGCATCAGTAAGACAACGTCTAAGCAACATTCGACCTGAAAATTTTCCCCTGTGAATTCAAATGAACTGTGAGTCTTGGGGTTCTCTTTGTTTGCATGTGCATGCCTTGAGAAGGAATTTTTAGAACAATCCAGTGTGTTTCTTTCTGGGGTAACGCCATTGGTGTGTGTGTCGCGTCATTGATATGAGACAGGTGGTCCCAGTTACACTTTCAATTCTCAGTCTCTGGGACATGCAGCTAGCATTTTGATTTGACCCTTCGATTTATTACTGCAGGTAAACTAATTCTCCAAGCCTGACTCCTCAGGAAATGATCACTCCTTCTAAAGACCTATGAGCAATTGACTCTCACATACTGGACCCAAGTTTCAAAGATACTGAAAACCATGAATATGTTTACTGCTAGATGGAGTTGTAAACTTCTCTATAATGATGACTAATTATAACTTTATCGTTATTGTTCTTGAATAATATATTAAAATATTAGATTTTATGATATTGGGAGAGCACTCTACCTCAAAGCTAAAGATCCTTACCTTTAAGTGAACAAATTAAATACAAAAAGCTATTTTAATTCAAGTGAATTTAGCAGTTTGCTACAAGGTAGAATTTGCTTTCATTTTTTTTTTTTTTCCATTCTGTTCCCATCCAGGTAAATGGAAAAAAAATCCCTTATTTGAGAGTATACTGTAAAAATACCAGTTCAAAAGTTCAGCCACATAGGAAAATGCCATCTAGCAGATTTTGGTAGGCATGAGTCAAAAACACCTGGGAAGGCCTAGACCAGTCTACATGAAGAAATCCTAGCAATAAAATAAGTCAGTGGTTCCTGAGACCCATCCATTAGTGTTCAAGGAAAGTTTTGTGAAAAGACAGTGTCTTCAGAGTCCCTCTTATTCACCAATAGTGATGATTCATAGAAATTAAAGGAGGAAGACAAAAACAAACAAAATAAAAATGACCAATTGTTCTCAGAGCGACATATTTGACCTAAAATTATCAGGGAGTGCTTTTGCATCTGTTTTACTTAAAGAAGCCACTTGGGTCACCTGGGAAATGTTAGTTTATTCATACTGCTCCAGAATTCCCTTCTTTTACAGACTCAGCATCTCTCAGTCATAAGAAAATCACTGAAATATAAACATCTTTTGTTGCATCATTCTGAAATCGACTCATTGAAATAATTATAAAGCATGAGGTAAATAGAAATGTATTTGGCAAAAAATAGGGAAAATGAACAAATACATATGAGAAATTGTGCAGTCTCATTGAAATGATCAAAAAACTCCTCAGGTTCATTTTATCACAGAATTGAACTGTTAAATGCAAGTACAAATACATGCATCTACATGTATATTTCTCAAAAATATCTGATTTTTTTTGCTTACTTTTGATCTATGAAGCCAGTAAATAGGAAAAGATTAATTGAGTGTGCAATGTGACTGATAAGGATAGTAACTCTCTCAAATAACTAGTTATTAATTATAAACTAGTTATTAATTATAAACAGGTATTTTGTAATTTAACTAAGTTAAAGTATTGGAGCTTTTAAATTGACTTTCGACACCCAGTTTCTGGCTGTGTGTTTTCCAATCTTACATGTAAAAGATCAAGTGTAAGGAGCTGCCAAGGCAGAAATAAATTCAGCACTAAAGTTGCAAAAACAACATACTTTTTTAAAAGTCAAAGTAAATACACATGGTTATGACTATAATTTTAAACCCTTATGTAATTTCACTCTACTTATCAAATCATTGACTCTTACTGAAATTTTTAATGAATCAGCAGCCATGTATTGCTTATATATTAGATAAAGAAAGAATATTATGCCTTTTATAAGTGTATAAATTTCACTAGAGAACTATTTTATGTAAGTAAATCCTTTATTAATTCACTGTTAATGACTCTATTTCTAGCAATTGCCAACCAAATTGTTGAAAAAAAAAAAAAAAGGAAGGGATAAAGGTGATTATTAGGTCTTTCAAGTCAAATTTTAAAATGCTCAATAAATGACACAATTACATGATTAAAGGAGGTGACTGAGTTAGAAAAGGGTTAAAAAAATGATATATCCTGAACTCATTTGGAACTGTGATAATTAGTTTCTGTAAGTGTTCAAATAGCCCAAATGTAAAAGATTGTTCATAATAAAGAGTTGGAGAATCAGCAAGTTATTAGTGAGCATTGTCAGATCTTAATCATGTGTTTATATTTCAGGAAATTAGATACTCTTTACGTGATTAAAAGAGGTACATAAGCCGTTATATCATTACACTAATTTTTCATGAGTGGACTGGGGAAAAAAGGGTAACATGGAATTTATTGCCAACTACAATTGCATAGTCGAATTTTCTTAAGTTCTGTTATGTTTCTTCAGGTCACATTTAAGTGATGTGTTCACCATTATAAAATAGAGTATTCGCTTTTCCAACTAATTATAAATTAAATTTTTGAGGGTTTTTTTTTCCAGAAGCAAAAAGAAATTTAGACCAAAAGCACATTGGAGAGAGATGGCTAACTCTCTTGTTTACAGCAAACATGAATGAACAGGCAAGGCCTTTGTTTTCTGCCGCAGTTTAGAGCCAGGAATGAAGCTTAACATAGAAATGTTTCTCTCCTCTTTGCACTTTTGCCCCTGTACATCCCACTAAAACAATAGCATGGCTACAACCACAGATCGCACAACTCCATGGGTGCATTGGAGAAGCGGCTAGTAAAACATGACTTTAAAACGCAAACTATCAGGCTCTGAGAAAATGCTTATTAAAGTCTAATAAAATGGTGAAAATTGGGAAGAATGTGCACAGTAAACCTTTTTTGTGTGGTGTGAGGAAGTCTGTTTAGTCTCCAGCCACGTGGACTTGGCTATGGTAAAGTCGGGGCAAGAAAAACAAGCTTGGCCATTACTTCATAATGGATTGCTAAGAGTCAAAAACAACCACTCCACAGTCACCCAGTCACCCAGGAAGGCAAAGCCTTTCTCTTCTTGGTCAATATAGTCCAGATGTTCATAGGTAATGGGAAATTCTGGAAGTCAGTTTTCTAGATAACATCTGTTCTCTTCAAAATTAACTAAAATGCAATTTACAAAATGAAATTTCAAATGGTCGCTGGCTCTATTTCTGACTAGCATTCAGTGCAGGAGGCAAGTGGAAACTGAATTGGGTCATTTTAACAACCAGTGCTGGGTTGTTTCATCAATAATTATAAGGAAAAGCAACACCTTAAGGTCTACTGGTTCCTGATTCTATAAATAGTTAACCTGCCACAAAAAGGTTGCAGAAGGGGCTAACAGGTAACTCAACTCTTAAGAGCACTGACTACCCTGTCAAAGGACTCAGGTTCAATTCCCAGCAACCAAATGATGGCTCACAATCATCTGGAACTCCAGTTCCAGATGATCCAAAGCTCTTTCCTAGCCTTTAAGGGTACCAGGCATTCATGTAGTGCACATATGGGGAAAAAAGTCTATATTCACAGAGAAATTAAAAAAAAAATTAGAGGAAACATGGTTACAAGGTCACCTTTGAAAAACCAAAAGGACGGAATCTTTCCCAATTTTGTAATTTATATGTAAAAAAATATTTTTTACTTAAAAGAGGTGGTATGGTGGAGATAGAGATTGTGGTGGTATACGTGTGTGTGTGTGTGTGTGTGTGTGTGTGTGTGTGTGTGTGTGTGTGTGTGCAGGATATATAGAGGTGGTACACTTTTCTGTGTGGGCATATGTGCAAGTCAGAAATTAATGCCAGGTGTATTCTTCAATTTATTTTCCAGTGCACTCTTTCAAGCAGGTTCTCTCACTCTCATCATTTAGCTAATCTGACTAGTTAGTGAGTGCCCTGCTTGCAGCCATCTCAGCTACCCAATGCTATGAACGTGGATGCTCACCACTATACACTGAATGTAGGTGGCTGCTGGAAATCTGTGTGCAGGTCCCCATGCCCACATAAAGCAACACTTACCCAACTGAG
Organism: Phodopus roborovskii; assembly: GCF_943737965.1. Classification (NCBI taxonomy): domain Eukaryota; kingdom Metazoa; phylum Chordata; class Mammalia; order Rodentia; family Cricetidae; genus Phodopus; species Phodopus roborovskii. Next base: position 13,716,389 of record NW_026126485.1, on the reverse strand, counting down.
CCATCTATTCAGACCCCTCAAAACACATAAATACACACGTACAAAGAGGGAAGTATGTAGGAGCACAAAAAATAAAGCTAAAGAACCCTACACATGACAAACAAAAATATTAAATAATATTTCATTACAGAGAAAAATGATTCAGTCACCTAATGGTTAGCCAATGGCCACTTGGCATTTCATTAGACTCCACTCCAACCTAGACAACATAATGTGTCACCTAGCAAGTACATGTTCATGCAGAATAGCATTGTGAGAGCAGAACTCAGAAAGAAAAAAAAAATCTTGTAGCTTAATAAACTTCTGTATGTGAGCTGGGATGATAGAGAAAAAAAAATCCATGAAGTTTCCAGGTTCAACACTTCCGCATTGAAAAGGATATTTATCAGAAAGCCAGGAGATGCCAATAAATCCAGTCATTAAAATGAGTTTTGTCTCACCTTTTGATGAAGAAAACTGTGCCCAACAGTACCACCCACCACAGAAATTAATAACCAAGTTTTTTATGGAGAGTGTGAAGCCATGCAGGCCTGCTAAACATCTGCTTGCATAATAAGTTTTGAAAAGAATCCACTTAAGTAGGTCAGCACACACAGCATGTTACTACCTCCCTCCCTTGACTTAGTACTTCTTATACTTCTCCATCCCTTCCAATTGCCCACCTCAACCTACTATACCTAAAGTTGGAGATCTTATTCCCAAAGAATTTTCCTGTGTAAATTTATGATCACTCTTCAAAATGCTACTATTTTTTAATGAATCTAAAGACAATATTTAATAAACCCATTGCTGTATTGTAAATGAAGAAACTAAGGCCAGGGAAGCCTCCATGACCATCGGATGTGTGAGACATTTCTGACAGGGCTAGTGAGTACTCCAGGAGACAGTGCAGTAATTGCTACTGTGTTTAATTCTGTCAGGCAACCCCATGAACCAGTTCCCTCAAACATCACAAGCTGAAAAAATCCATTCTGAAAAACTGAATGCAGAAGTTAAGAAAATGAAAGACTCCCCTTCCAGAAGCCTTAATGGCTCAGCCTGCAATCTGCCCTACAGATCTTCCCTTGATCTAAAATGACTCAAGGAGATCCTAATAGATATGTGATATGTTTGCTTTGGAATCAGATGCTGGGATCTGTTAGCGAGTGACCTGAAAACCCAGGGAGAAGTTCAGCCTTGCTTATTTGCTTATTTGTTACCTATGTGTCAGGACTGAAACTTCCCACTCAAGATTGGTTTTCAAATTAAAAGTGAGAGTCTGGAAAATTTCTGGGGAAATAGAGGGTGAAGTCAAGAGATGCATGCTACCTCTATTTCCAATTGGCAAATAAAAGGAGACACACACCTGTCTCTCCATTTGTTCCCCTTACCCGCTATAGGCTTTCAGCTACCAGAAAGCTTCCTTCATTATAAATTTTCCACATCAAGCAATGTCTGACTCTTACTTGTTTCCCTGGTTTTGACTACACAAGAGGGGACATGAGCAGAGTAACCTATTAAAGTCATTTATCATCTACCCATCCCCAACCTCCTGCCTCACCTCCTGCCGTGGGAATAAGGCAATGGTAACTCCACTGGAAATTTACAGACAAGAACATATATAATTTCTCCTGAACTCACAAACAAGGCAAACTTCAAATGCATTCATTTGTGAATACCCCTATTCTGGCTTGTCGCTTTGCTGGGATGAAGAGAAGGCTGAATTAGAACAGGATCTGTGCCCTTTCCTTTTATTTGGGGAAGAAAATTCTAGTTACAGAAAGCAGAGAGCTCCCTGCAAAAGAGGCACCCATGCTGGGGTCGCTGGCTATAGACCTACAGGGAGGAGGGCCAAAGTAAGCCATCAATCAGTAGACAAATACTGACTGAAAACCTGTTATTATATGGAGGAGACTGTCATGGGATAAGCAAACATAACCTTCAAGGGGTTCATAGTCTTCACGAGTGAATGAGATTTAACCATGAGAAGAACAAGAACCAAAAGAAAAGGAAGAAAGCCACACGTGAGTATACAACTTAAGTAATAATATAACAATACATGCATGCTGCCAGGTTTGAGTTAAAATTATAGGGTACTGAAAGAAATAAATCAGATGTGAGGCAGCTCGCACTCTGGGACAGTTTGCAGATAGTACAGAAACTATTTCTGATGTAAGAATTTGCTTAGGTATGAATTCATGATCACTGGGAAAGGAGCAACAGAAAAAGAACATGAACAGAGCTCTTCGTTGTACTGGGTTTCTTTTTCTTTTCTTTATTTTTGTCTTGATTTATTCCTTCACTGTCTGAGCACCAGGTGCCAAACTCTCCAACTTGTAGGGAAAAATGAGGCATGGTGCCTCAGCAACCTCTATGTACACAGAATAATTACACTCAGCTCTCTTTGTCTCCCATTCCAATATTGCAGTAACAGTCAACCTAACAAGTTGGTACAGATTCACAAACACACAGCGAAGAGAGACCACACTACACTTGGCTTGGCAGTGTTGTGTGCTCTCTGTCATGTGCAGCCATTTGAACCCTGACCCTCTGCAGATCTCATCTTGTTACTTGCATTAACTTTATTTAATGTGCTCAGACGATTTGTCTAACAAGTATTTCTCATAGTTGGGACAGACAAGAAAATTTCTTTAACCTGGGGGTCAGCTGGAAAGTTCCACATCTTACCAAAGTTGCTGCATTGTCTGTCCCCAAAGGAAAGGCCTGACTTTCCATGAAAAAACAATGGAGTAGAAGAAAGCCAAGCCCAGAATGGAAGGAAAGAGGGAGAATAAGAAAGATGAAGGAAGGGAGGGAAGAGAGGAAAGGATGAAAGGAAGGAGAGAAAGAGAGAGGTGAAACAGAGATAAAGGAGGAAAGAGATGAGATGGGAGGGAGGAGGGAACACAACTTTTTTTCTTCTTTAAGAAAGAGAAAGAGAGAGAGAGAGAAAAAAAGAGCTCCCATGTATTGTTCCCGGGCTCTGTCTTGGCTTGTCACAGCTATTTCACTCAACTGCAATAATAGTGCAATAAAGTCCTAACATCAGTTCCCTCAACAACAAGCCTACCACCCACACAACTCTGCCACTCAAAGGCTTTGCTTGCTTTTCTCGTTAGCTTATTATGATGGGCCTCTTAGTCAAGTCTCAGTTTGACTAACCTATATTGCCACAGGCAACTGGTTGGTCAACTTTCATCAAATTTAACAAAAGCAATGAAATGGCCCTCAAACACTTCTGCCCTGTCTCAGCTCTCAGGCTCAGCCAAACAATCTGGTTAATCAGCTGTATCTGGGATTGAGGGACCCACTAGGACTATGGATCTTTTTTTTTTTTTTTCAGTTCTTCGTTTTAAATGAAGGGATATGCACTTGGTTGCAATGCAGCATTTAATACACTCAGATATATAGAAAAGAACATTTCATTTATGTGTATAAATGTACATCTATAAAAAGATGCGCTCCAGGAATGTGTAGGTAACTAGACACCAATGTGGGAATAAAAATTAAAATAATCATAATTAGCCTGATATACTGCTTACCATATACCAAACAGTTCCAAGAATGTTACCTGTGTTGACTCATCTGATTCCCATTACATTTCAATGAAGTGGATGCTATAATTACCCCCGTTTTACAGAGTAGAACCATTAAGGCACAGAAAAGGTTAATAATGACTTGCCCAGGGTCACGTAGCAGTTAAATGGCATCTCAGAACTGAGATCCAGGCAACCAGGCTCTAGATCTGTTCTCTCACTCTCCGTGCTCCACACAGAATTGTAAAGGGGCAGTGTTTCTACAGTACTCAATACACTGTGCACAATCTCACCCAATAAAAACTCTAAAAACAAAATCACACAAGAAAAAGAGGTTAAGGAATGGTTCCCCCCCCCAAACTTATTATATTCTAAGAATCTGTAACAAACTTTGCAAAGAATGTGTTTCATCAGAAAAATCCAAGGAAACTAAAGCCCATGTCCTCATCCACACAGTTATGAGGATTAAGATAATGTATGCCAAGCCATGGCATTGTTGGATGGGTGGTCCATGATTAATAAATGGGAGCTACTATTTATAACTCTTATTGGATTCCCTCACATGCATGCTCACCATTATCAGATCTAACATTGAGCGTCTTCTCTCACTGAAGAAATGAGTGTTCCCACCCACCCATCCAAATAAACCACAACGCTACAGAATGATGTGCTGAACAGGACTCTTGTTGGGAAATAGCAAACACACAAGTGAGAACTCCCTAGAGTTAATAATCAGGTTTCAAAGGAAGTACTTACAAATGATGGGGAAAGTTATTTGAGAATGATCTGTTAGAGCAGATACAGAGATGGAAACTTGGATAGACACCTTGACTGAGAGAAGAACAATCCAGCCACAGAATTATAATTAGATAAGGTGCATCCAAATATATGGAAGACTCATTCACTCTACTCTGCATGGGAAACCACTGGGGCCTGTTGCTACCAACTCTCCTGTTTCCTAGATTTTTGTTCTACTCATCTGCCATCAGAAAAAGGAGAGTGGGAGGCCCCAAATATGTAAAGCAATGGGCTTCCAGACTTTCACTGGAAGAGTCCTTGAAGGAAACTGTTAGTCCTTTTTCTCCAGCCACAATCATTCTGAGATGGGATAGGGAAGATAACCCATGCTCTCAGAGTTCCACAGACAGTAAGAAAGGCTGTTCCTAGTGTTATCAATGCACAGGACACAAAATGAATTACAGAGCAAATAATAAATGCCAAACCTTCCCTAATTCACACATCTTGACTTCCGCTGTGCCACCACCAAGAAAACATTATTTGTATATAGATAGTTATGGACTGAGTCAGCTTATTATAAAAATACTCCCATTCCTCTGTTCACAATAATCAAGTTCTGGAACCAACCTAAGTGTCCTTTCACAGATGAATAGACAGAGAAAATGTGGTACATATACACAAGGGAGTTTCACTCAGCCATAAAGGAGAATAAAGTCAGGTGGTTTGGTTTGCAAAAAGGCATGGATCATACCAAGTGCCCTGAGTGAGTTTACAAGCACAACATTCATGTTTTCTCCTGTGAGAAGGGAAGGGAAAGGGGGACTTGAAAGCAGAAGGGAGCTTGTTACAGAAGTGAAAGACAAAAGACTGAAATGTCTGACATCAGCTGATAAACGTTCATTTAGAAATGCCCTTTTTATATGTGTTCAAATATGGTAGCTTGGTCAAGGGTTTTGCATGCTTAGAGGGAGAAAGCTAGTGCAGAGATCCACAACTCCCCAAGTACTGAGGATGGAGGCTGTTGAATTCTCAGCCCTAAGCAAGACATCTTTATCACTCCCTTCACAGTCTAGGAGCATTTGGAAGAGAACACAGAAAGATCACAAAAGTGAAGGTTCAGAGGAGCGCTATGAAGGGCTATCATCAGGATAGTTCATGTTTGTGCAAACGCAAACACAGCAGGTGTGCACAAGATCTGTACACACACACACACACACACAAAGACATGGAGGTAGACAAGAGAACCAAGAACCAGCATGAAAGGACAGGATTAGCAAGATAGGGAGAGGAATAAGACAGGGTAATGGTGGTGGATAGTATCACAGTACACCGTAAACATACATATAATTGTTAAAAAAAAATAAAGTTAAAAATTTCTTTCTGATTTATACCTCCTTATGTATGAGAACTCAGAATCAGGTGTCCAGATGCTGTTATCCATTATCTTCATGACAATTCCACCAAAGATCAGAATCCTAATAGTCCAAATCCCAACATATTAAAGACTGTGAAAGGTGGTGTGAAAAAGTTGGAAGGGAAAACCTAAGTGATTTGAAAGATAATGCTAGAAAAGAGTGTAATACAAATGGTTGTGTGTGTATCTCCCATGTGTCTATGTATATGTTCCTGAGTGAATTTGTCTCTTTCTCTCTCTCTCTCTTTCTCTCTCTCTCTCTTTCTCTCTCTCTCTCTCTCTCTCTCTCTCTCTCTCTCTGTGTGTGTGTGTGTGTGTGTGTGTGTGCATTTGTGTGGTTATACTGGATTTAGACATCGGGATATTGTTTGCCATGCATGAACTGGTAATCTGATGGCCTGAATTCTCATCTTTACCCTTCACTGATTTCTTGACTGGCTCCAGGCAAGTCCCTTTTAGCCAGCCATAATAGTTGGTGTTGATTTGAATTGTTTCTCAACCATTTAGTAGCTATGTAACATTAAGCACATTGCTTAACCTCCTCACACCTCGGTCTTCTCATCTTTAAAACAAGAATAATGATAGTTCACAGACTGTGATGAATAGCAAGCGAGAAATGTGTATGAAGTATTGTTTGAGGTATCATAAGTGCTCAATAAATATTAACCATTGTTATTAGCTCCAAGTCACAGCTCTGTCCTCACACATAGCTAGAGAAGGTTACTGGGTGACCTAATAGATTTTCTCATTGGAAGAACTGCACCATCTGGAATTTAGCATATGACTCGAACACCCAAAAGACTCTGCAGCGCCACAAATTTTATTTGCCAACACGTATCTACCCCACTGCTGGTCTTATGGATTCTGATTTTGCATGCAGCTCTAACAATTGTGTTTATCTGATGTATTAGGCCACAGCAAATTAGATGTCCAAATTAGGAAGGAAAAGGAATTCTGGAAGAAAAACACCTGGCAAACAAGAACATTTGCAGCCTCAGATTAGGGGATGAGAGAATAAACAATTGCTATCACAGAGTAAAGTCTATGCATAACATCATGAATCCAAGTCATTAAAACAATTTTAATTACATTGAGCACATTGCTCAAGGCAGTAGCCAAGAGTAAGACAAATTCTATCAAACACCGTGAGCTTTTTATAGGCTCGGGATTGTCAGTGTTCTGATCACTTTCCTTAAGGGCAAATGCACTGACCACTGATTGAGACTCTGGCTGGAGGAACTGTCCTTATGCCTCTCCTGACCTGCTCTCTCTGGCACCCTACAATATGTAAGAGGACAGTGTGGAATGCTCTGGTCTCCCAGGAAGAGGCAAGCATAGGGCAGGAAAACAGCAAGCCAACTAATCAGCACTGTGTGCGTGACAAAGCCTTCATATAGGAGTTTGACTTCAAACTCCTGCCACATTCGTGCCACACCTCAACACCAGAGATCTCTTTTCAAATTTAGCTTCTTTTCTAAACCTGAAAATAATGGGCTCAGGCATTAGGACTCAAGCAAACCTGGTTGGAATAAGGTTCAAATCCTGTCTTAGCCACTTGGATAAGACATTGAATCGATAAGACACTGATGCAAAGACTTCTGTGTATCACTTTCTCACACTAGAGTGTGGATTCCAATGTCTCACTTCCCAGGACGGGTCAAGGAGGACAAATGAGAGAATGGACACAGAGCTTACTCTAGGGATACAAGGAGTGCTGAAGATGTAATTGTAAGTCCTAGGTCATTCTAATGGTATATGGGATTTTTAATGTCTCCTCAAACATAAATAGTCACATTACTTAGGAGCTACTATGGTTTGAACATGAAATGTCCTCTATGGGTTCATGTATGTAGCAGGAAGACACTTGGGGTTGTGCTTTTGGGTTTGGGAATATAAGTAAGGGGATCATGAAAAACTGACCCAGATAATGGCTTAAAATCTCTTGACACATTCTTAACATTGTGGTATTACTGGGAGGTGGCAAAAAACAGGACACAGAACTTAGTGAGAGGAAATAGGCTAACAGGATATGCTCTGGAAACACAACCCCCCCCCCTTCTCCTTCTAGGTCCTTCCTTCCATCCTCCCTCTGTCTTTTCCTCCTTCCCCTCACTCCACAGTCCTTGGTTGCTATGAAGTAGGCACCATAAGTTCTGTTACCATCATGTTGTGCCTGGCCAGAAGCACTGGCACATGACCCAAAGCTTCCAAAATCAAGAGCCAAATCTTTTTTCTCCTAAGTTGCTTATCTCAGGTATTTGTCAGTGACATAAATAAATAAATAAAAAGATTAGCACAGATTCTGTAATTAGTTTTCTATAAAACTAATGTAGGGGAGAATTACCTTTCCATCATTTATTATATGAGGTATTTATGAATATTCTTTTTTTAATTTTATTTAATTTTATATAACAGTCCAATTAAATGAAAACAAACATTTATACACAATATTTGGGAATTTGGTCGTCATTCTTTCCAAACTACTTCCTGCTGGTAAGGGGCGCTGTCATGGGGGATTCAAAGAAGATTCAGAAATCCTGGCTGTAGTCTGTAAGGCTGCTTTGTCCAGCTGTTTTGAATGTAGGATCACCTGGTACTCTGTTTCAGGCGGTCTGGCGTGATCAAACCACATTAGTCTGGAAGGAATCCACATCTTTTCATTTTTTGTGGAAACAAAAATAGAAATCCTTTTCCCCAGTAACTTGTCCTTCAACTTAAATTTTGGAGTCAAAGCATTTCTTTTTTTAGTTTAATATATTATTTTACATGTCGATCCCAGTTCCCTCTCCCTCCCTCCCTCGCTCCCTCCCCCCAGCCTTCCCTCCCTCCTTCCCTCCCTTTTTACCCTCTCTGCCCTCTCACATGCACTCTAAACACCCTCCCTTCCCATCCCCCACCCCAATTCCATATGTAGGGCAATGCCATCCAGTTGGGGTCATGTAGATGTGACAGGTCCTGTGAAGTAGGGACTAGGGCTTCTCTCCTGTCTCTAGATTAAGGCAGTTATCCCTCCATGGGGGATATGTTCGCAAAGTTCTTTTGTGAACCAGGGATACATCCTGGCTCCACTGTCTGAGGTCTCTTTGACTGCTCAGTCCTTCTGGCTGAGACCCATATTCAGGGGGGCGTGAGTCAGTCCCATGCTAGCTTCCCAGCTATCAGTCTAGTGGCCCTTAGCTCCTCCTTGTTCAGGTAAGCTGTCTATATGTGTTTCTGCCGCATGGTCTTGTCCTCTCCATCTGCATCTGGGTTCTAGTTCGACTCAGTGTTTATGTATGGGTGTTTGATCCTGTTTTCAACAGGCATTAGTTGAGGGCTCCATGGAGAAGTTAGTTGTTGATCTCACTCTCCGGGAAGGGCATTTATGATAGCCTTTCCATGTAAACTCAACTTGTTTGTTGGGAGCAGTCTTATAGTTCTCTCGACCTTTCTTTGTGTTCAATTTTATCTTCAAACCAATATTGGCTCCCTCTTTTATGTTCTCTCTCTCTCTGTCTCTGAATATTCTTTCAGACTTTTCTAATTCCAGTTTCTTTCACCTGCATTTGGGGACATGGGGACTCCCCTGCGGAATGTGATAGAAGAAATTATGTATAAACATATTTAAAGAACCTAATTCACCAAGGTAGGGAGCTAATACCTAAAATACATTAAATGGAGCCTGAGGCTTCAAAGAAGTTTCACACACATCATCTTTGTTAATCTTAAGGAAAGCACTATATAGTAGGTGGGGTGAGGGTTAACATTCCCTTTCAAAAGAGGAAGAAGGAAGCTTGGGTTCAATGTCACATTTACAGCATGGGGGTCAGAATTGAAATTTGGGTTTCTATCCACAAGAACCCATGTTTTGCTATTCTGGTATATTTTTAAATACCTGTATAAGTGGATATACATCCATATATTTGCATGTCTGAGATGTACATACAGTGTGGTACATGTGCACATGTATTTGCTTGTGTATGGAGATTCAAGTTTGAAGCCAGGAATCTTCCTTTATCATTCCCCATGCCTATGCTTTAAGGCAAGATTTCTCAATAGAATCCAGGGATCATGATCATGGCTAAGCATGCTAGCCAGCCAGCTCTGGGTATTCCCTGATACTGTCTTCAGGAGCTAGAATTATAGGTAGTATGCTATTCCCACCCAGCCTTTACATGCATGCTAGGGATCCAAACTGAAATTCTCATTCTTGCATCTGCTGCATCTGCAATCTCCCCATCTCCATTCCAGTGGGGTTTTTTTTTTTAACTAGTATTAAGTTAATTAATTGCCAGTTGAATGCTAAGAGAAAAGAAAGGTGGATTTCCTAACTTTGTACTCTCCCAGCACTATTAAAACACACATGGTGATGTCTTAGGTAGCACACCACAAAGTGGGTAGAATAAAATGGAAAGTTTCATATAAAAGCAAAATGCAGAAAAAAAGAAAAGAAAAAAATAAGGGAGGGCTCTTGTTTTCCATTCAGCTACAAAAGACTTTATACTTTGATGCCTGTCTCTACAAGCACTGAGTTCCTCTTCTGTTTTTTTTGCCTGTCAGTCGGTTGGGTTTTTGTGTGTTTTTTTTTTGGTAGACCTTTTTTTTTTTTTTTTCCCCCCACCCACAAAGAGAAAACTCATCCTTATGTCTATAGTCAAAGTGGTCCTTCTATGTGTTACATCTACTCCCATTGTAAACCTACTCTAAGACTAATCAGATGCGACACAAAGATGACTACATTTTTCATGTCTCTGTTTCTGTGTATCTTTGTACGTGTGTGTGCCTCTGTTGTGTCACGATGCATGCATGTACATGTGCCTACATGAGCATATGTGAATACAATCACCCATGAATGTATGTGTAGAGGCCAGAAGTCAACATCAGGTATTTTCTTCTATTGTTCTCCATCTTACTTTATGAGATAGGATCTCCCACTGAACCTAGAGTTTACTAGTTTGGCAAGTCTGGCTGGTCAACAATGATCCAAGATCAGCTTGTCTCTCTTACCCCAGTATTATAGTTACAAATGCAGGATACATGATTTTACATGGGTGCCAGAAATCCAAACCTTGGTCCTCAGGTTTATGTGGAAACTGTTTTGCCAACTAAGCTTTCTCCCCAAACCACTTCTTTCTACCATTTTCTGTCTAAGATAAAGAACAATAGGCTCCTACCAATGAAGTATCTACTCCTTATGTAGTCATGTCAGGGATGGCTGGGTGCATAGATAATTAGGTTCATTACAGAAGAGTACAAGAGCTGTTAGAATGAGTCAATCACAGCTGTTTTGAACCTACCTCTGCTTCCCTTAATGAAAATAATGGTTTCTGGTGATTGTTGGGATAAAAACTGTAAAGAGAGTTGGCAAATGCTTTTCCCTCCATAGTTGTCTCTCCTCACACAACTTAAAATCAAGCACTACTGTCTTTTAACATTTTGTATGAAATATAAGAAAAGTGATGGGCACTCTTGTAAAGCCAACTTTTATTAAATCAGTTTTGGACATGAATGGATTTTTATCAGTCTATATTAATTGTACAGTGGTGAATAATTTTTTTCTCATGCTTCCATTCATGTATCTAACACACTTTGATCATATTCACACCTCATTACCCCTTCTTATTCATATTTCCCTTTCCTAATCTGGCTCCATAGGAGACAGAGCTATTTAGTGACCCCAGGAAGAAGAGGAATGTATTTTGACAGCAAATAAATATATAAAATAAAATTGAGAATGTGACAGGGTGACTCAAAAAAACCTAAGACTAGAAACTTGAAAAGTGTACTGGAGCACATCTGACACTGCTCAAGTATGTGCTTATTGTTGACTCACTGAAGAATAGGAAAAGAATTGGGGGTAACACACCTGATACCCAATATTCTTTGTTGTTGTCTTTGTCTTAGTTCCATTTGGTTTTTGTGTAACATCTAGGGTCTGACTGTATCTAGATAGCTCCACTATTGGGAGACATAGGAATAAACATCTCCAACAGCAATATCACCAAAATTCTCAAGCTCATCTACCTGTCTCTGCCCCTCTGTGCTGGGGCTCTAGACACACTAAGCTTTTATTTGGGCATTGGGAACAGAACTTAGGTCCCCCTGTTTGCACAACAAATACTGTACCCATGAAGTCATCCCCCTAGAAACTCAGATACTTCTTTAAAAGACAATTTTCTAAAACCATAATAAAGTCTTCCAAATTATCTACTCTACGGGCTTTAGTTCTACTTTGTGGTATAGTGGGTGGTAAAGGCCACCCTTCTGAAGAGTCCAAGAATATTGGAGAAATGAAAAGTACATGTTCCATACACTCAGAGGATCAGCTATTTCACTAGAAAGGTACATCTAGAACTCAAGACATTGGCAAAAGTCGCACCTAACTCAGTTTCATCATGAGATAGTGATACAGTCACTATGCTGGAAGATATCCTTTGAAAGGACCCATGGATCTCCTATGAGCCCAGGAAACACATTTCCTGATGCATGCCTCTGAATCCAAGCAAGGGTAGATGACATATTTTCCTTTTTACTCCCAGGAAACCACTCATGCTAATGAGGTTTTGGCACACCTTAAACATTACACAACCCTATGGGACTAACTGCAGAGACTTTTAGCTTCTTTTCCCTGCGCTTTCTACCTCCCGCATTGTGATATCACTGCTATCTCAAGCAGATAACATAGAGTTGTCTACTGGCTATAGAATCTATCAGACATTAGTAGGGCCTTGAGCTACCAGTAAGCATACAGTACTTTTGTCATCTTTTCCTGATAGTGGTTTTGATAAGATTTAAAATAGTCTCTATTTTAACTTCCGTACTACTGTGTATGTGCTTGCACATACGTGCATGTGCGTGTGTGTTAGAACAAGTGACTAAATGTCAGATGTGATCATCTTCTATAAATGCCTAAAACTCACCACATTTTCTGACTCTGTAGACTTGACATTTGCTTCTCCTTTTTGGAAAAAATAATGCCTTTTTCAATGTTAGTCCTCAATCCATTGACGTAAAGAGAGCCAACCTTGGGGAGATTCTCAGGAAAGTCCCAAGAAGAGCCTAAGCGTGTGTTTCCTTCAGCAGAAAAACCCTTATCAAGAGGGCCTTTATAAATTGATCTATGAAAATCTTAGTGATTCAGTAGAAAATAAGGCATGCATTCTGGTTAAGCTTTCATTATTGAAAATTATTGATACCTGCAAGCTGTTTTTCCAAGCTGTCATTAGAAAACAGAATAAAAATGGGTCACTTTCAAAAGTAGTCAAGAAGTGATGTGAAGTTCTGGAACTCTTTCATTAAATTGGCCATTATCTGATATTAAAGAACTTAATAAAATAATTTAAAAATAGGCTGGGAAGCTATCTTTGGTCCTTAAAAGCACAAGGACTGGATTCACTACTTAGAACCCATGTTATTAAGAAGGAAGAGAGAGAGAGAGGTGGAGATAGGCCTCCTTGGGGCTTGCAGGCTATACAGCCCAGCTGAAGCAGTAAATTCTAGACCAGTGTGGGAACATGGTTCAGAAAACAAGGTGAATAACCACTGAGAATGAACAGCATGTAGGGTTGACCTATGGTCTCCATAACCACGTGCATACATTACATATACATACTCGAGCATGTACACACACACATACACACACACTCACACACACACTAGCTGACACCCCTAGCTGGCAGTCCAAAGTTCTGCAATAACCAATAACCGACCACTTGACCTGTACATAATTTTCTCCATGGGACTGCTTGCTACATGAAGAATTTCACATCCAGTGAAATGGTGGGAGTGCACTGATCCTACTTTGATCTTCACTTTTCTTTACCTTTGTTCTCTGTATGTGATCATCCGATGTGTATTCATTGTCCTCTCTGAGCATTTCCTAGGCTACATTCAAGTTTTACTTTCTCTATTAAGTATTTGCAAATGACTCATCTTCTAAAAGCCTCTCCTGCTATACACAATACACTTTCTCTGGGATTATTGCTCTCATTCTTGAAGTATTACCATATTATGCTTGAACATACACTGGCATTTTTACACACATCATGGAGACTTTCAGTCCTCAACCAAGTCACACATTTGTCTATTTATCTATCTGGTACCTCATATAGTGCCTTACAAATGGTTGAAGTCCATTATATTGGCTAATGCAACTCTTTAGCTGATCAAGTTAAATTCTTTCATCTTAATCTGAAGTGATAGGCTGCTGTGAGAAAGTTGTAAATGCTCTAATTGTATCTGTGGCCCAGATTCCTGAAACAAATTTCAGTTAGGCCACTTACTAGATTGCCTTGAATGAATCAGCTAATCTCCTAAAGCTTCGGTTTGTCATCGGCAAAACTGAAAGACAAATAATGACTTTCCTTCTCATACCATTAGATTACAAGGATAGCATTTATGAAATATTTAACATATCAAAAACATGAATGTTTGGGGCTGTGGGGATGGCTCACTTGGTAAGGGGCTTGTCAAGCAAACATGGCATGGGCTCACTTCAACCTCCAGAACAAAGGGTTAAAACAAGCAAAAAAAAAAAAATGTGTGGTGGCATCTGCTTATATTCCTTTCAAAGTTGGGGAGGCAGAAACAGGACGATCCCAGGGGCTCATTTGTCAGCTAGTCTAGTCGACTTGGCAAATTCTAGGCCAGGGAAAGACCCTGTTTCAAAAAGGAGGTGGGTGGTGTCTGAGGACTGACACCTTAGGCCTCTTTGTATACACATGTGAACATCGCCACACATATACACACTACACACACACACACACACACTGCAAATATGCACACTACACACGCACAGAGAAGAACACGCACATACAAATGCACTGTAAATATACACACACTATACCCCCACACACACATATACACAAACACATACATAACATACACACTACACCTTCCCCACACACATATACATTTGGCAAAATTAACCTACTCTTTAGAAATGTCATTTAAACTATAGTGATAAGCTCCCAAGGTGATGCACTATTGATGGTTTTTAGGCATGTTTCGATTCCTTTCAAATGATGACAGATTATTGCCAACCTCTTACAGTGTGATTCTGAAGCAGTGGGGAGGCAAATGGTTAAGGTAAAATTATTGACAGCACTAGAATGAGACCCCTCCCCTGCTCTAGTTGGCAGCTTTGAGCTTAGGTCTAACAAGGCCACTGCCCCTTCTAAATAATTCTTCAGATCCCATTCAAATTCCATGTCTTATAGAAGGGTACAAACAGCATGCTGAGAGCATTGTCTCCCTGTAGTTCCAGGAACTCTACATTCACATAAATAACTCCTATGAACCCATCATTTGCCTACAGCTCTCTTAAAAGGTCTATTTTATCCCCACCCATCGTTAAATCAGAGCCTGCTTTGTTTGTCTTGTAAATTAATTTTTCAGTTTCTTTTCATTTATTTCTGCTACTATTTTTAAATTATGTGTGTAAATGTGCTGAGATATGCTCGTGTGAGTAGAGTTTTCCAAGGAAGTCACAGGCAGGCAGACCCTCCTGACCTGTGGACTGGAAACCAACTCCCTCTTCTAGAGAACCGAACTATAACTGCTGAGCTATTTCTCCAGTCCCTCTTTACAAAGACAGGAAAATCAGATAGGGGTCAGTTAAGAAGAAGAATGGAGTCAGCATAAATGGAAATAGGGCCAGAGAAGGAGATGATGGGTGAATATGATCACAATAAATTGTATGAATCTATAAAATTGTTAAAATTTAAAAAAAAAACTGTTTGGAAAAGTCTGGTTCTATATACTATTAACAGGGCAGAATATAAGTTTCTTAAATTCAGAAAAATGGGGGCATACAATATAGGCAGACATGTTGTATGCACAGAGACCAAAATCCTAAGGACACCACAGTGGCTTTCGAAGGTCACTCATCCTACCTTGATCATAGTATAAATTTCCTACAAAGAAGCATAAGACACAATGTAGAAATCTAGCCTCACCTAATTCTTCGTGGGATGCTAATGTCTAGACTCTCTTAGAGCTTTCATCCACTATAATTTATTGTCCCTTTTGATTTTTTTTTAAATAAAGCCTTAGGCACTTATCTGCACTTATTGCTTTGCTCTAGAAAGTCATATCCAGCAGATAGGAATATCTTGTTTTGTTTTTTTATTACATTTATCAAATAAAATTAAATACAGAAAAGTAAAACAGCATTAGAATTAATACCAGGTGTCATCTCCTATGCTCTGTACACTAAGTAAATGGTAACAAAGTTAGCAAGGTAAAAATGATTTCAAAAGTCCCCTTGGGCGGGGGGCTAGACTAGAGTGATAGCTCAGCAGTGAAAATCACTTGCTACTCTTGCAGAGGACTCAACTTCAATTCCCAGGTGCTTCGAAACTGCCTGTAACTCCAACACCTCCTATGGAGAGGGACAGTTTGATGCTTCTTGCCTCCATGTATATACACATAAACATGCATATACTCCCATAATGATATCTACACAAAGTTTTTTAGATAAAATAAATCATTTAAAAAGTTCTGTTAGTAATTTACACATGTGTGTTGAATCCATTATGTTCATGGAAAAGCAATTCCATTATCGGCAATACCCCTATGTTGTTGCTCGCTTTAGGTCATTTTCTATCAGAGTCTTTTTCCCCAGGTTTGAGCTGCCTTGTCTTATTTTTAGGACAGTTTAGCCTCTTGTATCTTTAACTATATTATTTCATTCTTGGATAGGTCCATTATGTAAAGCCTATCTCATGTGGAAACCCTATCAAAGTAAGCCACTGTCCTTTATTTTTTCTCTCCATTTTTTATAATTTATCTTTATTTTACATGCATTGGTGTTTTGCCTGTATGCATGTCTGTGTAAGAGTATCAGATCTTGGGGTTACACACAATTGTTAGCTGCCTTGTGGGTGCTGGGAATTGAACCCAGGTCCTCCGTTAGAGCAGTTAGTGCTCTTAACCACTGAGCCATCATCTGAGTCCTTATTTTTCTATCCTTGAATCACCAAATAGTTTCATTGCTTCTAAACAATAATCAAGAGGTGGTATGGTTACACCCTGGGCAGCACACAACCTCCTGAAGCAAACATTTATCAGGAAGCGTTGCAAAAACTCATTAAGTCACCTCAGTCAAAGACCAAGTGAATCATTCTGAGCTTCCACCCAGTTCAACTTTTCCCTCTGGAAACAACTTATGTTTTCTCACTCCCACCTCTACCAGCACACGATCCCACATCCCAGTATCACTCGGAGTTACAAGAGCTTATGAGGTTCTCTTGCTTGGCATCCACAGAATGAGATAAGAAATAAAATGTCCATGCCTTCCTGTTAAATGTCTGGCTATAAGGAAAGTATTTTCCTTCAAAACTAGTTGTAAAAGTGCTGTGGCCTTCCCTGTGTTTTAACTTCATGTTTTGATTTCTTAACAAGATGAGTGCAAAAAAAAATATTTTACATGAAACTATTCAAGTGTTGAGTGCCACCTTATTAATTATGCAAAAATAACCTAATTTGCATGATTAGGTATCATGTGAGTATAGAATCAATGAATCTGAGAATTGAAAGTGCATGAGACCTACAGTTAATGAGCCTAGATGAAATCCATGCCCTGTCACTTTTCAACATAACATTAAGCAAGTTAATCAATCTCCATCTAGTAGGATAATACCCCCTCTCAGGGACCAATCATGGGTATTTGTTTTAATAATATACACAGTCCTAAGCAGCAACTTTTCCTTGGGCAGTGATCATGGCAATCCAATTCAACAATCTGATGATAGTGACCACTACAGTGAACTGTGTAAGTCAGGTAGCTCCCTCAATCTTCTCAACAACCTTTGGAGAGCAACTCCCCATTCCTGTTTTACAGATGCAGAGGCTGAGACACCAAAAGGATGTATTTACTTAAGATCAAGAAGATAGGGATTGAATGAAGTAGGTGTGAGCCTGGAATGCACACATTTAATAACAATAACCTCCACAAACATCTCTCTTTAAAGTCTAAAGAGAGATGACCTTGAAATTGCAGAAGTTGTATTTGAAGTGAGTTATAGAGTCAGGAGCTATGACCTGTAAACTTAAGGCTCACAATTCTGCTGGCCATTCTAAGAGAGATATACAAGAAGCAGGAGAAAGAACACAGAACAAACCAAGGGACAGGTAAGTAGTGAGTTTTTAGTGATAAACCAGAAAGTTTTATTACTGTCTTGAAATCATAACAATCCCAATATTGTAACCAATTAGTTTGTACTCTAAAATAGTCCCACCAAAACCTCACCCTGCTTAAATGAGATCCATATCAAAATATTCTAGAAAGACTCCCATCTCAGGTCTCTTAAAAAAAAATCATACCAGTACCCACCACAACCATACTACATCATCAGTGACTGGAGTTGGCCTCTGGCATGTTAAGCAAGCACAGCTGCATTGTGCTGTGTGTTTCTCTCCTTTTCCCACTGTCCATTTTCCCCACCCACATGTATACCCATCCTATTCTGAAGTCACAAATCCTTGTCAGTGGAGCTGACATGATCTGGATACAAAATTTCTCAAAGTCACTTCATAGAACCAGCTGTCCATCCCACTCATTCCTACAACACCCATTGGCTCCAATATCATCTTTCCACCAGTGGTAATCCTTGTGAGCCTTCACATCTTGCCTCAGTTCCCAAGTCCACAGGGTTTTCCCACACTCACCAAAGCAGTTACACCAGCCAAGGGAGCCCAAGGCCAATGACAGTGAAGACAGAACCAGCTATACTTGAGAAAATGGGTGTGTGGTTGAACTGTCAGTGCCTTGTTGGCCTAAGGCAAGAGGAGCCAAGGAAACCAGTTCAGTTCTGATAAGGGAAAAGGCATGTAGGTCAAGAAGAGACTCACCTTCTCTAAATGAACTAATCTATGATAGAGCTACAAAATGTTAACAAGAGTGATTAGTACCTATCATGTAAAAAAAAAATGGATCATGATAAGGACAGTGATAGCACTAGCCACATACCAGGTGTTGTTCTTGATAGATTAACATCCTTTACTATAGCTCTTTGAGGTTGGTAGCATTGTCACTGTTGCTTAGATATGGAAACTAAGATACATAAAGGTTAAATAGCCTTTCCCAATCATATATAAAAGTGAGGAAGACAAAACACATGTCTAATCTGCTTTCAAATTCCTTCTTCTCACCACTATAGTACAGAAAAGCAAGAGCAAAAGTTATTGTGATTTTGGCTCTTTTCTATCTTCTTGATTTTCATGTTTTTTTCTCTTTGGTTTTTATTTTGGAGTAAGAACCTTTGTAGCCCAGGATGTCCTAGAACTCATGATGTAGCCAAGGATGAACTTGAAATATTGGTCTTCATACATCCATGTCCCAAGTGCTGGGACCCTTGGCTCCTGGTATGTGTTTTTGTTTGGTTGGTTTTTGTTTTGGTTTTTTGTTTGTTTGTTTTGTTTTTTGTTTTTCTGTAAAGAACCATACACTACATTACATATTTTAGGCTTCGCACACCACAGAATTCCTGTCACAACTATACAACTCTACTATTGTAGGGCAAGGACACTGTTCTATTAATTTTTAGACAGTGGGTTTTGAAGTTCATAATGTTTTCACATGCCCACAAAATACACTTTCAATTTTTTTCAAGCATTTAAAAATACACAAATCATTCTTAGCTAACAATCTGTATGAAAACAGGTGGTAGATAAAATTTGAGTCAGAGGCCATAGCTTGTAGACCCTTGTTCAAAAGGATGCAATTAAAACAAAAGACATGTGGAGCAAAATATGAATCACAGTTATCTGACTGCTATGTTTACATTGCATCCATTTAAAACCTAAAATTACTGCCAATCTTTCTGCTTTGAGTGATCTAAACCAGCACAGTTTACTTCTAGAATCCAGTGCAGATCTGCATGGTTAGTGAGCCCTGTGGCCTTGGGCAGTTTACTTAACTCTAAGCCACAGCTTCCTCATTGTAATAAGTAGTTATCTGACAGGTTGATTGTCGTAGGCATTAAATTAAAAAAAAAATAGATGTCAAGCAATTATGAGGGATCCCCAGGAGGTTGTAAACTCTTGATAAATATTAACCCTTATTACTGCTTATATTATTGTTACTATTGTTAACATCATCAACCTAGATAAGGAAATCAAAATAGCACATCCCCTGAAGCTCACTTCTTGCAAGACTCTCGATGAATACATGATACCTTGAAGGTGACTAAAAGTCCTTTAAGCCTCTTTTCCAAGTTTCTTAGTATGGGATCATTCTATGACATCAAAACAGTGTTTTCTTTACAAAAAGAGAAAATCCTGCCCTCCTCTATTCTAGAGAAGTTTAGAAAAAAATTTAATCTGTGCACATAACCTACTTTGTCAGTAACTAGATATGGTCTAATCTCCATTTGTTATCAGCATCTCATTCCCCATCCTAAGCTTATTTGGGTGTTTATTTTGAATATTTGTGATCCATAGTAAGAACGAAGAGCTAAGGAAATCAGCATAATGAATGTCTGTGCTTTAGGAGGACTATGTTTTTGTATCAATTAGTTGAGCTCCATGTATATAAAATACTTACTTTGGAGGATAACAAAGGCAACAGAGCTATCAAAGTCCAGTAGCTCATATCAAAGACTAGGTCTCACTCTCCTTGGCCCCCCTAATTCCTATTGAACATCTATTGAGTGTCTGGCATCATGGATTCTCTTATCATTTCTGTAGTCTTAGCATGAATTACTAAAGATGAGATACGAAAATAAAATGCTTATGGAGACCCAGAAATCACCACTGTCTACGTGTGGGCCAAGGAAAACCATGACTATGCTAAAAGTCATCAAGTTTCCTTGTTATCTGAGACTCAACTGTTTTCGTCTTGAAAGACTTGTGGGCAGGTAGCTTTGGTGAACTTCACCATTTATCTGCTGGAGAATCAGCTGAACATGACTTAGTTATCTGACGCTCTGTTCAGAGGACTGATGGGTTATATTCTCAGAAGGGCATGACAATTCAGCAGCAGCAGGAATGAGCGATAGTTCCTGGAAAACGTTTTCCCTGTTGTCTTGAACTTTGTGTGTCACAGAAGCCAAATGTCAGGACTGATAGATTGAATAATAAGAACCCACCCAGGCCATTGTGAAAAAGAAACAATTTCTATAATTTTGAAAGCATCTTTTCATGAAATCAAGTAATCATGGCCCAGATAATCTTAATAAAGGTCTCCACCAGAGAAACTTGGAGCAAGTGGGGATGGTTCTGTGTATGTTAGCAGACAGATGCTCAGTTTTCTTGCTATAGCTGATTCCATCATTTCAAATGTTTTCTCTCTGCTTACTTTGATGTTTACTCAAATCTGCATTTTTCCAGTTAGTATATAGTCAGCAACTCCTGGGCTCAATTATTTCATTAAACATTTTTCCTAGCAATACAGAATTGATTAAGAAACTAAAGGATCAACAGTGAACCTAGTCCCTTAACTATTTTTTCATATTTGGTTATAAAACCAAGCACTCTCAGGAATGAATAGATGGATCATTGGGCACATAGTTCTATCTTTTGTTTCCCATGAGATGTCAGAGTTCGTTTCTAACACACTTACTTACAAGCTTCTCAAACACTGCCACATCCTCTTTTTCCTAGCAGCAACTTCTTTGAGACTATTACCATCATTCCATAAACAAGGCAAATAATGCTTGAAGACCTTCACTATTCCAATGCAACTAAGTCTTATTTAAAGTAAATGATATCTATGGTTAAGCAGTAAAGTCTTAGTAACAGCATCTCACACCTTCATAACAACTCAAGAAGAATAAATTTCTCCCAAACATCTTTCACTTCAGTACAATAACTCCAGGCTTTTTTTTTTTTTTTGCATATATGCATTTGGTTTCAAATCCATCAATCCATTACCCAATTTTTAAGAGTGTAATAGTAGACATTATGGACTACTGTAAACACAGAGTTCTGAGTTCTTTCAGGAAGCAACAGATAATTTGAGTTCAATTCATCATTCTCTGCCAGAGAAACAGGGGATTTGTGAGAAAATCTGCCCCTGCCCCTGTCCCTGCCCCTGCCCCTGCCCCTGCCCCTATCCCTTCCCCCTCCTTTCCTTTCAAGACTAAACCATTTTGATTTCTCTTTGAAGTACTAGAGACCAAATCCAAGTTCTTGCATATTCTACACTAATGTTCTATCAGCAAGCCACATCTTCAGCCTTTAAAACAGATATTTGAACACATAAATTTATTTATCTTTCAATTCCATAATTTATAAAGAAATTTGATGGGACACAAAACCACAAAGTGATAATACAGTTATTAGTTTCTGCATCTTTATATAGATTAGGGCTGTACAGTAGGGTCTAAATTGTCCCTACTTCAAAGACATGCTCCGGTATACTAAGATAACTAATAAATGCAAAAGCAGAAAGTCTGTTTGCATGGTGCTCAAGAAGACTATTGTTGAATCTTTCTTGGAAAGAACAGAGTCCACTGTTGGAGCACACAAAGCCAAATGTTTCAGAGGTACAAGACATTCTGGTGACTGGTACTTGAATTGTGTAACTTCATCCCTCCATGATCCATAGTGGAAATATGAATGCACTACATGCAGAGAAACATGTTCTCTACCATTGTATAGTTGAAGCCCTTGAGAACAAAAGGAGACTCACAGTGGAAGACAAACGACAGCATTTTTCTTGGGTTCTTCGGAAAAATTTCCACATAGATAGCTAGCAAAGCAGAAGGCAGCTGAAGAACAAAACAATAGTGCAGAGACCTGATCAGCTGGACACGCCCTGTAAGAAGACAGCACAAAACCTGGTGACAATTGCAAATTCCCCACTCCAGGGAAGGACCACACATAAGTTATTTTGTCAGTACCTATGAAATGCCTGTAGGACTGTCCTGAAATATTGTTTTTAAAACATGTTACATTCATTTATTTTGTGGAATAGTTGTTTTAATGATGCAAAGATATGTTGCATTCTCTTACACTGCATTTGCTTAACTCTGTGAAGCTGTGTTACTGTGCCTCTCTAAAACACCTGATGGTCTGATAAAGAGTTGAATGGCCAATAGCAAGGCAGGAGAAAGAATAGGTGGGGCTGGCAGATAGAGAGAATAAATAGGAAGAGAACTCTGTGAAGAAATTAAGGAGGATCAAGATAGATCAAGGAGAGGAGGACATCAGGGTTCAGTTATCCAGCTATACAGCAAGAAACAGAGTAACAAGAAAATAAGACTTACAGAAGAAAAGGGAAAAGCCCTGAGGCAAAAGGTAATGAGGATAAATTAAGAAAAGCTGGCATAAAACAAGCCAAGCTAATGCTGGACATATATAAGAAAAAATAAGCCTCTGTGTTTGATTATTTGGGAGTTGGGTGGTGGGTCCCCCAAAAGAGCAAAGAGCCAAAACAAAACAAAAACCAAAAAAACAACTATTTAGGACTTTCTGGCTATACCTGGAAAGGAGAATTGGAAAGGAGCCTTAGGAAACAATTGTGAGCTCAACTCCATAAATTCAAGTTGGCAATATGATTGTTCTAATTGTAGTGCTGCTGCAATACTATATTTTCATAAAGGAGTCATGGGGCGAGGTTCTATAAGGTTATATCAGATATGTCATTTGAGTCCATGAAGATGGACATGTTTACTTTGTGTAAGTGTTTGAAAAGAACTTACAAACTTCCTATGTATCCCCCCCAGTTGAGGAAATAACACTGAATGTTAGTAGTTTATACATCTCTATTTAGAACCTAGAAATCTCCTGACACGACCTCTGTTCCTTAGTTTTGTCTCAACTCATCATCTAAATTATCTGTAAATAGTATTGGAATGATTCCTATGCATATGAAAAAACTGCAATTAATTCAATTAGACATGGCATGGATTGGAGTTTAGTTGAAAGTTTTAGTCACTTGTCACCATTGTGGGTCCCCATGTGTTCTCAAGAGCTTCAGCTATACAATGATGGAGAATATGCTTCTCTTCTTGTGGTACCTCCATATTTATTTCTGCTATGAATCCTGATGGGATGAGGCTACACAATCCAAGTACCACTCACCAGAATGTCTTCCTACATGGGCCTCCAGGACCATATGGTTTAGTCACCGCCAGCCATAAGTGTGAGTAGACAGTGTCAGTTTGAACCCTAGGTGCAGCCTCGGGGGTCACCAGGCCAGATTCACAAAGACGCCAGCTCCAACAAGTGGAATTTCCAGGGAGTTAAGGTGAACTGGCATTGCTCATTTCTACTGCTGCTGTTTTGCAGAGAATCGTAAAATCCCAAATAGTGTTTGCAAAGCTTTTATGGACAAGCAGGCTTGGAGTATATTGCCTCTATATCCCCTTTTCTGACATTGTCAATGTGTTTGACAAGCAAATATTCCATGGAGGCTTGTTCATATTCACTAAACACACTTCACTTCAGAAAGCTCAGGGATCAGAAGTTAGCATCATTAATTAAACACATTAATGCTTTACATTTATTTGTTGTGTGTTCATAGGCACATGCCCTTGCTATGCTAGGCAAGTGGAGGTCAGAGAACAACTTGCTGGAGTCAGTTCTCTTCTTCCAGGGTTACCAGGATTGGCCACAAGTGCTTTGACCCACTCACTGAGCCATCTTCCCTGCCATAGGTCCATTTCTATTACTCTTCTCAGCAAATGTAACTCTTTAGTTAGGGATTGGTCAAGTGCTCTGCTGACATTGGTCTGAATCCAGGAACATTGGAGAAGGGACTCAGCCCATTTGAGATGTAAAGTTAGACCAGGCTTATGTAGGACAAGGGTCAGTAAACTCTCATTCATAAGGTAGATTCAGGTCATCACATGCCATTATAAAATAAACCTTAATTAAAAAACAGCTGTGCCCAATTATTTGCATAATGACTCCATTGCTAAAGTTCCACAGCTGTGACAGAAAACATAAGACCCATGAGAATCGAAAATTTAAAATCAAGCGTTAAAAAAAAAAATGTGCTCCTGCTTCTGTGTTAGGATGTCTTATTTGTGCTTAAAGTGTGCTGCATAAAAATTTGAATTTAAAAAAAAACACTATAAAGATTTTCTGTCTTCTCTACAAATTTAACTTTGGTTACTTATCTGTTTCTTGTTTACAGGGCTTATGAATGAACTCGGGGCTTCTGGCTGGCCATCAGTTTCCCTGTCACTGAGTTACATCCACAAACTCCCCCCTTGCTTTGCTTCAACACTCACTCAGGCGTCTTTTCCTGCTAGAATTCTAACATGAGATTCAGTTCTCAAGAAGTTTGTAAATAAAAGCAAGTGTTTCATCCCACAAATGCTGCCTAATGGAATGAACAAATCTGTGTTAGCTTCTCTTTCCTCAAATTTTAACTTTTAAAATGTTTGTAAGAGGAGGGCAGGGAAAGGGGGCAAGCACTGTATGCAGGTGTGGGCATGTGTGTACATGTGTGTGGAGACCAGAGCTCAAACATGGGCTATCTTTATTGATCCACACGTTGCTTTTTGAAACAGTAACTCTCATTGAATCTGCTCACCAATAGGTTAGACTGGCTGGCCAATGAGCTCTATGGATCCAGCAGTCTCTGTTCCCCTGGGTGACATTACAGGCACACTGCAAAGTCAGCTTTTGACATGCCAGGGATATGAACTCAGGTTCTCATGCTTGTGCACAAGCATTTGACATTCTCCTCCCTCTTCACTTTCCTTGAAGTCTTAGTTCCTTAATTTCAGTTCCTATTCCTTTCCTGCTAAAGGTTTTCAGTTCTAAGAAGTATTCAAATGCTGCCTAACAGTATCTTCCAGTACAAAAACAAATCACTCCCTTCTTAGTGCCCTCTACAGCATGACATCTACACTTCCCAGCACATCTTTCTTGACCAGAGAGCTAGCGAAAATGTCAGCACAGGGCTAGGTGTTGCCAAACCTCTATTCCAGTGTGCTCAGTACACAGCAAGACTCACTAAAGCTGGACTCTAACAATGGCTTCTCAATGACATTCCACGAAAGCATCTTTCTGTACAAAGAAGTCCTGGAATGAGACTGTCCCTTTAAGGAAGTACATGGATGGTATATCCTCCCAATATTCAAAATTAAGCCCCTCCAAAGAGCTTATACGTTGAAGTTTATAACCTCAGCTCACACAAGTCCAGTGCAAAAAGATCTACTGCCTGCAGGCAGAGTGAGGAAGCTTTTTAAAGATGAATCATTTTCATAAATGAGTGCAGAGGGAGGTCAGGCCAGGGGACAGGGAAGGTTACGTGTGTGCCTGAGATAAGGCCTCATCCATCCTCCCCTGCCTGTCAGGTCCTGATGGGTGAACATTGCCTTGAGCTCCCATAAAACATGTTGTTTGCAGAAAACTTGCAGGTGGTTCATAAAAAAGTCCAAACTGTTGCCATGAAATTTATCTCCCACTGCGGGATCTGTTTATAATAGAAGCAAAGGATCTCAAATAGAATTAAGTATCTCGGACTGACTTATATTGGCTAGGGAGGGGATTGAAAAATTCAACCTGCTTCCCCATCATGGTACTAAAAACGTCACAGTATTTGTATTGATGACATCTTGACAAGATACGAGTATGTTCAAAGGAAAAATAATGTCTATTGTGTGCTTGCTCCTTATCCCTTGGGTAAGAATAGAGTGGGCGAGATTTTATTGGAAGAATGTAATCAGACAACTGAACTCTTCATCACATTTTATTTCTGAAGAGTGTCAAGGATTGGTTATTTACAATTCCTCCATCTGCATGGTCAAAGTGAAAAGGGCATCTCAAAAACATTTTTTTAAGTTTTAAGAGGTTGTTTATTATCTTGAAGTCAAGAAGAGATTGGGGCCAATGGTAATGTTGGCTATAATTTGCGGTATCTCCATATAGAAATTGAAAGAAAATGCTGAGACAATTCAGGGAGATAACTCAGACCCTAAAACCTCTCTGTCACTTGAGAGAAAGAGATAAGAGGGAAAGAAGTGCTAAATTTTGTTTGTGTTGCTTTTCCAGAGTTGTGTTTATAATTGACTCAATTTATCACATCCCAGGTGCGTCTACCTGCATAGCGCTTGTAAGTTCCTGAAAAAGCTTGTGCTCATAAATCTTGGATTGATGAATTTAGCACACCTATAGGGAAGGATATTACATGGAGGATGATTCACTAAATCCAAGCATGCTTTA
Source organism: Phodopus roborovskii (assembly GCF_943737965.1). Taxonomy (NCBI): domain Eukaryota; kingdom Metazoa; phylum Chordata; class Mammalia; order Rodentia; family Cricetidae; genus Phodopus; species Phodopus roborovskii. The sequence continues at coordinate 13,689,620 of NW_026126485.1, read as the reverse complement.
GCTGGTTGTTAACCTTGGATAAAATGTAAATCAGGATTCCAAACTCCAACCATAGACATAGTAGTTGAAAGTCTGCAAAAATAAGGACATGAGGTACTCTTTATAATATTCACACTAGCTACAATCCTGGGCCATACTGTAGTTTCAGTATGAAATGTCTCCCATAGGCTCAGGTGTTGGAATGTTTGGTCCTCAGTAGGAGGTCCAGCTTGGGAAGGCCATGAAACCTTTGAAAAGTAGAGGCTAGCTGGAAGAAGTAGGTGGCTTGAAAGCAACACTGGGGTTTAATAACCTGCACCACTTGCTTATGCAGCATTACCAGCAGCCTGTCATACCTGCTGCTATGTTTTCCTGGCCAAGGACTGTAACCCTCAAACTGTAAGTCACAATAAATCCTCCTTCCCTCCCCCCCAAACCACTTCTTGCAAGGAATTCAATTAGAGCAATAACAAAAGTAGCCAGCACAGTGTTTGTTGTCTCCCAAAGAAGGCCTCCATATATCTTTACTTCTCCTTCTCACCAGGGTGCTTTTCAGAGTTGTAATGTAGAATGGTGTGCTCAAAACACTAGGCTAATCAAATCCCCTTATTTCCAGTATGAGTATGATGTCTTGGGAAGAAGCCAGCAGCCTCTCGCCTCAGCAGTTTGTGAGTCCTTCTCTTCACCTTTCTCTCTACCTCCAAACCCACTTTCAGACCACCAAAACACTCTAGCAGGAACTCCTGTGGTCTGTATTCTCTTCCTGCCTCACCTACACACACAAAAGTACCCTGTTACACACCTAAGAATGTCCAAATGCTTGCTTCATGGACAATCAGAGCTTTTCTCAAGCCTTTGTCTTACCATTCATGTCAAGAAAATATCTATAAAGTTCAAATGGTTCTAGAACTAATGTTGCCATCTTTGTGATCACAGCACTTCAGTATTGGATGGATAAGGTGGGTCACAGGTGTTACATTCAATCTACCCCCCCAAAAAATTCATTGTAATAGAAATTCAGGCATTGTATATGGCAAATACGTATATTTGCCAATAAGGTGGTCACAGAAACTGAACGTTGCCCTTAAATTCAGATGTTGACATCCTAACCACTCATTGGGATGGTGTTAAGATGCAGGGCCTTTGTGAGATAATTAGCTCCACCAAAGAAGGATTAAGTGTCCTAAAACAAACAAAACAAAATCAGAGATCTTCTCCCCTCCTCCTCTTTGCTGCCATTCTTCTTCTCTACCCCTCTCTCTCTTTTTTTTCATCTTTCCTCTGCCTTATGTGGATACAAAAAAGGGGGCATCTATCTTCAAAGTCAATTTGCAGCAAACACTGAATTCATTAGCACCTTGATTTGGATTCCCACCTTGGAGAACTAAAAGAAATAAACATTACTGTAAATGCCATCCTGTCTATTGGAGTCTGTTATTGCAGGCAGAGCTGGGTAGACACTCCCACTTTGTGTAACCATTTACTATTTTGTATACTAAGCCTTTCTGTTTATATTATTTTTGTTAATTTTGGCTTGTAATTTAAATGGCAGGCTGGAAGGTTATAGCAAATGCTATATCCTCAAGGTACTTAATCAACATTCTCCAAAACTTGGATATACGTAATACATGTTGCCTATGCCATTGGACTATTGATATTTGTCATTCTAAATAAATGATGAAATGGAAATGACTTTGTGTGCCCTCCAGGTTTCTGAAATCTTCCAACTAGATTTTATCTAAAATGACTCAGACCATCCTAATCCCAAAGAATAACTCTCCTAATCCCAATGATCTCATTTGGTTATTTCATGCTACTCTTTCTAGTCTGTGTCCCCACAACAAGGTTTTGATAGTTTCTTCTCAATACAGAGTACTTAGATGCACTTCTTTAGTTAAGTAACTACAATCTGAGTGTTTCCAGCATGCAAACATCAGAGGGTAAATTATTTGTTATGGCCTTTACCGAGCAAGGAAAAGTCAAATGTAAATATTTTATAGTGTGTAACTGTGAAAAGTTATATAGTACTTTCTAAAATAACAAAAAGTCTGAGGCTTAGAACTTTGTTCAAGATAACACTGTGATATCATTGCTCTCATTTGTCAGGTGAGAATGTTGAGACTTAGCTAAATTGTTTGCTGAAGGTGCTATAACTAGAAAGTGGATTAGCAGATAGGGTATTTATTAAATGAAATGCAAAAGCTTTTTAAATATTTTCAGTCTTTCCCACTTCTATAGCTTCGAGGTACCAAGTGATAACCTTTATTTGAAAGAAAAAAATTAGTCTATCCTTTATTAAAATATGCCACACAAATATCTGCATTTGTTATCATGACACTTTGGTCTCAGCTCAGTGACTGAAAAGATCCAGCTATGATGAACATTTGACTGAGCTACATAACACCACTGCATCAAGCATCAACAGCACCACTATAGCAAACATCATGACATTTTTTAAAGTGAGACTTGGGGATAAGGCTTAATTTTTGGAGTACTTTCTTAACATGTAGGAATCACTAGCTCCCATTCCTAGTATTTGATAAACTGGGTATGACAGCACATTCCTACAGTCCCAACACTCAGGCTACAAAAACAGGAGGGTCTCCTTAAGGTCATCCTTGGCTACAGAGCAAGTTCAAGGCTATCCTTTAATATATTAAAGTATAAAAGAAGATACCATATATTGATTTTTTTCAAGAGAAAAGCATCACAAATATTCTCACATGATTTTGTTCCTCCTTCTACAACCCAATAAAACATGGATCATGCTTTTCTTCTCTTTGTGGTCATACATGGGTACCAAGTCATGCTCCTGAAATTTTACAATCCTCTAAAAGTATTATGACAAAGTTGATTTCAATGACTTATCCTTTTCATATCACACATTTCCCATGCTTGTTTAGACTTCTGTCACCTAGTCCAAAGCCAACTAAAGAGAAGAGAGATGTGAGTTATCCCAATACTACCTCCAAAACATCTTATTATCAATGAATGCATAAGACATCTAAAAAAGCAAAATTCTGCCCCTTGCATTATGGATCAAACTAGAGGCTGTGATGTTAAGTGAAATAAGGCAGATACAGGAAGACCAGTATATGAACATGATTACCAGACCCTATGGATTATAGGAAGGGATGAGAAAAAGGAAAATTTTGCTCAAAGGCTACAAAGATTTAGTTGGAATAGAAAATGGGTTTTAATGATCTAATGCACTGCATCACTACATGGTGGTTACCAGCTATTAGCAATATAACACATAGGTGTGTGAGTGTGTGTATGTCAGTGTGTGTGGTGTGTACATATTTGGATATTTTTTAAATATATTTTATTAAGGACTACAGAAGGAAACAGAAATACAAAAGAGAGACAGATGAGAACAAATTTACAGAGTAGATAACACAATCTGGCATCCAGTAGGATAACAGAGAAGAAAAGAATCAAATGGAAAAGATGCTAATAACATGAGTACAAAACATTAGATACATGATTTCTAGCTTCTCAAATAATATCCCTTTGTAAGTTCTGCCCATCCAAGTGATTGATTGATATATATATATATATATATATATATATATATATATATATATAATGAAATATAACAGAACCAAAATATGGCAGTGCATGGTTTACCAAGAACATTTGCAGTCCAGCAGTAAAAGTCTATTACAATAAACCTAACACTGTGTAGATGAGGTAAAAGGAAATAAAGCCATGAAGAACAATCAGCTTATAACTTGGAAGAACCACATGGCTTTAGCAGTTTGCAATCTTTGCAGAGGCTGGAAAATTATTTTAAATGATTAAAATAAGTACAAGAATATTGGCTAATTGGACTTAAGTCCATATATAATCATATATTCTCAGAGAAATATGGTAAATACAATTTTAAAGAAATTAACCAGCCAAGCTGGAATGATGACGACCAATTTTCCCTGCCATCTAAAGTAACAACAACAAAAAAGTAAGGAAATGGGCAAAATATATGAACTCACAGTTCTCCCTGAAAATGCAGAGCAGTGATCTCTGAAGGATGATAAGCAAGCACTCTAAATTTACAGAAACTCCTTCAGAGACTTTTCAGGCCAGAGTGCTGAGTAGCACAGTATAGGCAGAGTTTGGCAGCATCCATGAAGTGGAGATGTGGGTTCGAAGTGTTGAGGGACAAAGGCAGCTATTGTTCTAAGTGCAAAGTATCAAAGAGAGCTGAGCATAAGTTGAATGGCAGAGATATGCAGAGTCCCTGACAATATTCATCTTCTTTGTGATCAGTCTATGCATGTAAGAAAACTCCCTTGTCTGGGGAAAGAATGACACATAAGGAATTAGAGGTCACAGGTCTGACATTCATACTGTAATAGTGCCTGTTTCTAAGAGCCAGAAGAGAAAACCTTGAGATTCATGGAGCACTACACAGCGTATATAAAAATAAATGTTCTTGGTTTTAGGAAATAAGTCTCCCTACACCACAGGCATATGTCTCTGGGTGTGTCTATCAGTTATTTCCAGAAGGGTTTATTAGAGGAGGGAAGACTTACTCAGAAAGTAGGTAACACCATCCCCATATGCTGGGGTCCTAGACTGAAAAATTAGGAAAAAGTTAGTAGTGCCATGTGCACTATTACCAAAGGGGGAAAAATGTAACCCTCTTAACAAAGATAAGGGCAAAGAGTAGAGAAGAAAGTTCCAGTTCAAGAGGTAGTTAGAATTATAAAACTGGGGCAGTCCCCAATTACAATGGGATTGTGATCAATTAGGGGACAAAAGTCCTGTTTTAAGGAACAGCATCTTTCAAGGGTCATTTTTTTTTATGCATATAGAGTATTTTTTATTTAATTTTATATAACAAAGTCCAATTAAATGAAAACAAACATTTATACACAATATTTGGGAATTTGGGCGTCGTTCTTTCCAAACTACTTCCTGCTGGTAAGGGGCGCTGTCTTGGGGGATTCGAAGAAGATTCAGATATCCTAGCTGTAGTCTGTAGGGCTGTTTTGTCCAGCTGTTTGGAATGTAGGATCAGCTTGTACTCTGTTTCAGGCGGTCTGGTGTGATCAAACCACATTAGTCTGGAAGGAATCCACATCTTTTCATTTTCTGTGGAAACAAAAATAGAAATACTTTTCCCCAGTAACTTGTTCTTCAACTTAAATTTTGGAGTCAAAGCGTTTTTTTTGTTGTTGTTGTTGTTTTTTGTTTTTTTATTATTATTTTACATGTCGATCCCAGTTCCCTCTCCCTCCCTCCCTCCCTCCCCCAAGCCTTCCCTCCCTCCTTCCCTCCCTTTTGCCCTCTCTACCCTCTCCCATGCACTCTAAACACCCTCCCCTCCCAACCCCCCACCACAATACAATATGTAGGGGAATGCCATCCAGTTGGGGTCATGTAGATCTGACAGGTCCTGTGAAGTAGGGACTAGGGCTTCTCTCCTATCTCTAGAATAAGGCAGTTATCCCTCCATGGGGGATATGTTTGCAAAGTCCTTTTGTGCACCAGGGATACATCCTGGCTCCACTGTCTGAGGTCTCTTAGACTGCTCAGACCTTCTGGCTGAGACCCATATTCAGGGGGGTCCGAGTCAGACCCCTGTTGGCTTCCCAGCTATCAGTCTAGTGGCCCTTAGCTCCTCCTTGTTCAGGTAAGCTGTCTCTATGTACTTCTACCGCATGGTCTTGTCCTCTCCATCTGCTTCTGGGTTCTAGTTTGACTCAGTGTTTATGTATGGGTGTTTGCTCCTGTTTTCAACAGGCATTAGTTGAGGACTCCATGGAGAAGTTAGTTGTTGATCTCACTCTCCGGGAAGGGCATTTATGATAGCCTTTCCACGGAAGCTGAGATTGTTAGTTGGGAGCAGTCTTGTAGTTCCCTCGACCTTTCTTTGTGTTCAACTTTATCTTCAAACCAATATTGGCTCCCTCTTTTATGTTCTCTCTCTCTGTCTCTGTCTCTCTCTCTCTTTCCTATTTTCCATTCCTAACCAGGCTCAATCCTCCTGGTCGCACATGCCTTCCTCTCCTCCCTCTCATTTTCTCCTACTTCTCTCTCCATTAGCTGTCCTCCCCCACTATACCTGAGGTCTGGGGGACTTGTCCCTTCCCAGTTCTGTGAGGGACTTTATATGAATCTCTTAGAATACAACTTGTATCCTAGTCCCTCTGGTGATGTGAATTATAGGCTGGTGATCATTTGATCTAGGTCTAAAATCCATATATGAGTGAGTACATACTGTGTTCCTCTTTTTGTGACTGGGTTACCTCATTCAGGATGGTTTCTTCAAGTGCCATCCACTTGCCTGCGAATTTCAAGATACCATTATTTTTTTCTGCAGAGTAGTATTCCATTGTGTAGATGTGCCACATCTTCATTAACCATTCTTCAATTGAAGGGCATCTAGGTTGCTTCCAGGTTCTTGCTATTACAAATAGTGCTGCTATGAACATAGTTGAACAGATGTCTTTGTTGCATTGATGTGAATCCTTTGGGTATATGCCTAAGAGGGGGATTGCCGGGTCCTGTGGTAAACTAATTCCCATTTTCCTGAGGAACCGCCATACTGATCTCCAAAGTGGCTGTATGAGTTTGCACTCCCACCAGCAGTGGAGGAGTGTTCCACTTTCTCCACATCCTCTCCAACATAAGTCATCACTGGTGTTTCTAATTTTAGCCATTCTGGCAGGGGTAAGATGGTATCTCAAAGTTGTTTTGATTTGCATTTCTCAAGGGTCATTTTTTAAAGAAGAATTTGTCTTATGGGGATTGACACTCAAGATAAGCCCAGTGACTGAGATGAGGGGAACCCTGTTAAGGTTAAAAGGACTAGCCCATGAAATGGAGCAGAAGAGGAAGCTACCACATATGTCTCCAAGAAGAGCATCCTCTCCAATGGGACTGAGGTCTTTCCTGCCCAGGCCAACAGAAACAAAGTCCCAAAGTCCACAAGGGGCTTGGGACAGCAAAGTAAGCTATGGAAGTCATTGAAAATGTCTGAGCAGGAGACTGGGTGGATGGCACAGTGTGTGATAACCATAGAGAAAGTCCGTCTGTGAAACCATTCTAAATGTCTCTTTGTTACTTAATATGGAGAACATCTAAAATGGCAGCCACAAGAGCCAATAGACACTCAGCTGGGCACAGAACTCATGTTGATAGAATATATGGCAAGATTTCTGAAAAGCTCAGGAGCCTCAGGCCCTGAACTGTTTAGGCCCTTTTGGGATTTCCTTTTGTTATTCACGAACTCCATACTCGAGTTAGTGATCTGAGCCTATTCGTGCCAGCATGTCCCATAAAGATAGAAATAGAGATACACACATTCACAAATAGGTGTACACAGATATGGAGATACACAGACAGACTGATAGCATGGAACATGGACTTGTAGATCCAGGTACAATGTATAATTAGAAGGATAGCTGCTTGTTATCCAAAACTCATATGTGCTTTACAAGTGGAGAGAAATGTTCCAAACTTTGGCTCCAGATATTTCTCAGAACTAGGTAATAGGTGAAAAGGGGAGGGAGAAGAAGCAAGAGTTCACACTTTTTCCAAACCAGTTCTTCTGTTTCCCCACTACACCAGCAGTAGCTGGCCTGCTCAGAGAACATAAATGCACTTCCGCTGCTCTGCCAGATGTGCCAAGTACACTCAGGTACATCAAAAAGCAGGTTTCAGCTCTCTTCCTTAGTACATATACAAAGAGCCCTGTGATAAATACCACATTTTATTCAGCCACACTAGGACTCTGAACCTATGTGAAGTCTCAGGTATTTCAAAACCTCAGTGTCGGCCCACTAAACCAGCCCTAAGGCTTTCATGAGCTCTGTAATCCCCATCTGAACACAAGCAACAACGCTGTGATGAGTTACAACAATGGTGGTGGCAGTCTGAGCCTCCCGTGAATGCCTATCGAAATTTGTCACACACAGGCTATGTGTTAGGCAAGCAGTCTTGAATTACTAGGTGGCCCAGTTGGTTTTGTTAGTTAATGTTCTGTGATAACACAGCAATAACAATTAACTCTATCATACTCAAAAGGAAGGAGCCTAGTATACTGCCCTGTGGTTTAGAAAGCTCAGGTAATTACAACTCTACCCTATAATTTTGTGGTTTATCTATCTCTAAAAGCATGTCACTTGGTGGTAACAAAAGAAATACTATGCAACTTTCATTGAGAAACCAGGGAGCCATGCAAAATGTTGGAAAGATTTACCCATAAAAATATGAAATTGAGGGCTGTGGAGATAGCTCAGTAATAAAGTATTTTGCTGTGCAAGCATGAGGACCTGAACTTGAACCTCCAACAGCCAAATGAAAGTGAAAGGACACTGTGTGTGCCTGTAACCCCAGAATGTGCAGGGACACAGATGGGCAGATTCCAGAGATTCAATGACTATCAATCTAGCCAGAATTCTAACATGGCAAGCTCATAGTTCAGTAGATTCCCTGACTCAGAAAATTAGGAGGAAGGTTGAAAAGATGACTTCACGAATAAAATGTTTGACAGTCAAATGTAAAGGCATGGGTCCCAATTGTCCCCAAAATGCATGAACCCAGGGCAGAACTGTGAATCTGTTTCCATTAGGTCCTAAGAGAATATGGGGACACTGAGACAGGAGAATGCCTAAAGTTAGAGGGCCAGCAGTCCTGGCATATGCAGCAGAAAGTAGAAGATCCTGTCTCTAACAAGGTGAAAATGGTTGTCTGATCTTCACATACATGGTTGGAAGTGAGACCCATGTTCATATGCATGAATGTATGCATGCAAATACATACACTACAATTTAAGTAGTAACAGGACCAATAGCAAAGGAAGACACTCAGTGATGACCTCTGGCTTCCACACATGCTCCCACTTGTTAGCATGCACACACACATACACACACACACACACACACACACACACACACACACACACACAAAATCCTGAGTTAAGTTAAGGCTTTCTACATACTAGTTTTAGCTAGAGAGATCAAGAGATTTAGATGGACATCAGGAGTTCTTTTACAATCAGACCTTTGTTTTTTACATTCTATATAGAATTGAGAAAACATCATTTTGCTCATGATGTCTATAAGAAAAGCAGAGAAATATCTTCTCTACTGGTCCATGATTTCTGACTGTTTGCCAACACAACACTACATGCCCTCCTCTGTGTTCCTTACACAGTGAGGAAGGTTTATAACCTTGTGTTAATTCTGCCTATTTTCCAGCTATGTAGTTAGAAGTGGTAGTAGATACTACTGTGTAGTAAGTTGTTGGCTCCATCAAGTTTAGAGCTCTCGTGCACAAAGTTGAATGAATAAAACCACTTACATTATTAGACATAGCATGGAAAAATGCATTGCAAGCTCTAAATAGTAAAGCCAAAAGCATTAGTGACATTATGCAATATATTTGTAATCTGATATGCTGTAATTATGGACAGGGAACATAGGTAAGAAGTACTAAAATGTTCATAGCAGTTTGTGGCTTGAAATCTTACACATGCTGCTTTTTTACATCATGCATATTTAAAATGTGCTATCATCCTTGCTAAGGTAGCTCCATTTCACTGCATAAGGATGTAGATTCCATGAAGCAATAGTTGCACAGCTGAGAATAAAAATATTGTGTAGTCAGCCATGGTAACTGTTGAGATGATGTAACAAAATAAGCTTGAACTGAAAGAAAAACATCTCCAGCATTGTATTATGTCAAAACTCTCTTGTATCCCAAGAGAGGTCAAACTGAACTCTCTGATCTCAAAACATTTGTCTATCAGATTGGAAATTATGTGGAAAACATTATGAATATAGAAAGAAGGTTTAGGCTAATTAATGGCAACATGACATAAAAATAGGCAAAATAAAAATAGGATCATAACTCTAGGATTTCATGGACTGAGAAAACATCTTAATGGATAATGTCATTGCTGTACAAGAATGAGAGCCAGAGTTCTGATTCCCAGAACCCATATAGATTCTGGTGGCTGTGGTTGCCCACCTATAATTCTAATGTTCAACAGGTAGAAACAGGACATCTTTAGGGCATGACCACTAGCTTGTCTAGTTTTTCAGTAAGCTATGGATTTAACTGAGGTATTGTGCCTCAAAGAATAAGATGAAGTGCAATGGAGGGAGATACCCATCATCGGTATTGGGCCTACACACACACACACACTACATATGTCCAATACAACACACATTGATGGCACATGTACACACATGCAGAACACAAAGTTCTAGAGATTCTCACAAAGTTTTGAAAGTATAACCAAGAAGCAGTATTTCATTCCCAACCATGTTGAGATCCATCAAAAAGATTTTAGTCAGTAGAGTATCCTCATACTTCAATGTTGCAGGCATACAAAGGCTTTAATGTGACATTGTATCAGAGTACTTTCTTATCTATTTTCAGTGATGATTTTTCTATAGAGGCCAGGAAACCCCCCACCTTTCATCTGTCCATCATGAACAAGTGCCTAGATGCATTTGAACTTCATTGGGGTAGCTAATTGCCAAGATAGGTGTAAAGGAAATAAGACAGCTAATGATTATGGTCTCGCTGGCTCTGCCCACAACAAAACCCAGCCTAGAGTACACAGGGGGTTTCCTGTGTTTAATATGGATTGCCTCCTTTTCCTACCTTTCACTTGTGCTTCCCCTGAGACAAGCTCACCATCAATTCATTCATAACCTATCTGTGGAAGTTATTTGCTCAAACTACAGACAAATGAGGCATTTATAGTTCAAAGATAGAAAAACTAGTCCCCTTAAGTATTCACTGAGCCTTTAGTGAATTTTTCATATCTAGTCAAAAGATTTACGTTTTTTTTATGCCAGTGAACTACAGTGTGGATAATAGGAAAAAAATGAATTCATGTTAGTATTTCTTGTAAAACAAAAATAAAAATTATACAGGTACAAGATATTTGAAAGATGCATGCCTATCTCAAGTGCTTATATTCGTGTAGAGACACACCGGGATCTTACACAAAGAAAGACCAAGAAGGATGTGCTACAGGGAAGAAATATATGCAAAATCAGACCTATGAGTAAATTTTAGGAAGATTGTTGAATGTCAATGAAATATATACATATATATATGTATGTATGTATGTATATATATATACATATATATATATATATATTCTGAATCTCAATTTCTTCTTTGTTCAGTAGTATAATAATGCCTACAGCAGTGTTGTCTAGACAAATAACAGACAAATTTGTATAAAATGTTTACCAATCTCTTGCATATAGTCAGAGATCAATAAATAGTAGTTATTACTATTAATATTACTCTATTCCATTTGTATTCTGTGAAGATCAAAAATGGGCTATTTTGACACAAAACAGAAGTGATGTTAAACATACATGTAGCAGCAGCTAGATGCCATGTATCAGCCTATGAAGAAACAGAGATGTAGTCACTTGCCCAAAAATCACAGAACCTCTTGTGGTCCATCAATATTTGAACCCAGGTAGTGTAGTTACACAGTCCTCATAAGATGTAAATCATTACACTCTAAATTATGTTCTTAACCCAGGATCTGTGTGACTCTTGAAGTCTTAGTCATATCTCAGGAAGAGCTAGCCCTCTTGAGGAATTCAGAATTCCAGATTGTGCAAGAGACCTTAAACAAAGTGTGTGTGGTCGTCCTATAGAGTTTAACCACAACATGCTATCACCACTGTATGGATTTTGCCCCTTATTTCAGTCACCAGGTATTTTGCTTCTAGTTACAAAGCTGGCCAATACTGCACTCCTGTATTAATGCTTATGGTCTTCTTTTTCTTCTCCTTCTTTGTTGTTGGTTTGTTTGTTTATTTTGTTTTGCTTTGAGACAAAGTCTCAGACTATAGATCAGGCTGACCTGAAACTCAACACGTAACCCAAACAATCCTCCTGCCTCAGCTTCCCAAGAGATGAGATTAGAAGTAAGAGCTACTGTGATCTTCTTTTAATAACTCTAGTTAGAGTGGAATAGGGCCCACTCATGACCTCATTTTATCTTAATCACTTCTTAAAAGGTCATATTTCCAGATACAGTCATATTCAGAAGTAATCAAGGTGAATACTTCAATATATAAATTTGGTAGGACACAAACATGGCTTATAACACTAGCAGCTGTGGCTTCCTCTTGGAATTACCTCCTGCTGTAAAGGACCGCTTTTCTTTTTAACTTCTGTTAGTTTAGTTTGGTGTGTGTGTATGTGTGTAAGCGAGAATGGTAGGAGGAAGGACAGGGAGAGGGACAGAAACAGAAAAAGACATGTAGCCCAAACTGGCCTTGACCTCTCAACATAATTTAAGATGACCTTGAACTCCTGATTATCCTGACTCTGTCTTCCAAGTGCTGAGATTACAGGTGTGTACCATAGCCTAGCCTTCTCTTCTAGTCATTTCTTGCTGTTATATTAATTACATGGTTCTCTCTCATGAATGTGCCTGCCTGATAACAGTATATATGGGCCTGAGAAAGGAGCTGGGAAGTGAAGAGGTGATGATGGCTTCTATTAGCATAGTGTTGAAGAAAGGCTTCACTGGGAAGGAAACACTCAAATAAAACTCCAGAGAAGGTGAAGGAGCAAGGCCTTGCTTTCTTGGGGCAACAGCAGCTTCTGCCAGAAGTCTGAAAATAAGGCACTAAAATTCTCGGTGAGCATTGTGCAACACTCATTGCGACAAGTCACTGCAGAGCAAAGAGCTATTCAATAATCCTTGCTCGGATGGGCTGTCTTTCCATGCATGCATATCAGGAATTACCAGGGGGAGCTGGGAAGTACTAAGCAATAGTCACCTTAAAAGAATAATTACCAAGAACTGCAAGGCTGAAAGGGATCTCACAGCTCATCTAACCCACCTTTTGCTCTTTACAGAACTATACCTGAAGAAAAGAATTCATTTGACCAGATTCAGCATGTGGTTGACTGTGAAACTTGAACTGCTGTCTTTCAATTCTTGTAGTTCAAGGGTATTTTCACAGCACTACTCTACAGTTTCAACAACTAATTGGAATAAGCTTTAAGTTCACTGGAAGAAGATAACTAAGACAGCCTCCATCAAGAATGTCAAGTCCTCTGGAAAGTATATACAACGTATTGCTCAAGGAACTCTTCAAAACCTTCAATACATAACACATAAAGGACAGGCAATAGTCCTCAGCTTTCATGGAGGAAAAAGAATGTTATCAACATAATGTTCTTTGTTATGTTGTGTTCAGTCCCAAATTGCAAAAAATTAAGCCCTCTGATTCTTGTCTAACTCTGTGTCTCATCTCAGTTACTTTCTGTCCCCTCCACACTTTCCTGATGGTGACCCCTGCATAGGTGGCATTCTGCCCCTTGAGGTAGTAAGATCTGCCATATTACTTCATTCTCATTAAGCTACAGGAGTGCCCAAGGCAGCATTGCCAGCTTGTAGAAACCCAAGTTCTGGCAACCTGCAGAAATCTGATGACAAGGATAACAGTGTGAAGAAAGCCATGCCAGAGTGTCTTCTGTTAGCAGTTTCCAGATTATCATCTTGCAAGGTTCTCAGTAGGGCATATATGTTTTCATGCCATGAAACAAAGGCTTTTGTTTTCTGTCTAGAAAAAAAGTTCAGTGTTATTCTTATAGCAAATAGTTCTGCCTCAGGCCCTGGAGCATAGAGTAGACATTGCGCATGAACTCCTGACAATGGAGGCAAAAGAGGAAAATGATTGCCTTGAGTAAAACAGTTCAGCTCACTATGATACCTGATGCATGAAGACTTGCCTATTTGATCTGGAAGTTTCCATGGTGTGCTTGGCCTAAGTTAGAACTCCATACATATTATATTTCCCTAGATCTACTTAAGATTAATTTTCCTACAAACATCATTAAGAAGAAAGCTAATTTGCTATTAGCTTAGTGGTTCTCAACCTTCCTAATGCTACGACCCTTTAGTACATTTCCTAATGGTGTAGTGACCCCCAGTCATAAAATTATTTTGTACTATTTGATAATTGTAATTTTGCTAGTTATGATTGGTAATGTATATACATATATGTATATATATATACATATATGTGTATATATGTTATATGCTAGATATCTGATATATGGCCCCTCAAGTGATTGGGATCCACAGGTTAAGAGCCACTGTATAATTGCTTATACTTCCAAAGCATTAGAGAAGTTAATTATTATGACCTGACATAAAATTCATATTTACTGCAGCTAAGGTGGTGAGACAAATCCAAGGAGCTCAAAAGAGTTCAGCTATTTCTTTGTTTGTTTTAAAACTGGAGATTCTGAGGCCAGAATGGTTGGCTGCTCAAACTAAGACAGTTCAGAACAAATATAGGGCCAGCCTGTAGAGTATGGTCCTGTCTCAAAAACAAAACAACCAAACAAAACAATACTATACAAACAAAGCTATATCAGGGTATTAGCCCACTGAACTAACTGGTTGGTCCTGAATGAGCAAAAACTGCTCTTAGAATTCATTGCCCCTGAATTTGCTTGTATGTGCTTCTAATATTTAACTTTAAGTGTACATTAGTAGGTTTTATAAATAACATTCTGTGATATAAATCCAAATAGGAACCTTTTGTTCATATTTCTTTAATTTTTCCACTTAATATCCCCACTGTGTCCCTTTTGGGCTTGTATATTAATATACTATAAATAATTCTTGACTTCATAAAAATCATTCCTTTCAAGTAGATAGTAAATGTTGATGGTGATATTTACACTTCCAATCCTCCTCCTTCTCCCTTCTTCCTTTCCTCTCTCACTAGGTCCTTTCCATCAACTCTTATTTCTAATTTCATGTCATACACAATATGACATCATATATGTGTTATATATTGCATATATCTGTCACATGTTTGTATTTTATATATTATATATATATTCTTCCTCAACAGGTTGGTTATATATATGCATATAAGCACGTACATACATGTATTCATATGTGTGTATGTTTATGCATCTATGTAAAATCTAGGATCCGCAAATGAGTGAAAACATGTTTGTCTTTTTGATATCAGTCTTCAAGCAAATAACATTATTTTATTCCTAATTATTTCTGTATAATACTCCACTTTTCTTATCCACTCATCTGTGGGTGGATATCAAAACTGATTCTATCACTTGGAAATTATGAATAGACTTCATTGATCATGGATATGTATCTTTGTGAAATGTTCTTGGGATGCATACCTAAATTTGATGTATCTTAGTGATATAGTAATTCTGCTTTTGAGGAACATCTATACCGATTTCTGTAACAGCCATGCTAATTTACATTCCCAATAATAATAGTGCCTAAGGATCATTTTACACCAATATTCTTGCCAATGTTTGTTATTTTTGTCTTTGATAACCTTTATGGTTGAGAAGAAATGGTATCTCACTGTAGTTTCACCTTAATTGCTAAGAACAATGAATGTTTATTTCATTGCTTTATTGAACATGTGTACTTTATCTTTTGAAAACGGCCTGTTCGTTAGCCCATTTACTGATTAGGCTGTTTCTTTATTATGTAGTAATTTTAGTTCTTTATATATACTATAGATTAATAATATGTAAGATGCATAGCTAGCCAACCATTTCCCTTATTTTGTAGACTGTTTCCTTGCACAATTGTTTCCTTTGCTGTGTGGAAGCTTTTTTTAAATTTCATTGAATTCCGGTTGTCAATTCATGGTAATTCTTTTTCTGATCAATTGAGGTTCTTTTCAGAGAGTTTTTGCTGGTGTCTATATCCTGTTTATTCCTCTACAGTTTCAGAGTTTCAGGTCTTCAGCTCAGTTCCTTGCTCATTTAAGTTGATGCTTATACAGAGCAAGAGAAAGGGATCGTATCTTGTGCTTCTGTTGATGATACCCCGCTTTACCAGCAGAATTTGCTGGAGAGGGTATCTTCCTTTGTCACAAATCACATAGCTGTAACTGTCTGAATTAAATTCTCAATCTTCTACTCTCTTTCATGGAACTTAATGTCAATTATAACATAGCATTCTGTTTTTGTCACTGTGGTATAACTTGAAGTAAGACAGGATGGCTCTGCCAACATTGTTTTTCTGTTCATATTTCTTTGGCTATCCAGGAACTTTTGGCTTCCGAAAGAATTGTAAATTTTTTTTCTGTGTCTGTGAAGAGCATCATTGTAATTTTGATGGGGATTGAGTCAAGAAATGACTTGGTAATAGAGCAATTTTTAATATTATGCCTCCTAATAAGCATTGGAGCATTTTCAGTTTTCTTATGTCTTCTTTCATTTCTTTCTTTGGTATTTTAAAATTTTCACTGCAGAAGTCTTTTGGATCTTTCAGTTTTTCATTTATCTTCAGTTTTATTCCTAGGTTGTCCTTGTTTTGTTATTTAATATTGTGAGTGGGCTTGCTTTCCTAGTTTCTTTCATAGCATCATTGCTATTGGTGAACAGATAGGCTAATGACTTTTATATATTAATTTTGTATCCTGCTACATTTTTTAAAGAGTTTACTTCTATAATTTTTCTTAATTTTTTTTACATTGAATGTGTGTGTGCCTCTGTGTGTGTGTGTGTGTGTGTGTGTGTGTGTGTGTGTGTTTGTGTGTGTATGTTCTAAAGTGCATGCATAGAGGTCAGAGCATCACTTTACAAAGTTTGTTCTCTTCTCCCACATTATATGAATTCTTAGGAAGGAACTCAGCTCAACAGAAGTGAAGGTCATTTGCCCATGCTTGATGAACCATTCTCATTGGTCCCTATAATGTACTCTTGGTGGACTTTCCCCTTAATTAGTATGAAATGACTTTATTTCTTCTAATTTGGTTCTAAATTTACTCTGTCACATATTTTACTGCAACTACACTTATTTGCTTTCTAGAGTATATGCTTGAAATAAATTTTCCATTTGTTTCACCCTTAGAAAGGTTTGTCTTTGCCAATGCGGTGAATTTTGCCGGGGAGGGGCCAGCAACTGGTCTTATTGTTTTAATCAAATCAGGTTCTTTTGATAGGTAAATTGAGACTATTAACTTTCAGAGTTATTGAAAGGCTTATGATCGGTCCTGTTGTTTTGTTCTTTTTTGTAATTTTTGTTATTTTTCTAATCCTCACTTGCCTGTTTATTATTCAGACGTGGTTTATTCTTTCCTGTGACTCTGTGGGCATGTTTATCTTTCTCTTCACTATGCAGGATTTCCTTGGGTATCTTCTGTTTACTTAGTGGCCACAAGTCCCTGTAATTTCTCTTTATCGTAGAAAGGATGTTAAGAAGGAAAGTTAACAGGAGTTAGTCATATAGATTGGCAATTATTGCCTTTTGGAGCTTCAGCTAAATCATTCTTGGTGTTTAGAGTTTCTGGTCGGAAATCTATCATTATGATGGGTTTGCCTTTGGTGGTGACTTCTTGTTTCTCTCATGCAGTATTCAATATTCTTTCTTCGATGTCTCTAATATTACATGATGGGTTCTCTTATCATCTTGTCTCATCCATGTTCTAAATGCCTTGTGTTCCTGAATGGCTATCTCCTGACATACATTTGGGTATTTGCTGCTACCATTGTGCTGAATATATTTTTGGTTCTTTTATCTTTAACTTCTTCCTCTTCTATGCTCATGATTCACAGACTTTTGGTCTTTCATGTTTCTCAAAAGTTGCATGTGGTCTTTCGTATGTTATTATTTCATCATTGTATTTTCTGAAATTTTAAACTCATCCACTTATCTTCAAGCCCTGATAGTCTGTCTTCTATTTGATCCATCTTCCTGGTGTGACTTTCTGCTGAGTTTCTTATTTGACTACTGGAACTTTACATTTGAGAAAATATGTCTTTATTTTTCAGCTTTTTCTACCTCTTCATTGACTTTTTCTTTCATATACCATTCTTATTTTGTTAATCTATTTGCCTGTTTTCACTTCAAATTCATTCAGGAGTTTGTTTCCTCTTCAGGTTCATTTGTCATAATGGACTCTTTTTATTTTTATTTTTTTTACATTTAGCCTCTTTATTTTCATAATTACACAACAAACATTACATAAAAGAATGTAGGTAATATATTTGATCCTATAATCTGTACCATAAGCCATCCATACCTCTATTTAATGTTTACATTGAGCAACTTACCTTTTTTATAATTTAATTTTTTTAATTTATTATTTTACATGTTGATCCAAGTTCCCTCTCCCTCCCTACCTCTCTCCCTTTTACCACTCTTACCAGGTTGCTTGATGGTTTGTCCAGAATTTTCCTCAGCTGACCCTCAAAGCTTAGGGACCTTAGCTGCCTGAAGCACCAAATTTTCTCATCCACCAGTCACATGAGGAGAAATGACTGAAAACCCAGAGCCCTGGGCCAGCCTCTTGGGCAAGGACAAAAGACACCCCTGCATACCAAAGCCCACACCCAGAGGCTGTTTGTCCTGCTCCAAGTCTTACCAGATGAAGACCAAAGGGCAGGAACAAAACAGGTTCTATGAAGCTTGTGATTGGGGTCAAAGATATTTCCATATTTGAGTCTTCCCACATGTAAAATAAACTCTAGTGATATCCCCACCACAAATAATAAAAGAACAGTACAGTATGTACTGAGATTACTGAGATATTAGTTCCTAAGGGTTGGAACAGAAAAGGAATAACCAGAAGAAGACCAATATTGGATTCATATCCAAGCAATATAGAAAGCATATTAGAGAGGAATGTAAGTAGACAGGAGAAATGATGAAGGCAATGCGAGAAGAATAACTGTGGCGGCTCTAGCTAAAGGAAGAATGAAAAGAGAAAGAGGTCCAGAAACTCAGTTGGCAAGCTTTAAACAATCCCAGCACATGGGAAATTGAAGCAGGCAGGACCCCAACTGCAGGCCAGCCTCTGCTCTTGAGAAAACTTACCACAAAGAGGAGAGGGTAACAGAGTGGGGCAACGTTGGTCCATTAAATTGAAAGTAGCTGCTAAATAAGAAAAGTATGAAAGCAAAACAATGACAACTGGGTGTGGGTAGAATCTGTATGCAGTCCCACTGTGTGCCCAGGTGTGGGCTCATGTCACCAGTCGCTGAGTGGATGTGGCCATCACACAGGTCTGAATACACAGTCTACTCCAGTCTCAGGCTCAGACCAGATTTTTACCTCACAGAGGACGGCTTGGTTCTGACTCAAACTGTTTCCCCCTTCTGGCTGAAGGTATTCGGCAACTAAGCCTCAGAGTATAGTCCCATGACACTTGCTCTGGCTTCTCACATTGAGTCATGCTGGAGAGACCTTTGCTTCTACCAACACCCAGCCACTGACTCAGCTGGGGTCTTTTCCATGTGCTCTTGTGTTTGATTAGGTTTTGGGGGAGTTTTTGAGGTTTTTATTTGTTTGTTTGTTTTGTTTTGTTTTTTGTATTCTTTAATGATTGCTTTCATGTTGTTTTGCATCGCATTTTCTCAGTACCTCAATCTGTGGGTCATTCATATAGACAACACTATAGGGAAGAAGAATGCAGTGGAAAACAAGGTTGGATATTTCTCTCAAATGAGATATGATCTTTTGTTGAGCTTCAGAAGTAGGGCATGCCTTTTCCTCATTAATGAAAAGCAGAATCAAAGAACATTTGGTATTGTACCTCATTCCCCCACCAAAAAAGAGGTCCTTGCTTTTTTTAAATACATTTTTGTTTAAATTAAAAACAATCTCATTTTACATACCAGTTCTACTGCTCTCTCCCTCTAGTCTTCCCATTCCCCCCACCAGCCCCTCATCCCACCCCCATCCACTCCCCAGGGAGAATGAGGACTCCCATGGGGGATCATTAAAGTCTGGGGTCTATATTCAGGTCAGCTGTTTCTGTGGGTTTCCCCAGCATGGTCTTGACCTGTTTGCTCATCACTCCTTCCTAGTTACAACTGGATTCCAGGAGTTTGACTCAGTGTTTAGCTGTGGGTCTCTGCTTCTGCTTCCATTGGCTACTAGGTGAAGGCTCTATGATGGCATTTAAGGAAGTCATCAATCTTATTATAAGGGAAGGGCATTTAAGATAGCTTCTCCACTATTGCTTAAATTCTTATTGGGGTCATCCTTGTGGATCCCTGGACATTTCCCTAGTGCCAGATTTCTCTTTAAACATGGGCTCCCTCTGTTAAGGTATCTTTTTTCTGGCTCTCCCTCTCTATTCTTCCCCCAACTCGATCTTCCTGATCCCTCATGTTCTCCTCCCTGCTCCCCTTCTCACTTCCTGTTTCTCCTACCTACCTCGTTCCCCACTCCCCATTCCCCACCCCTACCCCAGTGCTCTCAATTTGCTCAGGGGACTTTGTCCTTTTTCCCTTCTCCTGGGGACCATGTATGTCTCAGGATGTGGAGAAAGTGGAATACTCCTCTATTGCTTGTGGGAGTGCAAACTTATACAGCCACTTTGAAATTTAGTATGGTGGTTCCTCAGGAAAATGGAAATCATTCTATCACAAGATCCAGCAATTCTACTCTTGGGCATATACCCAAAGAATGCACATTCATACCACAAGGACATTTGTTCAACTATGTTCTCTGTAGAATTATTTGTAATAGCCAGAACCTGGAGGCAACCTAGATGCCCCTTAGGCGAAGAATGGATAAAGAAAATGTGGTACATTTACACAATGAAATACTACTCAGTGAGAAAAAAAAAATGAAATCTTGAAATCCTCAGGCAAATGGATGGAACTAGAAGAAACCAACCTGATTGTGGTAACTCAGACACAGAAAAACAAACATGGTATGTACTCACTCATATATGGATATTACACATAGAGCAAAGGATTATCAGCCTACAATCTACAACCCCAGAGAAGCCAGAAAGATCTTTGCTTTTAATGTAAACCCACCTGCTATAACCAGTCAAATGTCTTGAAAACTATCTATCTCTTGAAACCTGAGACCAATGCTTTATTGTTCCTTTTCTTTATTATTTGAGTTCCATGAAGTTACTCTTATGTAATAAACTCAGTTTTCTCCACTAGACTTAATACAAAATTCATGTATTTTATACAATTTTCATACTAGTTTTCTGTAACCTTGGGAAAACATCCTGCACAAGCCATTCATGTGTCATGTGGTTCAATCTGTCCATCTTGCTAACTTTCCCTCTTATTTAACCCTTCTTTTTAACCAGTAGTTTTCCCTGGTCTTTGAAAGAGGTAACTGCTATGGTCCATGCTTTATTTTTTTGAGAAACAGTAATTAATGCCACTACTAATGCTTAGCAGATACATGCTAAGCAAACAGAAATGTTTGCTTTCCCCAGCTTAGAATAAGCCCACATATTTGCTGTCTTCAGGATTCATTCATCACTTCTGTCTTTCCAACTGAAGTTTGTCCCATTGCCCCATCAAATTCTCCACTCATCTTGTAGCTTCCAATTGGATGAAGCTAATGATCACCTGGGGCCTTAGATGCCCACAGTTTCACTCTGGATCTTGTCCACAAAGATGATCTATCCCATGTACTAGTCATTTACCACTGCCACATCCTTCTTACTGCTCTTTCTTGAAACATAAAACCAAGGCCTGCTTCCAGTTTGTGCCTGCAGGTGTAAAGCAGCAGGTGTTTATCTGCACAGAGTTTACCTGAAGTCAGCACAAATCAGGGAAGTTCCCTTAGCAACCAAAATTAATATGTAGGAGAGTCCAAGACTCAAGCAATGTTTCCTTCCAATTATATTTACTCATTTTTGTAAGGTGTGATTTAATTCGCTGGGTTTCATGATAAACTCTACCAAGGCTATTCGCTTTTCAAATGCAATTTGTGATTCCATTTATGTGAAAAGACACTGCATTAAATAAAAATTAGTCTTAATATTGGTTCCCTCTGTTCTCTAAGCAGGAAACTCATTGCCAAGCTATTCTCATTTACAGTAATACATCTTTGCTTTGAAAACTGCGATAGCAAAAAAAAAAAAAAAAAAAAAAGTGTGTGAAGAAGGAAACTGTGCTTCAAAATGTCAAACAACATCTGTTTCCCATTTCTGAGAATTACAGAGCTGTCTCTAGCCCTTTAACCCTTTAGCCCACATTGTATCTGTCCTTCCATAGTTTATGAGCTTTATCTTCAGAAGCCTTTCAGTAAATGAAACCTGATACAGAAAGTGAATCTCTTCTTTAGGTCCTCTCTGAGGATTAGGGACAAGATTTATTAGAACAACATTGCTCACACTGTGATGCTTTAAGGTCGTGTCAACATTTCAATTACAAACCCATGCTTCCAAGGGTGTGCACCAGGCTCAACCAAAGACTTCTCTGGCTCTATATTTAGAAAGTGGGGTAGAGCTTTGAGGATCCATGTTTGATTTATTTAATCTTAACATGATATATGAGATCGACCTTCCCAAGTGTAAGAAGATAATGTCTTATAGTTGTCACATTTTGAACATCAAAGTTATAACCCAGTGTCTGAACAAAAGTATAATGCTGAGATTATAAGTAAACTAATTTGAACCAAAAAGCTAAATTAGATTATATTTAGTAATTAAAATGGACTGATACTTTAACATGTACTTAGGTAGGATAAGGTAGAAGCTGTTGGGTCATAGGCATCAACAGGCATGTCATTACTTTTCCAGCTGGACCTTTAGATATGGTCAGCTTTGGTTTCTTGAGGTCTTTTCCAAAGTATCAACAGCGGTCCCCTTCTGCTGTCTGGACACGATGGCTGAGAGATCTTGACTGCCAAGGACCAAGTTCAGCTAACCACAAAGCTGTGGCTGCCCCTGAGCTTATCTCGATTGCCATTCTTACATCTTACCTCCATTCTTCCTCCACTCAGTGTTTTCCGGCTTCCCTTCCTCATTATGGCCTTTTATCACTGCCCTGGCTCTATGGTTCTGCATTTTCATATGATCTCCCACGTGGCTTCACTCTTCAATCATAATTCACCTGATTGGTCTAGACCCAAATACCAGATTGCAAAATATCTACTGGACACATACTGATTTCCTTGGAGCTTCTAAGTCTTCAGTTGTGGTTCATTCCAAGATGTGTGTGCAGCTTTGGTTGTTATTATACTTTTTTGTCTTTGAAACAGTGTCTTGCTAATCCTTCTGCCTTTGTCTCTCAAGTGCTTCCATTATAGGCATGTGCCATTATACCAATCTTATCTATATGATTTTATGTGTGTGCCTGCACATGTGTTCTTGTATAAGATTGCACCTGTATGTGCATGCAAGTGGAAGCCAGAAGAAATCCTCAGCATTGATAGATTCTTCTGGGATGGAGTCCCTTACTGGCCTGATGCCAGTAGGCTAGACTGGCTGGCCAGCAAGCCCCAGTAATCTGCCTGCCTCAGCCTTACAAGTACTGGAGTTTCAAGTGTATGCTACCATGTCCAAATTCATTTCAACATGGGTTGTGCAGATAAAACTCAGATCCTCATAGCTGCAAGGCAAGCATTTTGCCAATGCAACTATTCCCTCAACCTCCTGTTTGCATGTTTTAAAGGAATAAATAAGTGGGATTTAGTGTGCCTCTGTAGATACTATTAGGAGGTGCTTAAAAGTCAAGTTCTTAAAGTGCCCTTCAAAGGACATCACAACAGAACAATGTGCTTCTCTCAGCAAAAGTTTTAAATAACTTCTCAACTATTCTATGCCTGTATAGAACGTCAATCATAATATAACATTCATAAACCAGACTTTGCTGTTTTCTTCTTTGTTAAACACCTGGCACAAAAAACATTATAGATGGTCAACAATTATTCAGTGAATTGTAAAATAAAAACAATCATAACCATATCAATATCTCTTAATCAGTTCTCAAAACTTTTGTAAAAAGTGTCTTACAATCAGATTGTCTCAATAGAAAAAAAAATAATTATTGCAGTAAAGAAGTATCTGTTTGTTGATATCTGAAGTGAGGTGACAGAGGAGACCCTCAAAGACCTAAGTGAGTAATGAAAAAAAAAATCTCTACAATGTCTCCTTTTTCCTGTCTCTTAAATGCCATGTAGAATTTGAAACTGAAAGAAAGTTTGGCTTTTCTGATTCACTCAGCATCTCCTTTTCCTAAAATATTGGACAACATTGCAAAGCTGCCATTTTTTTTCTTTGTTTTTGAGATGAGGTCTCACTATGGTGCTGAGACTGGTCTTGAACTTTTGGCTCTGAGAAGCCTCCTGTCTCAGTCTCCAAAGGAGCCAGTATTAGAGGTACATGCCACTGTACTAGAAATGAGGTTTTTTTGTTTTGTTTTGGTTTTGGTTTTAAGATATACAATATAGCTAAGAAAGTTAGGCCAGAGGTAAAAGCATTTCCACGAAAGGCTTATTACCTGATTATGACCCACAGAATCCACTGTGGAAGGAGAAAATTAATTCTGAAAAGTTACCCTCTGACCCCAACACATGTGCTATGGCATGTACAAGCATACATCCATACATCATATGCACACATACATACTAACAGTAAACAAGACAAATTTTATTCTAAAAAATATTCACAGCATGCTGTCAGTTAAGCCAAGTATATCTGATGTGTCTTGAAAGTAACCAGTTACAATTTCATACTTGTTTAATTATCCACAATGGTCCTGTACAGTGGCTCATGCTGAGTGTATTTCATATAAGTATGTTCCATTGGATTAATTCTTAAGAACCCAGACTCACTTTTCATGCCTCCTGTGTGGCAAATATGTTTCTCAACTGCAAGGGAATATCAGATTCTCCTTTCTGTTTTATCTACTTTTTTTTTTCTCTGCCAAGGGTCAGAAGACTTGAGAAAAAGAGATAAAAGAGGCTGAGACAAAAAGAGCTACATATCTACACTGAGTTCTAGGAATTTATCAGATACATCACACCTTTGAGAAATTTCCTTGCCTTGCTCATTTTTCATTCCCCTACAATAAGCCTGTATATGCCTAATGAATAACCTAACATTTTTATTTGGAAATAAAATTTTGTGTCACTGAAGAACCTACATTGGCCACTAATCATTCTCCATCTGGCCCTCCTCTCCCTTGTCTTTTTACCCAGGTAGACCAAATGACCTCAGACTTACTGCCAGAATTTATCTTCTATTTAACACAACTATTTTCTGTTACTTTTCTGAGATCTTACTGAAGAAAAAAAAAAAGATACTTGAGTTCTAGTAAATCCTTTACTTCTTTTTGAAATTGCCTATAATGTTCTGACTTTCCATGGAAAGCACAGGTACTCATCTCAGAATTTGCATTCTTCTAGCCCATTGCAAAGGAGAAGATCCTTCACATAGTTTAAAAAAAAAAAAAAAACTGTATTATGCACCTAAGTATTTCTGTCCTTAGTCTTAATAGCAGTTTCTTCAGAAGAAGAAGAAAAAAAAAAAATCTCCATGTACTGGCACAATCATTGCCTGATTTCATTCCAGCAACTAAGAACAACAATAACAACAAAAGCGAGGACTGTTTTTGTTTGTTTGTTTAATTAAATTCTTTCAAGCTGTGTGGAGCAATACTGCTGGGTAGATCTTGTAAGAAGAGATAATTAAAACACAAACAAACTAGTTCTTTCATTTGGAATAGCAGCCACTGCACATGCTCAGGACAACTAGCCCTAGCAAAATCCCAGAGGAGTCTCAGTATGCAAACTAAGTCAGCCTTAGAAACAGGTTCAGCTGCTCACCCACCCATAGAACTGTAAGCCCCCTCACACTGGGAATCAGGAAGGCTATCTCTGGAAAGTTGGGCATTGACTGAGACATAGCCAGAGTAGCTGGGCAAATAAAATAGTACCTTTAGCAATGGATTCCTGCAACAGACTGTCAGGTATCTAAAAGGGGGTTTTGTCACTCTACTATCATCATGTGCTGAAGGAACGCATTCAGGCCACACAAGAGAAAATTAAAGAGAATGAAAAGGCAAAATATACATATAAATGTATTTACCCCCAAATGCATGTAGATCTTAGTTTTCTAGGCTACATTGTATATACTCAGATCAGAAGCAATCTATAACCCTGAACATGCCAGTGGCTCAGTGAGTAAAGGAGTTTAGTGAGAAGTCTGATAGCCTAACTTTGGTCCCTGAGACCCAGAAGAGAGAACCAGCCCCTGCAAGGTGTCCTCTAATGACTACATATACAGACAAACAAATATGCTAAATATAAGTAAAATATAATTTTTTAAACACCATCACAGTCTGTTGTTTTTTTAAGAGATAGTCAGTATACTTAACAAACTTGTTAAATATCATAAAGTGAATTGAACTTGTGGGTTCCTTGTGTTAGCTTTGATATATAGCACAGTACATGAACATGAAGTAAGATAACCCCAGAATTGGGATCTGGTTTGATTCTTACAATGAAGACGATAGCTGATCTACTGATTCCTTTTCTCATTCTGGTGACAAAACACCTGACATAAGCTACTTGAGGAAGAGAGGATTTACTTTAATTCACATCATGAGAGGGGAGGTATGGTGGGGAAAATGGTTCTAGCTTTGGTGACAGGAGCGTGAGGTGGCTTGTCTCATTGCTTCCACAGTAAGCAGTCAAGAAGAGATGGATGCTGGTGCACAGCTGGCTTTTCCCCTCTTTCCTTCTTATTCAGTCTGGGACACCAGCATATGGATGGAATGATGTCACCCAAATTCAAGGTGGGTCTCTTCAGTTAGAACTCTCTGCAAACACCCTTACAAGCGTAGCCAGATGTGTGTCTCTTAGGTGATACTAGATGCAGTCAAGTTGACTGAAGGTAAGCTATCACAGGTGGCTTTAGAGCAGGTGCTCAGCATGCTCCATACCCAAGGCCATCTGACCTTAGCAGTTCTAATGGATCATTCTAATCGCATAAAGGCACCTGCTTTGACACAAGCCCTTGTGGCTTTTCTTCCGAGAAAGAACTCCACTTCCTCAACCAGCTCCTGGACCTTGATTCAGTGAGCGATTGTCAGGTTGCTGAAGCTGTTGTTCTCCTGACATTCAAGAAAGGCTATAGATAGAAAGCTAGGATGCTCATGACACCTACCATGTGTTTCTATCACTTACCAAGTTCCATAAGTTGTGTAATTTCCAGACTTAGTACGATGGTTTAGATATTAGGCAGTCAAAACAATGGCAATGAGCCACCATCCTTTCAAGTTAATTTTCTTCTTCTTGCAGTCCTGGAGATTCAACCCAAAGTCTAATAAATACCACAGTGAAATGCTCTCCAGCTGAGCTACAACCCCAGTCCTCTTAACCCTTTTATAAATTACTGTTTTCCTTGGAAAGTCCCATCATCTCCCATGACTCTGAAATACTTCCACCCATCAATTATGCTCAAATATTGAACTCAATTCAGGTCTCTTTATCCAAAACTGCATAGCAGATTCATTTGTGTGGCTTGCTAATTTTTCAAATTTCAACATTCCAGATACGAGCCCTTTATCCTCACGTCTTTCCTAAGTACCTAGTACCTCCATTCATCCATTCTTTTCTCACCACAACCTGGAAGTCATCTCTGACATTTTCTGTCTTTAACTTTTCCATCCAGATAATTGCCAGCTCGTGGCAACACTCCCTCCTAAGCACATTTCTAACTTGGTCCCTACCTCCACTGTGACCATTCTACACTAGTCTCCTCTCTCCCCTCCGTTATGGTGCTATAGCTTCATAAGCATCTGCTTGTCTTTATTTTGACCAGATCCAATTCATTCATCCTTCACACAGTCCCATGAGACTTCTAATAAAGCATAATTGGATGATATCACTTCTCTCATTCAGAAAACTAACATGTCTTTCCATTTAGAAAACAGTTTAAATTTTCGACACTGCCTCAAGAGTGTCTAACATATTTTAGCAAATCTATATAATGTCAATTTCATCATTTCTAACATTTTTTGTGATATTAACTTCCAAGCAAAACCTATCCCTGGTGTTCACTTAGCTTCATAGAAAATGTCAGATCATAAAGTACTGATGACAGAAGTATACCTCATTGACGATCTCTGGAGGATGTAGCCTTTTCTGTGTAATCTTAACCAACCAGTATGAGTGTGAATATTTAGCTAGAACTACTAAAAGTCCCTGAGGAAGAAATTGAAATGGGGAGGGCAATTCAGTGGTTAAGAGCACTGGCTGCTTTTTTAGAGGACCTGGGTTAAAATTTTCAGCACCCACATGGCAGCTCACATCTGTGACTCCATCTTTAGGAGATCTGACATATGTGGTGAACAGACATACATTCAAGAAAAACACCCATTCCTTCCATATAAAATTAAGAAAAAGAAGTTGAAAGCAACGAGTGTACCATGAAGGTAAAGGAGTATGTCAGTGCACTACCCTGAAGCAAACCTCTACCAATAATTTCCCATCTCTGTCCACACTCTCATCCATTATCATATCAGACCCTGGTTCACACTCTACAGTTTCTAACTTTCACTCATCTTTCCAATGCCACCTGAAGTATCCATGAATCTCCATTTTTAATCTTCTAACTAAATAAATTTTCTATTGTCCTTGTTTATAATGCCCTGTACTTCTCAGAGTGCATCTGATAGTTCCCATCAATAACTTTTGTCAAATATAGGTCACTCATGTATAAGCCAGATGCTATGATAATTTATCTCACCAATGTCGTCTCATTGCTTGACATTTGCTTATTTACTTAGTCATTCTTTTTTTAAACTCAATTGGTCAATAACTATTTCAGCACCTCTTAAAGATGTAAACAGATGAGTTCATGTTTTTATAGTAGCCTGTCACACATGTGTGACAGTGGTCCTTAAACACATGTCTAGAACTACCTCTTAGCTCTGCCCATGGGAAAGCCAGTCCCTCTCCTCCACATCTGTATAGCTAAGCTATACTACATGATGATTATTTGTTTGGTTATCCTTTTCCTCTCTTGGCCTATAAATTTGAAAACAGAGACATTTTGGGGCAAGATATTAAGTTTGTGGGTGGGGTCCTTGCTAATTTGTCTGCAGACACAGGTATGTACATATCATGTAGGAGCCAGGGGACACCTAGAGATAATGTTTCTCAGGACCTATGTAACTTTTTGTCCTAAGATGCGGTCTTCCTGTTTTAAAAATTGGCTGGGAACAGAACAGTTAGGTTAAGCTAAATGTCCAGTGATTCCCAAGGACTTACCTGTCTTCTCTGCCTCCCCAGAGCCAGAATTACAAACATATCTTCATGCCCATATTTTTTAAATATCTCTGGGTATAGAACTCAGGTGCCTATGACTGGAAGGCAAGTACTTTACCAATTCAATCATATCTCCAACCTGGGCAGATATTACTTTATCTTCAATATGTGGCATGAATGCTAGGAATTTGGTACTTAGTTTGTATATATTGGGAAAAAATCCAAGGTCCAAACTACACTGTGCTGGGGTATCTCAGACATACACAAGGCTAGGGTACCATATCCATTTAAAGAACACAGTAAAACACAGTCAAAGTTAGTTTAAGAATGAGTCTCACAATCTTGTTTAATTTTCTCATTTTTTTTCTTTTTTTTAACACATCTTCAGCATGAGTAACCATTTCCAAACATGCACTGCGAGCAAAGAAAATGAAGACAGGGCCTTTCATAAACTGTGACACTGATGTTTGCAGAATACATCTATAAATGTGTGTTTCCATTGGCAAATGCATTGTGATATAGCATGAAAAACTCAAACTTGGACTTACATCATTTCAGGTAGCAAGACTGTCTCAGGCTTGGGAGGAAACTAAGTAAAGTGCTCACTGCATATGTGTGGGAACACACAAAAATGTTAGGTGGGCATCACAGATCCCTATAGTTTAAACCTCAGAAAACAGAGGCAAGGAATCCCTGAAGCAAGCTAGCTAGTGAGATCAGGTCTGGGTTTGAAGGAATAAGATCAAAGAACAATCGAGGATGATTCTCAATATCAATCTACATGCACAAGCACACATGTGCACAGGCACAGACACAACACATATGCCCACATGCAAACATGTATACAAACATTCCATATACCCACAAAAATGGAAAAAGGAATCAAAGCAAGAGCTCCTCATTTTAGCAAAGGCAGATTTCAATTGACATTTGTAAATATGAAGAGAAACTAATGTCCATCTGTGACACCTGCTCTTATCTTCACTTCTATACAACATGAAGATGTATTTGCATTTATTAGAAAAACATTAACACATTTGGCAATTTTTGCACATGTATGGGCTGTGCACGTACAAGGTTAACATCTCTCTTCTTCCTCTGTCAGGGTCCACCTTATACATTGAGACAGGGTCTCTCATTTGAACCTGGATTTTGCTAGTTTAGTTAGTTAGCTTGAGGGGAAACCTATGTCTCCACCTCCCAGCTGTTATGAGTAGTTTCCCACCAGCCTGCACCCCCCCAGCTGTGCCAGACCCAAATAAGACACTGAGACCCTACATTAGATATAAAGATGTAGGCCAGTTACTAGTTTCTTATCTGCTGACGCTGTCTTATTAACCCATTTCTATTAATCTAAGTATTCCCACATGGTCTTATCTTACCGGAGAGACGGGCTGGTGTTCTGCTCTCTCTGTCCTCCATCTTGGAACTCTCCCTACTACTTCTGGAATCCTCCTTGTCTCCTAGTCCCGCCTATCTTCCTTTCCTATTGGCCAACAGTGCTTTATTCATTAACCAATGTGAGAAAGATATTTACAGAATGATATCTCCCATCATCTCCTCTTTTCTGTCTAAAATAAAAAGAAGGATTTTAATCTTAGCCTAGCAAAATATATCACACAACAGTTATCAAATAAGAATCACTGTTAACAATGTTTAGTCCTTTAATATTTAGCAAGATTTAAATATTTTATCATCTATCCTATCTTAGTGAGTCTAAAGACTTATATATAACTTATCTTTAGTCTTAACTAAGGAAAACTATAACCATAACTATCTGTCTTCAACTCCATCAAAGACCACAGAAGGATAAAATATAAAGTCTAAAAATGACAGAGACAACTCACCTGGTCAGTCACCAAAGTTCTTTTGTAAAGTTCCATCTTCAGCCTATAGGGCATAGTGTGTCTGGCAGACTCCTCAGCAAAGCAGGAAACTTTAAAATGTCTACCTGTATTGGCAGTTTGTCAGTCATTTTCTCTCTGTGTCAGGTAGACTATCTGGCAGACTCTTCTTCCATGAAGCAGAAATCCTGTAGCAATGTCCATATTTTATCATCAGTCACTTTCCTGTGGGTCCTGCAGGTCCAGTTTATACAGCATAAAGTCAAATAGTCCAGACAAGAGCAGTATCTTGCCCAAATGGCTAGTCTTGCCATATTGAAAAGAGACTTCATTATGTGATTCTTCTATGTCCATCTTCCTTTCTGATGCAGGTGGTATTGCCAGAAGCAGTTATGTCTCATTGTCAAGAAAAACCTTAAACCATTTTAAATACCATATTCTGTAGGTCTTTGAAATGTTTGAAGAATGCCTGTTCATCTTAAATATATCTCTATATATTTAGAAACCTAACTTAACTCTAAGTTTTGACTATCATAGGTAACTATCATAGGTAACTATCTATAATCTGTACTAAATTATACATTACATTTCTAAATATAAACACAATACCTAAACAAGAGGAGAAATATACATATCACAAAATTGACCTTAAATTTGTATCGATAAATGAAAATCCATTTCAAACAAAGTATTCATAGCTACACCATAATCCCCTTTTTTTACCTTTAGAAAGACTGGTTGTGGCCATTAACCATTTACAACCAAGCCCACTTAAATGAAAACAAACATTTATAAACAATATTTGGGAATTTGGGTGTCATTCTTTCCAAACTACTTCCTGCTGGTAGGGGGCACTGTCATGGTGATCCTAAGAAGATGTAGAAATCCTGGCTATAGTCTGCAAGGCTGCTTTGTCCCAACTGTTTTGAATGTTGGATCACCTGGGATGCTGTTTCAGGGTATCTGGCTTGATCAAACCATGTTTGTCTGAAAGGAATCCACAGCTTTTTATTTTCTGTGGAAACAAAAATAGAAATCCTTTTCCCCAGTAACTTGTCCTTAGATTTAAATTTTTGAGTCAAAGCATTTTTAAAATATATAAATTGGATTAATCCAGCAGCATGTCTTTTAAAAGTTGTTGTTTCCTCAGCACTCAAACGATACAAAGACAATATAATACCATACAGTATCCAGATTCTCTCCATCTTTGCATGGCTTTTTCATTACTCTATTTCTTCTACTATTTTTTTTTTTTTCATTTTTTTGAGACAGGGTTTCTCTGAATAATTTTTATCTGTCCTGGAATTAACTCTCTATACCAGGTTTACTTTGAAATCACAGAGATCTGCTTGCCTCTGCCTCCCAAATGCTGGAATTAAAGGCGTGTGCCACCACACCCAGCTTCTCTCTGTCTTTTTAAAACCATTTTATTCTTTTTCTCTCCCAAGCCTACGTATATTTTAAAACACGCTGTAAACCTTTAGCGATTTTTCTTAATGTGAATCTGTCTTTACTGTAAATCTTTTTCTATCCACCAGTCTTTATATACTAAACAACATTGCTAAAATGAAAGCCACAGCTGTGTTAGCCATGATCTATCCAAGATTGCGGCACCTATTTTACCGCCAGAACTGAGAATTGTGCTCACTGCCTTGGTCTACGCTGTCATCCAGCAGCATGCTGCAGGCTTGGAGATGTGATCACTGCCATTGCCAGCTCTCATACACACCAGTAAGTTGTTAGCAGAGCTCTTTAAAAGCCTTGCAGTTTTTTGCCACTTATGCTGAGTCAGGAAACCTCCCTTAAAGGAGCCGCACAAGTTTCTGCTTGTCTCTATCAAAGTAGAGTCCAACCAAGAAAAATGCTGCTACCAAGAAGTCTTGCTTGTCTTTGTTCTTTTGTTTATAAAACCCTTTCTTAAGCTTTTTTAAGTTTTAAGTAGAAGTTCTTCAGCCCACATTGGGCACCATTTTGTTAACAGTAAGGTTTTTCCTGACTGCTGGTCCCACCGCCACACCAGCCCCAAAGAACACACAGAGATGCTGTATTTTATATAAATGCTGTTGGCCAGTTACTTGTTTCTTATTGGCTAGCTCTGTCTTAATTATTAACCCATTTCTATTAATCTAAGTACTTCACATGGTCTCATCTTACTGGAGGGACTGGCATTATTCTCGTTGTCCTCCATCTTGGATCTCCTCCCTACTACTTCCTCTCTCCTCCTAGTCCCGCCTATCTAGCTTTCCTATTGGCCAACAGTGCTTTATTCATTAACAAATACGAAAAACATTTACATAATGGCATCTCCCATCACCCAGTTGTGAGATCACAAGTGGATGATGGTCACCACAATTTCCTGATATTTATTAGATTTGGGGGACCTGAACTCTGGTCCTCCAAGTGCTTTATTCATTGCACCCCCTCCCATGCCCCAATACTGCTGTTTTCAAATTTCTCATGGCAAAGGGTAATCTACCACCAGACATGTGCTTCTTGTATATAGTTTCAGTGTGCAATTTTACAGTTCAGCTGACTTTGATTTGTTATATTTTATTACTTTTTTAGATAATACTTTAAAAACAACAAAAACAAAAAACCCTGGCTGGGCTGAAATTTGCTATATAGACCAGACTGGCCTCAAAGTTGCAACAGTCTTCTTGTTTCTGTTTTCTGAGTGTTGAGAATACAGGCATGTGCCAGTATGCTCTACTATTTATTTTCAAATGAAACTTTCCTGATGATCGAGATCACTAACAGGTAAATAAAGCTGAATTTGTAAAGTAAAACATTATTGGGAAATTGAAGGTTCCATTAGCCACTATAATTTTAAACCACTAAATGAATCCCCCAATGAATTTTCTTTAATATGTACATTAACATGAAACAATAAATTTCAAACAATGTTAGTGGTTTACATCTGTAATTCCAACATTTGGGAAGCTGATGCAAGAGGGTTTCTATGAGTTTAAGGCCAACCTGGGCTATTTATCAAGTTACAATTGAGGAAAAAAGACCCAGCCTCAAAATAAATAAATAAATAAAGTTATGAAAATTAATAAATGCCACCTCCACGAAATAATAAAAATAGTGGGGTTCATTAAAACATTTTCATACCTTTGGTCACTCCCATCATTTTCCTTCCTAGCTCTTGTCCCTCCTATTTTTTTTTAACCAGCATAAGTTTGTCAAGCATTTTAAACTTAGGTCTTCCTTAGTAAAAGGTTGAAAGTCTTTTCAGGAAAGCAGATGATGCAGCTGCCAGTGCTGGCTCCTGTCTATTGCTACTGCCTGGAGTAACACCTGAAGGCATCCTTTGTTTGAAGGAAAACTTTGTTTGAAGAGCTGGCTCCCAATAGACTCAGTCCTTCTGGGAGAGCAGCATTTATTAGAGTGTCAGGTGACAGTCATTTACTTCTGATTCTTGTCCCAAGTTTCAAATAAAGAAAGAATAAACTTAGGCCTCCATGAAGAGGAAAAAGAAGAAGTAAAGAGAAGGGAAGAGGAGAGGAGAGAAAGAGAAAGAAAGTAAATGAGTTTTAGAGGAACAAAGTCTTGAAGGACATCTTTGCCTCCACTCTGCCGGGAAAGGAAATTTGACAGTCTAGGAACTGAACCCTGCCAGGGGCCTAACCAGACTTGGGTGTGGAGTAGAAAAGGCAAATCCACTGGCAGATTGTCCCTGAGATGTTTCTGGAAAATTTTCTCATTACTTACTGATTATAATAAACAGCTCATAATCTCAATGTAAACTGCTTCTGAAGTCTGCCACTTAATACTGAGCTGCTATATTTAGCATCACTAAAAAAATAAATTTAGCCCTGGCCAACACTGGCATTAAAAACCTAAAAGGGCTTTATGAAATTCCCCTAGGCCACTGATACCTTAAGTGAGTCAGTGCTGAATTAAGTCCCTGATGATGAGATGTGAAAGCTAGAGGCCAACCACCTATGGCTAAAGGAGAATTGCCTGGGATTACCTTGAAAAATCAGCCTATCACATATCCTATTCAAATTGCATCTTGGTGCATATAAAAAGACCAGAGCATAAATTCACTAAGAAGATTAAGAAAGGAGGGGCATAGGGTGCCAGTGGAGGGCTTGCTCTCCAGTCCATTCCTTTTCCTGGTATAAAGTGAGATTGGAATTTTTCTGTTCCTTATCCTGCCTAGGACAGCAGAGATGGGTACTATGCATTTAGGATGCTCTGGTAAATTGGCTTAGTCACTGAGAGTGACTCTCTTGGTTAAAGGCTTCCCAGGGCACAGGAACTGTGGAAAGGAAGCAAATCAATAAAAAGGAGAGAGTTTGGGTGAGATTGTTTAAGAGGTAGATATGAGAAAGTACAGTGGCATCTGGGTATGATAATATAATAATGAAACCCATTATTCTGTGTGTGTGTGTGTGTGTGTGTGTGTGTGTGTGTATGTGTGTGTGTGTGTGTATGTTCATGTGGGAGTAGCTACACACCAAGTAGGCTCTAGGTATCCTCCTGTCTCATTCTCTTTAGACCTAGGCCTGGGATTATAAGCTCTTGCTACCATATCCAACCTTTTTACATAGGTTCTAAGAATCAAACTCAAGTCTCCAGACTTGCAAGGCAAACTCTTTAGCAACTGAGCCATCTTCCCACTGGTGAAACCTGTGATCGTGTATGTTAATTCAATGTTTTTATTTGTTTTATTTTATGTGGACTAGTGTTTGTCTGCATGTAAGTAAGTGCACTATATGTGTGCCCAGTACCCACAAAAGCCAGTAGATGCTATCAAATTCCCTGGAAAAGGACTTATAAACAGTTGTGAACCACCATGTGGGAACTGAACTCAGGTTCTTAACTACTAAGCCATCTTTCCAGTACCCCCCCCCAAAAACAATTACTGTTTTAAAAGTCCTGTCTGGCATTATTTAGCAAGGTAACAATCAAACCGAAAATAGACCCAGTATCAGCAAAACTGGATATAATCTCTCAATGATCATTGCTTACCCTCTGTTGGATACAAAATGCTTATTGTCATAAAAACTCACAATATGGTAGTAAAGCTTTAGCTTTCTTTTCCTATGACAAGTGTGTAAAACTCTAAAGTCTGAGAAGACCCTATTTAAGAAGTGTATTTTATTTTTAGTTGAGAAAGAAAGCATATTTCAGAATTGGGAAAGCCTCTGTCCTGAAAAAAGCTGATTCTTAAAAGGAGGTGAAGTCTCAGGAAATAGAAAGATTAATATATGTATTAATATTGTTGACTGACAGCAACCTGAGACTAAGCTTATATAACTGTGGGTGAGGTAGAGAAGAACAAAGTCACCCAACACCAAGTTGTCAGCTTCATGCCCAAAGGACAGCAGGCTTTATATTTCTGGGTGTCCAAATAGTATTTTGTAATTTTTTTTACCTTTATTTTTATTTACATCTATTAGTATTCCAACTGCACATGTGACTATGTATCACATGCATGGAGGCCCATAGAGAAGGTTGAACCCCTGAACTGGAGTTATAAACAGTTGTAAGCCACCATGTAAATGCTCTGAAAGAAGGGCAGTGTTCTTACTGTTGAAATGTCTCCCCAGTCAAGGAGAGACACAGATTTTGAATACTTATTTAAACTAGTCACAGAGGAGACTACTTCAAATTTCAATCAACCTTGATTTAAATAGTTAAGTGAAATCATCTTGCTTTTTCACCTAAATCATTGAAAGTAACAATGTCCTTAATTTTGTTTTACATTACATACCATTCAGAAACTAAAGCAACAGCCCAGTTAGAAATGACACCACAGGGTGACAAGATGGTTAAGCAGGTAAGGACACTTGTAGCCAAGGCTGACCTAAGCTTGATCCTTGGGACTCATATGGTCTAAGGAAAGAACCAACTCCAGAAAGATGTTCCCTGATCTACGCACACACTCTGTGGAACATACACATGTACATGTACCTGTGTGTGCATGAGTGTGTGTACATACAAAGAACAAACAAACAAATAATGTTTAAATAGCAGAATACCAGTGCTGGCCTCCACTCGGAAGCAATCAAGTCAGAATTTCTGGGGATTAGCTGACCCTGACTGTAGGCAATGCCGAGACTCCCAGGCTTTGTGCTTGTCACTGATGAGGAAATCAGCACTTGGAGGGTAAGATGCCTTCTCTACTTCCTGCCTACATATGCTGCCAAGACTACCGAAGGAAGCGCCTGCCAATAAACAGCAAGACACAGTAAGCAATTCCCACTGGAAACTGCTGCAAAGAGAAGCAACGGGGTCACCAGCCACAGAAGACAGCCCTTGCTGCATGCCCAGGGTGAGGATTGCAGAGCTCCAAATCCCACTTAAACCCTCCCTCACCGGGCAGTGTTTGCACCAGCAAGCTGGCTTTGCCAAAATACATCTTGGAAATTTCTGACTTGGGGGAAGCAGCATAAGACAAAAATTCTGAAATTCCAAAAGTAGGAGGAAAAGAAACTGTGTAATTTAACTTTTGCACTTCTTCATAATACTTTCCTTTAAAATTGCATTGCCATCTGCACACAGTGTGTCTTGAGAGCTAGTGAGCTGTAATCTCTATAACCTGGTGGCAATCACTACAAATTCCATGTCCTCATTTTCCATATTTTTACCATCATCATTCCTGCAAATAAAGCAGGGGCTGTCAATTATTTTGAATGGAGCCATGACATTTTTTTTTTTTTAACCTGAAATTCTCACCTTTGATTTAACAAGTTTTGTGCTATTGGTTGATTCTCATGGAAATCAATGGTAAATTCTAGCTTCCTTTCTTTCCCTGGGGCTCCTCTCCCTGCTCACTGACGACTCCCACCCACTCTTTCCTAAGGTTTTTGAAGTTCTAATTTGCTCATGGGGTTACACATTTGCCTTCTTTGGTTTAATTAATCAATATTCCCTTCTGACAAAGGAAGGGGAAACACACATCTAATGCGTGACGTTGATCATTGTGCTTCCCCCACTGTGACCCTCACTTGAAATTTGTCTTGAGCTTTATCAGCCCGCTCCCTTTTCTGCCTTTCCATTTGCATATCAAATATATCATTGTAGGCAGGCTGCTCACAAGCATGGCCTGCAGATGGTTACAGACCCAGATGCCCAGTGGAGCTACAGAGGAACATTTGTAAACCCAGAGCGATTGGAGGAGATGAATGGAGGCCAGGGGATTACTGTGTGCTCTTATTTGCTCTCTCCTCCAGAAATTTGAGACCTTTGAGGTGTCCCATCTTTATACTTTCAACGTATTATTTATTTACAATTTTTAAAATATTTATTCTTCATATAAAATTAGAATAGTAAAAGTAAGATATCCAGCATTTAAGTGAGTTCTCTCTCTCTCTCTCTCTCTCTCTCTCTCTCTCTCTCTCTCTCTCTCTCTCTGTGTGTGTGTGTGTGTGTGTGTGTGTGTGTGTGTGTGTTGTATGTAGGTCAAATTTTCTCAGGTGTTGTCCATGTTGACTTTAAGGCAAAGACACTTGGCTTACATCATCAACTGGACTAGACTAACTGGTCACTGAGCCCCAAGGAGCCACTGTCTTAACCTCTCCAGCACTGGGGTAGAACTTGGGTCCTCATGCTTGTTCAGCAAATGCTTTACCATGAGCCACCTCCACAGCCTCTGTACTTCCAGTTTCTTGTCAGGAAGATGTTGCTGGTCACTCAGGGCACTTGGGGCGATGTGGTGACAAAAAACAAATGTTTCATTGCAGATAATCAAGGTATGTTGCAATAATGGGTATGTTTTGGGGGTACTAACTAACTTCCCTTGAAACAATTCTCCCTTAAACCAGGAGCCAGCTGATGGAAGCTTCAGGTTCAAATCAATTCTGATCATCCCCATTTTCCAGGAATTAGGAAGTTGATTGCTCTTAATTATAAGTACCTCTATATTTCTATTTGTTCCCTTCCTATTCAACCTTGCTGCATTTTTGATCCCACTCCCCTCCCAAACTCACCTGTTACCTTATACTTGACATCCCGTTGTTCATTGGATTACTGAAATGCATTATTCAAATCTATTATAGGGTGCAAAATATTTTAAAGATTTTAGAACTGTATTCTAAATCTCTGCGGCCCATTTGACCCTCTTATCTAAAGAGCACTTTAGAGATGGGGTCTCTGGCATTTGAAAGCATACTCACCACCAAACACCAGCCTAAGGCTTATGTCTGGCTTTTAAGAACTCTGCACAGCTCTTGAAACAAGAGTAAGAGGAAAATAATACCGTCATTGGATATGTTAATTATGGTCCTAGAAGTAGCATTGTCTCCTTTTGAAAAACACCAAAATATTACAGTGTAAAGACATATGTCTGTTTTATTCAGTGTACTAAATGGATTAGGCAGGGGCTTTGGAAAGTCACATTGTGATCCTTTATCTCGGGTGCTATTATCCAGAAAATTATTACATGATGGAGGGCAAGAGCAACCGATTTGGAGGATGAAGGCCTGCGTCTTATCTCAACTTTGCCACCAATTAACCATCTGCCAATTGAGTAAGCTGGACTCTACACATGAACATCCATTTATCCATCTGTAATTTGTGACTCTTGGACCACATGCATTTGAGGGAGTTGAATGCCACTCTCAGAAAAAAATACTGTTACAAGAATTTGGGAGAATGGCTGTATCACACACATTCTTCTTGGAGATCTGTATATTACCATATCAGATACTTTCCTAATAGCCTGTGAGATTGATAAGCTGGTAAGGGTGCTTGCTGAAAGACTTGAAGGTCTGAGTTCTATCCTTATGATCCATGTGGTGAAAAGAAAGGATCCACTTTGCAAGTTGTTCTCCAACCTGCACATGCATTTACATGGACACACACACAAGAAATCAAACAAAAATAAACAAATGTAACTTATTACAATCTTGAGACAGACTAATAACATCTTACCAAAAAATGCCAATTGAATTGCTTATGTTGCTTTCCCAATCTACTAGAGCAAAACTCCTATGGCTGTCCAAACCATTACACAAGAAGTTTTCTAACTGGGTCCTGCATAGGCTTGTGTTTACACACTAGGTCCCTAGCTGATGGCACTATTTTGGAAGATAGTGGAACCTTTTAGACATGGTGTTCATAGGAAGGATAAAGAACCAAAGCAGTGAGCCCTGAAGGCTATGGGTTGGTCTACTTCTCAGTCAGATGTTCCATGTTCCTGTTGCCCTTGACAGGAGCTGGCCAACTGCCGTGCCTTCCTTGACATGAAGAACTGTTCACTCTCAACACTGAGCATCCCCTCCCCCAAATAGCTCTCTTAAGTTGCTTCTTCCTGGGATTCTGCCCCAGCAATGAGAAAAAGAAGTAGCGTAGGCCTTT
Organism: Phodopus roborovskii; assembly: GCF_943737965.1. NCBI lineage: Eukaryota > Metazoa > Chordata > Mammalia > Rodentia > Cricetidae > Phodopus > Phodopus roborovskii. The sequence continues at coordinate 13,649,489 of NW_026126485.1, read as the reverse complement.
TCAACTCTACTTGGCCCCACTCAAGGTTGGCTGTGCCAGGTCTAAACTCCCCAGTCTGGATTCAGGCCCATGATGTCTCTTCATTTTAACTTTGTGACTTCATTGGTATAATTTCACTTCTCTGTATGTCAGTTCCTTCGTCTACAAAGCTAATATAATAATGTGTACTTCAGAGGCTCATGTACACAGAACCCTGCATTTGATCCCTAGCAACACATAAACCATAGTTCATACCTGTAATCTTATCAACTCTGAAGGTGGAGGCAGAAGTTCAAGGTCAACCTAGAGTCCTGGGCTATGTAGCAATTCTGAGGCCAGCCTGGACTACATGAGAGCTTATCTCAAAATAAAATTCTTAGCATGTTGCTTAGCATTTTGTAAGTGTCATGTAGGATGTCATATCCAAACTTTATCAAATACAACAGTCCGGAAGAAGGAGATGAGCAATACCAGGATCGGCTAAGCATCTATTATTCAGTGACAGTCTGGAAGGAGATGAGCAATACCAGGATTGGCTAAGTATCTATTCAGTGGCAAAAGCACTGCACATAACATCTCATCAAATCCCCCAATAAAATAAAAATTGTCATATGATTCTTATATTTTATAGATGAGTATATCAGAGGTCTTAGTGTTAAAGAATTGTCTAATTTTTCAGCTAGTAAGATGAAAAATAAATTATCTTAAACTTGGATATCCTTGCTTCTAAAATTTAAACTTTTTTTTTCTACATCACACAGCCTTCTAATTAAGTATACAAACTTAATTTAAGTTTTAAGAAATTAAGTATACAAACCAAACACTTCCTAGGAATCTATAGGAAGACTCAAATTAGAAAGTAAGCCCAATGCTGTTACCCATCTCCAGGATGCATTAACTGCTAGACCTTAAAGGCAGAAAGACCTATGGAAATGGGGAAAGCAGGCCTGTAGATGGCTCAGTGGGCAAAGGTAATTGCTACCAAGATTGACACCTATGTTTGATCCCCAGGAACCATGTGGTACAAGGACAGATCCAACCTCTGTAGCTTATGCTCTGACCTCCACATGTATGCCCACCCCCACTCCAACATGGATCTACACAAAATAAATGGATAAAAGTAACTAAAACATTTAAAAGAAAAATGGAGAAATAAATATATCTTGATATTTATCTAGCTATAATTTTGAAAGATTATTTCATGTTTAAATTAACTTCCTACTGTGTGTGCTGTATGAAACTTTACAGAGATTCACCTCCCCTTACCTGACTCATATTATATTTTTAGAGAATCATAATTCTAAAGGAGACATTTTAGAGGTCAAATTAATTCTACTGCCTCTAGAAAAGATTGGATCAAAATAATTCCCAAATGATTATCTCTATCCTAATCTATTTTTAAATACTCAAAAAGAAATTCTATGCTTTTTATTTAAAAATTCAAATATTAATGACATATTTAAAACACCATAACATGCCATCATACCCAAGAATATTTTTGAAAATAAAAACACATTAATCAAAAAAAAAAAAAGAAGTAAGGGGTAAAAAATAGGATGAGAAGATGAATTGATACTTCATGATAGTGTATAGTACCATGCATTAAAAACTGAAAGTCGGGACTAAGGACACAGGGAGGTAATTTATTGGATATTAATCTTCCATTTTAGCAGGCAAGGCGCAACTTTACTTAGATATGTCTGCTGCATCCAAAGTTTTAAAATATGGGGTCAAAAATATATCCCTGCCACACAGCCCACTCTCTTCGTTCATCTTATCGCTCAAACTGGTTTTCACAGCAGTGTCAAAGATGATGGAGCTTAGAGAGATTTCCGTTTTGCAAGTAAAAAAGGGGCAGACAGGAGGTGCACAGCCTGCGGTGTACTCAAATGGAGCAGCCAGCTGCCTAATTCCCATCATCAGAGCCTGTCCTGAGATCACAGGGCATCTGATTGAACAGGCAACTTGCAAGGAAATGGAGAAACGCATGGGAGATTTCTCAGCCTTGCAATTCTCCATTTGGGCTCAGGGAGTGAGAGAAGGGATGGGATAAGCTCTCTGACTTAGCTAGGAGGAAACAATCCCCTTCTCTAGGAGTTTATAGATGAGAAATTCACACCACAGCCCACAGTAGACTTAGTTTAACTTGGGTAGAAGATAAACCATCTTATCAGTTTGGACAAACAAAGTAGTACCTCCAACAGCTTGCACTTGGGGCCCAATACATCACAGCTGTGTTATTGGAAGTCCTGGTCCAGCTTTCTTCACTTTGAGATGTGGATACCATAGGATGAGTAAAAACACAGCACAGGACATACTGCCTACCTCAAAAATGAACATGTTTTTGGAGAATGTTGAACTTTGAGTGTTATTTCTCCATTACCAGAGATTCAGTACATATTGAGGCCTTTCCCTTTCTGAGGAAGAAAAGCAAATGATCGTTGATGCCTGGGAGAGCAGCAAAAGCTTATACACCAGAGTACAAAATATAGTAGTAGTAGTAGTAGTAGTAGTAGTAGTAGTAGTAGTAGCAGTAGAAAATTTCAGAGTTACTGGAACGTGCACCATGCAAAGTGCCAAAGAATCCTTGATTCTGGCAATTTCCACTCCTCCGCCAGTGCTTTCTGGGAAAACAGTGTCTTAGAAGGACATTCTGCAGTGTTCCTACTTTTTTAAAGGTTTGTGGGATCTTTCTGTATGTAGAACTTCAAATGGAAAGTAGAATGAAGGTGAGAACAAGTGATCTGCTTGAATGATCTTAGTAGTGCTGACTGACTATATCTAGTTCTTACCAGGTTCCATTCCGCTGTAAAAATGGCTACGCCTGTCACTGAAGGACAACACTCCTATTTATGTGGACAAAACAAGCTCAAGTTTGCAAACTGACAAACAATCTCCGATGACTACTGAAATGATAGATAGGTGGGACCATTTATACCTTAGAATCTATTTTAAAATAGAAGAGTGCAGTTTCTTTTCTTAGCCTAAGGTTTCACTTTGTATCCCTCAAATTACAAAATTCATATTCCTAAGCATTAACACTACTACTTGCTGGGAATTTCTAACTCACATTGTCAAAAATAAAGTAAATAAATCTTTCCAATACAAAGGACACTCAAACTGCCTATCTCAAGAATAACTTATATTTCAATATGACCTACTTATGTATACAAAGGCCAGCTCTGGAAAGATTTCTCAGTTCCTGGATACTTTCCAGGTCGCACATACTTCTCCATTCAGAATGTCTCCTTGGTTTCCCAAATTTCCTAACTCTCTTTACAATAGACAAGACTCCTGTAACATGCAAATATGGCTGTGCCCTATAAGGGCCAGCACTTTAGCTGGGTCCTGAGCTTTAACTCAGATCCATTAGTAACAGAGAAGACCCTTGAATAATAGAGACACAAGGCAGGTAAATTCCAACAGGGCAAGGGCCTAACTACTCTGTCCCCTGGCAAGGGAGATAGAGAACTAAAAGAATCTCCGAGACAGGAGTTACCTGACCGAAACTGAAGTCAAGCTCGAATCTTGGAGATCGCAGGACTATCAGCCCCAGTTCCGGTGTTAGTGAGCCTGGGCTGGTGTGAACTGTGGTGTGCCCACAGTCTCCAGTACGGCAGATGGAAGAAAAAGCTCTATGTTGGCATCCCACCTCTGCCACTTCTGAAGATAACCCATTCCTGTACTTTACTGTCCTCGTCTACAAGCTGGGAATTATGGGAGCATCATTTCCTAGAAAGGCTGAGAGAATGAAGTAAATTAACTTGTGTGCAGGCCTGAAGGGAGGGCACATGGCAATTAAATGAAAGGTAGTGGCTGTTCTCAGCAACAAGAATCACTAGCTAGAGCTGCATGTTTTCAAGAACACTCCCACGTGCGCGCACACTTGAACACACACATATCTGAATGTGCACACACAAAAAGAAGGTTGGACGAATATAAAATGAAAGTAAATTACTATCTCTCCATCATGAAAATTATGGGTTTTTTTCAAATATTTTTTCCATATACATTTCCTAAATTTTCTACAATAAATATACTGAGTTTTACCAAAACAATTTATAAAATGCTAATTAATATTTTATATAAAAGGATGAAGCTTTTTATTTCATTTTTGACAAAAATGAAAGCAGAAAACAAAGTTTTACTACTAAATATTAGTACAGTATGGCTTTAATCATATAATCATGTACTACAATTAAAAACTATATGCTGAAAAGGGTTGATTGTTATCGCGGTTAAATAAGGATCAGGATAAACAAATAGGCCGAATAGATGTTTATTCAGGGAGAAATAACTTACAACCTAGACAGATGAACACCAGGAAATTCAACCCGATCCTCTCCTGTCTAAGTCACGCCAGCAAGAGAGCTTCCCCCCCCCAACCCCCCCTCCCTCTGACCTCCTTCCACAGGTCACTTCTGCCCATGGCTCCACCCCCCAATGGGCGTGGTCAGTGCCACAGAAGGACTATCTCACTACAATTCTCCTTTTAGTCTAAAGAAAAGATTTAGGCTTAATACAAAACTATATACAAAACAGTGAATAACAAGTGTGCTCTAAGAAAAGGAAAATCGAGAACAAAATGACCTACATATCTAGTCCTAGGGTGAAGGCATAATGGAGTTTACAATAGAGTTGTCCTAAGCTGGAAAACGTAAGTCTAGTACCTAATATATCTAACTAGGAAGAGAGAATAATAGTTGTGATAGTTTAATCTTCAACCTCATCAAGACCTGAGAAGGAAAATAACAATCCTAGAATAGACAGGAAGTGCGGATGGACAACTTCCGAAAGGTGCAGCAAGGACAGAAACAGCAAGCCACCTGAACAGTCACCCTAGGTCTCACAGCAACGTTGGTACACCCAGTTTTGGCTAAGGCCAAGAGAACTTGACAGACCAAAACAACAGCAGGGAGGTGGAATGGCTGTCTTACCCTGACTTGGCATGGTCAAGCAGTCTTCTATATTTGTCTCCTGCAAGCACATAGGACTGCATGTCCAAATCAGTGGTCAAGGTGGGGGCAATTCTTTGCCCAACAGGCCATTAGCTGACTCCTGGCAACAACACCTTCGTCAAAAAGGAAGATGGACATTGAAGAAACTCGTTATGGAGTTTACTTCCAATATGTCAAGACTAGCCATTTGAACAAGATACTGCTCTTGTCTGGACTGTTTGACTTTATGCTGTATAAACTGGATATGCAGGACCCACCGAAAAGTGACTGCTGATTCAAGATGGACATTGCTACAACGGTCCTGCTTCATGGAAGAGTCTGCCAGACAGTCTGCAGGACACAGAGAAAAGTGACCGACAAACTGCCAATACAAGAAGACAGTTTAAAGTTTCCTGCTTTGCTGAAGAGTCTGCCAGACATACTATGGCCTAGGGGCTGAAGATGGAAGATTACAAAAGAACTTCGGGTGACCAGGCAGTGAGTTGTCTCTGTCATTTCTAGAGTTTTATATATTATCCTTCTGTGGTCTTTGATGGAGTTGAAGACAGATAGTTATGTTATAGTTTTCCTTAGTTAGGATTCAATGATAAGGTACATATAGGACTTTAGACTCACAAGATAAAATAGATGATGGAATATTTTCTTCAAATCTTGCTAAATGTTAATGGACTAAATAGTGTTAACTGTGATTCTTATTTGATAACTGTTGTATAATATATTTTGCTATGTTAAGGTTAAAACCCTTCTTTTTATTTAGATAGAAAAGAGGAGATGATGGGAGATGTCATTCTGTATATGTTTCTCATACTGGTTAATAATAAAGCACTGTTGGCCAATAGGAAAGGAAGATAGGAGGGACTAGGAGACAGGAGGAAATAGGAAGTAGTAAGGAGGAGTCAAGATGGAGGATCGGGAGAAAGCAGTATGCCGCCCGGCTCCCCGGTAAGAGAAATACATAGATCAGCAGAAATGGGTTAATAATTAAGGCAGAGCTAGCCGATAAGAAACAAGTAACCAGGCCAACAGCATTGTATCAAATACAGAGTCTCTGTGCATTATTTGGGGCTCTTGCGGTGGCAGGACAAGAGTGGCGGCAGGCAGAAAAAACTGTACCCCTTACAGATTGTCATAAAATAATCATAATCTTGCATATAAAAATTAAGTAACTTTTGAACAAAATTTAATTTCTTATTTACTAAAAAATATATTTTTTCATGGCTATAAGCAGCGTATGTGTATATTCTAAAAATGTCATCCATGATTATTTCTACTGATATACTGTAGATATTCTTAATTTCCTCTGTGCAGTTTTATGGTTTTTATTTCGTCAATAACAGACTTCTGTAGATTTTAAAATGGAAGAAAATACTAATTATTATTGAAAATGAAGACAAATAACAAAATTGTCATTTGGAAAACAGATGAAGCAGTCAAGGCTCTGGGAAGGAATCAAATATAGCAATAAAAGGTTACTAACCATAACACTGTGCCCAAAAAAAAAAAAAATTCCTAACAGCTGTGTTTAAAAGTTAACTTTCTTAATAAACTAAGAAAATTTCTAGAAGGAAATAAGTGTAAAATACTGGACAAAAAAAAAAAAAAAATTAGAGCTGAGCCCAGGTATAGAAGTGAACTTCTGTCTACGGCCATACCACCCTGAAAGCACCTGATCTCATCTGATCTCGGAAGGGAAAAGTGAACTTCTGCAGACCTAGTATAGACACTGAAGATGACAGGCATGCAGGCAGAAGCACTGCCTGGCTTGCTCTTCCTAGCCTTACACTCTACTTGAACATTAAAGAATAAAGAGCGAATCAGTGATCTCAGCTAACAGCAAGGAAGTCAAGAAGGTAAACACAGCAGGTGACTTTGATTCTTGAACAAAACCCACCAAAGCCCTCTGTGGAGACTACTTTGGGAACTAAGGAACAGTTGAATAAGATCCCTTTAGTGTCACTTAACAATTATCTAAAAATGTGAATGAGGTAGAATCAGAATGTGTAGAATTCTCAAGAAGATGGCAACTTTTATAATATGTTATTTATTCTTTGA